>NC_134405.1:323876910-324491910 GCF_038048845.1 Mixophyes fleayi | reverse complement strand
AAAATAACTTCCGTCGAAATATTATATATTACTAGTGTTGGCGCCATATTGAATTTTTAACCTGTGGCCAATAAGATAGTGCAGATAATCCAGTCTGGTGTATGAATCAAGTTACGGTCATGATTGTGGCTTGAGGGGTGGGCTTAGCCCTATTCGGTGGGGCCAAATCTTTAATGAGGTATTGATTACTACAGACAATGTGTTTATGTTTGTAGTGTAGTTATAGAAACCATAACAAGAAAAATAGGATATCAGTAACATAATTCCAGTCACAGAAGGGAGATGTACAAAGGGCAAGTGTGGGGAGTCCTGCCGTGATTTGAGTGGACGGGCTGCCACGATGCAATTTGCAGCGACTTGCGTCAAAAGCCCAGGCCACTTCTCAGGAAAGAAGTTTTCGGAGAATCACGTCCCTGTTATTAATCAAACAGTTCCTAGAATAAAATCTATATTTGTCACAGCAATTCTGCTTAAGTCGTTATGTTAAAGTGTCACGAGCACACAACGAAGGTTGACCAATTCGAGCTGCAACAATAATTATCTGCCCCATCAATTTACTAGTGACTGGATGGGCTGCATTATCTTGAATAATGATTCAGTCCACAAAAGGACTACCGACTACCTCCCTTTTGTGTAGGTGACATATAAGACATTAATTGCCCTGCTGAGACATTAATACTGCCGGAAATTTAAAGAGATTGTTCAAGTCATAAAAATGCAATTGAAACTTTAAAAATACTATTTTGACAACAAAAAAAAAGTCTAAATGGGGGGGGAATGTAATGACCATTGTCCGTATAACACAATTAAATGGATTTGTCAGCACTTGTGGTCTGCTGCTTGCCAGGAATTTGTACATGGTCTGGCTCCAAATTGTTTCAAATGATCACCCAAGCTTAGTCATGTGTCATGCTGCCATCCCAGACACAACGGAGTATTAAATGAAGGAAGAGAAACAAAGCAAAAAGTTAATACCCGTTCGAACATCCTTGCCAGCTGCTGCAAGTGCACAGAGGCCAAGAATTTATCTTGCAAAAACACACTTGCATCCCCTTTCTCCCTCACATAATTAAAAGGGAAATATATTTATGAAAGTAGAAGTGCATGTCTTTAGAATCATGGAAATATAGATTTAAGACTAACACAGTGGCGTAGTCACCTGCTTTGGCATTTTCAATACTTAATTGCATGCACCCTGGATTTAAATTGTATTTTCAGGATTCCTACCACTGATCTCCATAAAATACTGTAAAGCTTTTTTTTTTTTTAAATTGTAAATTAAAAAACAGATTTCATTGCATTCACTCCTTTTGCCAAGATACACTAAAACCCTGGAACAACCGGTTTACTTCAGAGGCATAACTAATGAATTGAAGTCCACCTGTGTACCCAAAGGTGTTTTAATTTATTTCAGAATAACTACACACGTATGACAGGGCCAGCAGTTGGTCAGTTCCTTTCCAAACAAAAGCTTCCTCATGAAGATTCAAAAGCAAATCCAAGTACATGTTCTTTTAGAAAACAAATCAGGGCAGGAGCTACCACTAGGCGGTTCCTTAGGATGCCAGGGTTTTGGGGAAGCCTATTCTGAAGTAACAACATCACTCATTCTGTGTCTTTATTACCACCGTGGCACCCCCTCTCTCTGCACCAGCTGCTGACATGGAGGAGTAGCAGTCAGTAGTTTCTTACACGTGAAGCAGCTGGCTGCTCCTCCTCCATGTTGGCAATGGGCTGGGAGTGCAGCACCTCCATGTTGGCAATGGGCTGGGAGTGCAGCACCTCCATGTTGGCAATGGGCTGGGAGTGCAGCACCTCCATGTTGGCAATGGGCTGGGAGTGCAGCACCTCCATGTTGGCAATGGGCTGGGAGTGCAGCACCTCCATGTTGGCAATGGGCTGGGAGTGCAGCACCTCCATGTTGGCAATGGGCTGGGAGTGCAGCACCTCCATGTTGGCAATGGGCTGGGAGTGCAGCACCTCCATGTTGGCAATGGGCTGGGAGTACAGCAACAGGCTATGATGTCACAACCTGGCGCAATCCCAAGAGAAGAACATGCCGCTCCGCCCCCTAATCCACCAATGTAAGAATAGGGGTGGGGGAGGTGCCCAAAGGAATATCCAGGGGTCACAGATCAGCCCAGAATCAGGGGAAAGAAAACAAATACTTCTAAAACTTTTGCTATTCCCTGGAACACGATCAAGTTAATACAAAAAGAAAGCGTGTGGTGCAACTGAATTGGTCCAGACAAAGCCGTCCTCTAAAACAGAGTATCCATTCAAGAAAGATACTTGTTAGGGAAGTCTCCCTGCAGCCTATGGCAAGTCTGACAGAGTTATAGTCTTACATGGCGGAAGAAACGGTCAGTGGGACAATAGCATGAGCACATCACGAAGTTGCACACACAGATTTTTTATTTTTTTTAGTCTTTTAAAATGTCAGGTAAAAAAGAAGGTCATATATCCTTATCTCCATTTTAACAATTTCAAGCCATTATGCATGCACCTCTGCCTTGTCTCTACAACAGCCCTGCAAAGCAGTCAGCTCTCGTGTGCCAATAGCTTTGATTTTTTTCTCAAATCTCTGGTCTATAGCCAACATTATAAGTTAATTAGCAATAATACAACTACCTACTGGCTTGCAGTGGAACAACTTCAGCATAAACAACCTGCAGCAATTTATAGGTCAGCCAAACTGGCTTATTAAGTACAAGCATAACGCTGAGAGAAAGGCCTCAAATCGCTCAGTGCCTCTTTTCCATCCAACAGATTCCTTGAGTGCGATACATAGGCCTGCCTTGAATAAAAACGTCACAATTGTGGGGTGGCGGTGTAGTCATGGACACAAGTTCACATTCTTTGACAAAGTATTTTGGTTATAAGAAAGAATTACTTACCACTGTGCTACCTCTAAAACCCCCCAATTTCTACCAGCAGCACCACAAAATATCTGTCCCATTATTATATAACAGTTCCCTTTAATAGAAAATAATCATGAAGGTATAAACAGAGAAGGGAACACTTATTGCCTGCACTCAGACATAATACGTAAAAGATAAACTACTCAACCCCCCCCTCCCGCCACACACCATTAAAATAATAATGCTGGATTTATACAACTAGAAGTTATAGGAATAAATGGCCCTTCTTGAAATAGAACTTCTGCCTGAAATGGCCTGTTGAAAACAGAGAAATACATTGTGCACAACTGACCTTCCTTACCAACATCTGTAATTATGAAAACAAAACTAAGTTCTGATCCTTACTGCAGACATCAAATTTAGGGGGGTAGCCAGTTTGTTTTGCACTAAACCGAAATGCATTGCGACAGGCAATGGCACTCTAAGCGTTGAGAGATCAGGGCTATCACCAGGTCCACCCAGATGGATGGGGAATGCCATTTTTGTTTTTTAAATATTTATTTTTAACTAACGCAAGAACCGTGTATCCTCTTCTGTTCACATCAGGAAGTTTGTAGCACAGTGGCCAAGTGCTTCATCTAATATAGAGAGCTTTCACGTACCTTTTGCTTCTGGGAGCAATATGCAAAGATGGCAAAAGGTGCTAACAAGATACAAGAAAAATTGCAGAGGCAAATTTCCACCGGCAAGGAGGACTGGGAGGCGAAAAGAAGAAGTAAGCTATGATGCAAGCATAGTAGGCATCGGAGTTCCACTGTTAACTACAAATTATAAACTGGTTACAGATGTTGATAAGGAAGATATGTTATTCACAACTTCAAATGGCAGCAAGAGTGTGTTCCTCAGTTTTCAACAGGCAAACTCAGGCACAAGTCCAATTTCAAGTGTCAGGAGTTATTCCGGCAAGTTACTGGACTCAGCATAACAGAATTAATTAGGCAACATTTGAGTGGTGTTACCTTTTAAGGAATTTGTTATTTAGCAGCAAGAGCTGGCTGTTCAGGTAAGCCACTGTCACTAAGCAACCAAAAACAACAAAGAAAAATGGAATCCTTGGCAGAGTACATTATTCAGCCAGCAATAATATAAAAAAAAACCTAAGAGATTAAATACCAACCTTGATAACAAATTCAAAAAGAACATTAAATGAAAACTTTATAAAAAAAATGTTTGAGGCCCCACTTTTATAAAATCAGACTTTTGCCGTACACATCATTTTTATGCATGTTAAGTTTTTTTTTCCTTATTTTCAGCCATTAACCAATGTTCTCAATTATTCTGTACAATGCATGGCATTAGAAATATTTTTATATAGAATATAAATAAATTCAGTGATTTGTTATGATTCTTATTCTATGTGGTATTTGGATTAGTGTGTTTTTTTAACCTGTATGTCAATATTTAAACCGCTATTCATGAAGAGGTTAAGTCTGTGAATAAAAGCTCTCTGCAGATAGCAACATACTATGTACACAAAAACGTTGACCCCGTTCCTGAGTACGCAATCGTTTGCGTAAAACAATTTTAAAAGGCGATAGGAAACCCCCAGTAACACCTATGCTCTACATTTCAAGCCATCATGAACAAAGACCTATCTACTTAATGTATTAATCTGCATTATCGCATGTAGACAATTACTGGGAAAACACAAAACGAAGGGACTGTGGCAGAGAGTTTCTGGCAAAAACAGCAACTGTACCTTCCAAATGTTTTAATAATGCCCTTGTGCTGTTTCCATGTGCAGATATAAGAATACTTTTCCCTTGCTTTACTTCTGGAGCAATGGTTTCGTTCCAGTAGGGAAGGAGCCTTTCCAGGACCTGCTTCAAACTCTCAGATTTTGGTAGCATTTCTTTCTGATCATCGCAACACGTGTACCTTCGATCCGTATGTATCTGATGATAATAAGGATGGCTCTCATCTATTGGTGGAGGAGCAACATCATAGCTCCTCCTCCATATCTTCACTCGCTCTTCTCCGTGATTTAGGGCCAGCTCTGCGCGGTTGAGGCCAATAAGTGCTCCATAATGGCGCTCATTGAGCCGCCATGAACTCTTAATCGGCACCCATTCTTGCCCGAGCTCTTCCAACACCAACCATGCCGTTTGTATAGAGCGGCTCAGGATCGACGTGAAAACCATGTCGAACTCGAAACCTAGAGATTTTAAATGCTTCCCGCACATCTTAGCTTCCTTAACGCCATCCAAACTCAACTTTTGGTCAACCCAACTGCAAAAGCGGTTTTCTATGTTCCAGGCACCTTCTCCATGCCTCAACAGAACAAGTTTATATTTTGACATGTTGATTCTGTGGCTCACTTCTCCAGGTAAGACTCTACTGTACAGCCCGTTTGGACGAGATCACCTAAAAAAAAAAAAAAGAAAGAAAACAGACATGTGTTTTGGTTCAGTAAACAATACAGTCAAAAAAATAAGTAAAATTGTATATATTAACCTTATTTCCTATAGGATGTGCATTGAAACCAGTATTCCTGTACCTGTATAAGTGTCTCACACCCCTACTCTGTATTGCTGGTAACCCTTCAACTTTCACCATATAACTCAGTCTGTGGCTTCCTGTTTAGTCTCATTTCCCTTCCTCACAGCATCATACAACCCTGTATTAATTACACAATCACAAGTTCAAAGGTCACCGCCTCCCTTTCTCATCTTCAATAGTTGCACCGACTCTAGTTCTACACAAGTAGAAAAGGGAGGAACAGAGACATGTGGAGCCATTCCTGAATCATGATGTGCAAATCATTTGGGGTAATATATACATAGGCAAACCAAGGGGGGGGGGGGTTCCTAGTGCCTGGAAACCCCCCTCCATGCCTGGGGCACTGTATAATTGAGGTGGCTGGACCCTGCCCCCGCTTCACACGGCTCTGCTTGAAAAGGAAGAGCTACGTGCACCTAACAGTAGTCCACGCAGCATTGCCCATGTATATTATGGGTGTAGGAAGAGTTGGAGAGCAGCCAAGCACTGTCTAATATTATAGCTACACCCCCATGCATGCTGGTCACGCCCACTGGCGGCGTGGAGTGGAAACCTCCCTCTGCAAACCCTGCGTTTGCCCGATAGGTTACCTTAGTCTCGGACTGCACATCTTTTGCAGAAACAAAAGGTAAAGTGGCCAAACTTACCCGAAGTGCTAGAATAATAATTCGTTTTTTATGCAATAACTTTTGAGCAAAGCGCAGATAGTTGGGTATTCTAGGGGGACAAATCACTGTCTTAAATTACTGCTGCCACATCCGTCTTCAGTTCAGAATCAGAGTCTGTTCTACTCTGTCTATATAGGCCAAGTTCTTACTAACCTGCCTAATTGAAGCCTGGCCCAAGCATAGCAGCAGAAGGAAAGATTTTATTAGCCTGTCCGATCGAGTTTCAAAAAACGTCTTGGCCCAACAGCTAGCATCTCCTAGCTGAGAATTAGACTCTGTGCGTGCTGCTAACTGCAGTTTAGTAACCAAGTCATTATCCGAGGCCACTAGTTCCCAACCTTTGTGCCATTGTGACATTTCTGCCAACAAGATTCTTTTTTGCAAAACATAAACGTTTAAATATTGGAAGAACACCCGAATCATGAATTAACGTATGTCTGAAAATCAGTGAATTACAGTTAATTTGTGCAATTTACTATTAAAAATATAGTTCATTTATAATTTGCATTGCATATATTCAATACATTTTAAAATGGTTTCTCTCTTATCCCCGAACTGTTTGGATACATTACTGTGCCTCAAAAACCCCTTCCTTCAGCAGACTAGCGAAACCATGTACATCCCACCCCTTTACCTGGGGACTATTGATTTATTTTAATACGGTTTCTTGAACCGGCTTAAAGTTTAAAAATTCTACAGAAACTCTGGAACTGTAAACAGACTAAAAATACTCAAGTGATGTGAAACTCTAACCAAGATAGACGGCTTCCTGCACAATTGAATTTGAATGATCATTTTAATATAAACCTCAAAATGCACTAATGTTCACTGTTTGAATAATAAAAAAAAAAAAAATAAAAAAAAAAAAACAACTTACCAATACTATAAGCTCAAAACAGTTAATAGTTATTTTAGTACAAATGACAAAATCAAATTTGCATATTTTGAACATTGCCACACATACATGTTCGAGGCCGGGAAACTGGTAAAATTCAAATCAAATTTGAACAGATTTTGAGCTCTACTGGAGGCTTTAAACAGAGAAAGGTAGTCGGCTTGCCAACCAGTATTATGTGTTGAAAAAGTTCTTCTCAAACAGGAGATTATAGTGGATTCTGTGCCATAAAGTCAAAATATACAGAGACTTACCACAGCAACTAGTGGACGACAATAAAAACAAAAAACAAGAATTCCTCCACAGCAATGAGCTGCTGGTGCTGAAACACAGAGAGACCTAAAGATGTGCACACGTTATGTGCAGTCCTTGCGGAGGTCAGCATGTAAGTGCTGTGTGTGACAGTAGGAGAGAGTGCGAGTGCAACTGTATATGGGGACTGTGGATCATTCCGACAAGGTCCTCAGTTTAGAAACCAACTCGGTGCCAAACTATGCTAATGTGCCCGACTACAGACCTGTAAACCACCTCTGGCGTTGAAGAGGTTAAGGGGCAAAAAAACAACACAGACATTCAGTGGTTAAAGAGGCAAAGTTCATCTTTAAAACTGGTCACTTGGTTTGGACCAGTCTGCTGTGGCAGTCTGCCAGCTATGTGAGACTTTTACAACAAGATACAAGATTAAGCTGACTCACAGCTTCTGCCTGTGGGTCACCCAGAGCCACATCTAGAAATTTTGACACCTGGGGAAAGGAAGAAAACCATATATATGTGTGGAGTTTGTATGTTCTCCCTGTGTTTGCGTGGGTTTCCTCCGGGTGCTCTGGTTTCCTCCCACACTCTGAAAACTGGTAGGTTAATTGGCTGCTATCAAAATTGACCCTAGTCTCTCTCTGTCTGTGTGTGTGTATATATTAGGGAATTTAGACTAAGCCCCAATGGGGCAGGGACTGATGTGAGTGAGTTCTCTGTACAGCGTTGCGGAATTAGTGGCGCTATATAAATAAATGATGATGATATGCCGTTAACTGCAACCAAATAAGCTTAAAATATTTATTTGCCTACGTCCCCAAACCCCCTATTCCCCCCTCCCCTTCAGCTTTGCACAGTGAACGACTGCACCTCTCACACAATATTACCTGTAAAATTTAAGTTAGGGTTCTGGTGTCATTGGTAATACTAAGAAATATAAGTGGTTGACTGCCAAGTGCAGCGTACGTTGAAGTATGAAGCCAGACAATAAATGATTGCAGACAGCCCAAGCAAGTGGACTTTTCCCAGAGCTGTGGTAGCGTGCAAGGGGTAATATGAGGAGAATATTTTTTTTGAAAACTGCTTTAGTACAGGCATAGTACTCAAACGTTACTTGTTTTCACAAATATTTGTGCATTTAGTCATGTGAAATAAAACATGATGTTATTCATTGTTGTGTACTTATGGATGTAGCCTGAGGATTTTCTCATGAAAAGGTTTTTCCTATATTTTTAGATTTGGAAGCTCCATGTCTCAAATATACTAAATTACATTTAAAAATGGTACCTGGTTTCCTTATTAATTTGTACAGCAGTGCCCCCCCCCCCCCCCTAGAAGGACAGCATCCTATATAGTCTCGTATCCAAGCAGGTCCACTATTTGCTTCATCCATTTTTACTTTTCAGAATGCTCGTGATAAGTCATTTTCAAACAAGAAACCCCAGGAATACGCAGGACAAACTTAGATAATAAAGTAAGACTAAGGATGCGTTTCTTAACCCACTGCAGACACGGAGGTGAACTTTACCTCCCTGAACAGGTCGATTTTATGGTTTTGCACAGTGTCTGGAATAACTTTTCAAACTGCACATTCTACCCGAGCAAAGTTTATATTGTTTTATTTTGCCACATCGGCGTTTACTTTGTAAACATATTGAGATAAAGTAGTTATAGTTCAGGGACGTAAAGTAAAACGCCATCAAAGAAAAGTGTATTCATCGATTTATACCAAGTACAGAGATACTAACTACATCTCTACTTTTAACCAATGTCTTAGGAAGCTATAGAGCAAAAAAAAAACCTGAAGTTTAATCTTGTATAATTTGTCTTCTCATTCTTTAACCAGGAGAGACCTTTAGGAGTCAAAAAAAACCAATAGGACCATCTTTATTTCTCCACTGAAAACTGGTTCTATTAGTAATGACAATAACACTTACTTTTCGATCCATGCCTTGCATGGCATAACTGATTTCACTATCCTAGTCATGCAGACCTGCATTTTTTATTTTTAAATAGAGATTACACAACAAAGTCCTGGCCTGAGCCACATTTCCCCCTAAAATAAGACTTTTTTGGGCCCAATTCATTAAAGAAAGTGAAGCATAGAAAAAATGTGTAACTTGTCACCTGTGAAAACCATGTTGCATTGGAGGGGAAGATACATATAAAATGTGGGCACAGATTTATAATTGAGGTAGGACCCAGATCAACTTCAAAGGGTATATGTACTAAACTGTGGGTTTGAAAAAGTGAAGATGTTGCCAATAGCAACCACATTCAAGTTAGCATTTGTTCACTGCATTCTACAAAACAGCTAGAATCTGATTGGTTGGTATAGGAAATATCTCCACTTTTTACATTTCTTCATAGTCCTTGCAACAGGCCGTGTTATTATATGGTGATGGAGAGGTAGACGCAGGGTAGAAAAACAAATTAGATCCAGTCATGGACATCAATGAAGTATTAGGTTCTAATGAATGTATAGGCTACCTTCTAATAGTAGCGTAGCTTTCAAGATGGCTGCCTACGCTGTTTGCACTAAAATACGCAATTTAAGTCTGTTTTTTTTTGTTTTTTTGTGCCTTGGGTTCCAAGTCCTGAGATATGTTTTGGCAGAAACATATACAATTGCATTACCAGCGGTCACAGTGGAAATTTAGTAGTGGCGGTATGGAAACCGTAATAGTACCATAAACGAATGTAATTTGATAGTTTTAAAATGAAAGCAGTAGAAGTGGCAGTATGGCGTACCTCCGTATACACCCCCACTTCCACCACGGATAATAAAATTATTATCTGTTTAAGTGACATTAAAGTGATATAAACATATGTCCGTGCTATATATGTCTATGTTTCAATGAGCACTTAAACCATTAAAGATGTATGAATAAAGCAGATCAGACAAAAAAAAACAAAGAACTATTTATTTAGCTACATTAGTTTGTTTTTATGATAATCAAAATGCCATATTGTGCACATTGGGTCTGTCACTTAATGCCACCCAACACTTGTTCCCAGTTTAGAAAGGATTATGTATATGCATTTGAAAGAAGTAAACATGAAGCAGCCAGAGGCTGAATTTTGAAGCATTCAACGCCCCATCTCTGGAGTCAGTGTTTAAGGTCTACATTCTACAATGAAGTCAGATTCATCGATCACACATTTTTGTAGCGTTACACAGGCAATTTGAACGCAAGATTCAGAAACCCTCATGCCTACTTTTTACTGCAGGTGGAATAGCGCAGCGCTGTTACGTCTTGCAGTTTTTAACGAGCACTTCTAATGCTGTGCAACAGGGTCTGTCTGCTCAAATATAATACATTTCAATTGGAGAGCAGTTGGACCCTTTAACATTAAGCACCTTTCTGACACCACCTTAGACAGTGAAAAAGAAAAAAAACCAAAAAAAAAAAAAAAAAATTAAAAAAATAAAATAAAAATTCAGCTTAGTGGTATATACATAGATATAAAAAAAATAAATATTTAGCAATAATAAGTCTAACCAAGAGATAACAAAAACTAGCATACTATATTATCAGAATGAGGCGCCTTTCAAAAATGTTATTGACCAAAGATGAAATACATAAAAACTAGACAGCATTTTGTATATTTTAACATTTTTTGGGGGGGAAGCAATTATATTATTTTGTTACCTTGGTGCACTTGAGCACCACCAAAAACTTCACATTACTCACTCATGAAAGTCTACTTAGATGCAACACAGATCCAAGAGCCACTTTTACACATAGCTCCCAAATAAAAGGGAATATGGATATAGGGCCACAAATAAACCTAAATAGAAGATACATGATAGAAGTGCAATGATATATATATATATACACACACACACACACACACACACACACACACACATACATACATGCCATCGGACAGCTAAGTGGCATATAGAAACATTAAACACCATTGTGCAATACCAGTGTTTTTCCACTTACTGGTACTACATAACAATAAAATGGTAAAAGGAGGTTGTATAATAAAACATGCACAAATTACATCATGCACAATTCAGTCAAAACCCCACATTCTTATTGTACATCATATGTATAGCTGCAGGATCCTATGCAGGTTTTATAAAAGTCACAGGTCTATTTATAAAAGCCACCATCAACACTAGTAGTATACAGGGGCCAGTGAAAGAAGCTTTCAGAACCACAAATACAAAACGTGATCTGCAGATTTCCTGTAAAGTCCCTTTAGTTAAAAAAAACAAAAAACCACATTGTCAATATAAGGAAGTGACTGATCAGTGAAATGAATGGCAAATTGCATGTTATAAAATAAAAACATTAAAAAAAAAGTCATCAAGCAATGATGTTTATGGATAACTGTGTATTGCATGCAAAATATAATATATATATTTATATATACAGGCAACGCATGAGCCCTTGTGGGAGATCTGGCTCTGAGCACTCACCTCTCAGACTACTGCAGCCAGCCAGGTGGAGCTGCTAATCTCCAGCTTGTGTGATACTAGAGAGCAACCCAGGTAGTTCTTATGGGGCTGCAAGGATGGATCTCAGGGGCTGCAGATCTGTTTGTGGCTGCTCTTGTCCTCAGGGTGCAGGTCAGGCTGAGCTCTGCTGCCCTGGATCTGGCTGTGTTGTTGTGCAGCCCGGGCTGTGCTGCAGGACCAGGTCGGCCCCCTCCTCCCTATGCGTTCACTCTGCAGCAGCCCGGCCGCCTTGTCTCTCTCTCTGGCTGTTTTCTGCCAGTCCCGCCCATTGTTCTCCGTGATTGACATCCGCGGCGGCCAATGGCGAGCGGGGAACGTGGGCGATGATGAGAATAACGTGCTGTGTTGTTGCTGTGCTCAGTCTCTGTCTCCCCCCTGAGAGGGGAGTATGGTCCTTGTCACAGTCTGTGTGACTCTCCCCAAAGACCCCTCTGTGTACAGTGTGAGAGAGAAAAAACATGAATATGAGTAATAAAATAAAGCAATTTGATATCCTGCCTGTCTTGAAAGGTTGCTATTGAAAACTAGTTAGTTTATTAGAAGTCAAGTCAAGATGTCAAGTAAGGGCATTGTCTCACTGTTGTGCTCATGTTAAAATATGGAAACCACTCACTTGAGTTGCCCTCACTGCATATATATAGTATAGTATAGTAATAGTATAGTAATAGTACAGTAATACTCCAAGATTAGTCTTTGGGTTTATAAGACAAATCATCTAACTGTGTTCTATAAAAATTCACATATGGCCCCTTTTTAATATACTTGATATATGTACAAGTCGGTAACACCATGAACTAAATATAGGAACTGAACAGGACGTCTTTATTGAGGGGAGGGCTGGTAAATTTTAGTCTAAGGGGGCAAGACGTGACTCAGCAGCATATTTTAAAGGGAAAAAAATGCAGATGACCCAGCCCAAGGCCACTGGGACCAGCTCAAGGTAGCCCACTATGGGACCGGCCCAGGTAGCAGATGCCGTGCCCACAGTAGCTCACTATGGGACCGGCCCAGGTAGCAGATGCCGTGCCCAAGGTAGCCCATTATGGGACCAGCCCAGGTGGCAGATGCCGTGCTCAAGGTAGCCCATTATGGGACTGGCCCAGGTGGCAGATGCCGTGCCCAAGGTAGCCCATTATGGGACCGGCCCAGGTGGCAGATGCCGTGCCCAAGGTAGCCCATTATGGGACTGGCCCAGGTGGCAGATGCCGTGCCCAAGGTAGCCCATTATGGGACCGGCCCAGGTGGCAGATGCCGTACCCAAGGTAGCCCATTATGGGACCGGCCCAGGTGGCAGATGCCGTGCCCAAGGTAGCCCATTATGGGACTGGCCCAGGTGGCAGATGCCGTACCCAAGGTAGCCCATTATGGGACTGGCCCAGGTGGCAGATGCCGTACCCAAGGTAGCCCATTATGGGACTGGCCCAGGTAGCAGATGCCGTGCCCAAGGTAGCCAATTATGGGACTGGCCCAGGTGGCAGATGCCGTACCCAAGGTAGCCCATTATGGGACTGGCCCAGGTGGCAGATGCCGTACCCAAGGTAGCCCACTATGGGACCGGCCCAGGTGGCAGATGCCGTGCCCAAGGTAGCCCATTATGGGACCAGCCCAGGTGGCAGATGCCGTGCCCAAGGTAGCCCATTATGGGACTGGCCCAGGTGGCAGATGCCGTGCCCAAGGTAGCCCACTATGGGACCGGCCCAGGTGGCAGATGCCATGCCCAAGGTAGCCCATTATGGGACCAGCCCAGGTGGCAGATGCCGTGCCCAAGGTAGCCCATTATGGGACTGGCCCAGGTGGCAGATGCCGTGCTCAAGGTAGCCCATTATGGGACCAGCCCAGGTGGCAGATGCCGTGCCCAAGGTAGCCCATTATGGGACTGGCCCAGGTGGCAGATGCCGTGCCCAAGGTAGCCCATTATGGGACCAGCCCAGGTGGCAGATGCCGTGCCCAAGGTCGCCCATTATGGGACTGGCCCAGGTGGCAGATGCCGTGCCCAAGGTAGCCCATTATGGGACCGGCCCAGGTGGCAGATGCCGTACCCAAGGTAGCCCATTATGGGACCAGCCCAGGTGGCAGATGCCGTGCCCAAGGTAGCCCATTATGGGACCAGCCCAGGTGGCAGATGCCGTGCCCAAGGTAGCCCATTATGGGACCAGCCCAGGTGGCAGATGCCGTGCCCAAGGTAGCCCATTATGGGACCAGCCCAGGTGGCAGATGCCGTGCCCAAGGTAGCCCATTATGGGACCGGCCCAGGTGGCAGATGCCGTGCCCAAGGTAGCCCATTATGGGACCAGCCCAGATGGCAGATGCCGTGCCCAAGGTAGCCCATTATGGAACCGGCCCAGGTGGCAGATGCCGTGCCCAAGGTAGCCCATTATGGGACTGGCCCAGGTAGCAGATGCCGTGCCCAAGGTAGCCCACTATGGGACCGGCCCAGGTGGCAGATGCCGTACCCAAGGTAGCCCACTATGGGACCGGCCCAGGTGGCAGATGCCGTGCCCAAGGTAGCCCATTATGGGGCCGGCTTCACTACCGTACAGGGAAAACATTTTACTGAAGTCCCGCCCGTCAATCCTCTTACCTCCCCAGCTGAAAAATCTAATTAAATGATACGATGTGCTTTGATACAATAATCGTGATCATGGGACCGTACACACTAATGCAATATCAGACCTAACATGTATTTATCGTGTAAGTGGCACAATAGTCAGGTGACAAAACTGTAGTGTGAACCCGGCCTAATTTGTACTTCTCAGTTAAGTGCTGTTCGCTAGAATTCCCTCTGCCAGTAACAGTCCCACACTGCTCTTCTATGTACGTTAATAGTTTGCCATGGACAAATATCTGATATGAAATGAAACCAAGAGGTATATTTACTAAACTGCGGGTTTTAAAAAGATGTTGCCTATAGCAACCAATACAGAATAATACATAAGTGGAAGTTGCTCAATCAATTTATAGGCTCATAGCAGTGCTAGAGATGGTGGGGTTATCCTGAAAGGAACAAACACAGTGAAACATCCCCCAGCACACTGCTAGAGCCAGAAAAGGTGCTGCCATTTCTACTTGTACATAAAAAAATGCAAAAGTCTCAGTTGCACACATTTGCAAATGTATGGTAAGCCACCCGCCACTCCATGGCGCTTTTGCTAATAGGGTGGTCCTACTTCTAAACAGTGAGAGTCACATATATTTCGGCCATACTTATATGTGTTTTTAAATTGAGAGCTAACTTACCAAGAGGTACCCCAGAAACCTCTAAATGGCAATACAGCACCATCAACTTCTTATACCAACATGCCACTCAAACAATACAGAAGCAACCAATCAGATTGTAGTTATCATTTATTTAGTACAGTCTACAAAATGACAGCTAGAATCTGATTGGTTGCTATAGGCATGAAGGATGTAAATAAATAAGGTACACTAACTAAAATGACTAAGTGCGCCGAAAAAAATTACCCTGCATAACGCATATGCAGTGGAAAAAGTTTGTGAACACCTTTGAATTATAGCTACTGTTGCACTAATTTGACCTAATATGATGCATATCTAAGCTTTAATACTAGATAAAGATAAAATCTGATGAAGCATCTGAAGAGAATGCAGGAAACCAGTGCTATACGTTTTTAGGATCTGCAGGGGCTCCAAACCTTTTAACTGTAAATTTGTGAGCACCTCTATGACCTGCCTGTACCCAGATCTACAATCATGATGGCTGGAAAAGGCGGCATTATAGTCACAGCTTTTGGGCTGCTTTGCAGTGTCAGGACACGTAGAGGTCGCAATCATTGAAGGGAGAAAAAAATGCGGATTGAGCCAGCTATTTTCACATGAGATTTCCGTGAATCTTCTCTGTGAGCTGAAGATTAACAGAATTTGGGTCATGCAGCACAACATCAATCCAAAACACACAAGTCAATATGAAAGAGAGAACCGCAAGTAAATCTAGAGCAGAATGACTGAAGAAGAAAATAGTTCCACAATTTGGAACTGACTAGTCAATTTTTTTAACCTACTTCAATTTAAATGAAGAGACCTCATCGTCATCATCAACATTTATTTATATAGCGCCAGCAGATTCCGTAGCGGTTTTCAGTTGGGAACAAGCATTAATAAAACAATCCTGGGTGATACATACAGACAGAGAGGTAAGAGGGCCCTGCTCACCAGCTTACAATCTATGGGGAGACATCCCAAAAATATCACTGAGCTCAAGCTGATCTGCATACGGGACTGTGCCTGTACACCTCACAACCAATATGAGAGATTGAGCAACTAATACTCATAGATGATGTATGGCTGAAGTCTGTTGCTAAAGGTGGTGCTATTGCTATCAATAACTCACATACCTTTCCCAACATAGACAAGGATTCAGAGGAGGGATGGCAAATTTTAGCCTGGAGGGCAAGACTTGACTCGGCAGCGTATTAGGAACACTTTAAAGAAAAAAAAATGCAGATGGTGACCTAGCTCAAGGTAGCCCACTATGGTACCGGCCCGGGGGCGGATTCCCCCCAGGGCCGTAACTAGGGCTGTGCGACAGGGTCAACTGCCCAGGGCGCAACGCTGAAGAGGGGCGCAATTTAGGAATATTTTAGGTTCATTTGGTTAAAATTGAGGGCTGGGGGGGCGGCATTTGTCTTTCTCGCACCAGGCGCTAGAATTATAAGTTACGGCTCTGATGCCCCCCTGCTCCCTAGCCCAGCCTGACCCTGCATTGATT
This sequence comes from Mixophyes fleayi, assembly GCF_038048845.1. NCBI lineage: Eukaryota > Metazoa > Chordata > Amphibia > Anura > Limnodynastidae > Mixophyes > Mixophyes fleayi. The sequence goes on along the minus strand of NC_134405.1, from coordinate 324,475,475 downwards.
GTTGATTCCATAGGGAGAAAAATGCAGGCCTGCATTGAAAATGTTGTCTTGTGCTGTTGCACTCTTATTTGTGAACTTATGTGCCCCTTTTAGATAACGCCTCATCTCCAAGTGCAGAGGGGGCAAGACATTGCACCTTCTGAAGGGTGAAGATCGGAGTGTTCCTAACCAACTGTGGGATAGGAATGTGCCGCACATTACATCTACATGCAAAAACATGTTGTTTTGTTGGATGAGATATTTAAAGACGCTTCTGGGTGTGAAGATTGCACATTTTGTGGGGCTGTTTCCGATTTACCCTTTATCCTTTTCCCCCCGCAAAATAACCTGATTTGCACACATCATAGGGAGGTGCTAGGTGTTGGCTTATGGGATCACTGAAGCACCTTTTATGCAGCAAGGCTCCGTTATAGGCCTGATTATAACATAGGAATAAAAGCAATCAAATATACAAAAGTGACACATCAAATGATGAGACTCACAATGCTCCTTTTCTCCCATTAATTAAGACATGAATGAGGCTCAAAGCAGCCGTAGCTTAGGATAAAAATTAAACCAATGAAGGGGAGGTCTGAAAGGGAAAGTATCAAAGCAAGTTCAGGACAATTTTGTTTGAAATGGCCCAAATTTGCAATCTAAATTGTACTTGCATCTTTGCATACGGTATGTTTGGAGTGCATTTGAGTCTATCTCTAAACGACCCCCGATGAGTCTGTAATTTGGAAAAATGTGCAGTAAATTAAACGATTCTAGTGGGTCAAAAAAGGGCTGCCGTGCTAAAAACAGGCTAAATGACAACAAATTATTGTAATGAATGGGCCATTGACGTGAACAGGAAAAATACAATACAATGCTGGTGTAACCATTAATGTTAACCTCTTGAATAAATTGCATTTAAACAGTGAATACCCATAAGGTCTCATACTCAAAGACGTAAAATTAGTGTGTCGTAGTGTTTTTGATTCTGGCACAATGCACGAAAACAGGTCTGAAAATTAAACCCATTGGTTCTAATGTCCCCATACCCACTTGGGATGTTACTTCAATTTCAAACTGCTGTCTGCTCCATTGAGTGCTTATAATCCAAGTTAAACACATTGAGGCCCTTATGGGAGTAAAACCTCAAGTTAACAACCACTTGTCAAATGCATTTGCATATGAAATACTGTATGGTTTCACCGGTATTTAGATTTGCCAATGGGTGCCTTACCTAACAGCACTGTTGTTGCAAAAAGTAATCCCTATTAAATATATAATTCAAAATCTTTTACTGTGCAATAAAGGAATTACAGGTATCTGGAAAACTAATAACCTGAAAGTTCTAAAAAAACAAAAAGGAAAAATTGACAATTATTGTTGCTGTTTGGTGAATTTGTCATACATAGACTTGTTTACCAGGTGTTCATTCCTACAATCATGGTGTCCTATTGCGCACAGTGTTGAGTCTAATAAGAATTAATATGGTAAATACTGTAACCAAAAACATTAAATAAAAAAAAGTGAATCAGTGTAAGTAATTAAAGATAACATGAAGCTCTTTTTCCAATGTTGGTGTGGTTTTATAAACTTTTTTTTCGGAAAGTGTAAACATTTTAAAGTTTTATAATAAAGTACAACAGAGGTCCATCTGGCCAGTATAAAATGCAGAGACTATTCAAGAGACCAATTAACCATGCAGGGCCTGATGTAGAGATGGCCAAAATTTACACCAATAACAAAACTTAGTACCCAGAACCACAAGTATTCTAAATACAATGCAAAATGCATACATTTCAGTACAATACACACATTGGACCTAATTCATTATGGAAAGTAAGGCAAAAAAAGGAGTATATATCCTCTTTGGGACAAACCATGTTACAATGCACGGGGTGCAAATTATTTTATTATTTTGCACATAACTTGAATATTGACTGCGTTTTCATGTAGCACACAAATACTTGATAGCTTTATTTGTACACTGAAATTTAAAGTCAATCTCTGACATGCGCTATCCCAACTATAAATCTGTAGCCACATTTTATATCCCCCCCCCCCCCAATGCAACATGGTTTTTACAATGTGCAAAGTTACTTCTTTTTTTTTTTTTGCTTTACTTTCCTTAATGAATCAGGCCCAGTGTGTTATATTGATTACACAATCTAGTCCAAGCAGTTCTTACAGTTGTACAACATCGCCTGGTATATGATAAGTGCTGTAATTTCTATATTTGTCTCTGTGTACCTCTGCATTGCGTACTGTAGGTAGTGCCTGTGCTTATAGTCACTGAGCTGAGCTTCCTGCTGTTTGACAGATCTCAAGAGTACAATTGTGTCTCTTTCTTTAGTAATAACATATATCCTATCACACCCACTAGACGGCCTACACCTTTACTATTATTTACTTTTGCTATTATTAAACTACCAACTTATTACTTTCTCGTGGATTTGCCCCAAATTTACCTGAATCATGTTCATCTCAAATATGGATTGCAAAAGCTATACAAGTAAATAAAGACACAAGCACCGTGCTAAAAAATATTATATTATAAATAAAGACTCGCCACGTTCCCTCGTTACCATCTTTATTCCACGCCTAAATCGTTAGGGATCTTCTTGTCATCTGTCTTCCAGTAATCCATGGGTTAATAAAATCCAAGCCCTATAGTACAATGATAGATTTGCTTCGCTTAAAGGGCAAGAGGCGAATGACAGGCACAGATTCTGTCCTCATCTATCCAATCAGAGTGACTTTGCTTTGATTGACTAAAGCATGAGAAAGCTGCTCTGATTGGATAATCACTTATGGGCCCCATGTGGAATATGAATGATTCTCACTGATACATTTAGTGAATTAACTTTATTTTAGCTTCTTGGCCCCCACCCCTCCCTTATTGTCCCTGTCTCTATTTCCCCCCTAAATCCCTGTTCCTAACCCTTTTAAGTAAAACTTGTTTGAGTGGTTGTTTGCATGTGATGTTATGATACATCTATGTGGTTAATTTTCTATTCATGTGTATAAACAGTTCTGACATGTGACATGTTGTCTGTATGTCACATTCCCTGCTCAATAAAGAGGGGAACTGTATATCTTTTCCCACGATCCTCTTAAATATTCCATCCCATGCCTGTATGCTCCTGTCTCTTTAAATTGATCCTGATAAGGGTAAGATATGAATTTGACCTTTGCTTATAATTTTACTTTCCTGTAGAATTAAGCCTGTTTTTCTTCAGTTACTCTCACAATTGCTTATAGTTTCTTGCCAAGGATGGAAGACCTATCACGTGGTAGGTAGCTGTAGCAGACACACTTATGGGGGAAGAGTTATAAGTGCTAACCTAGATTGGCGGTGGTTGACCAGAGACGAGAACCGCTGCAAGCAGAGCTGGATTTACACCTCATGGAGCCCTAAGCAAGATATCGGTTTGGGCCCCCCCCTTCACACACACAGTGGCCCCTCGCACACACATAATACACGCACGCAGCGGCCCCTCACACACACACACACACACATAATACACGCACGCAGTGGCCCCTCACACACACACACATAATACACGCACGTAGTGGCCCCTCACACACACACACATAATACACGCACGTAATGGCCCCTTACACACACACATAAAACACACACGCAGTGGCCCCTCACACACACACACACACACACACACATAATACACGCACGCAGTGGCCCCTCACACACACACATAATACACGCACGCAGTGGCCCCTCACACACACATAATACACGCACACAGTGGCCACATACACACACACACACACACACACATAATACACGCACGCAGTGGCCCCTCACACACACACATAATACACACACACATAATACACGCACGCAGTGGCCCCTCACACACACACATAATACACACACACATAATACACGCACACAGTGGCCCCACACACACACACACACATAATACACGCACGCAGTGGCCCCTCACACACACACACACATAATACATGCACACAGTGGCCCCTCACACACACACATAATACACACAGACAGTGGCCACACACACACACACAGTACTCACAGACAGTGGCCACACACACACACAATACACACAGACAGCGGCCACACACACACACACACACACACAGGGCCTGATTAAGGGTTCTGGCCGCCCTAGGCTAATTTTTTAAATAGCCCCTGCAGCCATTTTCCTTAGCCCCTGCTGCAGACATTTTCTTTAACCCCCCCCCCCTACAGCCATTTTCCTTACCTCCCACCCTGCATCCATCCCCCCTGCAGCTATTTTCCTTACCTCCACTCTGTAGCTATCCCCCCGTCACATCAAAACTCCCCCAGTCACATATATCAGCCCCCCTCCTCTGCCCTCCTTCACACATATCAACCTCTCTCCCTCCCTATAGATTTTCATGGCAGCCCCCCCCCCTCCCACTCTACAGATTTGTATGACAGTCTCCCCTCTCTCTCCCTATAGATATGCAGGGCAGTGCCCCCCCTCTCCCTCCCTATAGATATGCTGGTCAGTTCCCCCCCTCCCTATAGATATGCAGGGCAGTTCCCCCCCTCCCTATAGATATGCAGGGCAGTTTCCCCCCTCCCTATAGATATGCAGGGCAGTTCCCCCCCTCCCTATAGATATGCAGGGCAGTTCCCCCCCTCCCTATAGATATGCAGGGCAGTCCCCCCCCCCTCCCTATAGATATGCAGGGCAGTTCCCCCCCTCCCTATAGATATGCAGGGCAGTTCCCCCCCTCCCTATAGATATGCAGGGCAGTCCCCCCCCTCCCTATAGATATGCAGGGCAGTTCCCCCTCTCCCTATAGATATGCAGGGCAGTTCCCCCCCCTATAGATATGCAGGGCAGTTCCCCCCTCTCTATAGATATGCAGGGCAGTTCCCTCCCCCCTCGCTATAGATATGCAGGGCAGTTCCCCCCCCCTCCCTATAGATATGCAGGGCAGTTCCCCCCCTCCCTATAGATATGCAGGGCAGTTCCCCCCCCCCCTATAGATATGCAGGGCAGTTCCCCTCTCTCTATAGATATGCAGGGTAGTTCCCTCCCCCCTCCCTATAGATATGCAGGGCAGTTCCCCCCCCCCCTCCCTATAGATATGCAGGGCAGTTCCCCCCTCTCTATAGATATGCAGGGCAGTTTCCCCCCCCCTATAGATATGCAGGGCAGTTCCCCCCTCTCTATAGATATGCAGGGTAGTTCCCTCCCCCTCCCTATAGATATGCAGGGCAGTTCCCCCCCCTCCCTATAGATATGCAGGGCAGTTCCCCCCTCTCTATAGATATGCAGGGCAGTTTCCCCCCCCCCCCTATAGATATGCAGGGCAGTTCCCCCCCTCCCTATAGATATGCAGGGCAGTTTCCCCCCCCTCCCTATAGATATGCAGGGCAGTTCCCCCCTCCCTCCCTATAGATATGCGGGTCAGTTCCCCCCCCCCTATAGATATGCAGGGCAGTTCTCCCCCCTCCCTATAGATATGCAGGGCAGTTCCCCCCCCTCCCTATAGATATGCAGGGCAGTTCCCCCCCTCCCTATAGATATACAGGGCATTTCCCCTCCCTCCCTCCCTATAGATATGCAGGGCAGTTCCCCCCCCCCTCCCTATAGATATGCAGGGCAGTTCCCCCCCCCTCCCTATAGATATGCAGGGCAGTTCCTCCCCCCTCCCTATAGATATGCAGGGCAGTTCCCCTCTCTCCCTCCCTATAGATATGCAGGGCAGTTCCCCCCCCCTATAGATATGCAGGGCAGTTCCCCCCCTTCACTTACCTGTAGTTGTGCCAGCGTCGCTCCTCTCCTCAGATCAGCAGACAGGAAGCAAAGACATCCTGCTTCCTGTCTGCTGCACAGCAACAGGCAGCCTAGCGATTGGCTGCCTGTTGCTAACCACTGACCACTGACCACCAATGCTTTTGATCGTGGAGCACCAGACCCCCATCCCACGAGTCGCGCGGGGGGGGGTGCCGCGAGTCGGGGATGGGCCGGTTTTTTTTTTCTTTGTTAAATTGCTCCAGCCCCCCCCCCAGCTGGGCCCCCTAAGAGCCGCTAGGCCCTAGGCAAGTGCCTAGGTTGCCTAGCGGTAAATCCGGCCCTGGCTGCAAGGCGGGATGGGTTTTCCTGCTAGACTGCCTCTAGGCGTAGAACAGTAGCGAAGGAGATACAGGAACGTATGAGTATCAAGGAGGAGATCACGAGCTGAGAATCGGTACACACAGATGGTCAGCGCGGTATGGAATCGGTTTCCTAGGGAGGGCAGTTGGGCCCGAGGACTGGAACACAGGCTGAAACAGGATCAGAATTTCAAAGGTTAGTTACAGGGAAGGCAAAGGTCTCTAAGGTATGCAGCACACAGGGCATCAGACAACCATGGAATCATGTTGCTCTGACACTGTAACAGTGTCAGAGTGCTCTTTAAATAGGCAGAGATTTGAATTAACCACCCCACCTGCAGCGGTCATGTGACAGCCGACATGTAGACGTGCCAGCTGCACACTGACCGTAGAGATCATATCAGCAGTAGCACACAAAGATTCTGTTTGGGGAAAAGTTCAACAGAACATGGCTTCAACCAAAGTGGCCTTCTGGTTGGAAAATAAAGAGACATTGTCAATGTTCTTCATCATCATCAATTTATTTATATAGAGCCACTAATTCTGCAGCGCTGTACAGAGAACTTATTCACATACAAACTCCACATAGATAAGGCCATGGTCGGGAATAAAACTCATGACTCCAGTGCTGTGAGGTAGAAGTGCTAACCACTAAGCCACTGTGCTGCCCCAATGTTGAGTGGCTATAACACCTTCTTTCTTCCTGTGTTTATCGACATTACCTGTCCATACTCTCAAGGCCTTCAACACTGAAGTTAAGGCAAAGACAGAATGATGGAATGTCCCTGACATGTATTATAGCATCTTCAGATCACTTTCAACTCTTCTATCTATAACGTCTTTGAAGGAGACAGAATATTTTGGTAATGTGATGTGCTTAGCAAGTTCTGTGTTGACTCTGTCAATTATGAGGACGAAAGATTCCTTTACTATTGTTTAGAAACATAGTTGTTCCCTAATTATTTTTTTTATCCAAACTTTGCCATACATTCAGAATGACTTCTTCAATCTTCTCTACGAGAGAAAATGTACATCTTATAACCTTCATCAAATTAGGATAGTAGGTATTTTTCTACAAATGAGAGCTCCTTAGCTCCTCCAGATCTAAGGCTTCCCTGACTGCTCTAATAAAAGGTGGACTAAAGGAAAAATCCAAATGAAAGGTATTAGAGTTCTGTTCCGTCCCACCCTCAGAAGCCAGTAATAAAGCTCTAGATTACCCGAAGGTTCTGGAATCTCCTCCTGACCTAGTTTGACATCAAGAGCTCTTTCCAGAAAAAGACCCATATTACTTGTAAACTCAGAGATCCCGTTTATCACATCCTGAGATGTCTCTTTCCGGCATTACCAATATGTCACCAATTTTGAGGGCAATGGTCTACAACATCTAAGAGCTATCCCTTCACCCTAGTTGACGTTTGCCCTTTGTAACTGAAGCCGTCATTTGAAGGTTCTTATAAATTTTTCACCCTTCGATAAATTGATTATAAGATCATGTTAACTTGTATTTATATTTGGATCTTGCTGCCTATCCCTTTATATGAGCTTTGCAATCTGGTACAATTATAATGAACTTGAGTTTGCTATTTATATTTTGTGTTTTGCCGTTTCTCTAGTGACAGTTGGTGTGCATCCTAGCAGGCCATACCCCTAAGATTATAAATTAATGTATCAGCCAAAGTGTCCTTTAATTAACACTATCTTGGTCTGCATCTATGCAAAATAACCCAGAATCTAACTGTATCCCTTCGGCCAATAGCATCGGACTTCTCAGGCCAAGGAAAAGCAACAGACACATTTGCAAACATCCCTTTCTTCCATGTAAAGGACGTCAGTCCGACACTGCTCACCATAGAAAAATATGTATATACAATAACTAACTTAGACAGACCTCAGTTTGGCACTGAGGCTGCTTCTGCTGGATTAATTAGACAGCTGTGTAATAGATTTCTAAGCTGGTTAAACCAGCCCGCCAAGGACATCAGGCAACACTATGTGATCATCATCCTGGCTCTTCCCCAACGTCTTCTTCGTACAGCGTCAGACACGTTAGGTAACAATGCTAAGGAAAATATAACAAAAGGCTTTCATTGTGTGAACCTCACATCAGAGATCTGAGCCTGTGGGTTACCCATGTGAGTGTAGAGAGTGTCCCAATGGACAAACGTGGCAACTGTTGGGAAAATCCCCTCAAACCGGGAGTGTCCCACCTAAATCAGGACAGTTGGGATAAATAAACAGAGACTGAATGACAGGTTGCCTCACGCTGTCCCCAGGGCCGGTGCTAGGGTCCACGGTGCCCTAGGCATTTTTAAAAAAGCGGCGCTCCCCCCCCCCGCGCAAAAATCGCCGCCCTCCTCCCTCCTCTCCTTACCTTGTCTCACCACCGCCGCCTCTCTGCTCCGTCTCCTCCCCTCCACTCACTGACACTAGTAAGGGGAGGGTAGGAGACGGAGCAGAGAGGCGGCGGTGGTGACAAAATAGCCTCTTCCCCCCCTCCCCGTCCATCTGATGCTGTGCGGCGGCCGTGACAGGTATGGTCAGCGGTCGCCGCACAGTTTTAAAGTATTTTAAAATTCTGTGGCGCCCTCCAGGCGCCCTCCAGAGCCCGGTGCCCTAGGCAAGTGCCTAACCTTGCCTAATGGGAGCGCCGGGCCTGGCTGTCCCATAATGCAGGCTTATAATCCATCGTTACCCTCTCCAGGCCCTCTCCGTTCTCCTGAGTGCAACAGAGTTGGTTTCAGGATGTCCAGGAATGTAAACCACAAATTTTTCCTCTACCCCCATGCTTTTCACACTGCTACCTTTAGCACTTTTTTAAAAAAATATTAGTAGTTTAATTAGTGTTTCTTAATTAAAGAGTGATAAAATTGTGTTGATACTAGTCAATTTGTGATAAATTGCCACCTTTGTTGGGTATATAGAAGTGTTAAAAAAAAAAACCAATAATAAATATTATATGCAATTAATTAATTATATATTAATTACTCAGACGTGAATAATATAAAAAAAACATATGAAATGTTGTTTCAAAATACATAACCATCTCGTACAATGTGATTTTATAAGGGGAGAAGAGAGAGGGACACAAGTGAATGGCTGATAAAGAGATAATGAACTCAACTGCATATTGCATTCAAGGCATACTGTTGGTGAGTGACACAAAGCCTGAGTGGTCTGTCGAAGTCGTATAATTGGATGAACGAAAGTATATTGGTTAATATTGTTTTATTGGTCGATTGCACTCAGTATGCCACGCTACACGTGGCATACGGCGATCGCAAGTTAAAATACGCACGTGCACACTCGCATTACAACATTTAGTTATTTATATAATTCATATTCATATTATTATTATTATTATTATTATTAATATTTATTTATAAGGCGCCACAAGGCATCCGCAGCGCCGTACAGAGACAAACAAAATCACAATACAATGGGAGACAGCACAGTACAGTAAACACAGCAACTCAGTACGCTCAATGCACAGCTAGAGAGGGCGGTTATATTGGTTTTGTTACACAGTAATTTATGAGCAGATAGTATTTAGTTTATTATTAGTTTATATAATATGATTATATGTACACTTCAGTGTTATTTAAGGTTCAGGTTATAGGAAAGGTGTCTAGTATCATATTAATCCCCTATTCATCAGCAGCTGTCCGGTTCATTCGGCGAAGAGATAGCACATTGCATACTCAAGTTATTGTTGTTAGGGAATACACCTTTAATATGATGCTGACTATAAAATGCTAATGGACTAGTTGTAACTGGAGCCGTGGCGGGAAGAATGGAGCCCATCCCCTGGAGAGATGACCCCACCTTTGGATTCTTTAGTTTGAACTAGCCTATGACCTGTTTACCCTGGACCCACCTGAAGTCTGGACCTATAGAAGCAAGCCACGTCATCTCTATTGTTCACTCTGTAACACTGAATGTATATACAATCATAGCTGCATCCCCACTAGCCTCAGTCTACTCTGACCACAGTATTCCAGAGAGATATACTGTACACAGGGACCCGTGGGAGCGCAGCGAGCGCATGCGATTGCAGCGGTATGTATTTATCTTTTGGTATTGGCTGTACTGTACTGTATTATATAATAATAATGTATTGAATTGTTAAGCTCTGCATCTGCTAAAATAAATCAGTTTGTGCGTTAGAAACACAATACAATCGCTTGGGCAATGCTTATTTGAAAATGATAGAATTACTTTAATAGGTCAGTTGTCCAAGACATATACATTGTTATGTTAGTCGACCTGATACTACAAGAACTGGTTCCTCCATCAGCATTGTCTCGTTCCTATGCTTTACCATTGTAGGATTGATGATTTATTTTAGATCATTGTTGGGGGGAAGAGGGTGTAATAGGAGCTCCGGTACCGGTAATGCTAGTAATCTGTTAACTTCTGATCAATATGAGTAGATGAGAGAACTTTGTCCTCACAAATTAAGGATTGACCCTTCCACTGTCTCTCATCTCCAGTACCTATCATCATCAGCTATTTATATTGCGCCACTAATTCCTCAGCGCTGTACAGAGAACTCACATCAGTCCCTGCCCCATTGGAGCTTACAGTCTAAATTCCCTAACACACACACACATAGTCCAAGAGAGTCAATTTAATAGCAGCCAATTGACCTACTAGTATGTTTTTGGAGTGTGGGAGGAAACCGGAGCACATGGAGGAAACCCATGCAAAGACGGGGAGAACATACAAAGTTCACACAGATAAGGCCATGGTTGGGAATCAAACTCATGACCCCAGTGCTGTGAGGCAGAAGTGCTAACCACTGAGCCACCTAGAATACCATTGCTATCTACACTGTTAGAGCTCTATTCTCTATACTGTGACAGCAACATAACACAGGCAGATGACAACATAACTGGAGGGCCATCATCATTGCATAATTTATTTTGTCATCATACATACATAAATATAAGAACATCTCTTTAGAAAACTAGAAGTTATTCAATATGCACTGCCATATGTTTGTAGAAGCACAACCTACATCCTTGGTCACTGACGCTCAATAAACACATCCTTAGTAGCAGTGTATGTTATAGCAGACTCTTTCTTCAAACTAAATTTCTTTTTTGCAATTTATATTTCACACTTTTTAAAAAAATAAGTCATCACTGCACAGCATTTCCATTATCAGAGAAGAGTCTTTGATTTGGTGGATCATTTAAGGCTGGACAGCACAAGGTATTAGAATGAAAAATGGTTTTGTTCACGTTTTAGCGCCAGTTTTTAATTGTACAATATTGTGACATCGTTTGAAAATTAGCAATTTTTAGCTCTAGATAACGGGAAGGTGTTGGGGGATAGTAACATTTCTATCTGGTTACATTTGTATATGTGTCTGCTCCTAAGAAGCGAAAACAAGATTTTGTTATGCACAAGAGTTATTTAGAACATCTAGGGAGGGATTACAGCAAATTTAAAGGTGTTCAATAATGCTAAATACCTTAATATTCTCCAATTCATCAAGGGATGACATTTACTTAGAATATTTAAGTAACATTAAACAGCACAGATGGGTACACACAAATGCCTTGCTCTCTAGGTTGCAATATAGTCAGCCTTTTGGATAATCAGGCCCTGTATGAAATTGTAAATTCATCAGCTCAGCTATATAAGCAGAGCCGTATCTATGAGCAGAGCCGTAACTTAAAATTTTAGCGCCTGGAGCGAAAAAGAAAACTGCCGCCCACCTGTCAATCTCTCTTTTAACCAAATGAACCTAAAATATTCATAAATTGTCCGTCCCCCCATTCAGCGTTGTGCCCTAGGCGGTCACCCCTCTCGCGGAGCCCTAGTAATGGCGCCTGTGTATGATTGTTCTGCTCCAAAGAAAAGTTCTAAAGTTGTAGTATTATGTACTATGCTGTATTATACTTTTCATTTATGTAAGACAACATCACACACACTATGTGGTCAAGTGAGCTCGGTTATCAGAGCGGTTACACCAATACACACGTTGTCCTTCTCATACAGGCGCACAGTACAGATCCTCCCTACAACCTTGTAAGCCTCAAAAGGGCTATAAACAAACATAACATGATAATAAGGTTCTACAGTGTACATGTTTAATATTTCAAAATGCTAACTTCATGATCTCCAACCTTTTACTTATACTTTAGTGTGTCCTTATATCCAGTGTAAAGCTTTCTGGTAGAATATATTATGCTATTATTACACTTGATTAACACATTCTTACATCTGCTAAACTTGTATGAACAATACTCCACTGACAAAATGCTTTAGATACACTCAGTCAGATAAGACATGATAAGTGCATGTCAGTGTTTTTTACATACAGACAGTACCATGATTATTTAAAGAGATTTGGGGGTATATTTACTAAACTGCGGGTTTGAAAAAGTGGAGATGTTGCTTATATCAACCAATCAGGTTCTTGTTATCATTTATTTAGTGCATTCTACAAAATGACAGCTAGAATCTGATTGGTTGCTATAGGCAACATCTCCACTTTTTCAAACCCGCAGTTTAGTAAATATATACCCCCTTGGTGGCAAATACAGTGCAAAGTTACAGTAGCTTGAATTCAGATTTTTAAATCTTCAATGTATTGTGTATTTTACATCAATGATGTGTTCAAATGTGACAATTTAGCTGCGGTTTGTGTTCCTTAAACCAAGGGAATGTGACAAAGTGGATTTCACAATTTTGCATTTGAAAGACAAATAACTAGGAACCCTGATGTTGCCTGGTTGAAAGTGGATATTTAAGAGCAAATGCGCTGGAAAAATGGATAAAACATATGAAAACTAATACACACTTTAGATATGTACAGTGGCGGAACTACCAATGGTGCAGAAGATGCGGTGCACCAGGGCCCATGGGGATATTGGGGCCCGCTGCACGGGGAACTAGCGAGCTGTGGGCCCCGTGAATTCATTGGTTAAAATGACGCGATTCACAGAGAATCGCATAATTTTGGCCCCACCCCCACAACAAAACGTCATTTTACTCGTGGCCAAAATGATGCGATTCAAGATGCCCCGCCCTCTCCCGCTCATTAACCACTCCCCTCTCCCGGACGTCGCCTACTCAAGGTAGGCAAGTATGACTTAGCATGGTTTAGCCAGCTAAAGATCTGTGGATGGTTTATCAGATGGAGTTTAGAGGTGGGTGCATGTGAGTGTATGTATGTAGAAATATGTGATATATACAAGTGTTTTGTCTGTATGTTAAGTAAACAGCGGCAGTTCAGATTAATGTAAATATTTTTCTTAAGTTGTATAAATTAGTTGGCAGGTTGACAGCGAAATGTATTTATTAGCGTAACTTTGAAGAGTGACAATGTAGCGAGGCAAGATTGTATTCGTTATTTGAGGGTATGAGGACAGGGGTTCAGAATAATTAAGGAAAGTAAGGCAAAAAAGTGAGGAGGTTTTCTCCTGGACAAAACCATGTTACAATGCAAGGGGTGCAAATTAGTATTCTGTTTTGCACATAAGTTAAATACTGGCTGTTTTTTTCATGTAGCACACAAATACCTGATAGCTTTATTTGTACACTGAAATTTAAAGTTGATCTAGGACATGCCCTACCCCAACTATAAATCTGCCATCACATTTTAAATTTACCAATGCAACATGGTTTTGCTAAGGTGCAAAGTTGCTTCTTTTATTTTTCTTTCCTTTCCTTAATGAATCAGGCCCAATATGCATTTTTTTTATAAAACTTAAAGTTCAGGCATACACACGTCTGTGTGTATACACACATGCTTGTCTGAAGAAACGTCTCTTGTTGAATACGGGTCTAGGTACTCTCTGCATATAGGGCACTTGTCGTATTGAGACAGACACAGAACACTGCAGGATAGGTACAATACATATATGGAATATAAAGTCCCAGCATCATTCACAGGGAAAAAAAAAGCATTCAGTTATTGTCACCTGTTATAATATAGTCATTAATGGGAAAAAAGTTTTTTTCTAATCCTGCCACCGCCACATGAAATACATTTATGATGATGTTATTAATGTATTGTTGTAAATATGCATTTCCATACTTATGTCTGCTGTCTGTATTTTGAGTTAAATGCACCTAAACATACATCCATCCATAAATCTAACATATAGATGTGTGACTCTGGAGCAAATATTCTACAATCATCATCATCAGCCACTCAAAAACTGCAACTGTCTTGTGTAGTCACAGAATTTTTGCTTGGAAGGAATGTATTTGAAAGATGTATGTAATCCAAAAGAGGATGCATCTCAAAGACATGTGCTTAACTTTCATCTGCACACCCTGACAGTGCTGCACTTGCACATAAACGGGGGATGTTCTGAATGTTTACTGTACATAAAATACAGTTTTACAGTTGCTCCTGATGTTCTAGCATACATACATACATACATACATACATACATACATACATACATTCACAGCCATCATCACTAGTAATTGGCACTTAGACTAGACCTGTAGCTTGAGCAAGAGATACGGCTGAAAAACAAGTACCTGAGAGATGCCCAGAGCTTTAATCAAACGCTGCTGCGTGCGCTAGAGATTGGCACGCCCTTATTGTATATTGACTATGGACAAACGACCCTTCCCCACCCTGTTCTGCCACTGAAATCATAGCCTGTAGTAAGTGTCCTTGTCCGGTTCTGGGTATGTGCAGAGTAATTGTGCGCATTATACGGACAAAATCGTCATTTACATGCCTTAAGGAATCAGGCCCTATAGCTCTAATCGCTCTATTGATGTAATTTTATCGATTACCAATAAACATTATCCAATGCGATTATTGTGGTTACAATGCACAAAGATATTTAATTGCAAAATATAGCAAGGTTAACGGCATGCCATCATAACGTATAAAAGATATTACAATAAAGCAGGAAAGTGTAAAAACCGAACACATTACATTTTCCCAGAAAGAAGCTTGCTTATATGCAGCTTCGGGTAACAAAAGAACTCTGATGATGTCACTATGTACACAGATAACACTTAGAGAGGTCTTCATTGGTCCAGAGTTAATAATGTTCCAGTTGTCTGCTGGTCATAGGTCAGTTCAAAGGATTCCTCTGATAAGATGTGGCCAGCTCACTCCAACAGCTGAGCACATGTTGTGCCTAAGAGAACTGACCTGAAGAAGTTTTTACAAACCTATTTGCATTCCAAACACAATATCATTTTGAGCATTAATCTTCCATAACTAGAGATCGCTGGAAGCGATCGCTTCTCGGATAGTAGCGGATTCATCATGGTAATGTATACATCAAAATGACACAACATGACACATTTCCCATATCATAAGCCTTAGATACCTCTAATATATTATCATTTATGTATAAATAATCTCTAATACATTTTACTAATAAATAAATGTGGATTGGAACCTTAATAAATGTTTATTATTTACAAAAGTAAGTGCGAATGTAAATGTGTGTGTTATTAATCCATGTGATTGCGTCTTAACATGTGGCATACTAATCGCAATCGCATGGTAATGTATTTAATTTGGTTTACTTCATCCAAATATTTGTCTTTCACAGGCCACCCTTTGATAGTGCACAAAACTATCACCTTAACAATTTTATTGCAGGATCTCGGTAGTACGTTTCATTTTTCTGTAATGTATGTCCCCCTAACGTATGACCACACTGTCTGTGGATATCATTCAAGTTACCATAAAAGAGAGTCAAAATTCTAGAACCATTTTATTTTCCTATGGAACATATACCTTTGAAGCTCGGAGTTAACCTTTTGTATGCCCTTCATCCACATATGTAATACATTATCTGGAAGGAAACCAGGTACAATAAAATATGTAACATTAATATAGAATATTCTACTAAAGTTCTTCATGGTTAGCATGTTCATCCATCCGAAGCATGTCTTATACCTTATATGACATTTAAATAATACATTTTTACCAATAACATCATCCTATGTCTGTTAACATAATCTCATTTATGATCTCCTTCAACCTTTGTAGTTAAATACACTCTAAAAATATCAACAGGTTTTACATCAATATTTGTGGGGCGGTCTATTGTCTGTTCAATCTGTCCAGTCTCCCAATACTCAAGTTTCTTTGTACATGAAACGGCGATTGGCCTACTGAGTATTGGGAAACTTCAAACTAAGGGACTTAGCTGCATTACCTTCCCTCTACTAGCCTCCCACCCCATATTCCAAGTACCTCAGAAACATTTAGTGGAAAGAAAACTAGTCTTACATAATATATTCCCTGAGGCATGTGAGAGCACACCCAGCACTCAGTTTGGTCTAAATCCCTACCCACCAAAGAATAATAATCATTCTCACGAATACCCGCTCAAGTCCAAATTATTACTGGACTGGCATCGCTGGATGCACCTTTCTTCAACTTTGGGGTCACAGTGCTTACAGACACAATACTCCTCAGACAATAGCCCCTCACACTGTCTCCGAACTCCAAGGTTAGCAAAAAAATTTCTTTAACCCTGAATTGAATAGTTTAATTGGCTGGACCGATTGTGCTACCAACTTCTCCTTCATCCTCACCTCCTCAGTATCACTACTTGAAGCAGTCTGCACCACCTGTTCACCATTGAAAAAATTGACTGTCCTGGAAAGAGAATAAGATGAGATAAACACTGGAAAGGGTAAACAGAAAAACCACTGCTCCATTCTGGATAACAGTCTTTGCAAAGTCCTTGGCTCAGGTGTTCTTAACTGCGATCTTGGGTCCCCGGACACAGATTCACGAGTGTCGTTCTCGGCTGTAATTTGAACCTTCTCCGGGTGTTGACTCCTCTGCAGAGGGTGGAATGGGTAGAAGTGTCTCTCTGCTACTCCTTGGGATGTGATGCTGGTCGTCAACACTTGATACCTGTCTGTCAAACAACTTGAGCATAGGAAATTACAGTCCATAACATACTCTCCCAGTCCAATGTCATAACAGTTAGTGTAACGTATCAGAAGTCAGTGTTTCGAACGTCCTTTGTTTTCTTTACAAGATCTTGAAAAGTCTCTCCATTATGAACTCTGATTTTGAACATTCTCTCCATTATGAACTCAGATTTTCAAGTCTCTCCATTATAGACTCATCTCAGGAAAAATCAAAAGTATTTCAAAAGGAGACAGGTTAAGAGACGGATTATACCCCATTCATACTGCACCAAAATCCCGGGTTTTTGCCGGGGCGAGCTCAAACGACCCGGGTCTTGGTGCAGTATGAATGGTACAAGTCAAAAATCCCGGGTCTAAAAACCCGGGTCTTCAACCCCGGGATTTATCGAGGGGTAATTCCCGGGTCGGACCTGGGTTGCCTGCACTATGAATGGTGCAACCCGGGTTTTTCAACCTGGGTTGCACAGAAAACAAGCTGATTGGCTGTCTGCCTGTCTCTGGAGGATTATGTCATCGGTGGGAGCCCGTGGAAGATTCGAGAAGGAGTTTAGGAGAAATGGTGGATGGTGGAGTGCAGATCAAGCTGAAGCAGAATCGGAGTTTGTTGGAGAAAATTGCTTTTATTTCACTGAAAAAGTGTGTATTAACAGTAAACAATCACCACCCACTTTTGCATCATCCTTATGCGTCAAAAAAACAGGGAAACTTCCCTTTACAAGGCAGCACCGCTTTAAATTTAAGCGCTGAAGATGCCGAACTCGCAGGTGTTGAAGAACGCGTAACTTTATACATTTACCCCCAGGTGCTGCCTCAGTTAGGCCTGAAAGATATGCTCTGGGAGCCATGGGCCTACCCTATCCATCTCTCCAGAGTCCAGATGACTCCTGACCACATCCCTTCGCCTTCCAGACCACTTCTTCCTGCAGGGAACACAAACCTTATATTTTAACTAATTCTTGTGTGTTATCATTTAGAAAAAAAAAATGATTTTGTTTTTACAGTCACGTGTGCTGGTTTAAATTAAATAACAGCTACTTCATTTGGTAACCATGTCATTGTCACAAGTCCTTCATGTAATGTGAGTGTGCTACTCATGTCCTGCTATTGTCATAAAAGTTCCTCAGTCGCCACAACGTTGCCCCCTATACAAGAAAAGTACTCAAAACCAATGTATATCAACTGATTTACCCTCTGCCAACTCACATGCCATTCTCAATCCCACAAGTTCAGCTACTTGGCTAAGTAAAGAGGACAAAAGGGGTAAATTTTTATAGCACCTTCGTCATTTATAACAATATCCAGTAAATGTCTGTCTAACTGTGAAAAATATAAAAACATGAAAAGTTTACATTTTCTTAAGGGTTTCACTTAGGTCAGGTCTTATGGCAAAATTCTTAATCAAATGTTCAACACAGAGATGCATATCTGTATGTCTGCCTAATTCACCTTCAGCTAGTCTCCTACTTCCTTCCACCCTTTGTGCATCTAGAGGCACACTTTGTACACTTTGCTCAGGAGACAAAAGGGCAGATACCACATGAAATCTATAAAACTTGAATCATATTTCCACAACAAAACTCCTGCTTAAAAACAGCAGCTTCTATAAGCATATAAACATAACCTTTAGCTATCTTCCTGACTATGTCAGTGTAGTGTGTGTACCCCTAATTCTGTCCGTTGTCAAATGAATCTTAGCCCTGTGTGTGAGACAATATATCAAGTATTGGACCTTTGGGACAATGTCTACGTATTTTGTACCTCTTTATAAGAAAAGAATGAGATACTGACAGTTAGAAATGTAAAGAATGAGAAATAAGACAGCAATGAGTAATAATAAGGAAATGATTTGCAGAAAAACTGAAAAGCAGAAACGGAGATTTACAGCAAGTTGACAGCTGGTTTGGGCACTACAGGGAATTGGCTCTACTATTTCACTAATCCCATTAACTAATCTATGACTCTTCCCCATTATTATTACATTTCCCAGGGCGTTACATCACCCATCCAATTCAGTGTCGTGTCCATCATTCCTGTGGAACCTGGTATCTCTGATCACAATAACTATACAACCTGTGATGGATTTGTAACTAGTTCTTGTCAGTTTCACCACCTGTGGCTGCTGGTTTCTTTAGTTGTGGTTTGTCTGGATCCTGGAATGTTGGGAGCCCTATTTGGAAAAAAAATGGGTACATTTAGAAAATTCCAACCAGCCCCGGCATTAAATCAAGAGGACCCACGATTAATATTTAGACCTTCCTCCAACCCCAACATTAAAGTAATAGTATTCCCATTTAATAAATAAACTTATTTCCCTCCATCCAAGCAGCTCCAGGAATAAATTAATAGGATTTAGGTATGATAAATATACTTATTTCGCAGAACCATCACTGCCATTAAATAATTCATATTCACATTTAATAAATAGAGCTCATGCTCCTCAAACTCAGCCCCACATTCAATTAATAGCCCCATCATCACCCCACAAACAAAATAGCATTAGTTAGTCGCCACCTACCACACACACATTACATTGCCACAAGCCCGCTGTGCAATCACACACATATTGCTGTGCCCCTTAATCACCATACTGTGCCTCCTTATGATCACAATGCACCCTCCATGCTGCTTTTGTTCCCCCCTTCTCATGGCCCCCCTTCATCGCCCTGTGCCATGCTGCTTTGGCCCCCCTTCACACTCTGCTATGCTGCTTTGAACCGCTTTCACACTCTGTCATGCTGCTTTGGCCCCCCTTCACACTCTGCCATGCTGCTTTGACCCGCTTTCACACTCTGCCATGCTGCTTTGGCCCCCCCTTCACACTCTGCCAGGCTGCCTTTGGCCTCCTTTACACTCTGCCAGGCTTCCTTTGCCCCCTTCACACTCTGCCATGCTGCTTTTGTCCCCCTTCACACTCTGCCATGCTGCTTGGACCCCCTTTCACACTCTGCCATGCTGCCTTTTCTCCCCCTTCACACTCTGCCATGCTGCCTTTTCTCCCCCTTTACACTCTGCCAGGCTGCCTTTGCCCCCCTTCACACTCTGCCAGGCTTCCTTTGCCCCCTTCACACTCTGCCATGCTGCTTTTGTCCCCCTTCACATTCTGCCATGCTGATTTGACCCCCTTTCACACTCTGCCATGCTGCCTTTTCTCCCCCTTCACACTCTGCCATGCTGCCTTTGCCCCCTTCACACTGTGACATGCTGGCTTTGCTTCCCCTTCACACTGTGCCATTCCGTCTTTGCTCCCCCTTTACTTTGACATGCTGCCTTTGCTCCAACCTTCAAACTCTGCCGTGCTGCCTTTGCTCCCCTTGCTTCCGTTCCCTCACTTACCTTTTCTATCGGCTTCTTTCTTCTCTTTTCTTCTCTTCTTCTATCTTCTGTCTTCTTGCCGACTTCTCTCTGCACCGCTCCTCACGGAACGTCGCGCGTGATGACGTCACACCCAAGTGCAAACGGCCAAGTGTGTCACGCCCAGTGCGAATGGAGCAGAGAGAGGGAGCAGGGGCGCCGGCGCAGCGGTCTCTTGAGTATATATATATATATATATATATATATTTTTTTAGTTTTTTAAGTACCCGCTCCCCACACCATGAAGAGGGAAGCGATCAGTATCGGGGCCTACTGGGGGATATCCTGGCTCCCTGGTGGGGCAGTCCGACCCTGAGTGTAAGTGCGAATGTAAATGTGTGTTATTAATCTGTGCGATTGCGTCATAACACATGACATACTAATCGCAATGTAAAACAATATTAATTAATGTGGTTTGCTTCATTCAATTATTTGACTTTCACAGCTCCCATAGTGTCTTTAGTAGAGATCATTTATTTATTTACTTCTTATATGGCAAGATTTTGAATAATTTGGAATCAATTTGTGAATTCACCAATAATGAATCTCTGAATTTCACCCAAGCCTAGTATGTGGTGACTGGGTGGCCGGAAAGTGAATTAAGAAGTAAAACCAAGGCCTGTTGCTGACATTCCATGTAAGGTGTTGCTCACAAAAAAGACACCTGCTGTGGTATGTTTGGACAGTGGGCAGAAACAGCTTTCAGCCTCTGCCCCAAATTTGCAGAAAGAGTAATGCAGTACTGATTAACTACATCTGTACTGAATGACTTGTTCACGTGTCACCCATGGCGTGCACTGTGCAGGTGGTGTGGACTGCATACTTAGCAGACTGATAATATAGCAGGAACAGAGATTGTTGATCCCGTTGATAGCACGTTGCAATTAACAAACTAACGCACATTTCAGTGCAGTGCGTCAGAAAGATTGCTGATGGAGCTGATGGTTGGGCATAAAGTGCAATACCATATACAAGGGCTAGAGTGCACTACTGAGACTTCCTTGTAATATTCATAATGATTGACTATTGTGATGTTGAAAGTAGATAATGTGCTACAAAATTCTGTATTAAAATCTATAGGTACCATTTCTCTCTCTCTCGCTCTGAGATATAGGAAACTGTAGAACTGTTTCGGTCTACTGTTATTTGACACAAGTGTACCAATGAAGGATGAGTGCACATAAAGGCTATGAATATAATCACTCAGAAATACCGTCCATTGTGCTGCATCTCTACCAGTTGTTATGAGAGGACTGCTCTTTTCAGAGCAGAGCAGTAGCGAGGGTTATGTAGGGGGCCTGGGTTTTTAGAGGGTTCTCCCACAGTGTCCTCAAAGAGGGGTGGGCACCAGCATTGTTGGGCCCCACCCCTAACCTTCAGGTCCCATAATGGGTGCGCCACTTGCACCCATGGTAGTCCCGCCACTTGGTATAGAGGTTTGCGCAGCAATTCTACTGCCTGACCTGGGAAATAAAATGATCTTGTCTCATCCCTTATACAACCTACCATTAACATTTACAGTATATAGGAGTTGTGAGCACTTTAAATATAAATATTGTAATTTTTAAGCATTATTTTAACATTTACAATATATAGGAGTTGTGAGCACTTTAAATATAAATATTGTAATTTTTAAGCATTATTATATTTACCAACAAGGTAAGTATGGCTAATTTATAAAGCAATACATTTGATATTTTCTTACATTAAATCCCTTCATTTTACTGGCTGCCTAAGACAGCGTCTTCAGATTGTCTCATTATAGGCACAACCCTGGTTTAGTGTTTCAACCATTTAAGGCCCTGTCATCTTAGACCCAAATTACACATCCCATTTTATATCCCTGCTTCCAGAAGCATTCCTGAAAATATGGTTCCAAGACATTTCTGCATCTGTCACACAATCTAGTGAATGTTATCAATAAATTGTTCCTCTTTCTGGAGGGGCTGCGTCTCTTTTTGCAATCCAATGTATAGACTTGTATGCATACATTTATTCATTAGCTCCAAGAATTGTCTATTAATCTGTCTTATTTTAAGTTATTTAAAGCTGCTGTCGTGACTGGCCAGCACGTCCCCCATTTGAGTCTCTAGCCCAGTGATATACAAGAGGCAGCCCTAAGGCGACATGCTGCCCTAGGCCTTCACCTGCGTCCCCCCAGCTCCTTCCTGATCTATAGTCAGATGTGTTTGTTATAGCTTGTGACACCTGTTTAAAATGCCTGCTGATATGTTATTAGAGATAGGTGTCTCTTGCGTTGATTAAATGTATTACTTTAGCGTATTACTAAGATTAAGGGTAAGGTGTGACCCTTTTGAAAGTTAGAAGGGCTGCTCATTTGACCCCTGATGTGAATTAGGTTGTAAATCACTGCTCTAGTCTATTAAGATCTCCACCTTAATCCTTAATTTCCTTTTAGGTAAAAAGGTCCAGTGATACTTTATTGCCACCAGGTCCAACAAGCAGCCCTAGATGCTCTTTAGAAAAACCAGGCAAAGCGAATAAAAAAAAAACCAGGACATACTGTGGGTCGGGACCCACAAATTGAGTGCCCATGCCAGTTATGAGGGAACCCATTATCTTTTTATTGCAAAATAATTTTATTACACCGACTAATAAACATATAGCCTAATAACCATTTACATATTATTTTTGCACAAGCAACTAATGTCCTAAGAGACAGATCAAAAGAAATAAATAGCAAAGTAAATTAACATTAAGATGTATAAATTCAAAACTGAACAATGGGTCCAGAACCTTGATCCCCAACTTAACCTGGACTCTGGCTAATACAATTAACAAACATAAAATAACTAAAGGATACTCTACTTAAATATTAAAAATTATAAATATATATATAAATATTCTAAATTCTAAATTGAACCATGGGTCCAGAAGTGGGATCTTCCACTTAATCTACTGATAGAGTTTACAGACTTTAAGTGGTTTTTTTTTATGTTTGTAATGTTGTGATATATGCAACATTCTGAACAGTTTATGTTACAGGGAAGTACATTTTAGGCAACTAAAGTAAAATTCCAATAAAATATAGATCCCTTTGAAGTAATATAGAGTATTTAAATAGAAACTTCAGTTTCCATTACAGGGACATAGTCTGGAGGAACCCTTGAGTGAATGTTTTGTGGGACTGGAGACAGTGACCAGTGAGCTTTCTTGGAATGCTAGATTGGATCTGTAATCACTCTCAGTCAGTTTATTATGTGTTTAATCTGCACATTCTTCCAGTCTACTGCTTTGTTTGGTGTTTAACATATGTTGGTAGCGTTACTAGTAGTGACATGACTTAACATGACGTGCAGCCGTCGTGTCCTTTGTGCTTGATGTGTACATGCTCCAGCGTGATAAGGAGACGAAAATATTTGTTTACATCTGTGAGTAGTAAATGTTTATTAGAGCAGATTGTGTTCTAACCATGTTTTCCTTTAGTATTTTATAGCGTTTCAAGAATATGTATGTAAAGAGCTTTAATTATTCTTCTCTCCAGGTCTATATTTACTAAGTACACAAACTACCCATGTGCCTAGTGCAGTAAAGAAATAATTTATGGCCAGGGAGCAGCAAAGAAATGGTTTTATTTACGCTTTAACGCTAACCAATCAATGGGCAAGTGCTTAGTGGGGCGATGTGATCCAGTCACTCAGCAATGTTGGTTTAGGAGTCAGAGGGCTGTTTGGGTATGGAAAGAGAATACATGTAAGTTCTGTGTGAACTACGCACGGTGGTGATTGCACAGTATTTCCTAGGAATGTTAATATGTAAGGAGGGAGAAATGAGAGCAAGCCTTTGGAATTAGGAGCATAATAAAGTGGTGAATGAGGGATTGGGGGAGTATTTATTTTAAATTAAGGATGTTTTTTATGGTGTCTGTGTTTTTTTTTACAGCATTGTACTGTCTGGCACTATAGATCATAATGGGCCCTTGATGCCAAGGAACGATGGCCCTTGTGGTACTACAAGAGCCAGTATGCTCTGGCAGCCATGGGTATGCTGTCACTTTGTAGTTCTACAAGTCCCAGCAGCTTACTGAAGCAGTTTATGGTGGCTTGGCTTGCTGGGACTAGTAGTGCCACATGTAAAAAACAAACAAACTATTTTAAGATTTTTAAACTTTGTTACCCCAACATCCAATGGCCAGGGGTGTTGGTGGGAGCTCCAGTGCTGTCAGCACAGGGATATTTTTTCCTGGTGGGGGGCACATGTTTTGCAGATCTGAAGCACCCAGGAATTCAGATGTTTTTTGGGGGTTTGCTCTTTTTTTAATTTATTTATTTATTTTTACATTGCACCATCATCATCCAGGGGTAGAGCACCTGCAAGAGATCCCTGACAGCTGCATCTGCAGATGTGTCTTCTAACTATATAGCATGTGAACACATTGTTGTGTGTGACACTCTGCTGGGTGTTAGTACTGATATAAATCTGGCTTGTAAAGCGTCATAAATTCTGCATCACTGATCAAAACTTTAACACAGTTTCTGACATAATGCACAATGATTGCTGGCAGGTGAGGTTTTAGATGTCAGAAGACATATAGCCAAAGGAAGCCGGATAGTAATCCATACTTGCCAACTCTCCCGGGAATATCCGGGAGACTCCCGAAATCTGGGTCAGTCTCCCGGGCTCCCAGGAGAGAGGGCAATTCTCCCGATTCCCGGGCAGCGGTGGTAAGTGAATGGAGGAGGCGGGGCTTAACGGCATCACGGCCACTTCATTGTGACCCTGCCCCCTTGTTTTATTGGACGAAACAGGTTGTGACAGCTTTGAGGGCGGGGCTAATGGCACAATTCTTCGAGCCCCGCCCCCACACACCCACCTGACCCCCAAGCCTCCCGGAACTTAACCTGCCAATGTTGGCAACTATGTAGTAATCTAAGGACAAGTTTTTATCTACCGCGTATTAGCCTGGCGTGGAAAGCCAGGGGGAGCTACAAGCGTATTAGTCTAAGGTGGCTTGAATAAACTCATATAGCTAACATGCCAGTTTATAGCCAATATGACCCATATGAAGTAAAATGCCACCAGGTAGCCAAGTTGTCCTAACGTAGCCTTACATCCATCATAGATCCTCACATGCAGCCGCATAGCTAGTATACCTTCATATAGCCTCAAATACCCTCATATAGCCAACATGCCATCACATATATAGACTCACATGCCACCAGGTTGTCAATTTCCTCCTACATGCAAGGTAGCTAAGATGAACCATATAGTATATGGATACATATGTGACTGTATAATATGGCCGCATGCTGCCATATTCTATCTGTGGTCAAGCGTTCTCACCCCCACTGTGGATTTGGAGCCCTTGTCATTCATTACTCTGTTCTCTTGCTTCCACCCATGCATTCACTCACTGTTATGGTTTATGTAAGGTAGGGAGACATGACTGAGCAGCATTTAAGGAGAATAACAGAAGAGTTGAAATGGTTAAAAGTGGTGGTCCTATGAAACAGGAATTGGCGCAGGTGTCCTGAGCGTCCTAGGCAGCCCCCTCCTCCAGCACTCCCCCCCCCCCTGGAGCCTCTTATCTTTGGTGGAGCATCTGTTAGCCCCTTCATGTCATCGGCCAGCGTCCAGTGTGGGGGGCCGCAGGGTAAATGAGAATACTGAATGAGTGACACTGAGTGAGTGGCTGGAACCTCCGGCACAGCATTGTAGTAATGGTTTTTACTCTTTACACCATAAGCTTTTTCAATCAGACCCAGTGGTGGATCCAGGGGGGAGCAATCGTCCCCCCCTAGCAGCACAATAAATATGTCTAACTGATGGCTGAGACACAGGCAGAGGATCCTGCCCAGGTCCAATCCAAGTGGAGGAGAGGGCGGGCCCACCAATCAAAATGAAGGCGGGGCTAAATCAGCTCCCTTACCTTAATAATAGTCTTGGTCCGCCCCTGATCAAACTCACAATCCCCAAATGGTGCTTTTCTAGGATCCATTCCAAAAATTAGAATGTTGATTTCTTCCTAGGTGAGCAATTAGGAACATTTGCGCGAAATGGAATTTTGTGGTTCGTAAATTCCATGACGCAGAGGGATTCTCTGTCACTTCAGGAAGGGATATTATGAATGATGTGATGACACACCGGCCATTAATCGCGTCTTGTACGCATTACGCTTATTTTTCTCACATCTTCTGTTGCCATAATCCCGTAGAATGACCTTGAACTCTGAACTGACGGAGAACATGTTCTTTGATCCTTTTATTTTGGTTACTGTTTTCCTCTTGCCATTACAATTTACTGGGCATATGAGCAAACTGACTTCATGGGAAACTGTCTGGAACGTGTGTATTTGTAGGCAGAAAAACAGATTACTCAATGTCTCTCAATGTTATAGCAACAGCACTAGTTTCCATAGACGTTCAGTAACGTATACTTACTTACTGAGTGCAGATTGCTGGCTTTTTCTGTTATTTAACATACAGGAGTGAAGAAACAAAACATGACATGTTCAAAAGTTGATTTATGGCGTCCTTGAAAGAGATTTCTCAGCCAGTCTATTGTAGTTACACTTCTAGATGACTCTTTAAAGTTTGGAGAAATTGTACTTATAACCGCTATGATTTGTGCTACAGGAGTTTGGCGTTTAAATCTATGTCCATTGTAACCATTATGATATGTGCAGGAGGAGAAGGCGTTGAAAAATAAAAACAATACAATTTACTCTTGCTATGAGATGGTTTAGCGTCCAATATTTATGTGACTTAGCACTGCACACCACCAGTGACCACTCCATGTTTATTGTGTTTAAACACCCCAGTATTCAGGATACCCTCTGGTCGCAGATACCACCCCACGCACCATAGCTGAAGCAGAAGAGTTGGTGACAGCGAGTGCGAGTGGGATAGCATGCCACAGGATATCCCAAATAATTGACCGCACAACACCAGTACCAGAGGGTGGCAACAGGGTCCTACTAAAATCACAGGACGAGACCCGAAGACTACGAGCTCTGAACTGGTGCAAAACTCAAGTCCTTTATGAAAGGAAAGGAAATACACGGCAAAGAACGCCCCTAATAATGAGCCCCCTACACCCCTTTTTTCTCATTACAATAATCAT
The DNA here is from genome assembly GCF_038048845.1 of Mixophyes fleayi. Lineage (NCBI taxonomy): Eukaryota > Metazoa > Chordata > Amphibia > Anura > Limnodynastidae > Mixophyes > Mixophyes fleayi. Next base: position 324,448,057 of record NC_134405.1, on the reverse strand, counting down.
GTGCTTTAAAGTAAAACCATGTCTTCGCACTGCCATGTCAGGATCTGCCTGCAGCTTTCTGCATTTGCATACTTCTTTGTATTGGCAGCTCCTGCCTACACAAATTTTGTATGTGTTCATTAAATGTTTATCTGACAGTACCCCCTAACTAGGGATTAACCTGTTGCACCAATTATCTCCTGCACCTGGTGGTTCCCTATTTATACCTGCGTCTCGCCATTTCTTGTGCTGGTCATTGTTGTTTGGTTGCTGTTCCTTATGATTGTGTTCTCCTGCTTCTCCTGTGCTCTGGGACTTTCACATGCTGCTGCTGACATCATTACACCAGGGGTTAAATGTAACAAGCGGAGAGTTTTCCCTGAGGAAGCCCACTGGCCATTGCCACCGGTCGAAACGCGTTGGAGACTGTCCCTCAACTCAGTTTTATTCAACTTACTAGCATGCTAGCATCTTACATTACCATATACAGACATCCACATCGGAGACCAGCATGTAGCGTGTATGCGCTCATCCGTAGCGGCACTACCGCTTCCCCTGTTTAGCTTCAACTTTATGAGAAAGAGAGAGACTACGTTGGGGATTAGGAGGACTACATTTGGATCATCACCACCTATATTCTGCTGGGTACCTGTCCATTATTGGAGGCATTTTGATATCCATACATTTAATCTCAACACGAAGATATCCCGCAGCGTGCACACGCTATTTGAGCGGGATCATTTTTTCTTTCAACAAGAAGGAGAGGATTTCCCTTTAGGAACTAGAAGAACTTTCTTCCTCATTCTTGTTTTTAAAAATTGGCATTCTGCTGGGTGCTTTTTATCATTAAAATCAACGTTATATCTAACCTCATCAGCACAGACTCTGGGACCGCTACTAAGTGCCTGTCTGCATTATAGACAGCCAGACATCCCTGCTTCATGTGAGTAACGGCTACCAATTTCATTTTTGCTTGCATTTTTCATCATCACCAACATTTTTATTTTACAACTCTGGACATTATATTTCCTTACATTCCCTTTTTGCGGTTCATATCAATTGTCATTTCATATTTTAGTAGCTTGCAAGTGCACTCTAACCATATTTTCAATCACACTGAGTTTATAGTGTTTTTTACCATTATCATTGTTTTCGGCAGTGTCAATTGATGCATGTTAATTGTTTAACACATCTAAGCTGTCTCGTTCCGGCCGGAGCGTATTGTGGACCTATCCATATTAAATTGATATATCTTTCCTTTACAAGCGCCCAGAACCTGACTATTTTTATACGTATCTAACATTGTTGGGAGTTTAGGGGTCCCCCACACACTCTCAGGTTCGCATTTGGCTGCTTCATATACTTGGAGGAAGCGCAGCCTATCCCTCTTTTTCAAATTTTCTGATTTAAACCTGCTCAATAAACACCTTATGCTCTCATCACATCCCAATCTCCAAAGCTGTGATTTCCATTGAAGTGTGACATGCCCGTAAATAGAGGAGCAAGGATGCAACAAATCCGTACTTTGTATGGAATGCCTTCTCTCCACCCTACAGTCTGTACAAACATCTGCTCCTCTGTAAAGGTCGCCTTCTTGTTCCATAAACCTACATGCTGATAGGTTCCTGTAGCACTGTTGATCCTGCAAGTAAATCAGAGCATGAACACTGCCTTGGCATTGAAATAACTGCAGTACTATCCTTTAGGCTGTGCAGGACCCAGGGCTGTGGAGGTCTGTGTAAGACTTCATTGGGCTGGACCTGCTAGAGCTGCATGAGTTGATGGTGGGGACTGTTATGATTCCTAGTGCATACAGGAAGCGGCAACAGAAGTATGAAACCAAATGTCTTTATTCAGGCAAAATATAGAACAAGGATTCTGTTCTGAGAATATGCAGATTTCGGAAAGCAGGATTAACAGGGATACTCCAAACACAGTTATGAACAGGTGTGATGAATGGCAGAAAATGTCCACAGAAATAACAGGTTCCAGTGAATGCAAATACAGTTTAACTGCAGGGATGAGAATGATGTGTTACCTAATGCCAGGAAGAGTCTGTCCAGGGAAGCAAACTGAGTAGCTGAGTCCAGAGGCCAGGCAAGGTTCAAGGTCACCCACGAACAAGCATATTCCAGTAATAAAGCCAAGATCAGGGCAACAAGAATGCAAGCAGTATCCAGTATCCAGGCAGAGTTCGGGGTCACGAGCAAACAAGCATCAACTGTAAACAGGCCAAGGTCACAACGGGAGATCAAGCAGCAGCAGAACCAAACTGGAACAGGAAGACACAAGCAGCAGCCAGGTATACACGATGAACTGCACAGAGCACAGGTTGAGGCAGGTATTAGAAGCTGAGACACAGGTGCAGTTCTAATTAGGCAAGGAGGTTAACCCCTACAGGCATAGTGCAAAGCTCAGGAGCAGAACAGCAGCACCTCTGGTGGATTAAAGGTACTGCTGCCACATACAAAATAATAGGCAGAGTCATAACAGGGACTGGGAAAATGCATCAGTAAGGGGATGATCACGATGTTCTATAAGCGGAAAGTGGAGAGCTGTAATCTTAAAAATCAGTGTTCTCCTGAACGTGACTACAAGATCCTCTTCAAGCTACTAACCAATGGGCTAAAGGCTGTCATCGGATGTATCATTCACTCAGACCAGATCTAGGGCAGGATTGCAGAAAGCCCTGCCCAATCCAGGGATATTGTCAAGGGCCACCACATGCATACAGCCCTAGTCAGCCTTGATCAACAAAAAGCCTATGATTGTGTCACACTTGAGATTATAGGTAGGATTCTGCAGAGATTTGGGTTGGGGCAATTGTGCTCTTTGTATGTTATGTACCATGCCATTTAGAGCATGGAGCTGGTGCGTAGGCCCACTTTAAAAGTTACTTTGGTTAGAATCACAGATTGTTTGTTTGCACTTTGTGTGTGTGGGTGTTCAGTGGTTCCATTTTGCTTAGTCTCCTCAATATGAGTCATTTTGTCTCCTCATTAAGTATACAGTTAACCGAGAATAGTTTCCTGCTTGCTCCATCTGGACCACGCGGTTTACCACTGTCGTTTAAGCAGAAACTAAGGAGGAGAGACACATTCTTACTTGCTGAATTGCAGCTGACAATGTACAAATGTGTTTAATCAGGAGGAAGAATCGGCTCTGGGTAGGAGGCCAGATGACCTTAGAGGACATCCCAGAGGAATATGCACACAGCTGAAAATATAAAGAAAAACATCTATTTTTGTTTTAGCTCTTTGCATGTGCCTATTAAGTATATATTGGGCACAATCAAAATCCTCACTCACATATACATATATATATATATATATATAGGATCTATGGTACATGTCAGAAAATGTATTAAAGCATCAGTTCTGAGAATCAGGGAGTTAGCACTCATAAATATCAAAGCTTTTATTCAGTCCTATGTTAAACTGTCCGTCACCTTTATCAAGGCCTGCCACCAACCATTACTAAAAAAAGCCTGATTTAAATGCAAACAATGTCGCCAAAATGACGTCAAAGGCCATACCCACATGGACACAGGTACTAAACGACAGCCAGAAACAAAAGAATGTTCGGCAAGTTACCATGGAAACTGGAGTACGCAGAGGCTGGACCAATAACAACAGATATCAGTGAACAATGATACCAGCTCGACACAGGGATATATATATATATATATATATATATATATATATATATATATATATATATATATATATATATATATATACACGCTGGTTGTGAGTACATACACACTGCAGAATTTGCTCAACATCATTCTATCGCTTATAGAGATTTTTGGTACGGTTATAAAAGCAAACAATATTATGTGCTTTGGAATGATAAAACATGATCATGGGAGCGTACACACTAATGCGATATCGGACATAACGGTCGTTTATCATGTAATCGACCTGATAATTGGGTGAAAAGCCTGTAGTATGTACCCAGCCTTAGGTCTGCATTTCACTAACAGGAATAGATAAATTCAATGTGCTTCCAACAGTGCAGTTTGAGTGCATTTGGCTCCAATAGAATACAAATGAGTCACTCAGCGCTTAGAGCTAGAAATAAATATCTCTTTAATGCCATGTATAATTAATTAGACAAAAATGTCCTATATCTTGTCTTACTAAGGAAAAGCACAAAATATCAAATACATTTTTGTGGATCAGAACTGTAACACAGGATTTGACTAACCGGTAAGACAATGTTGTTAGACAATGACATGTCATAACTTTTTTCATCCAGCTATAATTTAAGAACGAAGCAAACACAATCCCCCTGAAAGATCCTGCCAGTACCTTCAAAATGTTTCAGATGGGAGTTTCTGGAGGGTTTCAAAAGTGGAGATGTTGCCTATAGCAACCAATCAGATTCTAGTTATCATTTATTTAGCACATTCTACAAAATGAAAGCTAGAATCTGATTGGTTGCTATAGGCAACATCTCTACTTTTCAAACCCGCCGGAAAACTCAGAGCTTGATAAATTTACCCCCTAGAATACATATGGATATTCTTCACAAGGCCATTCAAGAGTGAGGACTCGTTCCTAATTTTCTCAAATATTACAGATGTGCACACCTTGTGTGCACTACATCACTCTCCTCCTAATACCAGAGTGTGGGTAGATATAGAAGCTGATGCTACTAGCTTTTACTCTCCATCATCTTTACCTTAAGCCAAAACATAGACGCACTCAATTTTGTTTACGACCCAACTTAGCAGGGGCTGGCTGGGCAAGGGGGCATCTGCATCCCGGCCGGTTCCATAGTGGGCTACCTTGGGCTGGGTGACTAAGCCACTTGCATTTTTTTCCTTTAAAATGTTCCTAATAGGCTGCTGGCCAGAGTCTCACTAAAATTTGCCAACCAGCCCTGCACTTTAGCATTTTTATTTGCAATCTGGAATGGCACAATCAGCTCCTATGATCTTGGCGCATGACTCCCCCTATGGAACAATGTCTGATCCCAAATATGTTCCCTGACATTTGAAGACATTAAAACACAGCTTCTTATTCCCACCCCTGCTTCTATCAGTACTTGTAGCTCAGACACCTTTACAATACTACTGGTCTCACCAATCCTCCTATCTAGTTTCTTTATTCACATAAAGGTCTTCCTCCACTGGCCTTATATCTACCTTCTACCACTTAATATTAAAGCATAATCAACCGCTTAAAGATCCACACAAACTAAAATGAGAGGAGGATATGGGAGAATCTCTTTATCCTGAGGACTGGGACAGAATCAGAATTAACTTCTCCAAAACCTACAGTTGCCTCAAGATTAGCGAGCCCGCCACATCCCAGCTATCCTTCAACACATACAAAGATTAATAATTATATTAAATGCTGCAAAATGTCAGATCTCATTGTACTGAATGGATCCAGAACCGCCCTCCGTACTTTCCATTGTCAACAGAATTTGGCAAATTGACGGCATGAAATATATCTCCAGCATTATCCATAGTACTTGCACCTGGAATCTCTGGACTGACCACTCTCTATCCCCCTTACCCCCTTACATTTCCCACTTTCCTCTCCCCACACCCCCTCCCTTCCCCTTAGTTTCCAATGCAGATATACATTGTATCACCCTCCACTCTCTTTTACTGTTATAAGATTTCCTTAACTGATGATTAATATGTTAAACGTTTATTGTACTATTTTGAATGTTTTTGTTATCTACTCATATGTATCACGCATTGCACCAGTTTAGTTCCGTGTGGTTCTTTGTGTTCATTGGTTTCCCTTGGTTACCGCTATCTGCTGTTCAGCCTGGTGTTCCTCTCTCATCGGACGCCATCTTGCCTAGTGGACAGCGCATGCGCTACCCCAGGAACCTTCAAACCTCTGCTCAGCGGAGTTTGGATCATCTGCAACCAGTTCCCTTTATAAGGATCCTCCTCCGTTTAATGGGTGTCAGATCATCAGGTCTCTCTACCTGATAGGAATCATCTCCTCTGACTCCTGATCAGCTACTCCTGTGGTACCTGACATTGTGGATTGTCTCACAAGGCAAGACCTGTGGCTTAACTGCAGAGCATCACTCATCATTGATCCTGTTCCAGAGTTATAACACCTGTGTGGATCTCAGGGTTATTGCTCTCTGTAGCTCATCATTTTACCGCCCTGTTGGTTCAACTTATCTCACAAGTCAAGACCTGTGGCTTCACTGCAGAGCATCGCTCATGGTTGGTCCTGTTCCAGAGTTTATAACACCTGTGTGGGTCTCAGTGCTCCAGCTCTTTGCAGTTCATCTCTTCACTACTACTTCCCTTCTGCCTTACAGTTGCTTGGTGGTTCCGCGCATTATCTGCTCTGCGCCCCCTAGAGGACTACGACCTGCGGTTGAGAGGAGCTAAGTCCATATTCCCTTGCGGGAATCCCTGGTGAAGACCTCTCCTCCGTTAGACTCCGCACCTCTCTGAGGGTAAGCTGTCAATCAAGCAGAGGTCAAGACCATTCCCATTATCTGGCTTTCGTAACAATATGTGATGAAGTGGGTGCCAGGGGCCTACTGCTCCGACACGTGTACATGAGGGTGACACCCCACCGCCACTATATTTAATGTAAATGCCCTGCTCTGCCAGGGGTCTGGTAGAACTATCCAAAATTTGACATTCTCCCAGACATATCGGGAGAGGAGGCGAGCATGCTGTAGCCCTGAGTGCTTGTTTCCAACAGCAACCCCAGCGTTTTATAGTGAGTTTGCTGATCTTGTGGGAGGTAGTGATTTGTTCTCTCATGTTATTACTTTAATGAGGACAGGGCTGAAGCTGGGCACACACTACAGGTCTTTTACCCGATTATTGTGCCAGTCACATGATAAACGACTGTTAAGTCCGATATCGCATTAGTGTGCACGCTCCCACAATCATGGTTTATAGTACTAAAGCACATCGTATCGTTAGATTTTATTTTATAAACTGATTAAAATTCTCTATCAACGATGGAACAATGTCGGGCAAATTCTGCAGTGTGTACGCACTGACGACCAGCAGTTTAGACATAACTCCAGAGAGGTTACAGAGTTATAATAAATTTTCAGCAAATGATTATGACAGATTAAGGTCACAGATCTGAAGGTAAATCACATAGGTGTGTACACATAAATCTGCATGCTCAACAGGACTTTCAGGCATTGGTAAAATCATTACAGAAATGTCATCTGCAGTAATTTTCTGTAGTGTGTATCCAGCTTTACTGTGGCCGTTAAGTGCCATGATGAGAGGCGGGAAAGAGGCAAACAGGAAGCCAGAGACAGTCAGCAATTGGAAGATACAGAGTTTGCAATTGGGAAATACAGGATCCCGCACAGCAGAGTAGTGATATGAGCCTCAGGTTACATTGATGCTGGAAGATAGTGGTGTCAGCAGACACCATTCTATGAATCAAAGTTCTCGCATCCAACTTTTTCTAGTGGAACTTAGAGAAAGAAAGGAAATATCTGATTAGTTGCTAAGAGTTACAGCACCTTTTCTGCGGTTATCTATGAAACAATTATCATAAATGTTTGTCACTGTCTTTGACATGTGACACCTTCCTGTTTCTATGTGGCAGCATGATGGCTCAGTTGTTAGCACTTCTGCCTTACAGCACTGGGGTCATGAGTTCAATTCCTGACCATTGCCTTATCTGTGAGGAGATTGTATGTTCTCCCTGTGTTTGCGTGGGTTTCCTCCGGGTGCTCCGGTTTCCTCCCACTCTCCAAAAACATACTGGTAGGTTAATTGGCTGCTAATAAATTTACCCTAGTGTGTGTGTGTGTGTGTGTGTGTTAGGGAATTTAGACTGTAAGCCCCAATGGGGCAGGGACTGATGTAAGTGAGTTCTCTGTACAGTATGTATATTTATGCATGTATATTTTGCCCTACATTTTACGCACACCAGATTTTATATTGACACGTGTTACATGCATACGCTATTAGAAGCCTACAATTATGATTTTAAAGATAACAGGCATGGACAAGATCATAATGTAATTGGCATGCATAGCTAATTTGTCTTTTGTGTGATCTGCGGAATAGTTTATTAAACTGTATCAAATGAGCCAGATTACAATGGCAATTTGGTTGAAAACAGGAAACTTGCATGACCTGATTGTTCAGAATTGCAGATTTGTTAAAGGGAATTGAGCCCCTCGGCTGCATTGCAATACTCATCTAAGGTGAGAGGGATACCTATTAGAATTTCGGTGTGCCTGGTGGACGAGAGGGTCCCAGGATTGGATGTGAACATCACATGATCAGTTCCCTTCCTACCCTGGGATGCTCTTGTTATCGAGGTACGTCAAGTCCCCCAGCCAATCGCCATAAATGTTGTGATGCAGCCTGGGGTTTCCACCCCCTTTAAAACTAGTGAAGACGGCTGTGTATGCATGCTACAACATGTGTTTGCAAGGAGCTGTAACAATGTATTTTATGTACAGCAGGTTTTAATAACGTCCTAACAAATTTATTCTATGGGGAGGGGGGGGGGGATGACAAAAAACACTTTTTTGGATATTTTTAATGTTTAGTCATGAATGACTATATTATTAACAGGTGACAATAATTGAATTATTTTTTTTGCCTAGCAAATCTGAGAAGTTGTCACTCAAACTCTGCCTGTTAATTAGAGAAGCACCTCCCTCCTAACATAACAATCTGCAGCAAAACATTGAGAGAGAACAATGGACGTATTTAGTGAAGTATAAACAGTAATATCAACTAGTGGCTTTACTTCCTCTTTAAGCATATTAAGCAAAAAATATGACGCAAACATTATCAAAATCATGTTTGTATTCCGTAAAATTATGCTTTTAAACCAAATATTTATATGGACGTAAAATCATTTTTAATTTTTTTTATTGTGACCGTTTGAAAACAAATTTGTGAGACGAAGAACGTAAACAGAGTTTCACAAATAAAGGTGTTTGTAACATAAGTGATGATGGTCTTATCTTCAAACCGCTCAATTCTTTTTCTTCTGGTCTGCAAATAAAAATAAAGAACAATTTTATATGGTCATCAAATTTTGTTTCTTTTGAAAAATTGATCCTTTTTTAATTGTGTGTCTGTCTTTTTATAAGTATTTCCCAGGTACAGAAATATCCCTAAGTTTCTGTATAAATGGTGCAGAAGCTGCATACTGTCGTTATACACAAAGGTGATAAATAATGAGGAGAGTCAGGGGCAGAAATCTCAGGTGGGGGCAGCGTGGAGGCAAGAGGGATGCGGGGGTCTCCTATGAGGGGCCTCAGAGATGGGGGAGCGCCCTCACCTCCTGGCCCCGTATTCCCTGCACCAAAGGTTGGTCTGCTGCAGAGGAGAGTCCTACTTGTAATTTTAGCTCCTGAAAACAAGTTCTTGCTGCACTAAAGAACTCAGCTGAATCTGAATTTAGCTAAACACCACCAGTGCTTGGCTGAATTTTGGTGAAGCCCTATGATTTTTACATTTGTGGATGCTGCTTCTGCAATTGGATGATGGCATATGGCAAAGGATATCAGAGCAAAGGCAAACCGAGGGGGGTTTCCTAGTACCCGGAAACGCCCTCCAAACCTGTGGCACTGTATAATTGAGGTGGCTGGTCCCTGTTCCCCGCTCCACACAGCTCTGCTTGAAAAGGGAGAGCTGCGTGCACCTAACAGTAATGCATGCAGCATTGCCCATGTATATTATAGGATAGGAAGAGTTGGAGAGCAGACAAGCACTGTCTAATATTATAGCCACGCCCCCATGCATGCTGGTCACGCCCACTGGTGGAATGGTGTGGAAACCCCCTTCTACAAATCCTGCGTTTGTCCCTGCAGAGCATATAGTAAACCAAACATGACAAGACTGCACACGTTAACTGTACTAGTATAAGGGCTGGAGATCATGCAGTGAATAACTTGGGTTGGCATAGTACATACTTCTTGTTGTAAAGAGGCTTTCAGTAACACCAAACAAGTACTATGCAGGTGCATAGCCGGATCATCCATTAGGCAACCTAGTCTTCCACCTAGGGCGATGAGCACTAAGGGACCCAGACCCAGATTACCATAACCCGTTTTTATGTGTGTGGGGGTTTTTTTTGGTCAAAAGGAGGGAATGGAGGTGACCCAAACCAATATGTTGCTTACTTAAGGGGCATGGGGGTCTTAACCAAACTCTGCGAAGGTAAAGTAGCGAATATCATTGCTGTGTAGAGGCGGCTCTTGACTCCATTATTGTTTTTAGTTTATATATTAATTAATTAATTATTTAATAATTTTCATAAAATGAAATACGGACTGGAATAGGAATGAATTATTCCCATCTGTGTCTTTTAGAGATAGGGCAAAGACAATGGTTGTTGGGACCTTGGACCGCTACTGCAGTAAGGAGATGGGGCTATGGTTCAGCACAGTAAAAGTGGCCAGGAGGAAATGTCTTTAATCTGTGGCTAATGTTGGATACATGGAACATCCTTCTAGGAAATGTGGTGGGGACAACTATAGTGAAGAACCTTAAAATACACAATGATAACCATACTACGGGCTGTATATAGGCCCAGATTCCAGGAAAGGCCACAAAAGCCTGGGCCTAGTGTGGCAGAATTGCAGAGTCTGCAAGTTGCCCCGCGTTATATTATCTCAGTATTATCTAATATATATAAGCCTAGCGGCGTGTGTTAGTGTGTGTGTGTGTGGAAAAAACTATTTTCTCAGAAAGGGCTCATCCAATTGACCAATTGATTTGGTATACTGACATTATTTGACAAAAAAATTATAATAGTGAAGTCAGTTAACTTCCATCATCCCCCCTTCCCCCCGTGGGAGGAGTAGTAAAGGCTAAATTTACCAGTTGAGGGCTCAAACTCTTGACCGTGTGGGTATTTATTTACCAGAGCCCGTGTTTGGTCATGGACAATTGTATGTCGCATTTTTACGAGTACGGAGAAGCAGTGATGTGAAAGTGCAGGTTATGAATACTGCCCTTCAAGGTACAGCTCTCGTCATATGTGCAGAAGTGGTGAACACTGAGAGTACATAATGCAGACACAGATTTATGAAAGTGTTGGCTCATTGATGAAAGACTGTCTCTCCCTGTCAGCATAGACTTAACACTTCTTCCAATGATCGCTACGGGCCTAGGGCTGATCTACATGTTGGGCATAAATAAAGCTAAAAAAGCCGCCTGTAAAAAATAGAGCGTCTCTCAGGATGCACCTGTAGCATTAACGCCAGGTTTACGTCAGCCATATACGCATAGTCACATACGCACAACCAGGTCGTAATCACAAGAAACATTTGTTAACATTTGTTTTGACAACAAAAAACATAATCACTATTTGGCTTCATATAATACAGCAGATATAATATTCTATATTGCGTACGAATGAATATAGCAAAAAAAAGTTTTAAAATACGCCCATACAATCCTATAATATATGCACGATCAAAGAAATGTAATTACCCGACCCGGGCATGCCAGGGACCTTGCCCACTATTGTTTTTTCTTGGTTTTTTTTTTTGCATGGCGGGTGGGGATTAGTTGGCGGTGGTTTCGCCCCCTTTGTTGGTGGGGGAGCATGGTACTGAAAAAAAAAATACTCCCGTGATTGCGGTGTCAGCATCCCTCCTCCTTCCTCTCTGCTCCGTTTGCACTGAATGTCGGGCATGATGTCATCAAGTCACGTCCGGCATTCACTGAGGAGCGGCGCAGAGAGGACCCAGAAGACAGAAGGGAGACGAGAAGAAAATAGATGTAATGAAATGAAAGAAGCCAATACAAAGGTAAGTAAAGGAACGGAGGCAAGAGGAAGAAAAAAAGGCACCAAGTGATGAAAGAGAGGGGGGGGGGGCATGGCACAGTGATGGAGAGGGGGAGGCAGGATGGCACAGTGTGATGGAGGGGGGGCAGCATGGCACAGTGATGAAGGAGAAGGGGGCAGGATAGCACAGTGTGATGAAGGGGGGGCAGCATGGCACAGTGATGGAGAGGGGGGGCAGCATGGCACAGTGATGAGGGAGAGGGAGGAGCAGCATGGCACAGTGATGACGGAGAGGGGGGAGCAGCATGGCACAGTGATGAAGGAGAGGGGGGCAGGATGGCATAGTGTGATGAAGGGGGGGGCAGCATTGTGGTAACGTGTATGTGATGACACAGGGGGCTTGTGGTAATGTGTGTGATGGCACAGGGAGCTTGTGGTAATGTGTGTGATGACACAGGGGGCTTGTGGTAATGTAGTGTGAGGTAGGTGGTAGCTAATTAATAGGTACAATTTTGTTTGTATGGTGATGGTGGGACAATTTAATAGTGGGGACTATTAATTTAAGATGGGGTGGTTTGGGGGCTATTGAATGAGGGGGTGAGTTTGGGGTGAATGAGATCTCCTTATTAAATGTGACTATGAATTATTTAATGGCAACGATGGTTGCGGGAAATAGATATATTTATGAAATGTAAATACTATTAATTTATTGCTGGAGCTGTTTGGAGGGAGGGAAAAAGGTTTATTTATTAAATGGGAATACTATTATTTTAATGTTGGGGTTGGAGGAAGGCCTAATTATTAATTGTGGGTGCTATTGATTTAACGCCGGGGCTGGTTGTAATTTTCTAAATGTACCCATTTTTTCCCAAATAGGGCCCCCAACATTCCAGGACCCAGACAAGCCGCAACTAAAGAAACCGGCAGCCACAGGTGGTGAAAGTGACAAGAACAGGTAGGAGAGAGCAGCACAGTGTGTGTAATGTAGTGATTCTAGTGGGACAATCCCAATTTTTGGTGAGTGTTCTGCCCAATGTAAGGGGCAGGCCAAGACTGTGAACTGTTTATGTACACACTGCATTCTTTATATACTACACTATGGTGCTAGATGTCGTGAAACTCAGGAGTGCTGTCGCTCTCCGGTGAGCGGGCACTGCACCCTTGTGGCAATGGTGTGCACAACAATGCAGGGTTTTTCTCTGTAGGAGGGTGGCCTAGCGCTTTTCACCAGCTAGCCACGCTCCAATGATGCATAGCCACGGCCCAATTGTATGAGCACACCCATTACCACTCAGCGGCGGTGAAAATGTTTTTTTCAATACTCAGCTATAAGGGGGGCCCCATGAAGTTGTTACCTGGGCCCTGAACTCCTCTTGGCAGCCATGTGTGGCAGATACGCACAACTCTACATGAGCACATATTTGTGCGCTCTACTTGTGAGCAGGCGCGGTGTAAATACAGTACAATAAACGGCGCAAGTTTTACTCAGAAGCACGGTGTCACAGTGGCTAGCATTGCTGTCTCACAACGTGGGGTCATAGGTTAGTTCCCAGCCAATGCCCTAGCTGTGTGCAATATGTTCTGCCCGAGTTTGTGTGGGTTTCCTCTGGGTGCTCCGGTTTCCTTCCACACTCCAAAAAACAGACACGATTAGTTAATTCGCTTCTGACAAAATGGACCCTAGTCTGTTTGTGGTAAGGAATTTAGACCGTAAGCTCCAATGAGGCAGGTACTGATGTGAGTGACAGATATTCTCTGTACAGCGCTGTGTAAGATGATTTTTGCTAGATAATAATAACGTTGATTTTACTATGGGTGTAACTCACCTTTCAAAATAATATAATCTTTGGCTGAAAGTCAACTATTTAGTCTGCAATTTTAGCTGCAGATCATTGTGAATCAGCTTTTTAAGGGTAATGTTTTGGGGGTAGGGGGGGGGTGGGTTTCCCCAGGGTGTATTGTAACTTAGCCTGACAAAGACACAGTGAAGTGACACCAAGGAAATCTTATTAGCTGCCATACTGTCAGCGAGCCCTTTAGTTGTGTATTGCGAGAACAGTCACACAGCAGCACAATGTTAAATGACAAAAGAAATTAAGAAGTAGGACTATACCAAGGAGAAGAAGTTGGAACATCCTTACAGGAGCAGAGACACTTTATATAAGGGGTTTCTGAATGCTCTCAAATGTGCTTTCTAATGGTGCGCCACATATTTGGTTTTTTTTAATCATATGTCCCAGATAATGTTAGAGGGCAAAGTTAAGCAAAAAATTTAGTAAGTTTACTCAAGTTTTCTGGACAAAACCATGTTACAATGCAAGGGGTGCAAATTAGTTTATTATTTTGAACATAAGTTAAATACTGGCTGTTTTTTCATGCAGCACACAAATACTTGTTAGCTTATTTGTACACTGAAATTTAAAGTTGATTTAAAGTTGATCTAGGACATGCCCTACCACCACTATAAATCTGCCATCACATTTTAAATTTACCTCCCCTCCAATGCAACATGGTTTTGCCTTACTTGCTTAATTTTGCTTAACTTTCCGTAATGAATCAGGCCCAAAATGATTTGCATTGTATTAATATTACATTTTATACTTCCTACTGGTGGAAAAATAAGAATATCTTCAATCCAATGTATCTGCCATTCTCTATTCAGACACATATCTATACTGTTTGGAACACTCTGGGGTCTAATATTTTTACTGTGTTGGAACAATCTTGCTGCACTCTGCAAATAGTTAGACCTTAGTGCTGCTGAGAAGTTGGACGAACTCCTCTTTGCGTAGCGTAAAATCTGCACATTTGTACCGCGCATGCATTCTGGACGCCTGTGTGACCAACTTGGCATCGGCTCCTTCACGTCGTTGCTGTAGTACTGAGAAGAACTGGGAACTTTCCAAACCAATTTACTAAAATACGTTTTTCGAACTGCAGTCAACTTTAAAACTAAACTCAAATTATTCAACATATAAAATACAAAAACTGTACTTAACCCCTTAATGACCTAGGTAGTTGATACCTATGTGACCAGACCACATTTTATAGTATTGCTATGTGTAGGTTAAACAGAGAATAATTTTCAGATTGTTTGTTTTGTCTACCCTAGTAGGTTTCACATTTTCTCAGAACAGACAAGGCTTTCTTTTGACAGTATAGTGAAATATATAACTTTTTATTTTTTATTTTGAGTGTATTACACAGGGGGATTAAACAGATAAAATCTACCAAAATCTATTAAATCTGTACCTTCGAGACCCCGGCACCATCTTGGACGTTGCTCAAATAGGCCCCTGCACCAAACGGACCGTCCAGGACTCTGTACCACCTAGGCCTCTGCACCATCATTGCCTAATCTAGGCCTCTCTACATCATGGCCTTAGTACCTCTCCAGACCTCTGCACTATAGTGACCCCCACTAAGCCTACTGTTCCCATTTCCTCCAATTGTCTCTTATTGCCCCCTCCCTTTAGAATGTAAGCTCTCACAGTCATGGTCCTCTACCCTATGTCTCATGTCTGCCTACCCTGTCCTCCTTTCCGCCCCTGTTTTATCTTACGCTGAAGTATTTTTTTATGCTACACGATTGGTTCTGTTAATTGCTTCCATGCATTTACTATTCGGTTTTTCTGTACACATTGTTGTTATCTCTATGTACTTATGTAATTTTGTTGTATGTTCTAACCCCCTTTATCGCTGCAAAAACCTTGTGGAGCCTTATAAATACAAGATAATAATAATTATAAAATTAGTAAAAAACTTTTCCGTTATTTGTATCATAGTTACTTTTACCCTGTTAACGCAACTAGGAGTTTACTCCAAAAATCAATGATCTAGCTCTCCAGAGTACGTGTATATCAATTATGTTTGCAGAATGTATGGTATGACAGTTATACGGCCTATAATTTAAGTTACTTTTTCTATTTTCTCTTTCAAAATTTTAATTGTTGTTTTTAAGTTATTTTTAAATAAAAAATAACATTGAAATTTTCAGTTTAATCTGGATCTAAGAGCGTCTGACATTTACTTTCAACATATAATGTACTGTATGCGTGGGAGAAAGCCGTTTGACAAAGTGACGTATAAAACAATCAATACCGTAAGTGATAAACTTTACCCTAATAACCAACAACACCTTAATTAAAGTTGAAACATTTGTTTGCCAAGCAAGCCTAGAGTAAAGTGTAGCCATATATTAAGTGTCACAGCACACAGTTACCTAACTATTTTATGGTCTGCTATTGTTCTTTAATCTTTGAAATTAAATAATAAAGCGGAGTAAACTGTTTGCGATTTATGGCGAGTGGAGTGCAGAGTGTTAGAAGCATCTGGGGCCCCAGCGTATCCGGCCAATGGAACATAGAAGGTGAGTAAGCTTTTGGTTTTTATTTTATATCTTCGGACTCCACCCAAAACAACACATAATTTTGGGCATAGTTATCCTTCAATGGCACTAAGCGGTGTTTTCCCCGGCTAATAGAAAGGTGCGTCCGCTCCGGAGCTCTCAGTGTTAATGACATAGGGCTGATGAAGAATAATGTATAACAGACTTCTCCAGGCAGTATGGCCTGGAGAACCTAGAAAGGAATCAAATACTGATGTTTAAGAAAACGCAGCATCTGATTGGACGATTAATACAATCCAATAAAACCACAAGAAGTTACTGGCGTAATGTTTTGTTTTTGAAATAAGGTTAAGAGGCCCAGATAAAATTACCGGACTACTCTCCAGTGAATAGATATGATGCATCATAGATATATTTGCAGATATAGGGCCTGAGTCATTAAGGAGAGCAAAACATAAAAAAGGAGTAACTTTGCACCTGGGCCAAACCATGTTGCATTGGAGGGGGGGGGGGGGGGTCAATTTAAAATGATGGAACAGATTTATAGTTGGGGTAGGGCAAGTCCTAGGTCAACTTTAAATTTCAGTGTAAAAATAAAGCTATCAAGTATTTGTGTGTTAGATGAAAAACAACCAGTATTTAACTTATGATCACAATAATAAACTAATTTGCACCCCTTGCCTTGTAACATGGTTTTCCCCAGAGAACATTTACTCCTTTTTTTTGCCTTACTTCCCTTAATGACTCAGGTCCCATATACTCTATACTCTAATGTCACTACCATTTGGTGTTTCTTCTTACCTGTCTTATGCTGTACTGGAGTCAAACTTCTTCTTTCTGCCCTCCATCCCAGACATGGCTTCAATGTTTTTACGCCAATCAGTCACTTCAACAGCTTTCTCCTGTGACGGCGGAAACAGTAAAAACATAAAACCCTCTTGGCAAATATGGCTCAATGATATCAGAAACTAGATGAGCAAAATATATTATTTATTCCATAACAACAGTATAATTCAGGGAAGAATGTCAACAATAAATGAATGATCCTGATGATCCCGCAAATCTAAAGCTATATAATTCCACCTTTGGTTGGAAAAGTTTTGCAAACATACAACTGCTCTCGCCCAATGGCTACCCTTTATCGTAACTGTAAGGGTCTCTCCTTGGCTCTCTCCAAATTGGAACCTCCATGTAGGGTCTGATTGCTTTCATGATAAACTTACGGAACTACTCCCAAAGGTGTAGTTACCCTTTAAGAGGAAGAGTAGAATACACAATAGATGGGACTAGTGAGATATTTGTGGGCCCCCATCCCTAAGACTACCTGGTTATAGAGTTCACCACCATTCTTACTAATGAATGTTATTGTTATTTGCCTGTACAGTGCGGCATGCACTCATCCATAGGAACAATGTTTCTTGTTTAATGACCTCGATGCATAGAAAGTGCAGCATAAATAATAGGCATAGTCAAAGAGCCTCAGGCCACTAGTAAAACTGTCATTGCTAGTGAAGTTGTAAGAGATTTACATGGGATGCTACACCCAGATACAGAACAGGTTTAGTCGGATTTGATATAAAACAGTATTGTTATTTGAATTTGTTTTTTTACTCCCTTTTAATAAACAACTATAGCAATACACACACATATGCAGATGTACAATTATGAGAGGTCCCACCAAGACTCCGTCACGACCTGCAAGACATGCAAACCCGCACTGCTCCTTCGGTTGCGTAAAAGCACCTAGTTGCGTTCCTAACGTGTTTCATGATATTTGCGCATTTCCTGCTCCTTGCAACTACACCCGAAAAATCAATCTGTGCCTGGCCTTGCAGGTTTGTGAGTCCACCTGACAACGCGGTTGGTGGAAAGGGTGAAACGTCACCAGGACTAACTTGTTGCTAATTTTAGGCTTCTGTTTTTCTCCTAATATACTGCTCAGTTTACCTTATGTTTTAATTTAATCATTAGAGTTAGGGGTCACCAGGAATAGTTTTTACTATCGATGTGCGTCTAGAAATCGCTTTTCGTAAAACTACAAGTGGAAGGTGCAAAATCAGGATATGAAATAATTGCATCCGTTGGCTTGGAGAAAACGTCTGTGCCCTTTCCTGCAAAGAACCCCCTCCCCCTAAATGTAAATATAAGTATAGGCAATAAGGCACTCCCGACTATAAATTATTTCGAATAGCACGTCAGACATCTGTGTCCTGTATTAAAGCACTTGGCCCAGAGTCTTAGGTTTTTATATAGTCACAAGGCCTCAGTGACTTTTAATATCCATATAATTTACATAAGGGCATATATAATCGCATATAATATAAGATTTTATTTGTTACAAAGTCTGTATGCAGAGCTCACTTTCAGTACACTGTCATTCTTATTCTCTGCATTTTATAATCCTATTGTCTCTTCCCTGAGACAGCCTGTCAATCTTATTCATGTATGATAAACCGCCCACAATATAAAAACTTTGGGGAATGGCCTAGTGGCAATGGTGGGGTAGGGCATCTTTGGGGACATGGCATGTCCTGGAGTCCTGTATATAGGACATAGAGAACCTGTACGAAGACATAGCATAAATCTATAATTACCATAGGTTTTTATTGGTAGTAGACATCATCGGCTAAGAATGATTTTGAAGTTAGAATGTTGGCAAGATGCTCCTTGGATTCTTAGTGCTCTTATTGGTTAATAAATCCAGGCTGTGGGTGGGATTAGTGTGGTCAATGACGTGATTGATCAACAAAAAGCGCTATATCATTAGTGTTCTGACAAATCCAGGCTATTGGACTGATCCTTATAATCAGAGATTTGATTGCTCACATAATAATTAAAATAAAGAAAAAGCCTTGTGTTTGACCCACAGAGTTATTCAAATGATTCAAACACGGATTCTAAAAAGATAATGTTTCTTCGTCTATACTTGTTGATGTGTTGACGAGATGCAGAATGTTAAATACTTCCTAATGGTCCCGATTTAGACCACCTGGCACCGGTGAGCGTGGTATTGAAAGTGCTTTGAAGTGGACTGGGGCGAGGACAGCACTACAGCAAGCCCACTACAGATGTATTATTCACAAGCAACGTACCTTCTCATCCTCCTTTTTCACCGATTTCAGGCTAGACCTCAAATCTAAGGAGACCTTGGTCGTGGTTCCCAGCAAGGCTTTAAGCATGGCATCTGCTGAAATGCGGACTCTGCGCAGAGCAGGGCGCTTGAATTTTCCCTTGAGGTCAAAAATCTTTTGATTTAAAGCGCTAAGCTATGGGGGAAAAAAAGAACAATTCAGATTAAAGTGGCGGCATGTTATAAGAGGGATCTTTGGAGACACAACTAGGGCCCAGGACTGTACGGGGACCCAGACTTTCTCATTTAATCTCAGGAGTACAAGTATTACCTTGGACAGGGACTTCTTAATATTGCATGAACTCTGGGCTATGTTCTTATTGCAAAATACTTGTGGCTCTACTGAGAAAGTAGTGTCTCCGTACGGTTCCCCTGGCAAATAAATTTCTCTTTTAGATACGGTAAAAGGCGAGTAAAATAGAAAATGAAAATTTCCAATCTTCAATCAAATAGGTCCCTGGATTGCAAAGCGTACTGAACTATATTAAATGTACATTACTATGGGAAATAAATGTTTTATGCTTTTAATTATAAGGTTCTGTCTATTATCAAAAATGTAGGTGGCCAAACTATATAAGGCTAACATGACTGGGACCTGTTTCGCATTGTAAGATCAGCAGACACAGACCATTGTCGGTTATCTCTAGACATATTCCACAGTGGCTCAGTGGTTAGCACTTCTGCCTCACAGCACTGGAGTCATGAGTTCGATTCCCAACCATGGCCTTATCTGTGTGGAGTTTGTATGTTCTCCCTGTGTTTGCGTGGGTTACCACCGGGTGCTGCGGTTTCCTCCCACACTCCAAAAACATACTGCTAGGTTAATTGGCTGCTATCAAAAATTGACCCTAGTCTCTGTCTGTCTGTCTCCCTGTCTGTCTATCTCCCTCTTTGTCTGTCTGTGTCTGTGTGAGTGTGTGTCTATATTAGGGACATATTAAAACATACTGGTAGGCTAATTGGCTGCTAACAAATTGACCCTAGTCTGTGTGTGTGTGTGTGTTAGGGAATTTAGATTGTGAGTGAGTTCTCTGTACAGCGCTGCGGAATTAGTGGCGCTATATAAATAAATGGTGATGATGTTGCTACAATATTTAGCGACATCCCTGGTAATGATCTTAATGACTTAAGTCTGATTTTTATTGGACGTCTCAGTCATTTGTTTGGTGTGACTTGCATAAGTAGCTAATTTTGGTAGCCTAGGGAAAAATAACACACCACTGAGACTGAGGGAGAGGTGTAAGAGTAAGAGAGCTATTTCAGCTCCACCAATCTGGGCAGGTCCATGTGTCTTCAGTTTAACTTGAGAAAACAACTGGGAAAGTAGCGACTCAGGAAGATCCACTGATCTCCGTATTGTACCACCTATGTCGCCTACATAGACAGGCGCAAAGAAGACCATAGAAAATCATGATGACCTTATTTCCACTGAGCCCTCGTATTTCACTGCTGTCCCTGGTGGACTTTTCCTGCAAAGTGTTATATCCACTAAAAAATAAACAACTGTATGTTTCTATATTCTTTTTTTAAACATGCATTTATAAGATACAATTTTGAGAGTAATAAAATAGGGGTAAAAGTATTCCTGTGCGGATTGGATAATTTTCTCTTTAAATATAGCAACAAACTGGCAATAAAGAAGTGACTTTGTGTATTAGGGCAATCTTACTTCCGAATCACTCTTTTTGACTTTCTCTTCGATATTATAACGTTCCTCATCTGCACAGTCGATCTGTTTGTGAAGTGTCACGCATAATTTCTAAAATAAAAAAAAAGAAGGAAATATAAATCAGTATGTTAATTAGGATGCAATAATTAATTCAAATACCTAAATGTTTTAAGGTACATACTGTACAATAATTTTATGAGTACATCCAATAGTTATGTCAAGAGATCCTGGAAAAATTCGAACCGGTTCACAATTTGATCAAATTCATGTTCCAGGGGGCTTGGACATGCTGGAAGCGCAAACTTGAGTTTGCGGCTCCATGTTTACGGCTTGTGTTCGAGGATCAAGGTTCAAAGTTCGGTGATTGCATTCTAAAACTTGTTCAAATGTAGCAATTATGTTCGAAAATGCTCAAGCCATTTAGCCTTCAAATTCAGCTCAAAACTTTTACTATATTTAATGTTTGAGAATTTCTGGCAACATTTCAAACTTCAGAGCGGATTTGACAAACTTGAACCCCTTTAAAATAGGGATGTTCACTGACCCCCGTGTTTTGGTTTTGGATCTGTATTAACTTTGTGTTTTGGTTTTGGTTATGGATCTGTATTAACTTTGTGTTTTGGTTTTGGTTATGGATCTGTATTAACTTCGTGTTTTGGTTTTGGTTATGGATCTGTATTAACTTCGTGTTTTGGTTTTGGTATTGGATCTGTATTAACTTTGTGTTTTGGTTCTGGTTTTGGAAAAACTGCCCTCACGTGTTTTGGTTTTGATTTTTTTTTTAATTGCTAAAAAATGCTAAAATCACATAATTTGGCTCTTTTTGTTGTTCCTACATTATTATTAACCTCAATAACATTAATTTATAGTAATTTCCAGTCAATTTTTGTTAAGTGACAAGAACACTGCTACCCCTCCTGTTTCTGTATGAGCAATAGCACTGAGCAATGACACTGGAGACTGGAGAGTGACAAGAACACTGCTACCACTCCTGTTTCTGTGTGAGCAATGGCACTGAGCACTATCACTGGAGAGTGGAGATTGACAAGAACACTGCTACCCCTCCTGTTTCTGTGTGAGCAATGGCACTGAGCAATGACACTGGAGACTGGAAAGTGACAAGAACACTGCTACCACTCCTGTTTCTATGTGAGCAATGGCACTGAGCACTATCACTGGAGAGTGGAGATTGACAAGAACACTGCTACCCTTCCTGTTTCTGTGTGAGCAATGGCACTGAGCAATGTCACTGGAGAGTGACAAGAACACTGCTACCACTTCTGTTTCTGTCTGAGCAATGGCACTCAGCACTATCATTGGAGAATGGAGAGTGTCAAGAACACTACTACCCCTGTTTCTGTCTGAGCAATGGCGCTGAGCAATGTCACTGGAGAATGGAGAGTGACAAGAACACTGCTACCCCCCCTGTTTCTGTATGAGCAATGGCACTGAGCCTATGTCACTGGAGAATGGAGAGTGAAAAGTACACTGCTACCCCTCCTGTTTCTGTATGAGCAATGGAACTGAGCAATGTCACTGGAGACTGGAGAGTGACAAGAACACTGCTACCCTTGTTTCTGTGTGAGAAATGGCACTGAGCAATGCCACTAGAGAATGGAGAGTGACAAGAACACTGCTACCACTCCTGTTTCTATGTGAGCAATGGCACTGAGCAATGTCACTGGAGACTGGAGAGTGACAAGAACACTGCTACCCCTGTTTCTGTGTGAGCAATGGAACTGAGCATTGTCACTGGAGACTGGAGAGTGACAAGAACACTGCTACCCCTGTTTCTGTATGAGCAATGGAACTGAGCATTGTCACTGGAGACTGGAGAGTGACAAGAACACTGCTACCCCTGTTTCTGTGTGAGCAATGGAACTGAGCATTGTCACTGGAGACTGGAGAGTGACAAGAACACTGCTACCCCTGTTTCTGTATGAGCAATGGAACTGAGCATTGTCACTGGAGACTGGAGAGTGACAAGAACACTGCTACCCCTGTTTCTGTATGAGCAATGGCACTGAGCAATGTCACTGGAGAATGGAGAGTGACAAGAACACTGCTACCCCTGTTTCTGTGTGAGCAATGGCACTGAGCAATGACACTGGAGACTGGAGAGTGACAAGAACACTGCTACCCCTGTTTCTGTGTGAGAAATGGCGCTGGATCTCCTGGGGAGGGAAGTACTTATGGTATCCAAAACCCGCAAACTTCAACGACGCAAACAATGACGTTTTGCCTTGATTCAGATCCAATTCGGTTTTTGGAAAATAGAGCCTGAGCATCTCTATTTTAAAACAATTTTGAACATCTCCAGCCATGACTTATAGGAGCGGGTGGTGTTTGTAGCACCCTGTGTAGAATACATGACACATTGTGCAAGATATTTATGAAAGTAAAGTGACACAGGAGTAAATCATGGATTTATTCAAGAGTTCTGTCATCCTCTTTGCAACACTCTTAGAAATGTCCTTGTAACAATGAGAAGAACTAGGAATATCTGTAAACTGTTCCTTAAGGACAATGTGCAAATAAGCCCTTTGAGTAATACTTTTCCTACTGGAATTTTAAAGCATTTTAGAGGCTTTAGCTGACACACATGATAAACGTTTCTGGTCAGCATGTGAAGCAATACAAAGACATCCTTACTAAAACAATAAAAAACAATTATAGCGATCTATCTGATTCTTCCCTATGACAATATGCAATAAACCTGTTCTGTTATGGAAAATAGACTTTTGGTTAATATTGTTTACATGGTAGCCCTTTAAATCAATGCTTTAAACAGAGAGACTGTTTCCCTTTTTTTAGAGCTCATCAGGATAACGTTTACTGGCCATCATCTGACACTCTATAGAGACAATCTCATTAAAACAATGAAAGAAGGTAGAACAATTGTTATATAGCCTTTAGAGACATTTAGGGCCTGATTCATTAGTGATCTTATCTGCTGTTTTTTGCTTATCTTAAGAAAATACACTCTGTGCATGCTCAGAAAAGGGAGATAAGACGCAAAATACACTGCGTAAAGCTAGGTACACACTACAGAATTTTCCACCAACTTTTTATGCCGATCGATTTTACATTCGATCGATGGTCCGATCGCTCGGTCCATGGACTGCATACACACTAGCCTTGTTTAGGACGATAAAGGGAAGAGTGGACGTCCCTTTAGCAACTTTTTACAGCCATGTTGTCGTGAGCAATGACTGTAATTTCGTACTCACTGTTGTGAATCCGTCGGAAGTTTATACACACTACACAATGGAAACGAGATTGGAACGAAAATATTAAACGGTACGACCAACCAAATGAGGCGACAATCTTCCATTTGGGCAGACTTTCGACCATCGTGTCACTGCACACACTGACCCGACTTTTGAACGAGCGGTCGTATGTCGACTGATTTAGCCGATTATTGGATTAAAACTGTGTAGTGTGTACCCAGTTTCAGTGAAGAATTTCTAAAATTAAGATGAAAACCCATCTTAACTTCACTCTTATCTCCCCGTTTCTTCTTAAAAATAAGCATCTTAACTTTTGCACAAGATAAGATCACTAATGAATCAGGCCATTAGTCCAATAGGATAGACTTATTTGTATAAATGTCAACGTAAATCACATTCAATTATTAATAAATATGTAAACAGTAGTTCTTGAGTAATTAGGGAAGCCAATTTTTTACCTGTAACTCCTGAAGGCTCAGCCCGTTGCACTGTAAGGGTAAAACTTTCTCTGCAAGTGTCCTTTTCTTCTCTTCTTCAGTTTCTCTAATCTCTTTTTCCAGATCCTCACTGGCTTTTGCCAGCATAAGAGTCTATCAAAGGAAATCAACAATATACTATGTAGTGATCCACTGGTAACAAAAAAAAAGCAAGCGGGCAGATTTTAATTAAACTTCACTATTATTACTGTGTTAATTCCTGGAAACCTTGCTTTAGAAGTCTACTAATTAACATGAGAGTTCTACAGGTCTACAAAACAGTGTAGGGTAAAGCTCCACTGCTAACTAGTAAAATACTGCTAATGTGCCCCCTTCCCTAGCTCAGACCCCAGGGGGTACTACATGCAGCCATCTACCCCCTGGGCTTTGTAATGCAGAACCGGCAAATCAATTAGATGGCAACGGAGAGGAGGGGTGTGAGCGGGAGGACCAATAACAACCCGCAATCTCTTGCTTGCAGCTTGTGATTGGTGCGTCCTCTCAAACCCTCTTTGGTTTTTGGCCTGTGCTGTGAGAGAAGCAGAGGAGCTCCAGGAATAACTGTATGTAGAAGGCCCTGTGGCTATGGCTAGAAAGAGGGAAAACATTAGTAAAATATTTCCCTAGTTGGTAGTGCAGATTTAATCCATGTAATGCCATGTAGCCATGTAATATAGAGACATCGTGCCACTATGGCATCGGGTACGCTGTCTATCTTGGTAAAGTACCTTTTTTGCAGGTGGACATGGCTGAGTAATCAATCAAAATGCTGAAAATAGTGTTTTGTTTATTTCATACTTACCTACTTTCTTCAGCTCCCTTCCGGGAGCCAGCCAGTGGAGGGGGGCGTGAAGGGGCGGGGTGGCCGAAATCGCGTCATTTCGGCCCCGCCCCCTGTGACGTCATGACGCAAATTGCGTCATTTGACAGCGGGGGCGGGGCCAAACGCCGCGATTCACCGGGAATCGCGGCGTTTGGGATCTAATTCTGCCCACTTCACTAGGAAGTGGGGCACTTCCTAGTGAAGTGGGCAGAATTCGGGAGATTGCCACACTCGCCCGGGAGTCCGGGAGACTCTCACAAAATGCGGGAGTCTCCCGGACATTCCGGGAGAGTTGGCAAGTATGGATTTGTTTTATTGCTTCACCCTATATTTGAAAAGCTTACTGACAGAAATAGCGCTGTTGTCGCCAACGATATACCGTATCGGCGGTGTGATTCGCTGGCTTTCGCTGGCAATGGCTTCCCCATGACTTTGCATGGGGAAGCCTATTTAAGCAATATTGTTATCGCCAACATATTAAAATAATGTAAGAAAAAAATGCTTTATTCTATAAATAAAGCACTTTTCAATGAATGAATGTTTTAAAATATTTTTTTTTATTATTGTTTTTCAAATTAACTTTATCTAATTTTGTCTGACTGGAAAAATGTATAAGGACAAATAACCAGGAAGCATTTATAAAGAATTTATAGGTGATCTTATGTCTATTAAAGGAAACTTAGAATAAAGCTGTACTACCGCCTAGATTAACTAATGCCCCTCTCCCCAGTCGGAGTACCAAGGTTCTGCTATATGCAGCCAGTTCTGTAATAGAGCGGGGAAATCAATTAAGCTAATCAATTTTAAACAGCTGTAGAGGGGTTATGGGTGGGGAAACAACACAATCTCCATGCAGCCATTTTTCCTGGGGCACCTTAATAAACAAAAATGACTTAGTGGTAGTGCAAACTTAGTACATTTGAGTGCATTTAAGTATAGCAGAACTTTGCAAGTCATGTAATTTGTAATATGCA
The DNA here is from genome assembly GCF_038048845.1 of Mixophyes fleayi. Lineage (NCBI taxonomy): Eukaryota > Metazoa > Chordata > Amphibia > Anura > Limnodynastidae > Mixophyes > Mixophyes fleayi. The sequence goes on along the minus strand of NC_134405.1, from coordinate 324,421,696 downwards.
GTCATGCAACGTGTGTTATTTATGTGTGCACGTGTTCGGATGGCTGCACGGTAAGTGAAGTACACAAGTGTGTATTTACTGTATAAGATGATTGCATTGGATTTAAGTGAGGCTGTTGGATGGTTGGTTTGTGTGTTTGTTCTTTCCCACTTGCTGATTCAGAGAACTGTTTTTCGGCATCTCTGGGCGGCCAGATAAGACGGAGTCTGCGACACAAGATAAATCCCCTTCACAAGCACGTTACATAACGATTTGACTTCTGCAGTCTTGTGTCTGCTGTACAAGGGCACATTAGCCTTATACCCTCAGAGAAAATGACAGTATGATCTTTAGACGTGTCCTGTACAGAAGCTTATAGTTCTGCTTTTGCAGAATGACCCTTTACCTTCTCCACTCAGACTTTGCCGGCTATTAATTTGTAACCGTTTCAGAGCCCTGCAGACCATAGCCCTGTTCCGATTTCACATAGACAGATACGTATTGATATGGTCTTTAGTTCACACTTTAAAAAATAGTAATGGACCCCATACTGCATCTGTGAGAGCCACTTAGGGCTAGATTTACTAAGCTGCGGGTTTGAAAAAGTGGGGATGTTGCCTATAGCAACCAATCAGATTCTAGCTATCATTTTGTAGAAGGTACTAAATAAATAAAAGCTAGAATCTGATTGGTTGCTATAGGCAACATCCCCACTTTTTCAAACCCGCAGCTTAGTAAATCTAGCCCTTAGTGTCAGAAGATCTGTCCTATGGAATCTCTGTTTTTGTCCATAGGTAACAATTTATTAAAGGGCAAAAAGACCTAGACAACAAAAGGTTACTGCTTGCAATAACACTGGTAACCACCGGTGGCGATAGCTTCCCATTGCATGGGAAAGCCTATTTACTAAGCATCACAGTGGTACATATATATATATGTACCGTCGTGATTCATTAGGATGTACACCCAAGGAAATCTAGAGAGGGATACTCGTGCCCTGGAGGGGTGTATAGCACCACCCAGGGGGAGTGTTTAGAACTAGTTTCATGTCATCTGTCACCCGCACTCATCATCATGTTTCCCCAATCTCCCCCATGTCATCATATCCCCTCTCATCATGAGACACAGTAGTGCCCCCAGTTCATACTATGCCCCACAGTAGTGTTCTCAGTTCATACTATGCCACAGAGTAGTGCCCTCAGTTCATACTATGCCACAGAGTAGTGCCCTCAGTTCATACTATGCCACAGAGTAGTGCCCTCAGTTCATACTATGCCACAGAGTAGTGCCCTCCGTTCATACTATGCCACAGAGTAGTGTCCTCAGTTCATACTATGCCCCACAGTAGTGTTCTCAGTTCATACTATGCCACAGAGTAATGTTCTCAGTTCATACTATGCCACAGAGTAGTGCCCTCAGTTCATACTATGCCACAGAGTAGTGCCCTCAGTTCATAATATGCCACAGAGTAGTGTTCTCAGTTCATACTATGCCATAGAGTAGTGCCCTCAGTTCATACTATGCCAGAGTAGTGTTCTCAGTTCATACTATGCCACAGAGTAGTGCCCTCCGTTCATACTATGCCACAGAGTAGTGTCCTCAGTTCATACTATGCCACAGAGTAGTGCCCTCCGTTCATACTATGCCACAGACTAGTGTCCTCAGTTCATACTATGCCACAGAGTAGTGCCCTCCGTTCATACTATGCCACAGAGTAGTGCCCTCCGTTCATACTATGCCACAGAGTAGTGCCCTCAGTTCATACTATGCCACAGTAGTGCCCTCAGTTCATACTATGCCACAAAGTAGTGCCCTCAGTTTATACTATGCCACAAAGTAGTGTCCTCTGTTCATGCTATGCCACAAGTAGTGTCCTCTGTTCATACTATGCCACAAAGTAGTGCCCTCAGCTCATACTATGCCACAGAGTAGTGTCCTCAGTTCATACTATGCCACAGAGTAGTGTCCTCAGTTCATACTATGCCACAGAGTAGTGCCCTCAGTTCATACTATGCCACAGAGTAGTGTCCTCAGTTCATACTATGCCACAGAGTAGTGCCCTCAGTTCATACTATGCCACAGAGTAGTGTCCTCAGTTCATACTATGCCACAGAGTAGTTCCCTCAGTTCATACTATGCCACAGAGTAGTGTCCTCCGTTCATACTATGCCACAGAGTGGTGCCTTCAGTTCATAATATGCCACAGAGTAGTGCCCTCAGTTCATACTATGCCACAAAGTAGTGTCCTCTGTTCATACTATGCCACAGAGTGGTGCCTTCAGTTCATACTATGCTACAGAGTGGTGCCCTCAGTTCATACTATGCCACAGAGTGGTGCCCTAAGTTCATACTATGCCACAGAGTAGTGCCTTCAGTTCATAATATGCCACAGAGTAGTGCCCTCAGTTCATACTATGCCACAAAGTAGTGTCCTCTGTTCATACTATGCCACAGAGTGGTGCCTTCAGTTCATACTATGCCACAGAGTGGTGCCCTAAGTTCATACTATGCCACAGAGTTGTGCCCTCCATTCATACTATGCCACACAGTAGTGCCCCCAGAACCGGGTATTTTCTATAGTACATGTACTTACTGCCTGGTTAGTGCGGGAGGCATGAAGAGTGAGTGACGTGGCTTAATGGTTTGTAGGTGGGGCTAAATACATCTTTTATATTATTAGTCAATTATGTTTTAAGTATGTATATTTAACAAAGCATATTAAATAATAACATTATAGCTGATTATTCTTCTTGGGACTTTCTATATATCTAGAGCTTCCCAGAAACAGTGAAAGGGGTTAGGGAGAGTGTTAATCCACTTCTAAGTGACAATATGCAAACAAGTAGCTCTCCTACAAGAGAAGTGACTTATCCACTGAGTATTCACAGAGCTTAGGCAGAATACCACCTAGGGAGTAGTTTAATACTCTCACTAACCCCTTCCATTGATTATGTATAGTTGTCTCTATGGCAAGTCACAACCATATCCTGGACTGGTGAGCCCTCCCTAACCAGCAGACCAATGGACGTTTTACTTCTGAGATTCCTTTTGTTACTAAAATACACAAACCTAAATATTCTGGACATTTTTATTCCAGTAACTGCGCCAGTCCCTTCATCATCATCATCTATTTATTTATATAGCGCCACTAATTCCGCAGCGCTGTACAGAGAACTCACTCACATCAGTCGCTGCCCTATTGGAGCTTACAATCTAAATCCCCTAATATACACACAGACCGAGAGAGACTAAGGTCAATTTAATAGCAGCCAATTAACCTACCAATATGTGTTTGGACTGTAGGAGGAAACCGGAACACCCGGAGGAAACCCACGCAAACACAGGGAGAACATACAAACTCCACACAGATAAGGCCATGGTCGGGAATCAAACTCATGACCCCAGTGCTGTGAGGCAGAAGTGCTAACCACTGAGCCACCTTGTTGTCCCTTCGAATTAGGATAAACACCATCCCAGCTCGTGCCCTCAAATCAGGACTGTCCCGCCTAAATCGGGGCAGTTGAGAGGAATGATCCTCTGATGTCACCAAAGTAAAGGAGCCAAAACAGACACATGTACTTGTGTAACCACAACAAAGGTAGATATCCCAGTTAGGCTGGGTATGCCATCTATACAGCGGAGGCAGACATTTTTTGGGCTGATCCAATATTTATAAAACTGCCGCCTGTGAATTCATTAGGAGCTAGTCACTATTACCTAGTACCAAAATGGCTGCCTCTATGGTGTCCACTTTAAAGACTATGAATGGCAGCAAGACTTCATTTTTTACAGAACTTTATCTCATGCACATCTGCAGCCCTTGTATAGAATATACTACCATGCCGATTACTGAGGCGTATCTGTCAGACGCCAAACAGAATTGATGTTGTGTTCTAAGCCGCCCCCAGGCGCCTGTCAGATGAACTCTGCTCACGCCTGTCACTCAGTACACCGAGCTGCGCTAAAGAGCAATTCTGTATAATAAAATCCCTTTCTCTTTCAGACGTTGAGAATATTGAGGAATTTTCTATGTGTGCCTACTAGATCCTCTGGCAAAAAATATTTCTCCTCAAGCACATTTTTTTGGGGGGGAAGGGGGTTAGTTTTTGCTGTCAAAGAAAGTGCTTAATACTGTGGAACTGATAAGATTAGCAGCAAATTTTGTGAGGAATAAAAGAGAGAATCTGTATGTAGTCAGAGATAGTTATGTAAGGTGATCTATAATCCTCCTCTAATAACTCTATAATGTATTCATAATAGAACTATCGATTCCATAAATGGGTTCGACCTAATTCTTGTGCTCGGTGATAGATCATCATAGACACACCAATCATCCATAATAGATGGTATAAACTGTAAAGTTGGCCATCAAATTTTAAATATAATGCATCCCCCTCTGAAATCTACGGGGCAGATTGGATTAGAGGCGAGGTGTCTCTAGTTTGTGTAAGAGTGGGAATATCTCTTCTGATTTGGGGCTAGATTTACTAAACTGCGGGTTTCAAAAAAGTGGAGATGTTGCCTATAGCTATTAATCAGATTCTAGCTGTCATTTTGTAGAATGTACTAAATAAATGATACCTAGAATCTGATTGGTTGCTATAGGCAACAGCCCCACTTTTTCAAACCTGCTGTTTAGTAAATATACCCCTTGGTGTTTATATATATACTGCGGATGTAGTGTATACATCTTACTTGTTTGTTTAGTGAAAAATATATTTTTTACCTTTTTTGATTAACAGACAAAAAAAATAAATTCTTTACACTAAAAGAATGAAAAAAGTAATTTTATTTTTTCTTTAACTGAATTTTAAAAATGAAGGCAATATACATACTGCAGGTTGTTATAACCATTAAGACAATATTTTGTCTTTGATAAACTGACCTTCAGGAGAAGCTTCCTGGAAGCTGGAATTTTAGGCTTACGCTGAAATGAAAGGAAATAAAAGGTTAGATATTTGTACACACTGAGGGGTAGTCATTTATTAAACTTACGTGAATGTTCTACTTACATCTCTGCTTTGGAAACCAGATAAAAAAAGAGAGGGGGGGGGGGGGGGGGGACAGAAAATTAGTTAATTTACAATATGGTTGCTGCAAGTAAACATTTCAGAAAAAAACTTCTTGAAAATATGTTATGTTAAGTGGTAGATTTATCAAACCTTCTAAAAAAAGAAGGAGTTGAGGTGTTGCCCATAGTAACCAATCAGATTTTAGCTATCATTAATCAAGTACATTCTACATAACAATAGCTATAATCTGATTGGATCTGATTACAATAGCTATAATCTGATTGGATGCTATATGTAAACCTCCACTTCTCCATTTTAGAAGGTTTGATAAATCTACCCCAAATAACTGTAACTAATAACACCAGACTGTATATCTGACCATAGTCAATGTTTTTCCAAGCTGTATAAATGATAGTTTAAGTGTCTTTGTAGAAAGACTGGACTTCAAATCTAGATAGGGACGGTATGATAGCGGATGAAGGGGGTGTGGTGGCCATGGGCCCAGAGGTGAGGTGGGGGCCCAGCAAATCCGGGTCACCTCCACCTTAAGCAAAGGGCCTCTATTCCTTTTTACCAATATACTCTCCCATACAGCCAGCAATTGGAGCCAATGAGCTTAGGTGAAAGAGAGAAAAGACAAGAATACATGTATAAATAGCGATTATTATCCTATCATCCCCACCCACTACTAGGTGACAGCTATCACACATCTATCTATAGCTTATGTCCTTGTTCAGTGTCCTCAGAAAGAACCTAATTATTAGACTAATTATTAGAACAGGTATGGTGGCTGCAGCTTGAGAAACAACCATAACGCTAACACATTAATCAGTTCCTTTAGAAGGCTTAAGAGGAGCCGGATGTATGAATCTTGTTTCATACGTATATACTGTAGGTATATGTACATATATATATATATATATATATATATATATATATATATGTATATATAGATAGATAGATAGATAGATAGATAGATAGATAGATAGATATAGATATAGATATAGATATATATATATATATTTACACAGGGCTGGCGGAACACAGTAAGTGGGGTAAGCATTGGGGGGGGGGGGGTGCCAAGCCTGAGGGGCGCCAGTCATGCTAGCACCGGCCCTGAGTGTATATATATATATATATATATATATATATATATGAGATGATATTCTCCGTTCTAAGTCTCACATAAGATAAAACAGTTATGGGAACATATATTAAAATGTTGTGTGGATTTTCATTAAATTCATTATTTTGTGGGAAAGAAGTTTTGTAAGTTAAAGATTGAGAGTGGGGAAAAGGGGGGGACGGGACTCCCATTGTCCCATAGATTGTAAGCTTGCGAGCAGGGCCTTCTCACCTCTTTGTCTGTTTTACCCAGTTTGTTTATTAGTTTATTACATTTGTCCCCAATTGTAAAGCGCTACGGAATATGTTGGCGCTATATAAATAACTGATGATGATGATGATGATGATGACTGTGCTGGGAAAACTGGGACAGATTGGAGTCAGGAGAGTAACACTCCATCTCCATGGTAGAATTTGGGGGCAGGGGAACAGCCATGAAGGTCCATCCGCTGCAGGGGCACTTGCTCTACTCTGCTGAGGAACTGAAAGCCCAAAGAGCAATAGCCTTAGGGGCAGATGGACCAACGTCTCCTGGTCTGCCTCACATCTGGGCCCTATAGCGAACACACCCCCTGCGTCAGTGAGAGTTCAAACACTAGTTGGAGCCCTAATTTACCATGGAACTAAATAGGGGACCTTTAAATCAATGATTGCCATTGGAGCAGTGGGGTCTATTTATTAAATACAGTGCGGTGACAATCATTATGCAGCTTTGTAAATCGCAGCCATGCACAATGAATCACCGCTACTATTTAACAGTCTGGGGCTGCTCCTGGAGCCCCAGCAAAATACCCCTGAATAGAGCAAGTGCTATGTGCATAGCTCTTCCACGGTCAGGGATTCTGCCAAGCCGGAAAGACTTCAGCAGGATCCCATAGAAAAGTACAGGTAACGCCATCCTGAGATGTTGTTACTTTGCTGAGACAAGCAGAGATTTAGAAAGCTTGATGCATTGAAGAACTTTGCAGGATTCTAAATCGTGGTCCTTACTTTTTCTTACCAATACAAGTGTACGTCCATACATATAATAGCAATAATCAAAACTAATATAAATGCACCAAGTCTATACAACAACACTGCACTCATCTTCTAACCTATATATGTTGAAAAGAATTAAAATATATTTTGCTCAGTGTGTTATTTATACTCCTTAATGGAAAGTATCATTGAGATAAAACAACGGAAGTAGTTTAGTTTACGATATACAGATTTACTATCACCGAGTATGGAGCGTGAAATTCCGTTTCAATTCTTGTGTAATCTACTTGATCTTTTATAAGAAAGCATAGGCAATTACCTAGGGCCTGTCATTGTGGTTGTATTCATGGGCAGACTAATGGATTGGAAATTTATTAGTGACCATGGTGTGTTATCAGAGCTTGTATAACAGGTGGTAGAGGTCTTCGCCTTTAGCAGCCGCCTTTCCTGTAGAGCTTGATGTGCTCACAGGTACTCAGATGCCCCCAGGTCTTATGCTCTGCGTAGTTCAAGCTTATGGTTTAAACCTTAACGCGGCAAGAAAATGGCAGCACGAGGCAAACAAAGTCAGGGACAGGCCAAGGGCACGGGCAGACAGCGGAGTGGGGTCCAGGCAAAGGGTCAGGTCTGGCAGAAAGACAGGATATCCGAGTCACAGGCAGGAGTCAGGGTCACCAGCAGAGATTCACAATCGAATAAACAAGACAAAGGTCATACACAGAACGGTCAATCCAGAGATTCAACAGTACAGGAACACAGAACACTCAGCAGGTCAGCAGCCAGGAAAATGAACGCTATAACCGGCAGGGAGGCTAAGCCCTCCCTGCCTTAAATACTGATAATGACCAATCAGGAGCAAAACAACATAAAGGGATAATGAGACCCAGCTGCTGAAACAGTAGACTGCGCATGCGCCTTGACAAAAGCTTGCAGCGCTAATAGAATTTAATTACCTCACGCACCCGGATGTGTTTGTCTTGCCGGGATGCGTACAGGGGCTGGAGGAGCGTCCCGACCGTTTTTATGGTGTCGTGAAAATAATCCTACACCATCTGTTGGATGTTGATAGTAGAATCAGGTGGAGTTACGGCAGAGGTGTCCTGTTTTTTGGTCAATTTTTTTAGACCAGACCAGGGGGTAAATGTATTAACGTCCGGATTCTTGAACTCCCGCGAGTTCTGCGTCTTCAGCACTTAAATTTAAAGCGGCGCTGCCTTGTAAAGGGCCCCCAGATGTCAAAATGTTGTGCTGAGTCATCTGCATCATCCCTGGGAAAGCTTCAGTTTTTTCCCAGCAGCAGTTGAGTGAGAAACTGAAGGAGGAGATGCCGTCTTATGCCCAAGCATGACAATGGCCTTCTTCTTATCACGGCAAGAACTGCTTCCACTGGGGTAGGACTGACACAAACAACCTCATCCTCATCAACATCCTCATTAGTGGCCTCGTCAGCTACACAAATACCCCCCTCATCCTGTTGCAATTCCAAAGTGGCATCCTCAATTGGTGTATCACCAGCTACACTCGGGTTATTCATGCAGAAATGCTGAAAGGCTTCTTTATGGGTACACTATCAGATAGGTCAGGATAACACTGTCACTCACCGGACCGTGAGTGCCTCTTCCCGGACATTTAGGAACCGTGGCCGTCCGCCATCCTGAGGGTCTGCGCATGCGCAGCCCTTTTCTATACTTCAGTGTATACTCCTTTAACTTAATTGGCAGATCAGGCAACCTCCCTATATTAAGCACCTGTGGTCACCACCACGTTGCCTGATCTTGGAGTCTCATTCCTCATGAGTCTCTGAAGGTGTTCCTGTATTACTCGTGTATTCAGCGCTGCTGATTCCTGTGGTTTCCAAACCACTTCTACTACTGTGGTTCCATACCACTTCTACCATCAACTGTATCATCATGACTGTTTGCTGATTGCTATCCGCTGCCTCCGTGCACTACAGTCTTCTACACCACTTCAACGTTATTTTATATCTATGTGACTGTTTGCTCATTGCTATCCGCTGCCTCCGTGCACTCCAGCTTTTACCTCACTCACCTGCTTCTCATCAAGTCTGTTTGCTGATTTCTATCCGCTGCCGCCGTGCACTACAGTCTCCTGCTTGCAACTCGCCTGTGTTCAACATCGTGACTGCCAGCTGACTACTATCCGCTGCCTCTGTGCACTACAGTCTCCTGCTTGCAACTTGCCTGTGTTCAACATCGTGACTGCCAGCTGACTACTATCCGCTGCCTCTGTGCACTACAGTCTCCTGCTTGCAACTCGCCTGTGTTCAACATCGTGACTGCCAGCTGACTACTATCCGCTGCCTCTGTGCACTACAGTCTCCTGCTTGCAACTCGCCTGTGTTCAACATCGTGACTGCCAGCTGATTACTATCCGCTGCCTCCGTGCACTACACTCTCATCTCATCTTTGCTGTGACTTCCTCGAGACTGCCGCTTTTCATTACCATCTGCTACACTTCGTGATCTACAGCTCCTGCCCTGCGCTGCACTCCTGTTTCCCATCGCTGTTGGTTCCTGTGGTTGCTACTGGTTACCTCCGTGTGCCGCTGGGTCCTGCCGCTGTGGTCAGCGCTATCGTCCATCTCCTGCTGATCCACTCTCCACGCCTTCACGTGTTCCACTGGTCTCTACCCTCCTGTCAGCATTGGATTTGTATCTCTTCTACTACCCTCTGCTGGATCATCTCCATTCTCCTGGGTTTCCTATGAGTCCAGTTCCACGTGTTGCTGACTCCTGTGGATTCGTGTCCCTGTCGGTCTACTCACCTGTGCGCTGCACCTGCTAGACCGCTGCTTCTCCTATCCAGGGACTTCCTACCCAGTCGGTCTCCAGCCGCTCAGGTACCGCTGCAATCCCATCTGACTGCTACTGCTGAACCACGGTATGCATACTTCTCATTGACTGTGCTGTGTATTGCATATCTTGCTGGACTGTGTTTGGTTCTCTCTGGAGTCTGCTATCCGCTGAGTCTATTGCCATCATTGACTGTGTTATCTTTGTGCTGGACTACTTCAAGAGACTTTCTAGATTGCAGACCTGATCAGTCATTTACATATATATATATCTATATTGTGCATATTACTGTGGATCGTGTATAAGGTGCCTGTGTATATCCTGTGTTGCAGTCTTCCCCCGTGCACCTCCTCACATATATATTCAGTGGTACAACTTGCTGATGTCAGACCACTGATCCCTGTTTCCGGTATCACCTGTTCCATTATCCTCTCACATAGCAGTGGTACAACTTGCTACCGCAGACCACTGACTACCTGGATACCTCCACTTGGATTCCATTCCTTCACTCAGACAGCGGTACAACTTGCTACCCGCAGACCGCTGACTCTCATCACCTCCTTGTTTCTGTTGGACATTCCTCCTCACTATAGCAGTGGTACAACTTGCTATCGCAGACCACTGACTACCTTCACGTGTCCTTGTCCATACAGTTCCTTGTGTATCATTACCTCATTATTACCAGTGTTGCTAGTCATAGACTTTCCTGAGCATCTCATCGGCCATCATTTCATGTTCCGTGATCACCCAGCTACCAGAGTACCCTATTACCATCTACATTGCTCTGGTAAGCCTACCATCTGGTGATCCCTGGGTAAAGACTCCTAGTGCCCGTGACAGTAAGATCAGGCCATGACAGACCCAGATGTGGAACCTACCGCCAAAGAGATGCTGCAACATCTGGTTAGCCGTGTGGAGCAACAGGATGCCCGCCAACAGCTGTTACTTCAGTGTTATCAGTCATTAACCTCCCAAGGAACATCTGGACAGACTGTGACAGCTACTACTGAAGCTCCTGTGCTTTCCTCCGTTTCCCCATTGCCATCCCAGGTGTCTATAGCTTCCACGCTTCACCTGCCTACTCCGTCAAAGTACGATGGAGACCCCAAAACTTGTAGGGGTTTCCTTAATCAATGTTCAGTCCATTTTGAGCTCCAACCTCAAAATTTTTCTACCCATCGTTCCAGAGTGGCCTATCTTATCTCTTTGTTTTCAGGACAAGCCCTGGCTTGGGCCTCCCCTCTGTGGGAGAGGAACGATCCAATATTACAAGATAGTGCCAAATTCATTTCTACATTCCGAAGTGTGTTCGATGAACCAGGTCGTGTGACCTCCGCTGCTTCCAGCATCCTCCGTCTGCGACAAGGATCTCATACTGTAGGCCAGTACGTCATTCAATTTAGGATCTTAGCCTCTGAACTTCAGTGGAACATTGAAGCCCTAGTTGCCGCCTTCTGGCAGGGGCTTTCCGATAAAATTAAAGATGCACTGACTACCCAAGAGCTTCCTTCGTCACTTGAAGATTTGATCTCTCTATGCCATCGTGTTGATATGAGATTTCGTGAAAGAGAGGCTGAGAAAACGACTTCTGCTAAAGCACCGTTTCGCTCTAACCCTCAATTTCGTCCAGTGTCACCCGCTGTGATTCCCATGGAGATTGGACGTTCCAAGTTATCTTCTGAGGAGAGGAAACGAAGAGTCAAGAATAGACTCTGTATCTATTGTGCTGATTCCACTCATGTCCTCAGCTCCTGCCCTAAGAGATCGGGAAATGCCAGGCCCTAACTAGTTCTGGAGAGGTGAAGTTAGGGTCCCTGGAGTCCTCTCCATCGTCTATGAAATCTAAAGTCTGCGCTTTTGATGTGACTATTTCCTTTGCTACCAAGACCTTTGAGTCACAGGCATTGATTGATTCCGGAGCAGCAGGAAATTTTATTTCCAAATCGTTAGTTAATCAATGGTCTCTACCAATGATTACCTTAAAAACTCCCATTACTGTGACGGCTATCGATGGATCACGTCTCATCAACGGTCTCATCACCCAGAGTACGTCTCCAGTAACCCTTCAGATTGGTGCTCTGCATCATGAAGAGATATCGTTTTTAATTCTTCCTGTTACGACAAGTCCGATTGTCCTAGGCCTTCCATGGCTTCAGTGTCACTCTCCCCAGATTGACTGGCGCACCCCTCAAGTCACGTCTTGGGGGCCTGAATGTCACCATCATTGCCTTTCCCAAGTCATCCCTCTCAAGGTACAGCAAGCTTCCATCTCAGCTATTTCACCGGGACTCCCTCCTCAATATGCTTCATTTACCGATGTTTTTGATAAAGCTCAGTCTGAACGTCTTCCTCCTCATCGTTCTTGGGATTGTCCGATTGATCTTCTTCCTGGCAAGACTCCTCCCAGGGGCCGGGTCTATCCACTCTCGTTACCTGAAACTCAAGCTACATCTGAATATATACGGGAGAACCTCCAGCGTGGGTTCATTCGACCTTCCACCTCGCCCGCTGGAGCTGGGTTCTTCTTTGTCAAAAAGAAGGATGGATCATTACGCCCTTGTATAGATTTTCGTGGACTCAATGCCATTACTATCAAGAATCGGTACCCCATTCCGTTGATCACTGAGCTATTTGACCGCATCAAGGGAGCCCGTATTTTTACTAAGTTGGATCTTCGTGGTGCCTACAATTTAATCAGAATCCGTTCCGGTGACGAATGGAAGACGGCGTTTATCACCAGAGACGGGCATTACGAATATCTGGTAATGCCTTTCGGGCTATGTAATGCCCCCGCTGTTTTTCAGGGCTTCATCAATGAGATTTTTCGGGACTTATTATATGTATGTGTCGTCGTCTACCTGGACGACATATTGATTTTTTCACAGGACCTGCCTTCTCACCACCAACATGTGGCAGAAGTCCTCTCCAGGCTACGGAAAAATTCATTGTTCTGTAAATTAGAAAAATGTTCATTCGAATTACCCCAGATTCCATTCTTGGGGTATATTGTTTCCGGAGTTGGTCTGAAGATGGATCCTGACAAAGTAAATGCTGTACTACATTGGCCCCAGCCAACTACTCTTCGTGCCATCCAGCGTTTTTTAGGTTTTGCCAATTACTATAGACGCTTCATTCAAGACTTTTCTTCCATTGCATCTCCTATTGTGGCCCTGACTCGAAAAGGGGCTAATCCTAAGCAATGGTCTACTGAGGCTATTCAAGCCTTTCAAACATTAAAAGAGTCCTTCTCTTCGGCTCCAATCCTTCGTCAGCCTGATGTGACACTCCCCTTTTTTCTAGAAGTAGATGCCTCTAATGTGGGCTTAGGAGCTATTCTCTCCCAACGCTCGGAACAGCAAAAATTCCACCCTTGTGCCTTCTATTCTCGGGGTCTCCTACCCGCAGAGAAGAATTATACCATCGGAGACAAGGAATTACTGGCTATCAAAGCCGCATTAGAGGAATGGAGATACTTGTTGGAGGGAGCTCGCCATCCGGTGACGATCTTCACGGATCATAAGAACTTGTCATATCTCCAGTCTGCCCAATGCTTGAACCCTCGTCAAGCAAGATGGTCTCTTTTCTTTTCCCGTTTTGAATTAATAATTACCTTCAAACCAGCTGCCAAGAACAAAAAAGCTGATGCCTTATCTAGAGCCTTTGTTACGTCCTCTGATATAGAAGAGGTTTCCAACCATACCATTCTAGACCCCAAATGTATCTCACTGGCTGCTTCATCCACCAAAACGCTACCATTTGGGAAGACCCTCGTGCCTCCTACTCTAAGGAGGAAAATCCTTTCGTGGTTCCATGCCTCTCGTTTTTCTGGACACGCCGGTGAACACAAGACTTTTGAGATCCTCTCTCGAAGTTACTGGTGGCCTTCAATGAGGAGAGACGTCAAAGAGTTCATTGCTTCCTGTGAATTATGTTCGCAATTCAAATCCTCCCGCAGAACCCCAGCAGGGTTGCTGCGACCACTACCCATTCCGTCCAAACCATGGACCCATATTAGTATGGATTTCGTTACTGACTTACCACCTAGTAAGAACCATAACACTATTTGGGTGGTAGTGGACAGATTTTCGAAGATGGCTCATTTCATCCCTCTGTCTGGTTTGCCTTCCTCGTCTATCCTGGCTGAACATTTCATTAAAGAGATCTTCCGTATCCATGGATGTCCATCTGAGATTGTGTCCGATAGAGGAGTACAATTCGTGTCCAGATTCTGGCGAGCCCTTTGTAAAACCTTGGGCATACGATTAGCACTCTCATCTTCTTACCATCCACAATCCAATGGACAAACCGAACGTGTCAATCAAGATCTTGAGACTTTTATAAGGATATTTTCATCAGCCAATCAAGACAACTGGGTAGAGTTACTCCCTTGGGCTGAGTTCGCCCATAACAACATGTACCATGAGTCATCATCCAAAACTCCATTCTTTGTGGTCTACGGTCACCATCCGTCTTTTCCGGAATTTCCTGCCCTCCCGCCCACCCAAGTTCCTGCGGTGGAAACGGTTTGTCAGACCTTTAAAAATATCTGGTCTCAGGTCAGAACCTGTTTAAAGAAGACATCTGTCAAATATAAATCTTTCGCTGATAAGAAGAGGCGGGCTATTCCACCACTAAAAATTGGAGATCGTGTCTGGTTATCCACAAAGAATATTCGTTTGAAGGTTCCATCCATGAAATTCGCCCCTCGTTTTATTGGTCCATATAGGATCATTCAAGTTATCAATCCAGTATGTGTGAAACTCCTTCTTCCTAAGAGTCTTCGGATTTCTAATGCCTTCCATGTATCTTTGCTCAAACCTCTTATTATCAACCGTTTTTCAACTCCTCCCTCAGCTCCGCAGCCAGTTCAAGTTCATCAGGAGGAGGATTTTGAGATTACCGAGGTACTAGATGCAAAAATTTCGCGAGGAGTCCTCCACTTCCTCGTTCATTGGAAGGGCTTTGGTCCTGAGGAGCGCTCTTGGATCAAAGCTGAAGATCTTAATGCTCCTGCTCTTTTGAAGAAGTTTTACTCCAAAAATCCGGACAAGCCCGGTTCCAGGCGTTCTGTGCCCACCTTTAAAAGGGGGGGTACTGTCACTCACCGGACCGTGAGTGCCTCTTCCCGGACATTTAGGAACCGTGGCCGTCCGCCATCCTGAGGGTCTGCGCATGCGCAGCCCTTTTCTATACTTCAGTGTATACTCCTTTAACTTAATTGGCAGATCAGGCAACCTCCCTATATTAAGCACCTGTGGTCACCACCACGTTGCCTGATCTTGGAGTCTCATTCCTCATGAGTCTCTGAAGGTGTTCCTGTATTACTCGTGTATTCAGCGCTGCTGATTCCTGTGGTTTCCAAACCACTTCTACTACTGTGGTTCCATACCACTTCTACCATCAACTGTATCATCATGACTGTTTGCTGATTGCTATCCGCTGCCTCCGTGCACTACAGTCTTCTACACCACTTCAACGTTATTTTATATCTATGTGACTGTTTGCTCATTGCTATCCGCTGCCTCCGTGCACTCCAGCTTTTACCTCACTCACCTGCTTCTCATCAAGTCTGTTTGCTGATTTCTATCCGCTGCCGCCGTGCACTACAGTCTCCTGCTTGCAACTCGCCTGTGTTCAACATCGTGACTGCCAGCTGACTACTATCCGCTGCCTCTGTGCACTACAGTCTCCTGCTTGCAACTTGCCTGTGTTCAACATCGTGACTGCCAGCTGACTACTATCCGCTGCCTCTGTGCACTACAGTCTCCTGCTTGCAACTCGCCTGTGTTCAACATCGTGACTGCCAGCTGACTACTATCCGCTGCCTCTGTGCACTACAGTCTCCTGCTTGCAACTCGCCTGTGTTCAACATCGTGACTGCCAGCTGATTACTATCCGCTGCCTCCGTGCACTACACTCTCATCTCATCTTTGCTGTGACTTCCTCGAGACTGCCGCTTTTCATTACCATCTGCTACACTTCGTGATCTACAGCTCCTGCCCTGCGCTGCACTCCTGTTTCCCATCGCTGTTGGTTCCTGTGGTTGCTACTGGTTACCTCCGTGTGCCGCTGGGTCCTGCCGCTGTGGTCAGCGCTATCGTCCATCTCCTGCTGATCCACTCTCCACGCCTTCACGTGTTCCACTGGTCTCTACCCTCCTGTCAGCATTGGATTTGTATCTCTTCTACTACCCTCTGCTGGATCATCTCCATTCTCCTGGGTTTCCTATGAGTCCAGTTCCACGTGTTGCTGACTCCTGTGGATTCGTGTCCCTGTCGGTCTACTCACCTGTGCGCTGCACCTGCTAGACCGCTGCTTCTCCTATCCAGGGACTTCCTACCCAGTCGGTCTCCAGCCGCTCAGGTACCGCTGCAATCCCATCTGACTGCTACTGCTGAACCACGGTATGCATACTTCTCATTGACTGTGCTGTGTATTGCATATCTTGCTGGACTGTGTTTGGTTCTCTCTGGAGTCTGCTATCCGCTGAGTCTATTGCCATCATTGACTGTGTTATCTTTGTGCTGGACTACTTCAAGAGACTTTCTAGATTGCAGACCTGATCAGTCATTTACATATATATATATCTATATTGTGCATATTACTGTGGATCGTGTATAAGGTGCCTGTGTATATCCTGTGTTGCAGTCTTCCCCCGTGCACCTCCTCACATATATATTCAGTGGTACAACTTGCTGATGTCAGACCACTGATCCCTGTTTCCGGTATCACCTGTTCCATTATCCTCTCACATAGCAGTGGTACAACTTGCTACCGCAGACCACTGACTACCTGGATACCTCCACTTGGATTCCATTCCTTCACTCAGACAGCGGTACAACTTGCTACCCGCAGACCGCTGACTCTCATCACCTCCTTGTTTCTGTTGGACATTCCTCCTCACTATAGCAGTGGTACAACTTGCTATCGCAGACCACTGACTACCTTCACGTGTCCTTGTCCATACAGTTCCTTGTGTATCATTACCTCATTATTACCAGTGTTGCTAGTCATAGACTTTCCTGAGCATCTCATCGGCCATCATTTCATGTTCCGTGATCACCCAGCTACCAGAGTACCCTATTACCATCTACATTGCTCTGGTAAGCCTACCATCTGGTGATCCCTGGGTAAAGACTCCTAGTGCCCGTGACAAACACATAGCACTCGTGGATAGACTCTCCTCAGGGATTTGTGTCATTTCTGAATCTGAACATACATTTTCCTCTAATGCCTTACTGTTTTCTTCCAGCTCGGCTTTTACACGTAAAAGTATTTGGACACCACTTTTGGAATCCAAATGACAAGGTCTTGCTTGGTCATGACTGACCCTACAAGAAGATTCCTCAGTGACAGTTGCAGAACTAGCCACTGCGTGTGTAGAATGGCATGTTGGCAATTTTATTTATTTCTGCAGATAACTCTGCTTGGATTACATGTCTTTTTTTCTTGACCAAGTTAAAAGGTGTTTTTTTACATTTTTGTTTCCCTGACTTAAAAACACTATGCACTTTAACATAATCTTTAGCAGATGCCGTAGAGGGATTACTATCATCATGACTGGTGTCAGCAGCTGCTTGGTGCTCCTGGTCTTCTGTGTGCTGCTGTGAATCCATTTTGATAACACAGTACAATGTGACTGCAGACTACAAACCTCACTGCCAGCCCTATTATTTCTATTTCAGCAATGACAATTAGCAATGGAGCAATGGAGCTCTCCTCTTTGTGTTTTATCTATATAACATAGTACAATGTGACTGCAGATTTAGAAGACCAAGCCTGCCAGTCCTATTATTTCTATTTCAGCAATGACAATTAGCAATGGAGCTCTCCTGAATGTCACTGGAGACTTTGAAGAAAACTGCTACCCCTCCTCTTTATTTTCTACCTATGACGCTGCCCAACTGCACTAGAGACTGCCAAGAACTGTGCTACCCCTTCTGTGTCCCTCTGTGAAATGGCGCTGGATCACCGTGGAGGGCGTTACTTATAGAATCCAAAACTCGCGAGATCCGACGACGTAGCAATGACGTTTTGCCTTTCTTTCAATTCCGAGGGCGTGCAAAAGTACTGAGCCAGCTCGGCTCGGTACTCGGATGTGCTAAGTTCGGGTGTGTTCGGTTCTCGGGGGAACCGAGCCTGAGCATCTCTACTGTAAACACATTTCTCTTTCTATATTACGCTTAAATACATTTATTTTTCATAACAGTTTCAGCTTCTCAGTAACCTTAACTGAACTGAATTTTGGATTTTGCTATTTTTTATAAATATATAGTTGTCAGGTATTTTCTGATCAATCCATGCAAAAAAAAAAATAATGGACTCTCCCAAGTACGTCAATGCCATGTATGTTTGTCTTCCATAAACTGTGTAACCAACACAACCCCAAACACAACAATAGTGCTTACATTTGAGATATAAAAACAATTCACAGAGACAAAACAAAAAGTACAATCCCAAAACAGTCCACATGGTCACCAAACCCACATGTTTATGTAGAGAAATCAAAATGACAGAGATCCATTCATTAAATAAATAAACAGATAACAATGAACATGAGGACGCCCTGCAGAAGCAACAAACAGCACCATGTTATTAAAGGCTGAGCTGGACACGGTATGATAGAAGTGAAAACTCCCCCCCATGCTGACCTAGATAGGACTGGGATCGCTATACAAGAGGGGGTTCCCACACTCCCCATTATACTGTGACCAGTCCCGCCGGGCATAGCTGCTTCAGTGGTAACCACTAAAGTGGTATGCGCGCAGTCAATGTACAGTGAGGTTGCGCCAAGCTCGAGCGCACAAAGCAACATCCGATTCAAGCTTTGGGCATCTCTCGGATACGTGTATTTCTGTCGTATCACTTGCACCCGCTGCAGTACAGGTGTAAGTCCTGAGTGATAGTGATGACGGCTGTATATGCATGCTAAAACATGTGTTTACAATGCTAGAACATGTGTTTACAATGCTAGAACATGTGTTTACAATCAGGAGGAACTGTAAAAATATATTTTATGTACAGTAAATATAAAGTTTGCTTACCTTTCAGACATGATGGAAATGTGTGCACAGCTGTTGAATGAAATGAAAATTGAGTGAATAGTTGAAATTGTAGATAAGTTTTTAATATATTCTAAGAACTTTCGAGATTACGAGAATTCCAGTATATGATAGTACTGTTCACGGCACAAAGAAATAGATGTATTCATCATTTAATCTATACATGTGGTTTGGTTTGGGAAAATCAAGGGCAGACAACTGCTGTAGGCCGCATGTCTTTACAGTCCTCTATCACCATACCAAAGGGTTCAAGAATAACTGTTATTTAAGGTGAGAAAAGGTAAGGGGAGCACCTACTTGGCCACTGAGTATGAAGGGGCTACCTGCATGTTTTTACGTCCGGACAGATTGTTCTATGGATAAAACCATTCAGTACGAGCATCTGGGATTCACACTTGCAAAGTCAAGTCATCTCTAGGTATATTTATCAAGCTGCGATTTTCTGGCTAGTTTAAAAAGTGGAGATGTTGATTATAACCAATCAGATTCTAGCTGTCATTTTGTAGAATGTACTAAATAAATGATAACTAGAATCTGATTGGTTGCTATGGGCAACATCTCCACTTTTCAAACTAGCCAGAAAATCGCAGCTTGATAAATATACCCCTAGGGCTAATAAGTAAGTATTTTATATCCGCTGCAGTAAGTAGGCTGTAAACATTTATGTCACGTGCTTGACATTTTTGTTAAAGACATTAGACTTCATTAATCATGACCCGAGGAATTATCAAAATTGATAGATTCAGTGTGAAATCAATCATGGCCTTGATTCCTATAGCAAAGTTCAGCTTTGCTTTGCTCCCAAAGCAAGGTTTTCCAGGTCCGTCTCCAGTAGATGAATCATGTCTCCAGTTTTTGAATAAGGCCCTACTTAGCTATATTTGGAAAGCTAAGCTCTACGCTCTGTACAAACCATACGTTTCTGGTGGCCTGGTAGCCCCTCTATCACATTATTTTAAGACTTTTTATCTTGCACAAACTTTATGGTTCTGTATCCAAACAACCTTACCCGCGCCTTTAGACATCAATGTTCTGGTTTGGACACTTCTCCAAGTTTAACCCATGTTGCCTATGTCTAACTATATGCTACAGATATGGAACAAAAAAGATTGTACTGTACATTCCATATTATCTATAGTACAAATCTGAATTGCATGTTTTTACACAATGTTTTGCCATTTAAAAAATTTCAGTACAAAAATCCTACTCTTCGGTAAAATGCTTGTGGAATAAGAATCAAACCATGTTTTATAGAAATTGTATAAGATCAGACTTTCTAAGTTAGGTTTGCTTGATTTTCGGATTTAGATAAAATTTGGCGATGCGCATCAAATTCTATATACAAATAAAATAAAATAAGTGACTTACATGCAAAAACCTCCTTACAAAAGGTGATTTTTTTTCAAAATAAAATAGTAAAATCAATGCACATTTAATTTGTTGTTCATACAAAAAAATATTTTAAATGACACTTAATAATGGAATATCATTTTTATCTTCTATAAATATAATTTTTGCTGTAAATATAAATCACACCTGCCTACCTCATTACCATACATGATAACTTACAGGTTGTTAAAATGACATTAAAATTGTTTTTTTTTTCTGATTGGTTCTTCCACTCATACTCCATTTGAAAGCATACAGAATCATGGGGAGAACATACAAACTCCTCACAGATAAGGCCAATCAAACTCATGACCCCAGTGCTGTGAGGCAGAAGCGCTAACCACTGAGCCATCATACCAATACCAATTAAGGACACTTAATTGGTTGTTAAGAGTGTTCTTCTGATCATCAAACACTGAGATGGGGTGGGGATTACTGGGTCACTTGTGTAACTAATTATACCTGTGCTTTTTCATATACATTATTAAACTCAATAATACACAGTCCATGATATATATTATTGTTTCATATTGGGCTTAAAAAATTGTTTATTGCCATTCGTAAGTCTTTATCTGTTTTGATTTTCATTTACATTTTAAGTTACAACAGCAGAATCTTTGAACAAGAGAACTTGGTATAAATTAGTCAATCTGAAGTCTAAAATGAACAATTGAAGATAACAGATGAATAAAGATAAAAATGAGAAATTGCGCCACCTAGAGGTGAGAAGGTTTACCTGATGATTAATGTTGAAGGAGAACGATTTTAAACAAGAGAGTAACTTATCTTAACTTGAGAATTAAATGCCATGCAACATATATCATTTTCATTTGGAACACACAAAATAATTATGCCTATAGATAACAGTTGAGGAAGGTCTATCACATTCATTACATCTTTATATTCCTTAGTGTTAAACTCATCAAGATGAATTTTAATCTTCTATTATCAT
Source organism: Mixophyes fleayi (assembly GCF_038048845.1). Classification (NCBI taxonomy): domain Eukaryota; kingdom Metazoa; phylum Chordata; class Amphibia; order Anura; family Limnodynastidae; genus Mixophyes; species Mixophyes fleayi. The sequence continues at coordinate 324,400,387 of NC_134405.1, read as the reverse complement.
ACTTGCTCATCTAAAAACACCACATAAAGGAAACTGCTTCAGAAGGATTAAAAAAAAGAAAAAAAAAAATACACAAAAGATGTAAAAATGTAGGTCCTGATTCATTAAAGAAAGTAAGGCAAAAAAACGAGTAGGTTTTCTCCGGGACAAAACCATATTACAATGCAAGGGGTGCAAATTAGTTTATTATTTTACACATAAGTTAAATACTGGCTTTTTTTTTCATGTAGCACACAAATAATTGATAGCTTTATTTTTACACTGAAATTTAAAGTTGATCTAGGACATTCCCTACCCCAACTATAAATCTGCCCCCACATTTTAAATTTACCTCCCCTTCCAATGCAACACGATTTTGCCAAGGTGCAAAGTTACTCATTTTTGTTTTACTTTCCGTAATGACTCAGGCCCATAATGTTTAACATAATATTCTCAATATATTCACCAGTTTCTTCCCATGAACCAATGAAATACCGGCAGGCTAGTTGGGGCGGGTGTCTGTAAGGCTTAAAGGAAATTAAAGTATAAGCTCCACTGGCACACGGAATGACTTGTCTAAATGAAGTTCTCAGATTACGCAGTGTTGGTAACTAATAATAATAATAATTAGCACTGCATTTTTAATGCTTGGAAACAAATGTAAAACATATATATATATATATATATATAGTAAATTAGAAGTATTGACACTAAAAAAATTATATATGCTGTATATATGTATATATATATATATATATATATATATATATATATATATATATATATAAGACACATGACAGCTAAGACAGCATAGATTGTATTAAGGCTATTTTAATTGTTAAGTAATATATGTTTTACCTTGTATATTCCCTTCACAGGATAATGAAGACAAGACGTGAGTGATTTATCCAAGCAGGTTCCCTTCCCCTTCTATTGACTCTTGACTTGTGAAAGGTTTGTTAAAATAGCATCTTTCTATACCATGGCCTTGACTGTTGGAAACATGATACCAGCTGCATTGTGGGCAGATCTGAATTCTGTTCCATCCTATGGCCAATTACTGCTTCCCTCTATATTGAGCTTCATTACAAGGTGCCCTTTGTAATGGAAAGAGGCTCGGGCCGTTTTCTACATTCGTTGTACCTAAAATATCCTGCACAGGGACATCTGGTAGGGTGAAGTTACAGCCCCGTTCCTTATACCCAATTTGCAGAGCTTGCATTCAGTTTCCCTTTATCTCTGTGACTTTGATTCCTCTCTAATTACTTTTTAAACCTTTGCTTATCTTGGTGTGAAGTAAAAGAATAACAGCAATTAGGAATAAGCTGCAGGATTTGTGCCATACTATATAAAGGCAGCTTGGTACTTGGGACCAGCAGACAGACCTTTTTCGGAGTCACGGAGTACGGTTGTGACATGACTGCAGACACAGGCTATAAAGGAGCGTCCGTGGATTATTATTGAACATAGAGGATAGTTTTGTGGCCACACACAATACCATATAGAGCCAAGTTCCTGATGTTGCTGCAGACATGACAGTGTGGCCAGCAAATCTATCACTAACTTAGCAGCCAACTCACTGTGCAAGATGGGTCTAAAATATAGCTACCAGTATCTGTAAACAATTACCTGGGACACTTTGCTGCCTCGCAGAGGCATCGATGTTGTGTGCTCAGAAAATACTTTGCTGTGCGTATAGTGTAAAACACAGACAATGGGGTATATTTGCTAAACTGCGGGTTTGAAAAAGTGGAGATGTTGCCTATAGCAACCAATCAGATTCTAGCTGTCATTTCATTGAATGTACTAAATAAATGCTAACTAGAATCTGATTGGTTGTTATTGGCAACATCTCCAATTGCTCAAACCCGCAGTTTAATAAATATACCCCAATGTGTCTTCACAGCTAAACTGCACCGTAACCCAATTCTATTCCATTTGTTCACACACATATCAGTTTTTAAGGTTTAATTGCTTAGGGTCAGAGCCCCTTGCAGTTCTCATGCTTCATCCCTTGCTCATCTGTTTGTATACGGTTTTGAAGCAGGTGGACATAGAACAATTTGTAGCTAATCAGATCATCAGCATGCTCACAGCAGCACAGAACATTTCAGGAGATTCAAGTATGGATCTTGTGGGGGGCAGTGCCCTGACGACTTCCTGGAAATTGGGAGGAATATCCCCTGTTCATCAAGGTGTGTTTAGTTGCAAACCACCTGAAGACCATCCACACTACATTCACAGCACTTTCATCGTAAAAGCAGACAGCGGCCTGTACTTACAGATTCACACTTTCCAGTTTCCCCCAATGCTTGAGATATCACTGTCAGTAGCTGCGGTTACATAATGTAAGCAGCTGTACACTCAGTTTCTTACTTCCTGTCACAGTGGTCACATTTATAGTTATTGTCAGGATGAGAGCATAAATCTGATATGATGAAATACAATATTAAATGTCAGGGCCCAAATAAAATATTGCATTGATACATAGAAGTGAACCTGATTTTCAACTCAGATAAATGTTTGACCAAATGTTTTTAGAAAATAAACAATTAGCCCACTAGGAGGTAATTAGGTTGAGACCTGCTTAAGATATGCAGATCACAGACATCCATTGCTTTGATCATGTATTCCACTTCCTAATTGACTTCCTTTCAATAAATAGTGTAAACACAAAGAACCACTAAATGTAAATGAGAGAGCCATATGCCTAGGTGAGAATCTTGAAGACAAAGGCCACATTTTAAAGCCTATACAGGTATATATAAATATGGGCTTCAAAGGAAAATGTCTTCATAGTTCATATTTTGGGAAATCTGGGTGGCACTCTATACCAAGGAGCAGAAATCACACCAGGGTTGTGAATGACAGGTTTTAGCGGTATCCGAGAACAGCTATAATCACATATCTTTGAAAAAGGTATGTTCACATTGTCATAATTCCATCATGTTTGGTATTTAAATGTGCAAAAGATTATGACCGGTTTATGAAAGGGGGAGTTATGTCTCTGAGACATATCTGTAAAGAATTACCCAAAGGTCAAAACTTTGGGAATATTTGTGAGAAAACTATAGTGACACCCAGGGGACATCCCTGCCCCCCTATTAGCATTAACATGCCCCTGTGAAGAACGTCCCATTTCATTTTGCTTAAAAAAACCTGTGTTGGGAAGGGGCAAGTTGTCAGTTTCTTGGGGATCAATCTAATTGAAGGACTGTCCATCTTTTCTGCCTGCCCCAGGCATACGGATTATTTTATGTAAGTGATGCTCTGTACTTTCATCCCATTTGTTTTTATAACTGTTTGCAATTTTTTACTTGTATGTCAAATCTTTATCTAACTGTTTTTTTTTTATTCTCTGTAAGCATTGTACTTTTTCTATATTAAATCTAACAATTTAATAGTTCTATACTTATTGCTCTAAAAAGAATTAATTGCCAGTTTAGAAGAGACAGATTGCTTGGCTGGATTAACTCTTTAGAAACCAGAGTGTGAAGGGTTAACTGTTTAGCTACCAGAGCACAGAGTGTGTGCAATTGGACGCAGGCGCGGCGCTCCCATTAGGCAAGGTTAGGCACTTGCCTAGGGCGCCGGGCTCTGGAGGGCGCCACAGAATAGTAAATAACTTTAAAACTGTGCGGCGACCGCTGACCATACCTGTCACGGCCGCCGCACAGCATTCAGATGCACGGGGGAGGGGGGAAGAGGCTATTTTGTCACCACCGCCGCCTCTCTGCTCCGTCTCCTCCCCTCCACTTACTAGTGTCAGTGAGTGGAGGGGAGGAGACGGAGCAGAGAGGCGGCGGTGGTGAGACAAGGTAAGGAGAGGAGGGAGGCCGTTTTTTTAAAAATGCCTAGGGCGCCGTGGACCCTAGCACCGGCCCTGATTGGACGACAAGTCATAGGATTGCTACGGGCCTTATTCGTAGCTGGTGGCAGTTGCTGAGAGATGTGAAGCGTGCGTCTGTGTTGGGAAAGGGACCAGCGAAATCTGTAACCTTAGAGGAAGAGGTGAGTGTGAGATTTGGGCTGGAATCCTGTGTGTTCCCTTACAGTAAGCTTCCAAGTCACAAGTGCGCAGAGGGCGGTTAGTGACCGAAAAAGAGGTTCAGGAGCAACTTCCTGACAAAATAGAGGTTATATATTGTATGACTTTTGGAATATATGATACGATAGCTAATCAGGGAGTAGCTAGAGGGGCATATCCCTAACAGTTATTTATAAATAATATAATTTTTGTTGTCAGTCCTGCCCCCTCTGACAGCTGTTTAGCTGGGAAATGTTCAGGGTCTTGGTACAAGCCAGTAGAAGGCATTGATATTTTAACTGACAGTTCACGTTGGGATTGTGAGAATGATGATCCTCCGGTAAAGATCAGAGGATAGGGCAGGTTATTGTACTGATACTGACCCACAGTGAATAGAGGTGCCAGGCAGAGAGACGCAGAATTTGATTAGCAGATTTGGGATGCAAACGGTCACAGAGTGAAAGCCCTAGCATCTTGGCACAGGAAGGGGAGCTGTAAAATGTTAACAGCAGCCTTGGTATGCAGAGAGATGAGCCGCAGAGTGAAAGCACCAGCAGTGGGGTATAGTGAGATGAACCACAGAGCGAGATCACCAACATTGGGGTGCAAAGGAAAGAGCCGCAGAGTGAGAGCACCAGCAGTGGGGTGCAGAGGGAAGAGCTGCTGAGTGAGATCACCAGCAGTGGGGTGCCGGGGGAAGAGCCGCAGAGTGAGAGCACCAGCAGTGGGGCACAGAAGGAAGAGACACATAGTGAGAGCACCAGCAGTGAGGTGCAGAGGGAAGAGCCGCAGAGTGAGAGCACCAGCAGTGGGGTACAGAAGGAAGAGCCGCAAAGTGAGAGCACCAGCAGTGGGGTACAGAAGGAAGAGACGCATAGTGAGAGCACCAGCAGTGGGGTACAGAAGGAAGAGCCGCATAGTGAGAGCACCAGCAGTGGGGTACAGAAGGAAGAGCCGCATAGTGAGAGCACCAGCAGTGAGGTGCAGAAGGAAGAGCCGCATAGTGAGAGCACCAGCAGTGGGGTACAGAAGGAAGAGCCGCATAGTGAGAGCACCAGCAGTGGGGTACAGAAGGAAGAGCTGCATAGTGAGAGCACCAGCAGTGGGGTACAGAAGGAAGAGCTGTAGAGTGAGAGCACCAGCAGTGGGGTACAGAAGGAAGAGCCGCATAGAGAGAGTACCAGCAGTGGGGTGCAGAGGGAAGAGCCGCATAGTGAGAGCACCAGCAGTGGGGTACAGAAGGAAGAGCCGCATAGTGAGAGCACCAGCAGTGGGGTACAGAAGGAAGAGCTGCATAGTGAGAGCACCAGCAGTGGGGTACAGAAGGAAGAGCCGCATAGTGAGAGCACCAGCAGTGGGGTACAGAAGGAAGAGCCGCAGAGTGAGAGCACCAGCAGTGGGGTGCAGAGGGAAGAGCCGCAGAGTGAGAGCACCAGCAGTGGGGTGCAGAGAGAAGAGCCGCAGAGTGAGAGCACCAGCAGTGGGGTGCAGAGGGAAGAGCCGCAGAGTGAGAGCACCAGCAGTGGGGTACAGAAGGAAGAGCCGCATAGTGAGAGCACCAGCAGTGGGGTACAGAAGGAAGAGCCGCATAGTGAGAGCACCAGCAGTGGGGTACAGAAGGAAGAGCTGTAGAGTGAGAGCACCAGCAGTGGGGTACAGAAGGAAGAGCCGCATAGAGAGAGCACCAGCAGTGGGGTACAGAAGGAAGAGCCGCATAGTGAGAGCACCAGCAGTGGGGTACAGAAGGAAGAGCCGCATAGTGAGAGCACCAGCAGTGGGGTACAGAAGGAAGAGCCGCATAGTGAGAGCACCAGCAGTGGGGTACAGAAGGAAGAGCCGCAGAGTGAGAGCACCAGCAGTGGGGTGCAGAGGGAAGAGCCGCAGAGTGAGAGCACCAGCAGTGGGGTGCAGAGAGAAGAGCCGCAGAGTGAGAGCACCAGCAGTGGGGTGCAGAGGGAAGAGCCGCAGAGTGAGAGCACCAGCAGTGGGGTACAGAAGGAAGAGCCGCATAGTGAGAGCACCAGCAGTGGGGTACAGAAGGAAGAGCCGCATAGTGAGAGCACCAGCAGTGGGGTACAGAAGGAAGAGCCGCATAGTGAGAGCACCAGCAGTGGGGTACAGAAGGAAGAGCTGTAGAGTGAGAGCACCAGCAGTGAGGTGCAGAGGGAAGAGCTGTAGAGTGAGAGCACCAGCAGTGAGGTGCAGAGAGAAGAGACACATAGAGAGAGCACCAGCAGTGAGGTGCAGAGGAAAGAGCTGTCGAGTGAGAGCACCAGCAGTGTGGTACAAGGTAGACAGATCAGAGATCTAACAGAGCAGCCTCTTTCAGAGGAATTCATTAACTGCTTGTGGCTGCCTCCAAATATGCAAATGCTGCACATTCCTTGGTACACAGCAGGGTCTGGCTTGAATGTGCAGACTGACCGTTTCCTGTTATCTGAACCTCTGTACACCAGATCAGCTTTTAGAGCTTCTAACCCAATGTAGAATAAACCAATATTTATTCTCAAGGATTCAAATCAGAAAATCCCACATCCTGCTATTCAAAACTCTTTTTAAAAGGATCACGCAACAGAGCTGAGATTGAAATGGTTTCTAGGGCTGACCTATAATATGGGCATTAACAAAATGTCAGAGTTAAGTTCTTATTGGTCCACACCCATTTATCATAAGTCCATATATTCCGCTGTGGTGCCCGGATCACATTATGGAAGCTACACACCTGCCAAAAACGTAACAATTGATAAATTGCTTTTTCATTATACAGGCAGACTACATGTGAATATAACAATATAATATAACCCCAGTAAGAGAGCCAGGTAGAAATGTATGAACACTGTGAGAGAGGCAGTGGTAATACCTGTGCCTTCAAGGATTACATAGAAAAACCCATGGTTGCCCATCTTATATGGGCACCAATGTAAAATTCTGGAACCTTATTATTACCATTTATTTATATAGCGCCACTAATTCCGCAGCGCTGTACAGAGAACTCACTCACATCAGTCCCTGCCCCATTGGAGCTTACAGTCTAAATTCCCTAACACACACACACATATACAGGGAGAGATTAGGGTCAATTTGTTAGCAGCCAATGAACCTACCAGTATGTTTTTGGAGTGTGGGAGGAAACCGAAGAACCTGGAGGAAACCCACGCGAACACGGGGAGAACATACAAACTCCACACAGATAAGACCATGGCAGGAATCGAACTCGTGACCCCAGTACTGTGAGGCAGAAGTGCTAACCACTTAGCCACTCACTATTAACCATTGTTACCACCTCATGTGGATAAATATCACCCAACTAATATGCTTATCTCCTATATAAAAAGAATACAGTGATCGGCCAAACAGTGGAGACAAACCACAAGGGGAAGAGACCTGATAACTGCTGGCTGCATCCTAACCCTGATATACAAACATCTTCAAACAGAATAAATTTGCACTGTTTATGGAATTGGTTTTAAAATCATAATAAATCCAGGACAAAACACAGCTGAATATATGGGGGAGTGGATTGGGACTGCTTGGTCTTGGATAATTTACTAAAGGTTAGGAAGATTCACAGCTCTCAGCTCAGACTCTTTAAATTTCAACTGTTGATCCTTTAGACAAAGGGTTTATTATTGTTAGAGTGGTAGAAATTATATCTAAGAGCTTAAAAGGTTTATGGATCCATACCTTTTTGTTTTGTTTTTATATTATTATCTTAGCAATAATATATATATATGTATTTACTAAGTTGTCCCTCATCTTAGCCGGAACCCTTGGAGGTTGCTCCATGCACCCAATTATCCCGGGGCTCATCTGTTTCTCTTACAGTCACATACAAAAAAAGGAATTGTGGCAATTGATTGGCCCTCCCGCTCACAATTAACTCTCCGCCATCATTTAAGGTTGATTAACTAAATTGATTGTACAATTCTGTATTAAAGAACCAGCAGAGCCCTCGGAAAAGTGGCTGCATAAAGCAGCCACCAAACAAAGCTCCGGCTAGTGGGAGGGGCAGCTAGTAAAATCTTTTATATTGGTGGTAGTGCAGCTTTAGGTAAAACCATGCCAGGCTATTTGCACATCCAAGTTTTGGCACAAAAACACGTCATTCCCTGGTTAAAAAATAGCAAGTATGTGTAATAAGAGCAGGGTGCCAGACTGTCGAAAATAAAGCTTAAGTCCACTTGGCACCCCCTCTCGCCACTACCTATTGTATATGTATTAATATTTTTGTATTATGGTAACGGTACTCTTCTTAATAATGCCATGTTTGTTTACTGGGCAATGTTGTGTTCCATCCCAAGCCCCTGAAAAGATCTACCATCACCTGGCACTATACTTTGTGGGACTTCATGCACTAGTGGTCGGTCACACTAGGCCAGAACTGCCGGACGGTTTAAAGTATAACTTCGCCCAACAAGACTGAACGGAGTTAAAGAGGGAGGAGGCTCTAGAAGCCCAGAAAGCAGGGTGATCATGCTCCTTTATAGTGAGCCCCTATAGTTTTACACCGGAGCTGCTGCCTATGTGAGGGACGAAGGAACGATGGTGGTAGACCCTTTTATAAGTAGTGGCCAACCAAGAGGGCCTTCGTGCCCTCCATGTTTCAAGTCACTCCACTATGGGAGTCTGACCAGCCATAAAAGGAGGCCTCTCTCTGGTCTCAAGAGACTGTTACTTAGACAGTCTGAATGGGGGTTACGGCTCGAGTAGGATTGGTCAGGGTCTGTTCGTGAGTCTCTGGACATGACTCAAGATTCCGACCGAATTTGTCACTTTACGGTGGCCTAGTGGTTAGCACTTCTGCCTCACAACACTGGGGTCATGAGTTCGATTCCCAACCATGGCCTTATCTGTGTGGAGTTTGTATGTTCTCCCCGTGTTTGCGTGGGTTTCCTCCCACACTCCAAAAACATACTGGTAGGTCAATTGGCTGCTTTCAAAATTGACCCTAACCTCTCCCTCTCTGTATGTGTGTGTGTGTATATTAGGGAATTTAGACTGTAAGCTCTAATGGGGCAGGGACTGATGTGAATGAGCTCTCTGTACAGCGCTGCGGAATTAGTGGCGCTATATAAATAAATGATGATGATGGTTTGCCTGCAAAATATGGGAGCGAAAGGTGAGAAATGTTAATTAACAAGTTAAAGAAGCGCCACAGACATACACAGTTAAAATTACTAAATATATAACACCATAACAATATATGAAACACAATGTGGTTGCAGTTTGTAAGATGTGACGGAGAGCAATGGCTTCATTGAATAACACGTGCGTGCCAGGGACACTTATAGAAGGAGTGGAGAAGTATATAAGCAGAACAAAGCTGACACTTCTATTGTTACTCATTCTTCTGACCTTACGCTGAAGTTACCAGCAAATGTAAACTACATTATTGAACTAAAAATAAACTGTGGAATCTCAGAGTATAAGGCATGAAACCATTGTGGAGAATGCCAGCCCACACCAACGGATGCCACAGACCAATGGCATTTTCTTCTAAGATGCCTCTATTCTAATCAGTAAGGAATCTCTTCTGTGCTGCTGAACATTACTTAGATAAAAAGGATCTTATGTACTTGCAGTAGTTCCAAATATTTTAAAATGTATTATTCAAATGTAAGTTTTAAGTTATTAAAAAAAAAATAATATATAAAAAAAAATAATAATATGTTCAGGACTGTGTGCCAACTATGCTATTACATATTAGGGATGAGCGCGCTCGGATTTCTGAAATCCGAGCCCACCCGAACGTTGCGGATCCGAGTCGGATCCGAGACAGATCCGGGTATTGGCGCCAAATTCAAAAGTGAAACTGAGGCTCTGACTCATAATCCCGTTGTCGGATCTCGCGATACTCGGATCCTATAAATTGCCCGCTAGTCGCCGCCATCTTCACTCGGGCATTGATCAGGGTAGAGGGAGGGTGTGTTAGGTGGTCCTCTGTGCTGTTTAGTTCTGTGCTGTTTAGTTCTGTGCTGTTTAGTTCTGTGCTGTTTAGTGCTGTGCTGTTTAGTGCTGTGCTGTGCTGTGCTGTGCTGTGTTCTGCAGTATCAGTCCAGTGGTGCTGTGTGCTGTGCTCTGTCCTTCTGAGGTCAGTGGTGCTGCTGGGTCCTGTGCTGTGTCCTGTTCAGTCCAGTGGTGCTGTGTCCTGTGCTCTGTGCTTCTAAGGGCATAGTTATTTCCCCAATATTCCCCTGTGTTTAAAAAAATAAAAAAAAGTTTTTTTTATAAAATACCAAAAACTACTTTAATATTTTTTAATTACCACAAAATTTTCACAACCAATCCTGCAGTATAAGCCCATTGGTACTGCAATATTACCAAGTTCACACATTCAGCAGTAAAAGTCCAGTGGTACTGCAATATTACAAAGTTTACACATTCTGCAGTATCAGTCCAGTGGTGCTGTGTCCTGTGCTCTGTCCTGCTGAGTTCCGTAGTGCTGCTGGGTCCTGTGCCGTGTCCTGTTCAGTCCAGTGGTGCTGTGTCCTGTGCTCTGTGCTTCTAAGGGCATAGTTATTTCCCCATTATTCCCAAGTTTGTAAAAAATAAAAAAAAAGTAAAAAAAAATAAAAAAATTAAAAAAAAAAAAAAATATATAATAATTATAACCAAATTTGCAAAACCAATCCAGCATTATAAGTCCATTGGTACTGCAATATTACCAAGTTCACACATTCAGCAGTAAAAGTCCAGTGGTACTGCAATATTACAAAGTTTACACATTCTGCAGTATCAGTCCAGTGGTGCTGTGTCCTGTGCTCTGTCCTGCTGAGTTCCGTAGTGCTGCTGGGTCCTGTGCCGTGTCCTGTTCAGTCCAGTGGTGCTGTGTCCTGTGCTCTGTGCTTCTAAGGGCATAGTTATTTCCCCATTATTCCCAAGTTTGTAAAAAATAAAAAAAAAGTAAAAAAAAATAAAAAATTAAAAAAAAAAAAAATATATATAATAATTATAACCAAATTTGCAAAACCAATCCAGCATTATAAGTCCATTGGTACTGCAATATTACCAAGTTCACACATTCAGCAGTAAAAGTCCAGTGGTACTGCAATATTACAAAGTTTACACATTCTGCAGTATCAGTCCAGTGGTGCTGTGTCCTGTGCTCTGTCCTGCTGAGTTCCGTAGTGCTGCTGGGTCCTGTGCCGTGTCCTGTTCAGTCCAGTGGTGCTGTGTCCTGTGCTCTGTGCTTCTAAGGGCATAGTTATTTCCCCATTATTCCCAAGTTTGTAAAAAATAAAAAAAAAGTAAAAAAAAATAAAAAATTTAAAAAAAAAAAAATATATATAATAATTATAACCAAATTTGCAAAACCAATCCAGCATTATAAGTCCATTGGTACTGCAATATTACCAAGTTCACACATTCTGCAGTATCTTGTGCTACATATAATGGAGACCAAAAATTTGGAGGATAAAGTAGGGAAAGATCAAGACCCACTTCCTCCTAATGCTGAAGCTGCTGCCACTAGTCATGACATAGACGATGAAATGCCATCAACGTCGTCTTCCAAGCCCGATGCCCAATCTCGTAGTACCGGGCATGTAAAATCCAAAAAGCCCAAGTTAAGAAAAAGTAGCAAAAAGAGAAACTTAAAATCATCTGAGGAGAAACGTAAAGTTGCCAATATGCCATTTACGACACGGAGTGGCAAGGAACGGCTTAGGCCCTGGCCCGTGTTCATGACTAGTGGTTCAGCTTCACCCACGGATCTTAGCCCTCCTCCTCCTCCCCCCCCCTACAAAAAATTGAAGAGAGTTATGCTGTCAGCAACAAAACAGCAAACAACTCTGCCTTCTAAAGAGAAATTATCACAAATCCCCAAGGCGAGTCCAAGCGTGTTGGTGGTTGTCAAGCCTGACCTTCCCATCACTGTACGGGAAGAGGTGGCTCGGGAGGAGGCTATTGATGATGTAGCTGGCGCTGTGGAGGAACTTGATGATGAGGATGGTGATGTGGTTATTGTAAATGAGGCACCAGGGGGGGAAACAGCTGATGTCCATGGGATGAAAAAGCCCATCGTCATGCCTGGTCAGAAGACCAAAAAATGCACCTCTTCGGTCTGGAGTTATTTTTATCCAAATCCAGACAACCAATGTATGGCAATATGTAGCTTATGTAAAGCTCAAATAAGCAGGGGTAAGGATCTTGCCCACCTAGGAACATCCTCCCTTATACGTCACCTGAATAACCTTCATAGTTCAGTGGTTAGTTCAGGAACTGGGGCTAGGACCCTCATCGGTACAGGGACACCTAAATCCCGTGGTCCAGTTGGATACACACCAGCAACACCCTCCTCGTCAACTTCCTCCACAATCTCCATCAGATTCAGTCCTGCAGCCCAAGTCACCAGCCAGACTGAGTCCTCCTCAATACGGGATTCATCCGAGGAATCCTGCAGCGGTACGCCTACTACTGCCACTGCTGCTGTTGCTGCTGTTAGTCGGTCATCTTCCCAGAGGGGAAGTCGTAAGACCGCTAAGTCTTTCACCAAACAATTGACCGTCCAACAGTCGTTTGCCATGACCACCAAATACGATAGTAGTCACCCTATTGCAAAGCGTATAACTGCGGCTGTAACTGCAATGTTGGTGTTAGACGTGCGCCCGGTGTCCGCCATCAGTGGAGTGGGATTTAGAGGGTTGATGGAGGTATTGTGTCCCCGGTACCAAATCCCCTCGAGATTCCACTTCACTAGGCAGGCGATACCAAAAATGTACAGAGAAGTACGATCAAGTGTCCTCAGTGCTCTTAAAAATGCGGTTGTACCCACTGTCCACTTAACCACGGACATGTGGACAAGTGGTTCTGGGCAAACGAAGGACTATATGACTGTGACAGCCCACTGGGTAGATGCATCCCCTTCCGCAGCAACAGCAACAGCTGCATCAGTAGCAGCATCTACAAAATGGCTGCTCATGCAAAGGCAGGCAACATTGTGCATTACAGGCTTTAATAAGAGGCACAACGCTGCCAACATATTAGAGAAAATGAGGGAAATTATCTCCCAGTGGCTTACCCCACTTAGACTCTCATGGGGATTTGTGGTGTCAGACAATGCCAGTAACATTGTGCGGGCATTAAATATGGGCAATTTCCAGCACGTCCCATGTTTTGCCCACACCATTAATTTGGTGGTGCAGCATTACCTCAAGAGTGACAGGGGTGTGCAGGAGATGCTTGCGGTGGCCCGCAAAATTGCTGGACACTTTCGGCATTCAGCCAGTGCCTACCGCAGACTAGAGGCACATCAGAAAAGCTTGAACCTGCCCTGCCATCACCTCAAACAAGAGGTTGTGACGCGCTGGAACTCCACCCTCTATATGCTGCAGAGGATGGAGGAGCAGCAAAAGGCCATTCAGGCCTACACAGCCACCTACGACATAGGCAAAGGAGTGGGGATGCGCCTGAGTCAAGCGCAGTGGAGACTGATTTCCGTGTTGTGCAAGGTTCTGCAGCCATTTGAACTTGCCACACGAGAAGTCAGTTCCGACACTGCCAGCTTGAGTCAGGTCATTCCCCTGATCAGGCTGTTGCAGAAGCAGCTGGAGAAAGTGAGGGAGGAGCTGGTAAGCCATTGCGATTACAGCAAGCATGTAGCTCTTGTGGATGTAGCCCTTCGTACGCTTTGCCAGGATCCGAGGGTGGTCACTCTTTTAAAGTCAGAGGAATACATTCTGGCCACCGTGCTCGATCCTCGGTTTAAAGCGTATGTTGTGTCTCTGTTTCCGGCGGACACAAATCTACAGCGGTGCAAAGACCTGCTGGTCAGGAGATTGTCCTCTGAAGAGGACCGTGACATGCCAACAGCTCCACCCTCATTTTCTTCCACATCTATGGCTGCGAGGAAAAAGCTCAGTTTTCCCAAAAGAGGCACTGGCGGGGATGCTGATAACATCTGGTCCGGACTGAAGGACCTGCCAACCATTGCAGACATGTCTACTCTCGCTGCATTGGATGCTGTCACAATAGAAAAAATTGTGGATGATTACTTTGCTGACACCATCCAAGTAGACATGTCAGACAGTCCATATTGTTACTGGCAGGAAAAAAAGGCAGTTTGGAAGCCCCTGTACAAACTGGCTCTATTTTACCTGAGTTGTCCCCCCTCCAGTGTGTACTCGGAAAGAGTTTTTAGTGCAGCGGGGAACCTGGTCAGTGAGCGGCGAAGGAGGTTGCTTCCTCACAACGTTGAAAAAATGATGTTTATAAAAATGAATAATCAATTCCTCAATGAAGTACAGCACTGCCCTCCAGATACTACAGAGGGACCTGTGGTTGTGGAGTCCAGCGGGGACGAATTGATAATGTGTGATGAGGAGGAAGTAGACACTGTAGGGGGAGAGGAATCAGAGGTTGAGGATGAGGACGACATCTTGCCTCAGTAGAGCCTGTTTAGTCTGTACAGGGAGAGATGAATAGCTTTTTTGGTGTGGGGGCCCAAACAAACCAATCATTTCAGTCAAAGTTGTTTGGTAGGCCCTGTCGCTGAAATGATTGGTTTGTTAAAGTGTGCATGTCCTATTTCAACAGCAGACCTCTCAACTGCAGCTCATCCCTCCTCTGCGGGGATAATGTCTCCTGTGCTCTGACACGTCACTCTGTGTACTCTCAGCCTCAGGATCTGACACTACAGCTACCATGCCTCTTGTAGCAGCCCTCACTCCAGGGCCTCTTCCATGTGCAGTGTCCCCCTCTCTCTTGGGTTCACTATAGTGGCATGGAGTTCTCCCCCTCATCCAGGGCACACATTCCTTGCCCTGGCTCAGTCACCACGCTCAGACTTCCAGGCAATGCTGGGGGAGCCTGGGAGCTTCCACCCCAGGTCCCCAGCTACAACTCTCCTCTCCTGTGTCTTCTCTCTCTTTCTGACACTTGAAAGATCGTGCCTTTAAATGAAAAAGTCAGTCTTGATTGCACGACTATGTGCAAGTGCAACAGGGACATTTTTTTGGGTTTACAAAGTCAAACAGTAACACTACGACCCTGTCTGTCTGGGGTCTGTCAATGACGAATTGTCTGGAGCATGTTTTGAGGAGGTATTGTGGCCCCGGTATCAAATTGGGTACCGGGGCCACCCCACTATGCAGTCCAGATACTTGTTTGGTGGAATTCCGACACGTGGAGGGTTTTTTAATTATATTGTGGCCTCGGTACCAAATTGTGTACCGGGGCCACCACACTACGCAGTCAAGATACTTGTTTGGTGGAATTCAGACCAGTTGAGGGTTTTATTATTATATTGTGTGGACCACTCTATCTATACCACACTACAACTCTATACCACTCTATTTCCTACTTTAATTCTATTTAATTCTATTTCCTACTTTAATTCTATTACTAATTAATTACCATAAAGAGGAACCAAAAAAACCAATTTTACCAAAAGTATAATATGACTTAGACTTACAAACACTACACTTGAAAGATCGTGCCTTTAAATGAAAAAGTCAGTCTTGATTGCACGACTATGTGCAAGTGCAACAGGGACATTTTTTTGGGTTTACAAAGTCAAACAATAACACTACGACCCTGTCTGTCTGGGGTCTGTCAATGACGAATTGTCTGGAGCATGTTTTGAGGAGGTATTGTGGCCCCGGTATCAAATTGGGTACCGGGGCCACCCCACTATGCAGTCCAGATACTTGTTTGGTGGAATTCTGACACGTGGAGGGTGTATTTATTTTATTGTGGCCCCGGTACCAAATTGTGTACCGGGGCCACCACACTACGCAGTCAAGATAGATAGATGCGTATCATAGATAAAGTACATTCAGTGGTGTGGGGCAAATTGAAAAATATTCAAAATGCACTGACATTATCAAAAACAAGAGGTTGTCACATGCTAAAACTCCAACATGTATATGATGGAGAGGATGGAGGAGCAGCCGTATGTGTAGTGTAATGCAGACCTGTTGAAGGTTTTTTATATATTTTATTGTGGTGCCCAGTGCCCACTCCTCTACGCAGTCCAGGTACATTTATTGGTGCGAATCAAACAAGTTGATGGTTTTCTTATTATATATATTGTGGTGACCCACTCCTCTACGCAGTCCAGGTACATTTATTGGTGCGAATCAAACAAGTTGATGGTTTTCTTATTATATATATTGTGGTGACCCACTCCTCTACGCAGTCCAGGTACATTTATTGGTGCGATTCATAAAAGTTCAGGGTTTTTAAGATATTGTGGTGACCCACTCCTCTACGCAGTCCAGGTACATTTATTGGTGCGATTCATAAAAGTTCAGGGTTTTTAATATATTGTGGTGACCCACTCCTCTACGCAGTCCAGGTACATTTATTGGTGCGAATCAAACAAGTTGATGGTTTTCTTATTATATATATTGTGGTGACCCACTCCTCTACGCAGTCCAGGTACATTTATTGGTGCGATTCATAAAAGTTCAGGGTTTTTAAGATATTGTGGTGACCCACTCCTCTACGCAGTCCAGGTACATTTATTGGTGCGAATCAAACAAGTTGATGGTTTTCTTATTATATATATTGTGGTGACCCACTCCTCTACGCAGTCCAGGTACATTTATTGGTGCGATTCATAAAAGTTCAGGGTTTTTAATATATTGTGGTGACCCACTCCTCTACGCAGTCCAGGTACATTTATTGGTGCGAATCAAACCAGTTGATGGTTTTCTTATTATATATATTGTGGTGACCCACTCCTCTACGCAGTCCAGGTACATTTATTGGTGCGATTCATAAAAGTTCAGGGTTTTTAATATATTGTGGTGACCCACTCCTCTACGCAGTCCAGGTACATTTATTGGTGCGAATCAAACAAGTTGATGGTTTTCTTATTATATATATTGTGGTGACCCACTCCTCTACGCAGTCCAGGTACATTTATTGGTGCGATTCATAAAAGTTCAGGGTTTTTAAGATATTGTGGTGACCCACTCCTCTACGCAGTCCAGGTACATTTATTGGTGCGAATCAAACAAGTTGATGGTTTTCTTATTATATATATTGTGGTGACCCACTCCTCTACGCAGTCCAGGTACATTTATTGGTGCGATTCATAAAAGTTCAGGGTTTTTAATATATTGTGGTGACCCACTCCTCTACGCAGTCCAGGTACATTTATTGGTGCGAATCAAACCAGTTGATGGTTTTCTTATTATATATATTGTGGTGACCCACTCCTCTACGCAGTCCAGGTACATTTATTGGTGCGATTCATAAAAGTTCAGGGTTTTTAATATATTGTGGTGACCCACTCCTCTACGCAGTCCAGGTACAATTATTGGTGCGAATCATAAAAGTTCAGGGTTTTTAATATATATTGTGGTGACCCACTCCTCTACGCAGTCCAGAAAGATACCTTGTTGCAACGTTTTGGACTAATAACTATATTGTGAGGTGTTCAGAATACACTGTAAATTAGTGGAAATGCTTGTTATTGAATGTTATTGAGGTTAATAATAGCCTAGGAGTGAAAATAAGCCCAAAAACTTGATTTTTAAACTTTTTATGTTTTTTTCAAAAAAAATCCGAATCCAATACCTTAAATCCGAACCGAGACCTTTCGTCAAGTGTTTTGCGAGACAAATCCGAACCTCAAAAATAACGAAAATCCGGATCCAAAACACAAAACACGAGACCTCAAAAGTCGCCGGTGCACATCCCTATTACATATATTACCTATTATATGGACTGCTAAGGAAGGACTGAGTTGTAGATTTATCAAACCTTCTATAAAGAAAAAGTGGAGATGTTTCCCATAACAATAAAAAGACATAAAAAAAATTCAGACAATTTTAGACAATAATTAAGAGTTTATGCCCAATTGTAAAGTGCTAAGGAATTTGCTGGCGCTATATAAATAAATGATGATGATGATGATGATGATGATGAGGACTCTGGGTAGACCATCCAGGTACTCTGGTCTAAAACCAATGTACATTGTGTTCTCATTGTAAGTGACCTTCAGTGGGGGAAGTTATTTTGTGAACTGAACCAATATTCATGAGATTTCAGAGTAAGGGGGGTATTCAATTGTCCACGAGTTTTTTTTTAGACAGCGTTAAGTCATTTTAACACTGTTTTCTATCATTTTCGAGCAGGTTAACTTTACCGATTCAATTCCATCTTTAACATTACATTTTTTTCATGAAACGGTCCTCTCGCACTCCAGTAGAAGGTCTATTGAAAGTATAGGTTGTGTCAGAGGCAGCCGCGTTAAAAGCTATTCAATTGTTTTTCAACGTGGCGCGTTGAACAGCCAAATATGCTGTTTTATCTCGCGCCTCTTGACATGTATAGATGATTCTATGTTAAAAAGTAGTTCAATTAAAAAAATATGCTAAAGAAAGTACTGTAATGTAGATATTATCAATGTGTAATCAGTGCCGGATTAACCCGAGGTCTAACTGGGCTATAGCCCAGGGGCCTCGGGCATCCAGGGGGCCCTTCAAAGTCCTCAGCAGCATTATTGATCGGTCCGGGGGTGGGGGCGCCCCCAGCCCGATCAGTGCTGCTGAGCACTGTCACTGTAGTCCTCCGTCCCCGGCACTCAGTAATCTGCTTACTGAGGAGATCTCGCGACTGAACTCTCGCGAGATCTCCTCAGTAAGGAGCTTACAGCGCGCCGGGGACGGAGGACTACAGTGACAGGTAAGCACTGGGGGGGCCCTCACGGGGTACGGGGGGGCGGCGGGTGGCTCACATTGGGGGCCTCACGGGGGAATGGAGGCGCCCTTAGCCCAGGGGCCTCCATTCCCTTAATCCAGCCCTGTGTGTAATACAATCTAATGTATGAAAATGTATTCAAATCCTTTTTTTTGTGTTACACATGACCGCCTCCCCTTCACTCTTCTAAAAACTTGCAAACACAATGATTAACACGCGGGCGCAGCGTTCCCTCTTTTTCAATTGACTTGCATGAGTTTTCGTGCTGCTTTAACGGTCGCTATTGCAGTTAAAAACCCGCGGGTGATTTTTTTTTTAACGCTGCAGGGGGGAAAAAAACTCACGGACAATTGAATACTCCCCTAATAATTCACAATGAACTGGCTGTATCATCAAGAATACAGCACAGGCTATGTGTACACTTTAAGTATTTATTATAGCATATTTTTAATGTGACAGCAAACCCCGTTCTTGCGGGTATATATTCCTTTCAATGGCAACATACCAACATGGTGTATTTCATCAGTGAGTCATTTGTCTGTTCCTACCCACTTTTTTGACTGAATTAACCTCAATTAAGTATTAGGGAATGTAAAGCAAGCCTTTTACAATATGTCCATTAAACCTAGTCAAAAAGTAAATGGCTGCTGCAACCAATCAGATTCTAGTTGTCATTTTGTAAAATGTACTACATAAATGACAACTAGAATCTGATTGGTTGCTATAGACAACATCTCCACTTTTTCAAATGCGCAGTTTAGTAAATATACCCCCAAACGTCTCTCTATAATAAAAGCAAAAAGGTAGGTAGTCTGCGTCTCTGCAGAATAGAGGTATACAAAAATGTTCAAAACTGTTCAGCTAAATATTTGCCTTGTTACATATTTTGCAGCCAAATTTGAACGTTCCGCTGGCAAAAACTGAGCTGAAGTGTTTCCAGTCCTATTCTCCCCCCTTATCCTTGTCCTCCGTCTCTCCCCCATGTCTCTCTGTCTGTCTACCCCACCCCTTAGATTGTACGCTCCTTTGAGCAGGGTATTCTCTCCTCCTGTCTTCACCACTGTTAACTCTGCTCTCCAGCTACTTATCCCTCCTCCTTGAGGACCCTCTTTCCCGCGTCCCCTCTCGCTCCCTCCTCTCCCCTCTAGGGGTCTCCCTGTCATCCGTGCCTTCCCTCTTGGACTCCCTCGTTGGTGGACCTTCCCCTCTCCCCTCCTCCGTCCCTCTAGCTGTGCTTTGAGCTCACTGAGTTACTGTGATTATTGTTTACTGTACTGTGCTGTCTCACCTCGTATTGTAATCTCGTTTGTCCCTGTACGGCGCTTCGGACACCTAGTGGCGTCCTATAAATAAAAATTAATAATAATAATATTCAACCACACCACTCAACCGAATTAAACGTGAAATGGAATTCCTGCGGAATGACAAAGTTATTGAAACTACAGCTGTGCTATAAATGGCATTTTATTATCATGTGACAAATAATAATACGAGCGGCTAGAACCCTACTTGCACAGTGATATTGTACATATGTAAAGTACCCATCATACATTTCTGAAATGTTTACACATCGGGCAGGAGACTTAACACCCTGAGCAGTAACTGTGAAACGGAAAAAACAGCTGTGACCTTGAGGACTAATTAACCATATTAATTATAACTGTAAAACTATATGTTAAATGTCACATACCTAGAGACTGACGTCTAAAAATAAAACCATTATTGTTGATATTTTTCCTTCTTTAAAGGGTCAGTAAACCTAAAATACAAGCAGTCTTATGTAAAATAGCTACTCTTAGATTTACAAACATATACATAATCGGCAAATTTTTTATGAGGAGTGGCTATTGATGCATGTGTTATTAGTGAGGAAGAATCTGATGAATGGACTGCACAGCACAGTAACATAGCTAGCAGTGTCCAGCATATTATATTGTAGTCATCAGTATCAAGCATGTTATACTCCGGGAGGCCGCATGATCGGTGGCCAACAGCATGGAGCAGAAGTGCCAGAGATAGGGCAATGACGTGGGGGACCAGAATCTATAAAGACCAGGTGGTAAATGTATCAAGCTGAGAGTTTTCCAGCGGGTTTGAAAAGTGGAGATATTGCCTAAAGCAACCAATCAGATTCTAGCTGTCATTTTGTAGAATGTACTAAATAAATGATAGCTAGAATCTGATTGGTTTTTCAAACCCGCAGGAAAAATCTCAGCTTGATACATTTACCCCCTGGTCTCTCCGCGAATTGTGAGGAGTAGCAACTTTAAGCCGGGACTCGTGAACATAGGTGGGGGGTCCCGGATCCCTGGCAGAGATAGAGGGTGGGGTGCATAGTGGGCAAACACGAGGTCTGATTGTTTGTCATAGATCAGAGGAGGAGGGGTGTAGTACGTTTCCACAATGCTGTAAACATGACAGTATAAATGATCCGAATGTAAACACAGCAACATGTTAAAAACACAGACTTATGTATACACAGACTCCGCACAGTTCCGATGTGAGAAGAGCCCGACACTTTAAAATGACGTCACTTTGATCCGCGACTTGCATATTTAAAGCGGCAATGCAACGGACCCGGCGTAGGATCATGTAATGTAAGTACATGGATTAGGGTTAGGGTTCTTACATGACATGATACGTAAATCTGTGTTTTTTAACATGTTGCGTGTTTACATTCGGATTATTTATGTTGCTGTAAGCACTGTCGGTGTTTACAGCATCGTTAAAGTGAAGGAGGAGAGACCCCCTATGACAGGATGGACCACCTATGCCACGCTGTCTGGTGTGTTGCTGGGGACCGGCTGGGCTTGCCTTGCCACCGTCCCCTTCTCTTTATCCCACATGTGCCCTCTATAAGCAGTAGAAGGGGCTTTTGCTGCTGCCACCACTAGGCTCCTTAGCGCCACCTTGAACTGCGTCCTTCTGGGTAATTCTCGCTACTAATGTATCCCCTTGCTGGTACACCTGGGTTGGTACACTTGACCTCTTGCCTTCAGATCGCGGTTGCTGTGGATGGTTCCCTCTGGCCTATCACACTGGTTCTTGAAGCAGTGATGTTTTATAAGCTCAAGTGTCCTAATAAGGACCGTTACAGACTCATTAGTTGAGGTACTAGTGATATCCAGAAGTACAGATGGTATAATGATAATACATGGTCAAAGAGTGCGCTTTTTATCCAGATTTACATAGATACCCTGACACATACCAATATAAAAGAATAAATACATTTGCAATGATATACAGAGGTGCACTGCACTCCTAATTAAAAGATCCAGCCACAAATAAGTTAATTATAAGTCATCCAGCCATACCCCCACCATGTAAAGCCCCAACTAAAAGAAATCGCCAGCAAAGAAAGTGGGAAGGTGGGCAGGGGGTGCTGTGGGGGCACATTTTGGACCCCCATAAGGCGGTGTCAACATGTGGCTGTAATAAGAGCCAGTTTATTGAAGCCACCTCCTGGAGTAAGGACATGCTGATAATTCCTATGTACTGCTGCAGGAGTGTGAGGAGGGGATATTGTAATACCATCTGCTGAAGTAATGTGCAGCAGGAGACTCAGACTGGGCTGTATATGTATGGGTATCCTTGCAACCATTATGATTATTGTGATAAATAAAGTGATTATGTATTTGAACCTAGATTGCCTTGCACCCAGCCATGTCCTGACCTGCGTATTTGCGGAAGGAGGGGGTCCCTCTGGTATAACTTGCCCTAACCCACTACCTAGCCAGGGCAAAAATGACTGCATGTGTTTGCAGAAAAGGCCACCAGGGGGACCTATCCAGCCTGTATATAATGCAGTGTGGTTTCTGCCAATCAGAATACAAAGTAGAGTGCATTCTCATATATATAACACAAGTCAAAGTCCGTTGTGTGGATAGTACACAAAACAAAGTCTAGTCTAGTAGTAAGTGTACAAAGCAGACACCCATTCCAGACACCACTATACACCCCGTTCTGGTGGCTAGTATACAAACTAGATCCCTGGTGGCTAATATGTTAAGTAGATCTCTTTTTTAGGTAGTTAGTGTACAAAAACGACCTGTTTCTGGCATGTACAAAACTATGTCTGTCGGCTAGTATACAGAATAGAAACCATCATTTAAGGTATAGATTGAAGTCCCCTCTCTGGTGACTGCTATTAAAATAACCCTGTCTAATGATTACTATATTATATAGACCCCTTTTTGTTGGTCTAAATATAATACATACCATCCCCGGCTTCTATGTAAAGATATTCCGCCTGCTAAAACCGGAATCTATCAGCTGTTATCATTGGCCGAGCGGGCTCCATTTGCTGTCCTACAGTGAACTCTGCCATTCGGTATTCCCTGTAAAACAGGAACCAGTCAATAATAGTCCTGCAAGCCCGATATCTTTGCGGCAGAAGTTAGAGATTAGTGCTGCATGGCGCCATTGCCGATCTGGACCCGCGACTTGTGCAAGACCTTTGGAATGGTCCTGGAAATTAGGGAGAGTTGGCAAGTATACATATGAAAAGGTTTAAGGAGCTCATCAGAACTGAAGATATTTGCAGGGCCACCTTAACTACTTTATGGGCCCCCAGGCAATGCAGTGTACCGGGCCCCTAAAAAAAAAAAATATATATATATAAATAGTATGTGTGTGTGTGTGTAAAAAAAATATATATGTATGTAAAAAAAAAACGTGATTATATATATAATCACTTTTTTTTTACATATATATATATATATATATATATATATATATATATATATATATATATAGGGGCCCCCTTAACTTACCTTAAGTCCGATCCTCTTCTTTTTTCCGCGCCGCTGAGTCTCTTCTGCCCTCTTCCGTGCTGTGGTTGCAGTGAATGCTGGGTGTGACATCACGTCCAGCATTCACTGTGAGCACAGCATGGAAGAGGGGACCAGGGAGGGAGCCGGATCACCGCTGATGTGACCGCAAGGTAAGTATTTTTTTTATTTTTTTTATTTGGACGGGCCCCCCTTGCCTGCAGGGCCCCGGGCACCTGCCCATCGTGCCCAATGGAAGAGACGGCCCTGGATATTTGTGTTAACCTTTTATAGTAGTGGTCAGTAGCCGTCCCATCTTTAAGTTTCCTGAAGGACACAGCAGGCCGTCCTCTCCCAATCTAAAACATTAATTTGTATTTAAGATTAACTCCCATTTAGCTG
Organism: Mixophyes fleayi; assembly: GCF_038048845.1. NCBI lineage: Eukaryota > Metazoa > Chordata > Amphibia > Anura > Limnodynastidae > Mixophyes > Mixophyes fleayi. The sequence goes on along the minus strand of NC_134405.1, from coordinate 324,376,561 downwards.
TGTGAGTTGCTTTTCTTTTCCATTGGAAAATGGCCATTGAGATGATTGGACAGGGCTTTAAGACGACAGACTGAGCCCCGGAAAAATGGCTGCTTAGAGCAACTCTCTGGGGTCTGGTGAGGGTGATTGGGGGGATAGTTGTTCACCCACCAAAGAATGCAGCTTTCATCATCATCACCATTTATTTAGATAGCACCACTGATTCCACAGCGCTGTACAGAGAACTCACTCACATCAGTCCCTGCCCCATTGGGGCTTACAGTCTAAATTCCCTAATATACACACACACAGACTAGGGTCAATTTGATAGCAGCCAATTAACTTACCGGTATGTTTTTGGAGTGTGGGAGGAAACCGGAGCACCCGGAGGAAACCCACACAAACACAGGGAGAACATACAACCTCCTCACAGATAAGGCCTTGGTCGGGAATTTGACTCATGACCCCAGTGCTGTAAGGCAGAAGTGCTAACCACTTAGCCACCATGCTGTCCAAGCTTTCAGCAGTATAGTAAATATAAATACAATCCCAAACATTTCAAGTTCTCCATAGTATATGAACTTTTACATTTATATATGTGAGTATTACAAATATAGTTTTACTTAATCAATTTATATTTTATATGAATTCATTAACACACAATATTTTTCTTCTCACTTACAGACATAACATATGAGGATTTATTTGCAATTTGTAGTGCTTGCTTGAAGTTTACTGACAGAAGTTCAAGTGTTATCAAGGCTAGACAAAATACACTGCTTGAATGACAGAAACACACTGAAATCTCCTAATAATAGAGGATATATTGCATATGCAACATTACTAAAATATTATGAGCGTTAATAATATAGTAAGACAAGCACACTTAGTTCTCCTGGTAAGACTTGGTAGTAAATTCCAAAGACTTATTTATATATCACTATAAATCTAGTTAGACTCAGTTGTTAGCCGACTCCCAGGGCTGTCTGAACAGAGGTGTCTATAAATAGTAACTGTAATCATATATAAAGCAGAGCCCAATCTGATGGCTAGTATACAGTGGAGACCTTAATCTGATGGCTAGTATACAGTGTAGACCCCAATCTGATGGCTAGAATACAGTGTATACTACAATCTGATGGCTAGTATACAGTGTATACCCCAATCTGATGGCTAGAATACAGTGTATACTACAATCTGATGGCCAGTATAGAGTGTAGACCCCAATCTAATAGCTAGAATACAGTGTAGACCCCAATCTGATGGCTAGTATACAGTGTATACCCCAATCTGATGGCTAGAATACAGTGTAGACCACAATCTGATAGCTAGTATATAGTGTAGACCCCAATCTGATGGCTAGAATACAGTGTAGACCACAATCTGATGGCTAGTATATAGTGTATAGCCCAATCTTATGGCTAGTATACAGTATAGACCTTAATCTGATGGCTAGAATACAGTGTAGACCACAATCTGATGGCTAGTATGCAGTGTAGACCTCAATCTGATAGCTAGTACACAGTATAGACCTTAATCTGATGGCTAGTATACAGTGTAGACCCCAATCTGATGGCTAGAATACCGTGTAGACCCCAATCTCATGGCTAGTATACAGTGTAAACCACAATCTGATGGCTAGTTTACAGTGTAGACCCCAATCTGATGGCTAATATACAGTGGAGACCCCAATCTGATGGCTAGTATACAGTATAGACCCCAATCTAATGGCTAGTATACAGTGTAGACCACAATCTGATGGCTAGTACACAGTATAGACCCCAATCTGATGGCTAGTATACAGTGTAGAACACAATCTGATGGCTAGTATATAGTGTAGACCCCAATCTGATGGCTAAGATACAATGGAGACCGCAATCTGACGGCTAGCAAATAGTGTAGACCACAATCTGATGGCTAGTATACAGTGTAGACCCCAATCTGATGGCTAGTATACAGTATAGACCGCAATCTGATGACTAGTATATAGTGTAGACCACAATCTGACGGCTAGTATACAGTGTAGACCACAATCTGACGGCTAGTATACAGTGTAGACCCCAATCTGACGGCTAGTATACAGTATAGACCGCAATCTGATGACTAGTATACAGTATAGACCGCAATCTGATGACTAGTATACAGTGGAGACCCCAATCTGACGGCTAGTATACAGTGTAGAACACAATCTGATGACTAGTATACAGTGTAGACCACAATCTGACGGCTAGTATACAGTGTAGAACACAATCTGATGACTAGTATATAGTGTAGACCACAATCTGATGGCTAGAATACAGTATAGACCGCAATCTGATGAATAGTATACAGTGGAGACCACAATCTGACGGCTAGTATACAGTATAGACCGCAATCTGATGAATAGTATACAGTGGAGACCCCAATCTGATGCCTATTTTTTAGTGCCGCTCTACACTCAGTAGCAGCCACTGCCAACCGCAGCTCGCTGTGCGGACAGGAGGAGAAATCTTTAGGACAGTGGGAAAGTCCAATCTCCAACCCTTTACACTTCAATAAGCACCTACATAATACGCAGCGCTCTGCAGATAATATTTCATTATTCACATCAGCCCCTGCCCCAGTGGGGCTTACAATCTATATTCCGCAAAACACGGTGCACTTGTGCCCCTTCACTAGAAACACCCTCATCCCGCCAAGCTCTTCCCATCTGCCTGTTAAAACTGGTGCTCCACCGCAAATCTCTCTGCCCTGGCATAAATATTAGTTAAGGCAGTATTTGCACTGTAGAGTCGCAATCCTTTGTAAATGACCTACAATGTGTACTGAAATAAAAGTTTCTTTTTTTTGGACATAACATGTAGCACCACTCTTTAAATTAAACTTATATAGTAAGGTTACTCGCATGACTGGCAACTAATACCATGCATGTACACTATAATATTTAGCATAATAACTTGGTCACTGGGTAGAGGTGTATACCAGCAGTCTCCAGATCGGCATAATTGTGGAGACTTTTTATCAGTGTTTATATAAAGGAATTGTCCACATTTAAATAAATAGATTAGTAATTTTATTTAATGAAATCCACACTCATGTGGCCCTTTATGGGGGGCTCCCGGCGGTCACAGGATCACCGACAGTGACAAACATGAATGTCATCCGTGCCAATGCACTCATTCTGCTAGCTGTTCAAGGTGGACATGGGTGTGTACAAAATGTGGCTCCATCCCAATCACGATCCGAGTTTACTATGTACATATCGAGATGCAATTTGAATCTCCTGCTCAGTTTTCACCACTACCACTGACAGATCTTTCTTTTCCTGGCGTTCAGAACTGGCAGTCTGCAAATGCAATTGCATAACTCCTGAGGTGGCAAGGGGTGAAGGAGACCACCACTGAAGTTGTACATGGGAGGTGTGTTGACAAGCCCTTTAAATTGTTAACTGAACTTAGCAATGGGATGTTTGAGGGTAGCCAAGTTTCATATTATATTTAGGCTGCAGAATAGTACTCAGTTTCTATCTTCAGGTTTCTCAGTCCCCAGATACTCCAGGGTATAGGACAAACTTGCCTATTTTTTGGAACTTCCTTCTGGGGCGGAGCCACGATGATGGGATTTGAAATTCGTGGACATTCTGGGAGAGTAGGTAAGTATGGTTTGGGATATAACACTTATTTTCCTATAGCTGTCGCAGATTTTTGTCCTAGGTCACCTGACAGGGGCCAAGTCGGGGGAAAATTTACAATGTTTGGACTTTGGGGTTAAACACTAACAGCTAGTGGCCCAGCCTCTTCTACCAACAGCTGCATGTCCGTCCCCGCTCTAGACATACCTGTCAGGGGGAGCCTCTCCTCAAGGCTTGCCCGCCACAGGCGCCCTTCTGCCTTCACCTGTCTTGCTCAGGCTCTCTGTCGAGTCCCGTCTGGCTCCCTGGATTGCCTAGCAACCCTTGACAGCAGTTCTGCGCATACACATAACTTCCAATTAATTCTGAGAGGTTCCTACTAATGTCATCAAAATGCACCTACAGGTACTATAAAAGAGACCCAATGTCATGCAATATACCGACTTGGCTCTGTACGATTGGACTCGCTACTGCTTAACCCCTTGGCACCTCTCTTTCTCCATACTTACATATTGTGCCAACCTGGCTGGTTATCTGAACTGTTAATCTTTAACCGTAAAGCTTAATTCTCTTTATTAAAGAAAAAACTACAGAACGAATCAGGCACAGAGGGTAAGAAGTCATAAAAGATAATATATAAGAATAATAAATAGAAAAATGTAAAAATCAATCCCCTACAATGCAGAATCAATATATGACTACAAATCTTATTCGGGGGTCAGGCTGCTGCCAAAAAAGTGCTTCCACAACCTCTCCGTATAAACAAAAAACTAGACCATGGTTAGCGCTCTATATTGCTCGTGGGTCATACACAATTGGTAGAATAAATTAATGGACACAAGCTCCAAAGATCTAAAATTTTAATTAGACACAGTGATATAATAATAACAATCATAAATAATCAATCATAGATAATCACATTCATATGACATCTTTAAATCAAAAACTATATAAGCGAAGGGTATAACTATATGGTAGTCTACATTCACACAATAATAACATAAGGATCCACGTCTCTAGAGAAAAATTAAGATCTTTCAATTAAGGAGAAATATCCCACATTCTTGAATATATTATATCAATCAAAACCTCTTTCATCAGGAGGTAGCTGTCAATCAATATAGTTTCCAGATCAAAACATCTAGTAATAATTCATGCATGGGTCCATTAGGAGAAAGCTATATTACTCATGCTCTCCAATTCTTCAAAAATTCAAAACACTAGACTGTGGATATTTCCCGAGACTGGTGATTTATTGTGGGACCCGTCACATTATTGTGAGTCTCAAAGAAGGTACTACAGATGTTTCCCTTACAGAACAAGATATACTCTCTCATATGCATACAGCAAAGCAGGAGACAGTTCTGATTCAGAAAATGATCATAACCAAACTTATTCCAGGTCAAGTGATTCCCAACGCCCATCGTCTTGTTCTTATTCCTCATCGCACAGAGAAACAAGAACGTCTTCACATTCGAAATATGACAAAGATACCAAATTAGAGTCTTCTTATGAATCGGATTGAAGGAAGAGGACGTCAAGCAGAGCTGATAAAGTCCTCTGAAAGTGAATGCACTAAAAAAGTTTCTCCTCAAAATTAAACTGATGTTAAACAAAGCTCTTCACACTCAAGTGTGGACAGTGGTATAAGTTCCAGTTTCAAAGCAAATTCCTCCAAAATAGCAGATACCAAACCACCCCTGCTGCTTCATACTAATAGCAAATTATTGTTCCAATTCTGCAGCGTGCATACAAACTGCAGAATTGGAGCGACGGGCCTGATTCATCAAGGTACGCAAACTCATGTTTCATACTTTGAGTGACGCAAACCCTTATATTTGCGTTGGAGTTTGTGATTGAGTTGACTTTGAGTGCCGCATCTGCTCTGTTTGCGCTGCGTATGTGGTGTTTTACATAGCTCAAGTCCCATTTAGCAGATGCGTATGAGTTTGCGTACCTTGATGAATCAGGCCCGACATTGTTCCATCATTGAAGGAGATTTTTAGTTCAGTTTAAAAATCTCGTTGAATGATACATTGGGCTTTGAAACGATAATCGTTCCTCGTTGCAGGGTATACACTACTGTGATATCGGGCCAATCAGTCATTTATCGTCTGACTGGCCCGATAATCGTCTGAAAACACTGTAGTGTGTGCCCATCCTAACTGGGTGACCAGGATAACTGAGGAACTGATAACTCAGCTTTCCCAAATCGATAAATAACTGCAGATGATTGGAACACCAGGTTAAGCTGAGAAGCAAAAGACTCTGGTTTTCCGAGTTGATGGGTAACTGCAGATATGAGATGAATTGGATCGACAGGTTAAGCTGAGAAGCTGAAGATTCTGGTTTTCCAAATTGATAGATCACCGTTCCGGTCCCATTTTCCTATCCAGTTTCACAGAAACTACACTTCTGAACCTCCTCATCTCAGCACCGTTCCGGACCCATCTTCCTATCCACTTTCATCAGAAACTACACTTCTGGACCTCCTCATCTTGGTGCCATTCCAGACCCATCTTCCTATCCAGTTTCATCAGGAACTACACTTTTGGACCTCCTCATTTTGGCACCATTCCAGACCCATCTTCCTATCCAGTTTCATCAGGAACTACACTTTTGAACCTCCTCATTTTGGCACCATTCCAGACCCATCTTCCTATCCAATTTAATCAGGAACTACACTTTTAGACCTCCTCATTTTGGCACCATTCCTGACCCTATTTCTATCCAGTTTCATCAGGAACTACACTTTTGGACCTCCTTATTTTGGCACCATGCCAGACCCATCTTCCTATCCAATTTCATATGGAACTACACTTTTGGACCTCCTCATCTCAGGGCCATTCCAGACCCATCTTCCTATCCAGTTTCATCAGGATCTACACTTTTTTTGATTGGAACACCAGGTTAAGCTGAGAAGCAAAAAACTCTGGTCTTCCGAGTTGATGGGTGACTGCAGATATGAGATGAATTGGATCAACAGGTTAAGCTGAGAAGCTGAAGATTCTGGTTTTCCAAATTGATAGATCACCGTTCCGTTCCCATTTTCCTATCCAGTTTCACAGGAACTACACTTCTGAACCTCCTCATCTCAGCACCGTTCCGGACCCATCTTCCTATCCACTTTCATCAGAAACTACACTTCTGGAACTCCTCATCTTGGTGCCATTCCAGACCCATCTTCCTATCCAGTTTCATCAGGAACTACACTTTTGGACCTCCTCATTTTGGCACCATTCCAGACCCATCTTCCTATCCAATTTAATCAGAAATTACAGTTTTGGACCTCCTCATTTTGTCACCATTGCAGACCCATCTTCCTATCCACTTTCATCAGAAACTACACTTCTGGAACTCCTCATCTTGGTGCCATTCCAGACCCATCTTCCTATCCAGTTTCATCAGGAACTACACTTTTGGACCTCCTCATTTTGGCACCATTCCAGACCCATCTTCCTATCCAATTTAATCAGGAACTACAGTTTTGGACCTCCTCATTTTGGCACCATTGCAGACCCATCTTCCTATCCAATTTAATCAGGAACTACACTTTTAGACCTCCTCATTTTGGCACCATTCCTGACCCTATTTCTATCCAGTTTCATCAGGAACTACAATTTTGGACCTCCTTATTTTGGCACCATGCCAGACCCATCATCCTATCCAATTTCATCAGAAACTACACTTTTGGACCTCCTCATCTCAGTGCCATTCCGGACCCATCTTCCTATCCAGTTTCATCAGAAACTACAATTCTGAACCTCCTCATCTCTGCGTCATTCTACACCCATCTTCCTATCCAGTTTCATCAGGATCTACACTTTTTTTGATTGGAACACCAGGTTAAGCTGAGAAGCAAAAAACTCTGGTTTTCCGAGTTGATGGGTGACTGCAGATATGAGATGAATTGGATCGACAGGTTAAGCTGAGAAGCTGAAGATTCTGGTTTTCCAAATTGATAGATCACCGTTCCGGTCCCATTTTCCTATCCAGTTTCATCAGAAACTACAATTCTGAACCTCCTCATCTCGGCGTCATTCCACACCCATCTTCCTATCCAGTTTCATCAGGAACTACACTTTTGTACCTCCTCATTTTGGCACCATTCCAGACCCATCTTACTATCCAATTTAATCACGAACTACACTTTTAGACCTCCTCATTTTGGCACCATTCCTGACCCTATTTCTATCCAGTTTCATCAGTAACTACACTTCTGAACCTTCTCATCTCAGCACCGTTCCGGTCCCATTTTCCTATCCAGTTTCATCAGAAACTACACTTCTGACCATGCTCATCTCGGCACCAATCCGGACCCAATTTCTATCCAGTTTCATCAGGAACTACACTTCTGGACCTCCTCATCTCAGCACCGTTCCGGTCCCATTTTCCAATCCAGTTTTATCAGAAACTACACTTCTGAACCTGCTCATCTCTGCGCCATTCCGGACCCTATTTCTATCCAGTTTCATCAGGAACTACACTTCTGGACCTCCTCATCTCAGCACCGCTCCATTCTCATTTTCCTATCCAGTTTCATCGGGAACTACACTTCTGGACCTCCTCATCTCAGCACCGTTCCGGTCCCATTTTCCTATCCAGTTTCATCTGGAATTACACTTCTGAACCTCCTGATCTCAGCACCGTTCCGGACCCATCTTCCTATGCAATTTCAACAGGAACTACACTTCTGGACCTCCTCATTTTGGCACCATTCCAGACCCATCTTCCTATCCAGTTTCATCAGGAACTACACTTTTGGACCTCCTCATTTTGGCATCATTCCCGACCCATCTTCCTATCCAGTTTCATCAGGAACTACACTTCTGAACCTCCTCATTTCAGCATCGTTCCGGACCCATCTTCCTATCCAGTTTCATCAGGAACTACACTTTTGAACCTGCTCATCTCGGCGCCATTCCGGACACTATTTCTATCCAGTTTCATCAGGAACTACACTTCTGGACCTCCTCATCTCAGCTCCGTTCCAGTTCCATTTTCCTATCCCGTTTCATCAGGAACTACACTTTTGGACCTCCTTATTTTGGCACCATTCCGGACCCATCTTCCTATCCAGTTTCATCAGAAACTACACTTCTGGACCTCCTCATCTTGGTGCCATTCCAGACCCATCTTCCTATCCAGTTTCATCAGGAACTACACTTTTGGACCTCCTCATTTTGGCACCATTCCAGACCCATCTTCCTATCCAGTTTCATTAGAAACTACACTTCTGTTATTGTTACCATACTGCCACAACGGTAATATGGGCATGATGAAAACTGTGAGGGAGTGATTTGTCTAATGAGTGTATACCTCCCAACATTTATAATCACGAACACAGAACCATATAAGCCCCGCCCCATTCCCCCATACTCCACAAAGAGGCAAATTTATGTAAAAACCCACCCACTTTTTGTTTAGCCCCGTCGCGACTGATACTTAAACACCCGACCTGCACCCTTGTGTTAGAATGAGGAAAGTTTGGGCCATCTTATAGCTTTTCTTCCTCAAGTACTGCCCCTAACACATTTACTATAACCCAGCAATTGTACAATTGCAGACAGCAGGCAAAAGGGCAGACTGACAGAACCACTATACGTGTGCACATAACCTGTATAGAGACATAAAACTATGACCCGTACTCAGGGGCTGGAACATTTAAGCCCGGGGGCGGGCGAGACTCGGCTCAGCAGCCTATTAGGAACATTTTAAAGGGAAATTAATCAGGTAGCCCAGTGACCCAGCCAAAGGTAGCCCACTATGAGCCCGGCCCAGGGGGCAAATGTCCCTGCCCGTCCTAAAAATACATAAACAAAGAAAATTGTAATATTCTCAGGAATTTTAAATCTAGAATTCCAGAGCCAATGGAATATTTTCTGGCTGCAACACACATACCGAGGTTCATACTCGGAAGCTAACGGGCTAAGTCTAGGTTAATTAGAGATATGCTCAAGCAGCTGCCAGGTTGGTGACCTCTTTGAGGACTAAGCTGGGCAGCTGACGGAGGTCTTAATAGATCATCTGGGAGCAATTTGGCCCAGTTTATTTCAAGACCTATACTGACATCCTGGATTGCGTGGTATGAACAGAGTTTATTGTCTTTCCTGTTACTCAGCTCACCTACAGCACATGGACGTACTTGCTTCACCGTATCTATTTTGGAGCAGTGCTGACAGTTGTTGATATATGACATTGTAAACATGCTGCCTCTAAAGCCTCACATACATGACATGTGTACTGCAATTCAAGGTCAATACTAACATATCTTGCACTTCAACGCTTCCTATGACATATTGGTTGTCTGTATTTTGTTCCATTTTTTTTTCTACCAAGCTTAGAATTCTAGAATTTTACAGAGTTTCCCTGCCCAGTTGAACTTCAACTTACAGTCTAAATTTTGGTGCCTGGGATAAAATGAGACAAAAAGGTTAAATGATCTGCGTGTCTGCATCGTCTCCAGTTAGTGTAAACGCTGTAAGTTGGTTTGCTTGGATCAAGGTTGACCTATGACCGGCTGCTTGTCCCATGGTTTTTCTCTCTTTCCTACACTTTTCCTTTTGCTGCATTCAATTTAATTGTTCTTGTTTCCCAATCTACTGCTGGCATTTTTTGCTACTTACGTTATTACTTTCATCCATGTTAATTTATATTTCAGTCCATTCTCATCCAGCCTCCTGGTCCCCTAAGGCAGTGATTGCCCCCTCTGGAACCACCATTGGACTGCTGTCCTTTCCTTCATCTGCTTCTCTCCATGTTATCATTCATCCCTTCTGTTCATCCAATGTCACCTCTGCTTTTACATGACCTTGTATTGCTTTCAGTAATCTCAGTGCGCTCTCGTCTTTGATCCTTGCTTGCTACACTCACCCTGCAGACTTGCCACAGTAAGCTTCTTACCAGTGCATACAATATTCTCTGCTTCTAGCCCAGGCTTCTGCTGTCATGTTCCACCATGCACAGTATTTTCATCCTGCACTACACATACAGCATGGCACATTATTATACTGCTTCCCTTCTGCAGCACAACATTTAGCCTGTGCTAGTTTTCTTTTTAACCCATGAGCATCCTTTTTTGACAGTTCCTCTACATTCATTATAATTCACTGTTGTCAAAAATCCATTAGTTGGTTATAAACTTGCAGTCATTTTCTAACGGTCTGAAGATAATCTCTTAATTCTTGTTGTTTAACTCTTACTATACGGCTGTATGCCAGAAATTAGCTCTGTCTCAAATCCTCACATAGGCCTTCGTGTAGAGTTGGATGCAATTGACGTAACCAACACAGACGTAAATTCACACTTGCTCATTTTTAAAACCTTCCCTCATCGTGTCACCAGGGCCCCACCCCCTGCTATGAAATGCAGACGGCATTGCATAGCGGGGGCGGCACTTAATAGTGTGATTGCATCATTAAGCCCCCGCCTTCACCAAGACCCGGGAGGATGCTAACTCCTCCGGGAGGACTCCCTGAAATTCCGAGAGGACTCATCGAAATTCCGGGAGAGTAGGCAAGTATGCATAAATTGCTACCAAAAAATCCCCAAAATGCATTGACTAGTGTATGCTGAGCATTTACCATACTGTGCTGAGTGGCATATACCTTTAGATATGTTCAATATCTAAAGGTATGTGCCACTCAGCACAGTATGGTAAATGCATGTAATGCATGAAGATAAGTTTAAAGTAGCCTTGGTCAACCTGTGGCTCTCCAGGGGTTGTGAAACTACAAGTCCCCAGAATCTCCTTGCTAAAGACCGTCTAAATGGTTGAAACGCGTTGGAGGCTTTAGATTGATTTACAAATAGATTTGGAATACTTTCAAACATTTTACTACATCTTTGAAATCAAACCTATGGACATGAAGTGAGAACGAGATCCTGGGAGCACTTTACAGCTATCAGATCCACGTCATGCGCTTATAGTTTTGCTTTCCGGTAGGAGTATTCTCATATACCTTTGTTCGTTGTTATATCTGGAACATGTCCCTTTTTATATGTGTCATATGTTTTTCGTATGGGATGAGTTAAACTCTTATTGTGATCATATTACACTAGATCTATTTATTTTTTTGTTCCCATGGTCCTAATGTTCCTATTGGCCAAGTGAGGAAGGAAACAAAAGAAATAAAGATTTATTCGAATACCTACGATCTTACATCTTCTGTCCTAATGTCCTTATTGGTCAAGTGAGGAAGGAAACAGAGATTCATTTGAATACCTACGATCTTACATTTTCTGGTAGGAATCCATTTCTCACTATAACACAGAGGTGACGGTGACGTGTAAGTCACGCATAGAGATCGTCTTCGTTTCACCATCACATATGATAGTTTGATATAGTTCAACATAAAGAGGACTGTGGAATGATGAACTTTTTCCTTTGATAGATTTTTTTATGCAATTTGGTCATACAATATATGTTTGGTGATATTTTCATCTTTGAAGATATATGTTCTATTTTTAAGCATTGTTTTTTATATAATGTTCTTCAGATCTTTGGGTACAATTTAGCGCTGAATAATTTGAATTCTTTTTGATCTGCAAGTCCCAACATGCCTTGCCAGATATTGTCTGGCTATCTGCTGACAAAGCATGCTGGGGCTTGTAGTTTCACAACACCTGGAGAACCACAGTGTGGCCAGGCCTGGTTTAAAGTGTATCATCATGTGGTAGAGAAGCCAATTGATGATGATAATGAAATTTTGTGTTTTTCGATGAGAGAAAGAAAGAAAGAAAGAAAAAACACGAGGGTATGTCTCCAAACATACCCACTTTTAAATAAAGAAATTTTCATCGTATTGGTATCTTTATTACTAAGCGTATTTTTTTTACATGACAGGTACAGGTCATCAACAATTTCCTTTTCCCTGCATTCTTTTTCTTCTAGTATCATATCCATTGTTACCTCACTTAGGGCCCATTTGCTATGCCCTGGTGCTAAACTAAATGATAGAAAATCTAGTTTCCCCCCAATTTAAGATGAAAATTTTGCCGGGACAGTTGAATGACGAATCATATCAGTTAAAGGCAATCAAAGCTGCTCATTCGGAAAATAAATATTGAAGGTTGAAAATATACAGATGCATAGAATCAAACCCCTGAAAAGTTGTAATTAAGCAGTAGCCCCAATGTAATAGTAGTCAGGACTTTGAAGTAGTGTTTTTGAAGTTATGTTTTGCCATTGTGTGAAGTCGTTATTGACCGCAGACCCACAAATGGTTATGCACACTCAGGGACGGTCATGGGTCTCCAGCACGCCCCTGCCCATGGCCGGCACATGCGCTGTGAAGCTGGGTATGTGTGGAAGAGGTGTCACTATGCATGTGCCTCTCCACCATTCCTCTGCACTCGCTAGGTGGAACACCCTCTGACATTCCAGCGCCAGACAAAAACCATGTATTTTCAACGCAGGTAAGCTGGTGGGGCACCCTGGAAAAGTGGCAGCCTCCTATCTCGCTTACTGTACCTTCAGAAAGGTAGAATGGGGAACATCCCTTTGTATGCTCATGGCCAAAAAAAAACAAACTTGTGCTTTTTTGTAATATATAATAACAATACTGAACCTTTATTTTTATTTAAGAACTTAACCAGTATTATTCTAAATATGAATCTAAAAACAATGCACACAGGCATGAAAATTACAAAAGATTAATATAATTGACTGTCCCTAGTTCTTCCAGAAAGTTTTAAAGATTTGTCCATAAAAAATGTCCTTATTTTTTTTATTATTAAATAACAGTGACCACTTGTATAGCACTATAATGAACCAAGATCCGCTTCACCAGCTTTTATACGCGCTCCCAATCAGTAAAGGGTCCTAGAAAACTATATTCAAATTTTGACAATTGTGTTATAATAAGAGAGTAAATATTGTGCTAGGACCTTTATATGCCTTATGGGAGTTGTAGTTTTTTTTGGCTACAGCTTCTGTAATGCCCTTTTAGAAATCAAACTACAACTCCCATGATCCTCCATGTCGCCGCAACTGATCACATTACACGATTTGTCCACTCAGGTGTGAGCTTGGCGGAAGTCCTGCTGTGTTGTCTCCATGCTGGAGTAGTTGGTGGAGATTTATCCGTTTGTAGCGTCGCAGCTGATCCCCGGGAGGCAGTGAGTGATCCCGGGCTGCTGGGCTCGTGGTTTCCCGGTGACATGTCGGAGAAGGCGCTGAGGGTGTGAGTATGATGGCCTGCAGCAGGGGGTGCAGTGCTTAGGGTCAGAGCATGGGCAGTAAATGCACAGGGTCTCAGTGCAAATGTCTATCCAGCATATCAGAGATGTTATCGTCTGCTTTACAGTTGCAATGTAAATGTGTCTCTTTATATATAGCACCATGTGAAACTTTCTGGGGTGGCTATAACTCTCTCTCTCTATCCCTATCAGTGCTGGAACTAAGGTTTTATAGTGAGGTATGGTGTGGAAGTGTGGCCATGTTTCTTGCCCTTAGTGTTGTATAGCTGCAGTCACTCTGTAAATATTTTTAAAATGTGGTTACACTAAATTGTTATACTAGATCCAGAAGAGACATGCAGTGAATGACCAGGTGCTAAAACAGTGATGGGCAACAGGTGGCCCTCCGAGCCTTCACCTGAGCAAACCCCCCCCCTTCTTAATTGTCAGATATGTATGTTATAGCTTGTATCACTTGTTTTAAAATGCTTGCTGATATGTTATTACAGATTGGCCTCTTTCTTTATATATATATATATATTTTGCTTTAGCTTATCACTGAGATTAAGTATAATGTGTGGCCCTTTTGAAGGTTATAGGTCACTGCTCTAAGGGTAAATTACCGGGGTTCTTACTTGGGGGGAAGGAGGTGGAGGTTTGAGCTGTGCAAATAGTTCACATGATGTGTGTTTTGATTTCATTATAAAGCATTGTTCTGTATCATTCGGTTCTCTGTTCTCAGGTTAGCCTGTGGGGATGTCTATGGAAAGTTCGATGTGCTGTTCAACAGAGTACGAACAATTCAGAAGAAGAGCGGCCAGTTTGATGTAAGGATGCGCGTTGTTCGGTGTTTAATTTTGCACTCTGGGCTTATGGTTTAAACTACGTCGAAGCTTGAAATCAACAGTGTAGAAATATCAATGTGGTCTCGAGACACAGAAGATGTTGTGACTCGGCGACCACCTGCTGCACTTTGTGTCGGGTTGATTAGTTTGTGTGTGAATATATACTGAAAAGCGAGGTCATTTCTACTTACATATTGTCTACTGGTTTAAAAAATGTGCACCGTGATTCAATGAATATTCACTATAAAGGATCTATCATCTCCATGACAAGTGCTGTTTTAACTCCAGGCTATTTAAATTCCAGGCTGTTTAAATCTTCTTAAGTCCCTGCTTTGCCTGGGAGAGGGATGGGTAGGATGTCCAGCATTTTTAATACTTAGCAGACTTCTGTTCCTTCCCTTCCCTTTTAGCCAGCCCTACTCACTAGTCAAGTATTCTGAAAAAGTGCAGGGGTCTGACCCTAATTACCATGCTAAACATCCTGCTCATCATGCAAATTGTCTGACCCATCATAGCCAAAATAGGGGGACAGAGGGGGGCTGTTTTCTTTTTAAAGTGTAGTTGTTGCCCTCTACACATTGGGAGCAGCCATATTGTGGGCTGCATCGATATCCATAAGTATTTAGCCTATTAAATCGCTTGGTATTTTTTTACATCACTCGTCTGAAGAGCCTCAGTGATGTCACTGGTTCCTAATGAATTGATTGGCTGCATGTTTATGAATCTTGGCTTAGCCCACAGTATTCTGTGTCCACTTTAAAGCAAATCTAAATTATGGGAAGTTTATTATATGTATGTAATTTTGGAAAAATCATCCTCGTGTATATTATTATTTCTATTTTTTCTGCTCTCTCCTTTTTCACCAACATCAGAAACCTATTAAACCAATTGAAAGTTATTTCATTTTTTCTTAAGCAGGAAGTTAATTATTTATTTATTGTTGAAACATAATTATTTTGTCACTAAATACTTCCTAAATGTATTTTTGTTTCAGCTGCTGTTATGCGTTGGAAGTTTCTTTGGCACAAGCCCAGAAAGTGAAGCACTTTGGGAGGAGTATAAATCGGGAGCAAAGCAAGGTATGGGGTTTTGCATGGTCACTACTGCTGTCTATCAGGGCATTGTATGCACAGTGTGTACATAGAATAATTGGCAGCAGAAATCTCTCTGGTTATCTATAAACTAAGCTGTTTGTAACAGTGATATGTAGTTTGTGGGTGGTGACAGTCATTCCATTCTATATTAATGCACCAACTACACTGGCCTGGTTCTCACAGTACAACTTCTAGAAGTATATATTCTACATAAGTTGTACAGTTTGTGCTTGGGGAAGAGGCTCCAGAAATATGGTACTTAAGACACTTGTATGGACAATACAATTCCACACTGTCTTGCACCTAGTGCCTAACATAGCAGGTTAGTTAGTAGGTAGACTGAACCCAACAGTTAAGCTATGATTTTGGGCAAATTTCAATGGCATAAAATGTAAATTGCAAAATATATTTTTTTTCGCGTGTATTTGCGGTTTTGCCAAACTTGCCAGTGTCTCTTTCATGGTTGTAATGGTCCCACGCGGCTCTCCTCTTAGCACCGGGCCTGTTTGAAATGTCCTGACCGGGAGTTGAAGCTTCTCCTCCTCTGCACTTCCTATTCATGCAAATGTTTCCAGCAGACCAAGTGGTAAGGGTATTTGCGTAGCTGGTGTAACCCCACAAATATACTTCAACATTTATTTAACAACTGTGTAATGATGTGTACTATTACAGACTAAGCTGACTAATAAGTATCATAATATTCTATATTGTTTGTGTGTTTTGTTTTTGTTCTTTTTTTGTTATTGTTTTATAGAATTCTTGTGTTTACAAGCAAGTTAATTCCATTAGCGAAGATATTGGTGACCTCTTATATAATACAAGTTAACCCGTGCATTATACTCATGCATTCTAGTCAAATCAAGCTACTTAAGGTGTTAAAAAGGTTCTTGTCATGCATTTGGGGCTAGGCCAGGCCTCCTCAGGGGAAAAGCGTTACTTCCCGACGTAAGCGCCCTTTTTTAACGTGGTTTTGTCCACATGTCACCACCTCATCATTCTTCTCCATCACCTCATCCTTCATCTTCTTCGCCACATCCTTAATCTCCATCGTCTTTCTGTTCTAAAACCTCTCGATACACAACGTTTCTGCTAAACACCTTATCGCTGTGCTCAATCAGTCTTCCTTGAAGGGCAGTATTCATAACCTGCACTTTCACATCACTGCTTCTCCGTACTAGTGAAAATGCGACATACAATTGCCCATGACCAAACACAGGCTCTGGTAAATAAATACCCACACGGTCAAGAGTTTGCGCCCTCAACTGGTAAATTTAGCCTTTACTACCTCTCCCACGGGGGAAAGGGGGGATGATGGAAGTTAACTGACTTCACTATTATAATTTTTTTGTCAAATAATGTCAGTATACCAAATTTCAGGTCAATTGGATGAGCCCTTTCTGAGAAAATAGTTTTTTACACACACACACACACACACACTAACACACGTCGCTAAGCTTATATATATATTGGATTATAGCATGTTAACACTAACTCTAAAATTAGAGACAAAATGTAGCAAGCCTCTCTCAGATGCAATAGACCACGGACCGCTCTCTCCTGGAAACACTGTGGTGACATCGCTGAGGTTTTGAGGGTGGTTGGAGGAACCTCGTTACCTAAATACAGCGTTCTATATTAAACACTGCAGGAGTAATTTAACAGTCAGAAACCACTTGTCCTGCACTAGGTAGCGCGTATAGCCTATCAAACTGCGTTCAAAGCACTGACGTTGGCCGGATGTAGTTTTGAAGCCGAGCATAGACAAGGGTCTAAATATATAGAGGCAGCCGTAGTGTGTATCTAGAAAACAAACTATTAGAGATTTTAGAAGGGGGATACATTTGAACGGTCTGTTTTTGCACATCCGATCCTATCAAAAAATAAAATAACTCAAAATAAATATATATATATATATATATATATATATATATATATTTTTGAGTTATGTAAGTGAAGTGCACTGTTGGATACATATTTTTGTTAGTCTTGATATGATGTTGTGCATATATTTAGGAAGCAGCCAAGCAAGTAGTGTAGTAATAGTGATCTCTTTATGTGTACTTGCAGAACAAGTATAGCATTTACAATACGTTGTCACCATTTTCTTCAGGTCACTCACTACAAAGCACAGTTCACTACTGTGTTCAATAAGCTAATGGCGAAATAATTATATTATAATTATTATTGTTAAATTGCACTAATCTGCAAATATTTGTGTAATGAATGTGTATTATGTGTTTGCAAAGTTTTTATATCTTTTACTTTATATAGTCGATTTTAAATCTGTTTTATTTGTATTATCTATTGCAAGTAACTTAATTAATACTGTCTCCGTTCCCTTACAGCTCCTATTCAGACATATGTCCTAGGGTCAAATAACCAGCAAACGGTGAAACATTTTGAAGATGTAGATGGCTGTGAATTGGCTCCTAATATTACCTACCTTGGTAAGTGTGTTTTATACAGATTAAAAGGGAAATAACTATTTCTGGTGGTTACTGTGGACGCTCATGTTCGTACTAGCAAAAGTTCCCGGACCATTGCCTTGTGCAATATATATTTGAAATGTGCCTATTTGTACAGAATTGTATGTGGTAGTGTAAGTTGTAGCATAGTGTGTGCCAGGTCTGTGTAGGGTGTAATGTTGTATATGGTCAACATTTTGTTTGTGTGAATGAAGGGGTCGTTGTACCTGTATGTCGGTACTGTCTCTAAAGATAGTGTAGTGTAAGTAATGGTGTATAGAGTAGGTGGTAGCATTGTGTGGGTGTATAAGTGTAGGTTATACAGTTGTGTCGGCAAAGTATGGGTGTTCATTGTGAGGCGTGTGGTAGTGTTCTGTAGTTTTATAGGTTAGTTTGGATGTTTGTAGGGTGTAGAGGGCAGGTGTAATGTAAGTTTTATGTGGGGTGGAAATGTAGCAAAGGTGATTTCATAGCAGACACTTGACTTGAGCTAATGAGGTACAGATGGGTTTTGAGAGGCTGTTTAAAGGTGCACAGATTAAGAGACGGATGGAGCCAGGGAGATGGTGTCAGTGGAGTGGGGCATCACGGGAGAAGTCTTGAGTTCTGGTGTGGGATGAGGTGATCAGTGCAGAGGAGAGACGGCGGTCATTGGCTGAACGCAGGGAACAGGCGGGAGTGTGAATGGAGAGGAGGTGGGAGATATAAGGAGCAGTGGAAAGGGAGAGGGCCTTG
Organism: Mixophyes fleayi; assembly: GCF_038048845.1. Classification (NCBI taxonomy): domain Eukaryota; kingdom Metazoa; phylum Chordata; class Amphibia; order Anura; family Limnodynastidae; genus Mixophyes; species Mixophyes fleayi. The sequence goes on along the minus strand of NC_134405.1, from coordinate 324,357,654 downwards.
TAGGTGCAGGTGAGGAGTTTAAAGAGGATTCTGTAATGGAAAGGGAGCCAGTGTAAGGTGAGGCAAAGGAGGACCGCCGTGAAAGAATAGAGAGAAAGGCGGCGAGATGGGAGTGGGAGAGGCTGGAGAGGAGAAGGTTACAGTAATCAAGACGGGAAATGATGAGAGCGTGGATAATGGTTTTGGCGGCATCCTGAGAGAGGAAGGGCCGGATGCAGGCAATATTCTATAGTTGAAAGCGACAGGATTGGGCAAGAGATTGAATGTGGGGGGCAAAAGACAGGGGGCAGTCAAGGATCACACCCAGGCAGCGGAGTTGGGAACAGAAGAGATGGTGGTGTTATTAACGGTGATGGAGAGATCAAGGTGGGGTGAAGGTTTAGAAGGAGAGAGAACCATGAGTTCAGTTTTACTAATGTTGATTTTGAGAAAACGTGAAGTCATCCAGGGAGGGCTGACGTCAGAACCAGAAACACGAGAGGAGGGGGGTGGGGTGTCAGGAGAAGAGATGTAGAGTTGAATGTCATTGGTGTAGAGGTGATAATGGAGGCCGAAGGAAGAAATGAGGGTATGATTAATCTGTTTAATAAAGACTACGAGTATATATTCTCTTCAAAACTTACATTCCTTAACAATAGTTTGTTTCTCTAGGTCGCAAAGGAGTCTTTACTGGAGCCTCTGGCCTGCAGATTGCCTATTTAAGTGGCATAGAGAGCTCTAGTGAGCCAGCTCCTGCGTATTGCTTCAGTCCAAAGGACGTCCTGTCCCTGAAAATGTCCTTAACTACAAACTCGAAGTTCAAAGGTGTGGACATTCTGCTCACGTCGCCGTGGCCCAAAGACGTGTGGCATTATGGCAATACTCCGGTACGTAGAACACTCATTACTTTGCTATCGGGCAAATGGCAAATCTACAGAAATGGAAATATAAAAGCAGCTTATTAAGTGCAATAATACTGTATTTCTCTAAAGAATTGAAGGCGAAAATGTTCTCTATGGGTGGGACTAGGTGACCTAATGATACAAAGTTTTACTTACTGGCGCTTGGTGGATTTCTGTTAACCTGACAGCCAGTCATATACCCTGACCGTGGTTTGTGTGACTGTATCGGGGCTGTTACTGTGATATCTGCTTAAGATCATCAGGAGGGTAAACATATGGGTTTGGATGCTGCTCCCTAGATTCGTAGCTCAAGCAATTTAATAACTTCCTCTAAAATCTAAAAGAAAAACAAAACTTATTTTTATCACTAGAGGAAGTAAACATTCTGCTTTTTCACATCGCAGAGCATACCCAAATTTTACCATATACCCAGTATCTTCTTTTTTTTAGTCTTTTTTCATCCCCTGAAGGGGAATTTTGTGTAGATACAGGCTGTCCTTTACCTAGTTTGTAAAATGTTAATGTTTTAGCTGAGTCCTATGGGACATCGGTTGAAAAATTACTTTGTTTCAAATCAGTGTGTACATTTTGTCCTAAGATTTGAGCAATCAGCGTAGTGTTCCAGACCTTTAACATTGTTGCAAGGGGTTTAAAGACCATTATTCTTTTGTTGAGATAAGTCTTTATATTTCTGTGTCTTATTTTAAAGCTTCATAGCCATATTGTGGGTGTTGTTTTCATGGGGAGTAAATCATCGTCGCCATTTATTTATATAGCGCCACTGATTCCGCAGCGCTGTACAGAGAACTCACTTACATCAGTCCATGGCCCATTGGAGCTTACAGTCCAAATTCCCTAACACACACACACACACACAGACATACACACAGACAGAGAGAGAGACTAGGGTCAATTTTGATAGCAGCCAATAAACCTACTAGTATGTTTTTCGGAGTGTGGGAGGAAACCAGAGCACCAGGAGGAAACCCACGCAAACACGGGGAGAACATACAAACTCCACACAGATAAGGCCATGGTTGGGAATTGAACTCATGACCCCAGCACTGTGAGGCAGAAGTGCTAACCACTTGGCCACAGTGCTGCCCCAAATTGGACGTCTTTAGAAGCTGCATGGTAAGTAACAAGCAGAGGGCTAGAGACTACCTGCTCTTGTGACTTTCACCCAAGATTAGGCCAAGGCTGTGATCCTGAACGAAGAGCCACCCTACTTGCTAAGTTTCGCTGCTAATTTAAGCCATGGCTTTGCCCCTTCTCATGGCTCCATAGCAAAAAACCTCACTGTGTCCTGGAGTTCAGTGCGATGTAACTTTACACAGACCTTGTCAACAATAAAACGCGTTGTGTTTTGCAATTGTGACCCATCATTCGATGCTAGTACAGCAATACCACCCACGGACATACGATGTGAAAGTCTGCACGCATACCTCTCCTAGCACAATTACATACAAAACAATTGAAAATTTTTCAAACTCTGGAAGCTCTATTCATATATCCTATTTATTTTAGTGTGCATAATACATTTCTGTGCAGAAATAACTGATATTCCGCTCCACTTTGTCTTCAGACTGATGTGGACATAAAGAATTGTGGTTCTGCCATAGTAGCCAATCTTGCTGGCAGCTTAACGCCCCGTTATCACTTCTCTGCACTGGAAGGAGAAAACTATGAGCGGCTTCCTTACAGGTAGGTAAGAGATTTTTTTATTTAACATTCTTTTAATAGATTGTCTGTCTTGGCCAATCAGAAGCATTAGAATGTTCCCCACACAAGGGGTAATATAGCTAACCGCAATAGTAATGGTAGTACAATAGGCATCTATGTTTCACGCACTGTAATTAGAGCAAAACCTTATTGCATGGCCACAACTTATTCTGTCTGGTGTACAGACCAACCATCCCCCAATTCCTGCACACACCTCTGTTCCTCCCAGATACTGGGGGGCTTATACCAGCTGGTCCCATGGTGAATTTTGCTTAATGTGACGTTTCTTCTAGTAGAGGGGAGGGTGGCTGGGGTGGTATATGAAGCCAACGGAGGACTTTATGGAACGTTGCCATATCATCCAATATTTATAGAATTTGTATAGTCTTTAATGTACTATTCATTGAATATGTGAAATATTTTTTTCCTGCACAGAAATCATGCTGTCTTGCAAGAGAACGCCCAGCACGTGAGTCGTTTCATAGCTCTGGCTAGCGTCGGCAACCCTAGTAAGAAAAAGGTAACGTTAACTAAACTTGTTTTAATATTGGGCGATCTCGCCATTTCAACGTTTAAATTTTAATTTACTCCGTTTTCCTTTTGAATTCAATCGGAATTTAGAAAATGTAATTAGGAGGAACAGTGATTTTGTTTTAGTAGTGTCTTTCAATAAATATCATGTGTATTAAATTGAAAAAGATATCTGTCCTTTATCTTCGTAAATAGAAATAATAATAAATATTCACCCTTAAGCTTGGTTGGTAATGTCTCACATTGATGGTATATGGTGATCATTTTTGTAATTAATCTTCTGTATACTAGAGCATTTATGTTTTGTTACCGCAGCGTCAACTGTAGTGATCAATGTTATACGTCCGTGTAGCCATAACATTTTGTCAGGACCAGGCTAGTGGTCGTATGTATGTACGGATGTCTACACCTAGGTTGCCCCTGAGTTGTATTAGTTCTTCAGTCAGGGTCTTTCTGCCCATATGTAACTTTGCCCAGCTCCTTCTAATCCACAGTCTTTTATTTTGCAGTACATCTATGCGTTCACCATTGTTCCGTTACGTTCAATGGATTCGGCAGAGCTTGTGAAACAACCACTAGATGTCACCGAGAACCCATACAGGAAATCAGAGAAGGATGGGAAGAGGAGTCAAGTGACTAAAGCCGCGGAGGAGGTAGGGAATGAGAGCTGATGGCACAGTCAGTGGAGATCACTTCTCTTTGCATGATGTATACATTGGATCAGTTCTAAACAGAGTACTGGCTTTATTATGTGATCCAACCCCATCCCCGTCTCTTTCATCCTCACTCTACCATTATTATTATATAAAGTGTCCCTGTCTCCTCTGCGGTGAGCGCAGGCAGCAATTTCGCGGGATGATTGCAGCGTTCCGCTCATAAGGACCGGTTCCGTCACTGCTCACACAGCCTTTGTGTCTACTTTATAACCTTATTCATGAAGTGGCTGCATCCAGGTGACCAGGTGGAGCAGTTTGGGGGGTTTTCTTTTTGTTTTAAGTATTCTATCATTGTATAGACTATTTACAGGGAGTTACTGATGCTTATTTATAAACTTTAACCATAGAAACAATCATTGCTGTCCCATTTGTTTTCCTGGTTACAGTTGTTAGCCTCCACCTGACAAATTACAGTAACAGTGTGTTTCTGAGGATTAATCAGGCAATTTCATGTGTCAAGAATCAGAAGTCATTCCAGTAAGTTCATAGCACCCACTGCAGTTTTAACTGTGCTATGTTATTTTAGGTCGTAGTTGGCCTTTAAAATGTATCATGAAATTCAGTTTTGGTGTTTGGTCTTAGCTGCTAAATTGTATTTTGGGAGCCCACACCCTGCCCTCCTCCTTTTAGAATATCCTCTCTGTGGTACATTGTTTGGACATGGCTGCGTTGGAATAGGAAGCCTTCTGGTGTTACAGGAGGGGGGGTTTATAAGGGGGTACATCAGCCAGTTCCAATATTCTTTTTGTTCTGTTGATACCCTACCATTGCTGCATGGGTGCTCTCCATATCTAGCCCCCGATTGGCTGCTGTAAAGTCGACAGAATCCGAGTGTTGGGGGCGTGTACAGACTGTAACTATCAGCAGAGTAACTCTGTCTCCTCCTTTATTAGTGCTGCTCCTGCCGTACTCACTGAACACATGGAGCCTGGGATTCCAGGCTCCAGTGACCTCCAACAGACAAGCTGAGCTAACTGTAAACTATAATGTTAACAACAAATGACCCTGCAGGCAGTTAGGAATTGTTGTAACTACAGCCAGGTATCTGATACAATACAGGGAAGGTTTGGGTGGCGGTGCCCAGCGAAGCATTAGTGCCAAGAGAAGGGGACAGACTTTCTTAGGAATATTGCAGTGTTGAGTCAGCAACCTTTAAGCGTTTCCTGATTAAACAGGGCTGGCAAGTGAGTAGTTGACCCTTTACTGCAAATTATTTCTCTGCTTTGTCCCAGGACCTGTAGTTCCACAATTTCTGGCTGCTTTAGTAAATAATAGCTGCATGTCTGCTATTTTCTGACATTTCGTTTCCTATTTAACAATATGATGCAGCATTCCAGAAGAATCAATTAACCTGTGTGGTTGTGTTTGGGTCATTTTCCAGAGGCCAAGGTCCGTTGGGTTTTTAGAGTCTGCTCAGACACAGCTGTGAGCTCCACAGATGATAATTGTGTGTTTCTTTCATTTATACTTGGACCTTTTTGTTTACTCTCTATTGAGAGAGTAGTAACAGAGTATCTGTTTTGTTTTCAGGTTTCTATTGTTTTCTAGCCATTAAAGGATCTATATCAGTAAGGATCTATTTCTGTAATTCGCAGTTAACTAGATGGGCGTCTCAGTCTTGCTCTTGATCATTTTAAATGTCAGGACTTTGTTAACTTTCCCCAGGAAGAGCCATCCCAGCAGTTTTTCTTTGACTTGAGTAAACAGCAAGGGAAAAAACGTCAGTCGGACGGGAGGGGCGGCCAGCGGGCTCCAGGAAAACAGCCCAGAAAACACCGTGAGTGATTGAGACTTTCCTTGTACATCTCATCATGTTTAGAGCAAAGCGTCTCCCTATGCGTTTTCATGGGAGGCTTTCTGCAAAAAAATGGATGGAATTGAATATCTGGGACATCAGTAACTGTGCAGTAACCCAGAGTAACCAATAGTACAGTTCAGAAACTGGTAGGAAAAAAGCATCTGCTGACAACAGATTTTTTTTTTTAACTGACACAATGCCAAGAACCTAATGATATGTAAACACCGAGATATGTCCACATTTACGGGGGAATCCTGTGACGTCATAAGCGCTTCTGCCAGCAGAGGGCAGTGCAGGAGGAACTGTGCAGGGTCTCCCCTCCCTGTTTGTATTCATCATTTATTTATATAGCGCCACTAATTCCGCAGCGCTGTACAGAGAGCTCACTCACATCAGTCGCTGCCCTATTGGAGCTTACAGTCTAAATTCCCTAACACACACACACACACACACACACACACACACACACACACCCCCCCCCTCCCCCTCCCCCCTGTAAGGGGTGGCTGGCTTATACATGTATTTTTAAATGTATGTATCAAAGACTACTGCTTTATTATAGAAGCCGTTTTAATTGTGTTCATTTATTATTTTATTTTTGCTGGCTGACAGCGGAGTACTTTTATTTATTTGTGTAGTAAACCCCACCCCCCTCTTTGTACCATTGTATTTAGCATGGGTAACTTAAATTAGAAAAAGCAAAATGTTCAAAAACAATCCAAGCCTTTCTTCTCGTACTGCCACCAAGAGAGTCCTTTCTGGGGTAGTGAACTAGGGATACAAGTGTAAGCCTTGTCTATAAAACCTGGGTAATCTTGTTATGTCTTTCGTTCTGGCGACTTACTGAAAAGTTCTCTGAAGCGTTTGTAAAGTATACATGTCGTCTAATCAGTGACAGCGGCTATTTTTTATTTTTCTGAACCAATATTTGGCCTGTCCGATCGCCGGGATCTTGTGATCTCATGGAGGAATAAGCCCTAAAGTGTGTAGGTAAAAACTACGCTGGACATGTTGTAGATGTTTTATTAACCATTATTTTATTTTATTTTTTGCCGAATAGCTCAGCCAACCGGACCGTGCTGGTTTTGTCTTGCAAGCCCTGAAGTAGAGAAGCACTTGGTGGTCAGCATTGGGGAAGATGTAAGTATTAGACATTACTACTAAATGCTTTGTGTAACAGAACTTGAGTTATTTGAATTAGTTTTTAGACGTGCAGCTCAGAGTAAATTTTTGTTCTTTTATTAACCATTTCTGTTTGGGAAGATTCACTCTGACTCTGCAAAGGAAAAAATCCCCCCCTCCCCCCTTTATTTCACATTTTAACACATGTATTTGTGTTTATTGGTAGCTCTTCTATATAAGGTAACTTGCTTTGTAGGTTAGTTGTCCTTATTAATGGTTGTCAATGCTGCCTTATCCAAGGGCCTCACTAATAAACAACTCTGTCCTGATGCTATAACGGTATTGATGAGAACACAAAAGGAAGAGAGATAAATGAACGTATTTAGTAAAGGCTGTGGTGGGGCACGTACGTACGAACAAATAATAGTTAAGTGAATGTGATAAACTGCTTTAATGGCTATGCTGTAAGTTATACAATGAACATGTATCGCCCTTCCTGTGTGGTCCCACAGCAATTGTATCTCTACAATAACCGCATGCTGGCTGCTTTATTATTATTTATTATTATTATGGTAGACTGGCACAATCCCAGGACTACTTGATAACTGGCACAAGAACAGGCTCAGTAAAGTACTGACCTGTCATCTGCACATTAAACTGCGTTTTGCTCCTTGAAATCTCAAATATTTCTATAGATGACCGTAGACATTAACATTTATAATTCTATTTAAGCATCACCCACAAGGCAATAAAACAGTTGTCCCATATCCCCTCCCCCCCTTTCCCTACTTAACCTCATCCTCCAACTTCGGAGATCAGTTTTCCAAGTGGCCTTGGCATTGGTTGTCTTTTACTTTTAAATCCGAATCTTTGGTCAGGCTCTTCTGATACCTGGGCTCTATGGTCCAGTGACCATAGAGCCTGCCCCGCTTCCTTTGCATGCGCCTGCCCCGCTTCCTTTGCATGCGCCTGCCCCGCTTCCTTTGCATGCGCCTGCCCCGCTTCCTTTGCATGCGCCTGCCCCGCTTCCTTTGCATGCGCCTGCCCCGCTTCCTTTGCATGCGCCTGCCCCGCTTCCTTTGCGATGAAGGACTTGACAGAACCTGACAGGTAGCCCGAATCGGCAGCTCTCTGCTCTCCTGTAGACACACCAGATTTGCAGGAGGCGGACCAGTGGTCCAAAAGGGGATGACCTATCAACTTGTCTTGTCATGTATAGTCATACTTGCCAACTGTGGCAAGTTGCAATGCGGGGGAGAGGTGGGCGTGTGGGGACGGGGCTCGATGAATCGCGTCATTGTGGCCCCGCCCCCCTAACTTGTCAATCTTTATAAGCCTATAGCAGCAGGAGGCGGGGCCACGATAACGCGGATATCGCGTCATAAGCTCCACCACTCATCTAAAGACATGGCCTGTAACCGGGAGGTTTACCTGCTCTTTCGGGAGTCCGGGAGAACTCCTAGAAATTCGGGAGCCTCCCGGGAGAGTAGGCAGCTATGCGTATAGTGGAGATAATACTGTTCCACAAGATTCGCCTAATTCCACATTTGACCAGCACACTTTGTGCGCTCTGCTGGCAGAACTTGTCCTTCACTGTCCCCAGCCCTCCCCAACCACACAGCAGAATGAGTTATTGTCCTCCGAGTTCTGTTCATGGACTTTGTAAATTTGCATTTTTTTAAAAGGGGAATTTTGAAGATTGTATAGCCAAAATGACACCCTACTGCAAAGCCTGTTCTTATGCAAAATTCAAAAGATTTCTGTATTTTCACTCCTCTCTAATGTGCTCAATAAGTGAGAACAGGGGCTGGATGTAACATGATATCTGATGGGAAATGGAGACCAGCAGAAAGCCACAGGCTGAGAGTTATAGTTGAAGGAGCCGGGTTCCCCTAGCAGAACAAAGTAGTGTGAGAAACCTTCCACAATTGTGTGACAAGGTTGGGGTTTCAGACTCCTCTTTAAATAAAAACAAAGTACAAATATACATCTTGTTTTTTTCTTAGTGCTACGTTGCGCTTGCAAAAGGCGGCCTGACGTCAGACCACGTCCTCATCCTGCCCATTGGGCACTACCAGGCCATGGTGGACCTCTCGTCTGAGGTAGTCGAAGAATGTGAAAAATACAAAGCTTCCTTGAAGAAGTTTTACAAGGCAAAGGGGAAGAGATATGTCATGTTCGAGAGGAATTACCGGAGTCAACATCTCCAGTTACAGGTAAGAACCAGAGTCCTGGGAGAACGTTCAGAGAATTCTACTGTTTATTCATGGACCGTTGATCTGACAATAGAGGAGCAATGTGAAATTGGATGCAATATCATCTACAAAACAGATCCGTCTTATCTAAGGGCAGCAACAATAAATCTGGATGGAGAACAGACTTCTCTGAATGTTGGGGTCCACTTCACGTTCTGGTTGGAGTTGTTCTTTAGACTAACCTACATCCTAGACGTGTTATACTAACCTACATCCTAGACGTGTTATTATACTAACCTACGTCCTAGACGTGTTATTATACTAACCTACATCCTAGACGTGTTATTATACTAACCTACATCCTAGACGTGTTATTAGACTAACCTACATCCTAGACGTGTTATTATACTAACCTACATCCTAGACGTGTTATTAGACTAACCTACATCCTAGACGTGTTATTATACTAACCTACATCCTAGACGTGTTATTAGACTAACCTACATCCTAGACGTGTTATTAGACTAACCTACATCCTAGACGTGTTATTATACTAACCTACATCCTAGACGTGTTATTAGACTAACCTACATCCTAGACGTGTTATTAGACTAACCTACATCCTAGACGTGTTATTATACTAACCTACATCCTAGACGTGTTATTAGACTAACCTACATCCTAGACGTGTTATTAGACTAACCTACATCCTAGACGTGTTATTAGACTAACCTACATCCTAGACGTGTTATTAGACTAACCTGCGTCCTAGACGTGTTATTAGACTAACCTACACCCTAGACATGTTATTATACTAACCTACATCCTAGACGTGTTATTATACTAACCTACATCCTAGACGTGTTATTAGACTAACCTACATCCTAGACGTGTTATTAGACTAACCTGCGTCCTAGACGTGTTATTAGACTAACCTACACCCTAGACGTGTTATTATACTAACCTACATCCTAGACGTGTTATTATACTAACCTACATCCTAGACGTGTTATTAGACTAACCTACATCCTAGACGTGTTATTATACTAACCTACATCCTAGACGTGTTATTATACTAACCTACATCCTAGACGTGTTATTATACTAACCTGCGTCCTAGACGTGTTATTAGACTAACCTGCGTCCTAGACGTGTTATTAGACTAACCTGCGTCCTAGACGTGTTATTAGACTAACCTACATCCTAGACGTGCTATTAGACTAACCTGCGTCCTAGACGTGTTATTAGACTAACCTACATCCTAGACGTGTTATTAGACTAACCTACATCCTAGACGTGTTATTATACTAACCTACGTCCTAGACGTGTTATTATACTAACCTACGTCCTAGACGTGTTATTATACTAACCTACGTCCTAGACGTGTTATTATACTAACCTACGTCCTAGACGTGTTATTATACTAACCTACGTCCTAGACGTGTTATTATACTAACCTACGTCCTAGACGTGTTATTATACTAACCTACGTCCTAGACGTGTTATTAGACTAACCTACGTCCTAGACGTGTTATTAGACTAACCTACGTCCTAGACGTGTTATTATACTAACCTACGTCCTAGACGTGTTATTATACTAACCTACGTCCTAGACGTGTTATTATACTAACCTACGTCCTAGACGTGTTATTATACTAACCTACGTCCTAGACGTGTTGTTAGACTAACCTACGCCCTAGACGTGTTATTATACTAACCTACGCCCTAGACGTGTTATTATACTAACCTACGCCCTAGACGTGTTATTATACTAACCTACGCCCTAGACGTGTTATTATACTAACCTACGCCCTAGACGTGTTGTTAGACTAACCTACACCCTAGACGTGTTATAGTCTAGATACATTTCCCCGAATTGTGGCATTGCCTCTGATGGTTTACCTGTTTATATTGTGGGTCAGCCTGGTAATGTCACATAGAGAATAAGAGCAACAGGTCTCCTAGGAGATCATTTAAAGTCTTCTGATCTCTGCTGTTCCTCCAGCTCTCACAGTCATTACATTTCATTAGTTTAAGTCTGTAAAGGCAGGTTGTCCTGTCACATGATGACTTTCCTGTTCTGAGGGATGAGCTTGTCCCAGTGATGACTTTATTATTTACATTATCTTTTTTTTTAATTAATTTTTTTGGGAACATTTTTTTATTTTCTTTTTTTCTAATCTTGACTTTAACATATCAGCTTTATTCCAAAGTGACTTGTTCATAGTTTAGGGGAATATATTCTGAGTTTCTGTAATGTGAAGAGATAAAGTATAATTAGTGTTGAGGTAGTTGTGGTGTTTCCTTAACGCTGCGATTGGGCAGCTCACGGTCACCTGCTGCTCCTGCACACAACAACACCTAGAACTCGGCAGCCCTTCTGGGGTGCAGCGATATACTAAAAACCCGAATCAGATTTAAAGTGGACCTCTCGCCTACACACAGTGGGGGCAGCCATTTTGTGGGCTGAGCTGTTGTTCATCATGTAGCCTTTTGATTCGCTAGAAACCAGTACCTCATGAATATTAGGCAGTGCCTTAATGATGTCACTGCTTCCTAGCAAATTGTTCAGCCCACAATATGGGTTTCTCTGCGGTGTATATACAGGATGGGTTCACCTCAGTGGTTTCCATTTTGTTATACAGCCATGTTTTAGGTTTCCCTCTAACACAGACATCTTTACACAAACTTACCGCTTAGTACGTTGGTTAATGCATCCTTTCCTCCAGGTGGTTCCTCTGCCATTGACCTGCTGCGCCACAGAAGACATTAAGGAGTCCTTCATTGTCCAGGCGCAGGAGCAGAACATAGAGCTGTTGGAGATCCCGCAGCACACGGACATCAAACAAGTACGTCGGCGCACTAACCAACCCTTCTAATACTGGTTTTATGTTTATATTATCTCCTTCCACCTTATTGAATGTGGACACATCACCTACTGGCGGTAGAGGCGGCCATTTTGTGGGCTGGATTAATATTCATGAGAAGGCCGCTTATCCGTTCCCCGGGAACCAATGATGTTGCAGATCATCACTGAATATTGACTCGGCCCACAAAATGGCTGCCTCTAATGTGTAACCTAGTGATGGACAGAATGTGGCCCCGGCTCCTTACGGCTTTATGACTCTCTGGTCCGTTTCTCGGCTGTACGCCCCATCGGCTCATCTTATTCACTACTTTTATACCCCAAAGAGCTTTGCCCATGTTCCAAGCTATTATATAAGTGAGTGGGAGGTTGAAGGGCGTTTTAGGGCAAGTGAGAAGCGGTTTGAGGTAAATGGGATTCTTAGGGGCAGATTCAATTAACCGTGTTACTCTTGAAAGTAACGCAGCTTGCGCACTATTAACGTTACTACGGTAATAGTGCACGTTATTGCAGTTATGACTGTAATTTCAAAGCTGATCTTTCTCTCCTTGTGCCGCGAGCAGTAATCTGGGTTACAGTTACCACATTAACGTTAACAGAGCGAGGGACGCATTACTTTCGAAAGTAACGCGGCCAATTGAATCTGCCCCTTAAAGGCATATGGGGGTATTTTGGGGTGATTGGGGGGGTTTGAGATCGGAAGAGTGGTTTACAGTGAATGTGTGATCTATTGTAGGGTCTTGTGCTGTCTCTTTATTCCGTTAAATGTATAGTTTTATTACTGAGATTAAGTGTAATCCATGCGCGGCCCTTATGGAGGTTAGAGGGGTTGTCTGTGTCTGCCCGTAAACGGTGGGGACACTATTTATAGGGGTAATTTATTCACCCGGAATCTGAGACCCAATTACTAGAATTTGTTATTTTCTTTCCCTGATGTGTGCTCTGCAGCACCCGTCCTTTCCGCTTTCTCCTACTCTTCCTCTTCCTGGGGATTGGTTAAAGAAAAAAACAAAATTCCTGCAGGAATGAGATATAAAAGGGAGAGTTAGATTTGGAACAAATATTCCTTAAGTGCCAAACTCCTGGAAGGACGCTTTATACATCATTATCAGTGTGTGTGTGGCCCCCTCCATAGGATGTAAGAGAGGGAAATTACCGATGTAATATTGAGCTTATTTCTGCTTTTCAGATTGTACAGCCTGGGACACCGTATTTTTACGTCGAATTAGATACCGGGGAAAAACTCTTTCATCGGATTAAGAAAAACTTCCCATTGCAGTTCGGAAGGTAGGATGTTATCTTAACGTTGTGACCAGAGGAGACTAACTGGATAACTTCCCGTCGTAACGTATAACGTTATAACACTGTGTGCTTTTGCATTGATAACATTAAACCAGGATATTTCCAATCTTTTGAAACACAGTAGTTGCAGTTCAACAGTGAAGTGGAATCTTGAAAATAAAGATTGCTGCAGTGAATGGGTTAAAAAAAACTTGATAGAATGAGTGAAAGCACCTGCTGTATGAACACGCCCCAACACCATGATAGATAGATGTGTGTATATATATATATATATATATATATATATATATATATATATAATATATTGGCGCCTAGCGCCCTGTGATTTAGCGCAACTGGCTGCTCCTTGCACCTGTGATTCCCACCATCCCCCCACCCTTGGGACGCCTTATTTAAATCTAGATGGACACTTTTTCTGGGCACTGCCCCACTTAATGCCGCCGGTCCCTACCGGTCACCAGTCTGTACAGGGTCCTGGGTGTTACATGTTGTGAAGATACCGGGTTCTCTTACTCCCCCAGACACCCAGCGGATAACATTAAGTTGATGGTTTATTTTGCACCGTACACACAGATAGATAAAACACACAGCCAGAGTATGTGTTCGGCAATGTGACAATATACCAGTAACAGTCTAGATAGAGCGCGTCCTTGGATAGGGTAGAGCTCCTCGCAGTTATCACACACGGAATAATAACAGATCGTCCCACAAAGGAGCCTGAAGAGCGGTACCATGCAGGAATAGTGATAAATACACACAGGAAGTGAAGATACGATGTACACAGTCCCTTAGCCAAAGTCAGGGACTAGCATGGGTATCTGTTGTGTGACCGCCCATGGCGCTGGGTCCTGGTTGGTGGGGTTAGGGCCTGAAATGTTTCTTAAAGTCCAGAGAAGAACAGTGGGAAGTAAATAGGCCTTGAACCCTGTCATGGGTCCCTCTGAGTGTCCCCTAAGGAGAGGAAATTTAACCCACGAGTGAGATGTTGCCGTTCCCTCATGGGTACTTCCTGTGTGGGAGGTAATGAACCAACCAATTACAGACTCTAGCAACTGGCCAGTCCTTGGGAACAAAAGGGAACTATAAAGTAACGGCCCCGTGTCAGCCTACTGAGTGTCCTCACACATTTCATGAAACCCAGGGTTGCTATTACTACTTTTTGGGGCCCTTTTTACAACATTTTGAAGCTTTCCCAAGGTTTCTAGGGCTCCTCACTTTTCCATATTGTTTCCTAATTACAGGGAGGTGTTGGCGAGTGAAGCCATCTTGAATATACCAACCAGAGCTGACTGGAAAGCGTGTAAACTGAGCCGCGATGAAGAGGAGGATCAGGCCAAGGCTTTCAGAAGAGAATTTGAACCATTTGACTTCTCATTGCAAGACTGAGTTGTTTATCGTCTATCACATCTCAGTGCTGTCGGTGTCTAATAAGCACACCATTGTGATCTGGACTTCATGTAAAGTGGAGTTAAACCCACAAAAACATTGTATAAAGGTAATTACATGAGTCCCCCACTGTTTATTTGAATGTGCGGAACAGATGTTGTTCACGACATGTTGCCATATTTCTGTGAAAGTCCTTACCACACACCAAGTCACTTGGTTTAAAAGATAAATGGTTTATCTGTGATGTAACAAAATATTTTTTATTATGTTTTTTTTAAAGCTCTTTTAAACACCACTCTTTAAAAGTCACTTCCTTTTATTATAGAATTCTTTGGTCTTGGTATTCATGTCACATGATCACACACCTTGGTACCTCTTATGGCCGATGAACTTGTACTACTAACCAGTCACTATAAGGGGTATTATCCATTCACCGCTCTTACAGTATTGTATGCTTCTGGAATTTTCCAAGCAATGTTTTGTTACATACAAAAATCATGGATGTATATAGGGAAGTTTCCATGCTCGCCTATACTGGTGCACAGGAAAAATGGCGTCGCATTTACAGCAACCAATCGGATCCTGACATTTTCTAGTGCATTTCTGGAAATCAAAGCAGACGGTCAGCTGTAGCATCCTTCTTCCTGTGCACCAGTATTGTTTTTATCCAGCTTTTTGGACACGCAGATTTACTATTTCTCAATCAACTTTTGAAAAGGAAAAACAACCGAACAATAGATACTTTTGTCTACACTTTTTTTTAGTTTGAAACCTGTAAAATGTATTTAAATGTTTTTAATAAAATACCATTTATGTGTACTGCCTTTGCCGGGTGGAAGGGAAATGATGAGTTGCTGGTTTTTGTCACGTGGGGGGAAATTCTTCTTGTCCTAAATTCCGCACTGGTTCATGGAGTTTGGCAAAGTCTCGACATCTGTTGTGCAGAAGGAATTTTATGGTTTTCCTTTTATTCCAAGAAGAATTCAGAGCGCACATTTTCAGATTTCACTGCTGCCTCAGACACGACTGTAGATGGAATGGAAACTGGTCCGTTATGTGATTTCAGCACGGACCGTTTTTGTCAAAGTTGACCGGTGTACATGGTGGAGGCTGCCACTTTGTAGGCTGTTCAATTATATGGATAGATCGGGGTGGGGTGTTAAGTAATTGCCTTTTTGCTTTAAACATTTTTTGTTAACTTTACAGGAAAAAGTTACAAGAATGCTGTCATGTTTCTTAAAGCAGCAATCTCACATAACTTAAAGAAAATCAATCAAATAGCTTTTAGTTAGTCATTTCTCTTAGCTTTTGAAAAGGAAATAATGATTTAAAGGAGGATAGCTTTCTGGTTTGTATGCAAAAATGGCTGCCAGACAGTTAGTTTGCTATACAGACACAGGATCTCGGCATATCATGTGATTCCTAAGCTTCTCTGCTCACTTTATCATGTGACTGTGGTTGCCATGGTAGTCCAGAATCATGAATAGAAGCCTGAAGGAAAATAAACAGGGGGAAATGGTGAATAATACCAACATTCTTCTAGCCTGCAACAGTGATTTTTAGTTTTTACCAAAAATCTTAGCAAAAGTTGATGCCATTTTTCATGATTGCTTCCATACGAAGTTCATATTTGTATCGTTCTATATGGACGGTATTTCATTACTTTTAGCCACACAAGCAATGTGCAACTCTAATGTGGTAAATAGATATGTTGAGAAATATGGTTCTATATTCAGAATAATCTTCCCCAGCCTTATGGAGTGAGGTAAATTCAATCTACTTACACCGTAGATTCTTTAAAATTGGCACTTCAAAGTATAAACCTCCGCTCCTCCCCTCTTCTCCAAAACCTCTCGATAAATGTAAGAGAAAGAGAGGTATACTGTTTAGGTGGTAGCGAAAAACATTTATTGAATAAAAACATAGATGTTCCTACCGCGGGGTAAGTAGTGATCAGCGTATCACATGTGAGCCTTCCCAGCGGGTCGATCGTACACGGAGAGACGTTAACCAGAAGTCAGTAATGTCCAGATAGTTACACAGTTAAAAAAAAAAAAAGCAAGCCTGCAGGCTGAACAATCGCTGAAGTCTCCGTCTGAACGAGTCCCGTCTCGGCCGGCAAACACGGAAGGAACACAGTAACAATCACCGACTAGTTTCGATCCTGTTCATTGGATCTTTTTCAAGGTAATGAACATAGCAAGCTGTGTCTCCTTTTATGATTCACTCCGATCACATGATCGGATCCAAAGGTATAGAGAAGCGCCAATTAGTGAAGCAAACATTATTTCCATTACATGAAAACTTAATGTAACATAAAAAAAGGGTATATATTAACAAGTAACCAAATGCATTATATTATTTTAAACTTTTGCAGTATATTAATAAAAGTTTATGGATCACATGATCAAGTATCAAACTGACCCGTGAATTGGTACATGATACATATATAACTATTCAGAATTGTAGAATAGTTTCAACAAAGTATACTGTCATGTAAAATACGACATTCAAATATAAAAAGTATATAATATAAAAATATTGGTAATATAAAAATATTCAAAAATAAGGGGAAAAAAGACCCATTGGGTCTTTTTCCCCTTATTTTTGAATATTTATATATTACCAATATTTTTATATTAGTGGCTCCTCTCACCTCACAGACAGACAATAAAGTTTTTACTAACCCTACGTAATTGTGCTGATTATACGTAATATATATCAGATGCTTACTAATGATGGTCAGGATATAACTATATAAGACGGCAGCCTATCAGTCTGCTGACATCACAGGACACTTGTGTTTCTTACTATTGCAACACAAAGGGGAAAACGCCCTTGTGTACCCAGAAAATAAACCACCATTCATGAACTGATCTGCATGACTTGTTTGAATGCACAGTGCAAACACTCCTGTTGCCTGAATAGAACACGCTGTTTATTTTGGAACACAAGTTGTGGACCAGTCACCACAACACAAAGGAAACTGGCAATTTGTGAATTCATTAGGGGAAGAGTCACACGGAGGCATGGCTTCCTTCATGCCCTTTACGTGTTAAATTAATATACATAAAAACGAATAGAAAACGAAAGTGCAACTTCTCTGCTTGACAACTTGAGAGGACTAATATACTTGTTTTTGTGTTTACAATTTAAAATCCATGTAAATTTGCTTCACAGTGAATCGCGTCATCCTGGCCCCTCCCCCTGTTGCGCATTGACTTGGGCTGTTATGATGTAATACCTGTGGTCATGCCCTCACACTCTGCACCCCTAATCAAAGCCCCCACATGTACATATGAATTTTGCAATACATAGGGGTCCATTTTTTTTAATTTTTTTTTTTTTTTTTTTTTTTTTACCTCCTCTCTGAGATATGACTGAGGGGAGATACTGCTGCCGAGTCTGGGGTGAATCACAACATTAAACTGTGCCCCCGCTGCTCACCCCAACAATTTGCAGCCTAATATGGGGGGGGGAAGGATGATGAAAGTCGATGTGAGTTGTCATTAAGCCCCACCCACTTCACTAAGAAACAAATTTTGGAATCTTCCCAACATTCTGGGAGAGAAGTCAACTATGTGTGACAGTGGCAAGCATGATGGTCACCTACACATTTTGTGGGCTGAACATCAAATTCTAGGTCTAAATTCTAGAGTTTAGTCTTCAAAATGAAGTGTTTGAAATATTCTTCAATATAAACTATTCACAGCACTTGATGCAGGTCTGTGGTCGTTGCTTTGCTCATTGCTTGCTACAGGCTGGTGGCTTTTTCGGTGTGTTCCTCCATCTTTGTTTCACATGACGGATTGAGGAGTCGGCGTAGCAGCACGTAGGAATGTCTGTCATGAGTGGAATTTACAAGTGTGCACAATTATAATTTTTTCTTCAAGGGCACTTCCCTCTGTGCCACCGATAAGTCGTAATGTATAGTGCTCAGGGTCACTTTCACCCCATGGACAAATACACAGATGATGCGGATCCTCCACCCAACTGTGTAATGTTCAGCATTTTGTATGGTCATGTGACTGTAAAAACATTTACATTCCGAAAAATTAAGAATCTTTGTACATCTATTCAAGTTTTACAAACAATTAAATATATGTCTGGCATTAAAGTAGGTTTAGAAACTGTACTCACTAAAAGTAGATATGGCTAAGTTAATATATTTTAAAAACGCTTTTTTTTAGTAGGCTCAATGTACTCTTCTTCTAATATTTTTATTTACATCCAAAATTAGTATGCTCTCTTTCAGTAATTTTGAAATTATTTATTTTTAAATTAAATCCATCTATTAATTTTTACTGAAATGACCCATAGTTTAACCTCTACTCTTTAACCTTTCAGTAGCAATGACTCAGTCACAGAACTATCATTTGTAATACCACATTAGTAATAATTTAAGAGGAAGAGTTATATATATATTTTTTTTTAGGGAGTGTTTTCAACTCTACTGTGGTTGATATTCTGTAAAAGGGACTTTAAAATATTCTGACAAATCGCTATAGATTCATTGTTCTCCTTTTATAACAGGCAGAATTGCTGGGGAAAAGTGATATAATGTTATGCAAAATGAGCACACAGGACAACTTTAAAGACGATTTAAGGCAGATTTTCCATTCCTCTCTTATAGAATGTCAACAATAAAAGTGTAAATTTTTTTTTTGCAATGGAATTTCCTGAAAATGTACATTTCTGACCTCTCTTTCAACTCTCCTCACAACCTCTGTTTGTTTTGTTACCTAACACTAGTTGCTAAGCAGTCTGCAAACATGAGCTTTTTCTTTTTCCTCTTTAATCTTAGTCAATGATAAGGAATCTGCATTGGTATATGTGTCACTGATTATTGCACACGTGACATCCTGAAGTCCATGTTTACATCATTAGCGTGTCAACAGGATTTTAGGTTAACCTTAGGCTATGTAAAATACTTTTAGAGGTGCTCAGTTTCATACTAATTGGTCACATAGGTGAGGCTGAGTACAAACTATCATCATCCTCAACATTTGTGCTAGCAAATTCCGTAGCACTTTATTGGGAACAAACATTAATAAAACAATACTGGGTAATACATACAGAGAGAGAGGTAAGAGAACCCTGCTCGCAAGCTTACAATCTATAGGACAACGTGAGTTTGAAACACGGGCACGTGCTACATCATATTGAACAATGGACCAGCTAGAATGCAAAGGTAAAAGTGTTGAGTGGGCTGTGTGATTAGTGTGTTGGTCAGAGGGTTGTTGTCTTGTGTTAGCTGTGTAGAGAAGAAAATTGCTGACCTACAGTCTTGCTACCACCACGTAGACGTCTGTTCGTTCTTGTCACACTCCTGTTCCAGGGTCTACATAGTTCATATCCCCTGTTTATTAATGTAAAATAAGCCAGTGTATTGGGTGGTCTCTAGTATTCATTAGAGACCACCACCCAAATATTATTATTTTAAAACCCTTATCTGTGAGTACAACCTTTTTTTCCCCCTTGGGTGCAGTGTTCGTCTGCCTGAAGCGTTGTATTTCCATTTATCACCATTCTCGTTTATTTCTGCTTATACTGCTCATCTCCCCACTTAGAGTTCATCATGGCAGCCCCCAGTTAGCAAAAATAAAAAATTAAAGTAGAACCTAAAAGCATGGCGATCATACTGAATGTCAATCAGCCCAAAAAAAATCATATATGTAGAAATAAATTATTTCTTTAAAGTCATTCCTATTTCTAGGTGTGTTTTGCCTTAATCGTCAGTTAGCGCTTGTACACATAGTCATTGAAAGCATCTGTTAAAGGTGAGGACAAAAGTGATCCATACATACTCACAGAAAACTGGACATATATACGTCATGAACCCTAATTCATATTTAAAAATCATATATGTAGAACCGGGGGTATTGTAAGAAGTTAGCGAGCCTGTGTTCAAGACTAGTATCCCCCCCTCCCCATCCCCATATGCAGAGTTCCAAATATTTTTGATAGAAGAATTAGGACAGAGAGATTGAGTTTGCACGCAAAGGAGTGGCTGCTGCTTCAGTACAAGTAAGAGGCGTGGTCAAAAGACAGTCAGTAGTGTAGGTGTCAGTGTATTGTGGGAGAACATAGTGTGGGTGTCAGTATACTATAGGTAGTTGTGTACACACTATACATTTTAACTGTGGCTCTGATTGGATGCTATGTGGATGTGTTTGGCTGTGCTCACAGAATGGTGAATACAACGTAACCAGATGGAATCTTACTCTCTCTTGGAAGCAATGACATGAATCATTCTACATAATTTGTGTCTAGGATGACATTACCAACATTGTCCACAATTTTCAGCTTTCTACCTCTTTCTCAACAGGAGAAAATTAGAAAAATAGTCATTTTTTTCAATTCCCATTGAAAACAATGCATTTTTCCACTCCTGCACTTAAAATTCTTACCCTACATAAATATGAGGACAGTACACAGTAGTTCAAGCTCTGGATAGAACTAGGTGCCTTCTTCGTTTGTAACTACATCCGCAGGACTCTGCTTGAGAAACTCAACAGCTCTCCTGGAAACTCCTTCTCTAGCGTTCTCCTCCTGCCCCTTTGGAAGGGCTGTGTCTGGGACAAGTGGGACAGCTCCTTCCCTTACAACTTGACCACTCTCTTGACCTTTTTCTTTAGAGCTGCGCCATTTGGGCATTTTCATCTTACACACTCTCTGGTTGTACCTGGATGTTGGACAGTTTGTGAGGGAGCACCATCTGGATGAGAGTTAAACTAGCTTTGGTGGGAGTCATTAGAGTGACTGCCACAAACTCGACATGGATCCCCGACAGTGCGCTAAATCTGACTGTTTAAAAAGCTGGACTTTAACAATTGCGATGAATGAAGGTGCCGGGGCGCCAAAATGACGTCACCTTCAAGGGCAACAGTAGTATTTCTGGTGTTAAAGGGGTAATGCCCTTACCATTTTAACACCATTGTTAAAGGGGTAAATTCCAGCTTTTTAAACAGGCGGATTTAGCGCACTGTCGGGGATGAGAATTTCGGATAATCCATGACGGGGTGTTGTCGGGTTACTGTTAGCTGCACTACCGTACCCAACCCAACCAGCTTGTGGAAGCCCAAAACTATCCACAAGCTCATGCAAGCTAAGGACGTGATGGAGTCTGTTCCTGGGGTCCCTGCAGCAACTGTGTGGGAGAATGTGGCCTCTAAGAGGCTGAGCAGTGCACATAAAGACATGGCATGGATGGCTCTCCAGGAGGGTCTACCTCTCAGGACATTCATGCACTCCCAGAACCTGATACGTTCACTGCCCCTGGTGTCAGCAGGGAAACATTACAGCATATCTTTTGGGACTTCCCCTATGCACAGGAACTGCTGGATGCCCTGGAATTTGAACTCTGAGACATTGTTCCCAGGTCTTGCCTTTCATACCAGTCTGTATTTTATGGATTATTTCCTGGGACCCACACTATTGGGGAATCTAGGAGGCCTAGTGCCTTATGAACTGTTTAAGGACACTTTGTGGCTTGCCAGGAATCACTTCATTTTGAGAAGCGAGAAGATGTCCATCCAGGACTATCACAGGCTGATCCACAGTCTGCTTAAAGACTATTCTATCATGGACAGTCGTGAGGAAGAAGAGGACTAGATTCATCTCCTTCTTCCCCTTCTCCCTCTAATGCTGAGAGATTATTACAGGAATTTATCACTCTTTTGGTAAAAAAAAAAAAGTTCTTCCTGATGTTACTTTTCAATCTTCATGTCCCCTTGTTCTAGAGATCCTTGTATCTTGATCCTGAACTCCAATAATATCTTTAATATATTTACATTCTGTACAATATTTAGCTTGTAGTCTTTCCTGATAATTTTTGTTATATAGTCCATGAACCATTTTAGTAGCCCTTCTCTGAATGGTTTGTATTTTTTAGATGTATAACTTACACCCCCTCCATGGACTGACTCTCTGACTGCGCCCCTCTCTGCAGTCTCTCCTTCCAGAGCAACCCCAGATGGTCTAGGTAGACTACAGGAATGGTCAAGAGAGTGGCAACTACAGTTTAATGTCCAAAAAATGCAAATCATGCACTTGGGTCCCAAAGGCATAATATAGTATTAATGGCACTATAATGGAAACTACTGAGGAGAAAAGAGATCTAGAAGTCACTATATCAGGTGACTTAAAGACAGGTAAGCAATGTAACAAAGCAATGAGGAAGGCAGGTCAGATGCTTGGTTGTATAGGGAGAGGAATCAGTAGCAGAAAGAAAGAAGTAATAATGTCACTGTATGGGTCATTGGTACGGCCTCATCTAGAATACTGTGTTCAGTTCTGGAGGCCGTATCTCCAGATGTATATAATATATTAGAGACTGTACAAAGAAGGGCAACTAACATGGTGCATGGCCTACAGCACAAAACTTACCCAATACATATTACTCTTAATATGTATAGTTTGGAGCAGAGAAGGGAAAGTAGGAACATGAGAAAATTTCAAATATATCAAGGGTTATAACAAGGTACAGGAGGGAAACATTCTACAAAGGAAGAGAAGTATTAGAACACAAGGATATGTACTGACACTGGGGGGAAGTAGGTTCAGAGGAAATGTGAGGAAAACTACTTCACAGAAAGGGTAGTGGATAAGTGGAATAGCCTCCGATCAGAGGTGGTAGAGGCTAATACAGTACAGCAATTTAAACATGCTTGGGATAGACATAAGGGTATCCTTACAAAGAACTAAGGATCAAATAGGGTTTAAGGTTTTCATAGGAAAATGGGCAAACTAGATGGACCAGGTGGTTCCTATCTGCTCTCAAATACTATGTTTCTACATATTTCTATGCAGAATAATAGGCTCCTGAAGTACGTCACCTTCTCTGGTACCAAACTCCTCAATACTAGCGGGCACTGATATATCACTTCCCCCTCTTCAGCTCCTCAGCCATACTAGGGACTGGAAAAAAATCTCACTGAAAACACAGTCAGTATAGTTACATTATGTTTGACATTATTCAAATGTACCTGCATCAAATAACGCATCTCAGGACGCAGTTGCTTGATTTTAACATAGGATCTGGCTAAAGCCCTCCGACTTTGACGGATCCCTCACGGGTGAAAGCGCTATGCGCGTGCGCCAGCGCTCGCCGCACATATCATTTCCTACTTGACACTGCTGGCAAATAAGAAATAACTCATGGACGAGGGGAGACTTCGCTGGTGCTCCTGGAGCAGACCCGGCATAGTAAATAGCGGCCATAATTCATTATGTATCACTGTGATTTTCAGCGATAGATAGTGATAGTTACTGCCCCAAAATGAAAAATAAACCCCTCAATGAGGGTTCCTTTGTGCTTGTATAAGGTCTATGGGCCTGATTCATTAAGGATCTTAACTTAAGAAACTTCTTATTTCAGTCTCCTGGACAAAACCATGTTACAATGCAAGGGGTGCAAATTAGTATTCTGTTTTGCACATAAGTTAAATACTGACTGTGTTGACATGTAGCACACAAATACTTGATAGCTTATTTGTACACTGACATTTAAAGTTGATATTTGTGTTCTACATGAAAAAACAGTCAGTATTTAACTTATGTGCAAAACAGAATACTAATTTGCACCCCTTGCATTGTTACATGGCTTTGTCCAGAAGACTGAAATAAGAAGTTTCTTAAGTTAACATCCTTAATGAATCAGGCCCTATGATTTTAAAGACGTGGGCATTTGAATGACATAACTTAGTGAGCCAAATATTTTGTTACTTTTTTAGAAGTACATCTGACGCAGTATTACTGGGGAGAAGCGATTATGAAAGTTATTTTTGTTTCTAACAGCTAAACAAATCCTTATTTGATGCTTTCAAGACATAACATGGGTTTATGAGGAGATGACAGGTCGAGTTTAGCATAGCTTTGAAATTCTCAGAGTGTAGACAGCGCAGTTCCTCGTCTCTTTGTGACTGTTTATCGTCCAATGTGGGCGCAGGATGCGTCACCAGTTTATGAAGTTTTACAATGCCGGACAATGTACTTCTCTGGAGAACTGAGGAAACAAACCTTTCACTCTGGCAAGAGAGCGATAGGATGGACAATGATTTTGCTAGAATTTGTTTACTAGCACTAAGACGGAGTTTTTATTTTCTTTTTGTTGTAGGTTTTAAGAGAATTTGGGAGTTGTGCCGATGTTTCTGACTCAGCTGCCAAGACAATAGTTTGTAAGGAAGTTGTAGAGACACAGGGAGGAAGTTATAGAAATGTGTTTATCTAAGAGTGTTTATTGAGCAGCATCCGGAAAGTAAATAATCCAACTTAAACAATTTTCTGGGGGTGAAATGTAAAATTGTTTTACAATACCCAACAGGTCCACCTGCCACAGCCCCGTCTATGAGGCTGCTGGTCAACCCTAAACCTGGGTACACACTACAGAAAATTTCTCCCAATGCGATAAAATTAACGGTTGTACCAACGACTGAAGAAAGAAAAAATGCTGCACACTAAAAACCAGTTACACGATTTACCTTCAGATCTGTACTCTTCATCACTCATAACCATTGGCTGAACAGATCTCTGCACACTCCATAGAGATCTACGGACGCTGCTGGTGCTGAGTGCATACACACTGCAGAATTGGAACGACATTGGTCCATCGTTGAATGAGATTTTTAGTTCAGTTTAAAAATCAAATGAAACCATACAATGAGTTTTGGAATGATAACCGTTCATCGCTGCATTGTACACACTAATGTGATATCGGGCCGAACGCTCAATTATCATGTGATTGGCCCGATAATTAGCTGAAAGCCCTGTAGTGTGTATCCAACCATAACTGGCAAAGAGACTCAATTATCTTTTATTTGTCTAGTGCATGTTAGACCATAAATGTAAACTCGGATTTGGTTGCTATGGTTTAATGCAAATTTTGCACTTAAATGCAATGTCAGTAAATGAGACCATTGGGTAAAGTTATCAAGTTGGGGGTTTCAAAAAGTAGAGATGTTCCTTATAGCAACCAATTAGAATCTAGTTATTATTTATTTAGTACATTCTACAAAAAGACAGCTGTAATCTGATTGGTTGATATAGGCAACACCTCCACTTTTTCAAACCCCGAGCTTGATAAATGTACCCCTATATGTCCCCATAGTGGCCACAATGCTTTAGCAGGAGTATTTCAGGCCTCAGTAGAGCCCATCATGTTATCTTTTGGTTGTGTGTAAGGAACGTGGAGAAAGTTCAGGCACTAGTTGCACAGCTCACATTAGTGATGTCATCGACGCATTTTGTGGTCTTGTTATCACTTCCTCTCACTACCCTTTTCTAGGGAGGTGATGAATCTACTTCACCCCAGAAACCTCCATTACAGTGGCTATAAAATGTATTCACTGTGTTACAACATGGAACCATGTTGGATATGTTTGAAATTTATTCTCACTAATCAAAACAAAGTACCTCAAAAAATGTAATCAAACCATTTAAAATTAATTAGGAAAAAAAAAATTCTATTTGGGTAAATGTCTATGAAGACTGTGGGATAGACTTAAGCTTCTAAATAGGAAAAATGGAGGTGTTGTCCATAGCAACCAATCAGATTCTAGCTATCATTTAACTAGCACAGTCTAGAAAATGATTGCTAAGATCTGATTGGTTGCTTTGAGAAACACGTTCACTTTTTTTGGTTGTTTTAGTAAATCTACCTCCACGGTATCTTACAGGTCTGCACAGTGCGACACAATTAATCATATAACAGTTTTAAGGTAACGGTACCCTTACAATAAATCCTGTTTTTTTTCCTTTTACATGTAGTACAGTGATTAACCTCAGGCTTTCTGTGAGTCTTGTAGAAAGTAGATATGTAGGACATCTGTTTTGGCTTTGGTTCAACTTTAAAAGGAAGAAATAGCTAGCTGTACACAATTTATCATGAGTAATCCTCTTTGGGCTTGTCAAATATACTTTGTAGTCTGTTTCCACTATTGTTTTTCTGGCTCGTGGTGCCATAATTTTAAAAACATTTGGAGATCTGTAAAACATATAGAATACCTGGAAGCGTCTCATTAAACTAAGGAAGCAATTAAACATGAAGATTGTGTTCTTAGGAAAGTTAGTTATGTAGATAATCAGATTTTATTTTTCAGAATCTCTATAGATAGATATATATATATATATATATATATATATATATATAGGTTATAGTTATGTTGTTATATCTTTGTTACATTGGACCCCTACATACAGTGGAGGCAGACATTTTTTGGGGCTAAATCAATATTAGGACTATGCGATCACTAGTAACCAGTGACAGCAGTGAGGTGTGAGGCAGAGTGTGCCTCATGTCACTAGTTTCTACTGCATTGATATGCTTAAATTAGTGGGTTCACAAACAATCTATTCTCAGTCATCATCATCACCATTTATTTATATAGCGAAACTGATTCCGCAGCGCCGTACAGAGAACTCATTCACATCAGTCCCTGCCCCATGGGGCTTACAGTCTAAATTCCCTAATATACACACACACACACAGACAGACTGAGTCAATTTTTGATAGTAGCCAATTAACCTACCAGTATGTTTTTGGAGTGTGTGAGGAAACTGGAGCACCCGGAGGAAACCCACGCAAACACGGGGAGAATATACAAACTCCTCACAGATAAGGCCATGGTCGGGAATTGAACTCATGACCCCAGTGCTGTGAGGCAGAAGTGCTAACCACTTAGCCAGAATACATTTCTTTGGACTAAATTGGATGTGCTTTACATATATAGGAACAGTATTTCATATAACATTTTGCAGAAAGAAAGGTTTTACTTTAATTCTGAACCACGATTAGTGCATTCATTATGCAGAATATTAAGCACTCACACAGCTTGGCATACCTTCAACAGTTCACATTTTCAGCATGTTGGGTGGGAAAGAGTGGATAAGTGTGAGTAAGAGTGGATAAGGGTGGGTAAGGGTTGGTTAGGGTGGGGCGCATTTTCCACATACTGTTTTAGTCAGGTATGTTTCGGGACGGGGCAATAACAGCCATTGTAATACTGTTGCTGCTACAATGACACCTCCCTAAAGCAGTGGCGGCACTACCATGGGTACATGGGCGTAACCACTATGGGGCCTGGGTGAGAGTGGGACCTTGCAATGCCGGGTCCACCCCTCCTCCAAGGTCCCCCTCCCCATATCACTCCCCGAGGCCCCCTCTCTGTTCTGTAAAGAGCAGTACAGAGTCCTCTTTGAGTTTCGTACGCGTCTTATCATGTATGCTGTGAAGAGGTGGCAGCAGCAACATCGGGCCCTTATCCAACTTTTGCTATGGGGCCCGGCGATGTACTGTTCCTATGCTAGACAAAGTTTTATGTTATTCCTCTGCCGTACCTCCCAACTATGCCGATTCTGGCAGGAGAGTCCCAAATTGCTGACTTCGAAAGGGGCGGTCTTCTGCAGAAATGGGTGGACTTTAACCTAAAAGTGGGCATTTAAGGGTGATTCGGATGGGTTTTGGGCAAATCCGGGGCGGAGCTAACGGTGTCCCGATTCGCAATGTGGCAGTGTCTCAGTATGCCTCTGTGCAGGCTGTGGGCAAACGCAGGGGTCTATGTATTAAGGCAAATATAGAAGAAAGAGCTGCACATTTCCACTCTTTCCTCCTATTGGCCACAGGCGTTCCGCAGAGGAGGAGTCAGGGCGGAGCTAGGGAGCGCATGCAGTGTAATGCAATTAATGATTACCATGCTGTGTGGGCGCTGCTCTCTCACTTCTCCCGTTTTATAACATGTGTTTTATTACACATGGCGCCGTTCTGCTCCAGAAACGGAGAGCTGCGGCTCTATGTACATTAATTCATACCGCCCTTAGTTTGTAGACTTACTAGCTATACTTAATAAATTCAATAAACCCCTTAATATTTACATTAGATACATCCAAAGCAATCATAATCATATAGGGTTAGATAAAATGCAGAATGAAGTCAGAAACATAAGGCAGTGGATTCAGGCTTGTAAAAACCAATAAATTAAAGTTGTCTGAAGGTCAATAAAACGCTTAAGAGAGCTGGTAACATTCTCACACAAGTAAATGCATCTGCCGGAGGGCGGAATTAACATTAAAATTGACTCTGAACATTCATTGTGTAGTTATAATTTAATGGCTCACAGTGATGTAGTTTCTGTTTTTTTAGCAGAGGAATTAATGTTTAAATACGCTAGGTATGTTAGAATACGCAAAGACATTTCCTTTACATAGATTAAGAAGGAAGGTAAATAGTTATTCTATAGGTTGTTTTATTTTCAGAAAATAAATATTATTTTTTAATTAATTTAATAATCTTACTATTCCTTTTTTTTTTTTTCACTACTTCATGCAATAAATTTTTTTGGAAGGCTAAAGGGGGAGATTCATTTGGCGACAATGTGGCAGGCGGACATCGCGCTGCGCACACTGCCGGCAATTATGGTAGAAATCTCTGTTAATTGTTCCTCAAACCTCTATCAGGTGTGAGGAAAGACGAGCGGAGATTCCAGTCATAACAGCGACGTGTCTCCAAATTGAATCTCCCCCTTAGGCTGGCAGCATTGTGTTTTGTTTTATCATCTTATTACGCTTCTTTTATAGGTTTTCTTAAGTTCTAAATGATGGTTTGTAATTCACAAAGATTCATTTTCCAAGGATTCAGAAATGCAGACAAGCAGCGGTCATTTTTGTTCAAGTACTTAGGTGTCCGCCCACTTTCCTCTATTGGTAAAAATATAACTTCAAAGCCCCGCCTACATACTTTCGGACCAACCCCTTCATTAATTTCAACCTTTCTCTTTTCCTCCTAAAATACTGCATTGAATCCTCTTTCATGTTTTAAATAAGGGATAAGAGTAAGAGGACATTGGGGCTGTCATTATTTCACGTGTCACGTTAGTACATTTGAACGTTCTTATTACAGTGTTACTTGTGCACTTATAAATCAATCTCCCCTATAATGAACACCTAAATTGTGTCCAAGGCGTCTCATTAAAATCATTGACTGGTGCCCGAACTCTGACTCCTCAAAATACATCATACTTGTCAATTTATTGTTTCTCCCTTGTTAGGTGGCAACTCCGCCCCCTGTTGCGGTTCACAGCATTGTGTCCTGTGGGGGCGGACTTAAGGTTACAATTCATGTCATTATGCCCCACCTCCCCAGGGGCAAGGCGCCTGCAATGGAGTCCCTGAAATTTGGGAACCTGCGCTGCGGATGCCTTGTGGCGCCTTATAAATAAATATTAATAATAATAATAATAATAATAATGGATAGGCAAGTATGAAGTACATTTAATAATCAAGTTTTTTTTTACTTGAAAAAAATTCGATGTGCAAAATTTTGACAGTAGTTACTTTGTCATAAAAACAGGCAAAACTGAACAACAATAAGCATACAACATCATAAAAAGGAAAGGCAAAGCCCAAATTTTGTAGCTTCGTCAAGGACTCTTGATGTCTTTTAAAGATGTATTTAGCTAAGGTCACAGTACCTTATTAGCAGGGCCGGACTGGCCATCTGGCACTTCTGGCAAATGCCAGAAGGGCCGATGGCCAGATGGGCCGGTTGCTAGCTGGCCGGCCCCATCGCTCAACACACAGACTGTCATGCCAGAATTCAGCATGACAGTCTGTGTGCTGAGCAGTGGGGTCGGCACTACACTTACTTCCTGGTGTGGTCGCTCCTCCCCTCTCTTCTATGAATGGCTCTGGAGATGTCACATGGGACGAGCATCATGTGATAGGTGCCGTCCCATGTGTTAGGAGAGACTGTACAGCGCGCTGCGGAGCGCACAAGGTAAGAGGGAGGGGGTAGTTTATGTGACAGGGGAGCTATATGTGGACAGGGGAGCTATATGTGTGACAGGGGAGCTATATGTGGACAGGGGATCTATTTATTTGTGTGACAGGGGATCTATTTATTTGTGTGACAGGGGATCTATTTATTTGTGTGACAGGGTATGATTATAGTGTAACAAAAAATAACACAGAATTTACTGACAGGCGCCAATAAAAATGGGATCGACAAAGTTAAAAAATATATAAATCAAGCTCTGAATGATAATGAATACAAATTACCAAAAAAATAACCCCCCAAAAAAATATCCAAAGAATGACCTTTATGATTATAGTGTGTATGTGTGTAACAGTATAACTATAGTATGTGTGTGTGTGTGACAGGTTATGATTATAGTGTGTATGTGTGTAACAGTATAACTATAGTATGTGTGTGTGGGCCGGTGTATGACCATAATGTGTGTATGGGTAGCTCTTAATATAATGTGGGAGGTAGGCTGTTAATCTAATAGGGAATTGCAGGTGGGGGCTAATTATTGGGTGCTATTCTATTTGTGGGGTGAAGATGGGGGCAATTTAATAGTGGGGCCTATCAATTTCAGATGGAGTGATTGGATTTTTAATTTAATGCTGGGGTGCTTTGGAGAGAGGGAAATAGTTTTATTTATTAAATGGGAATACTATTTAATGTCAGGGCTAGTTGTAGGGAAATAGATGTATTTATCAAATGTGAATACTAGTACTTTAATGTTGTGGCTGCAGTGAGGGCTAATTTTAAAACATGGATGCTATATTGATTTAACACCAGGGCTAAATTTCATCTGCTCATTTTTTTCTCCAAATAGGGCATCCAACATTCCAGGATCCAGACAAGCAGCAACTGATCTAAAGACACCAGCAGCCACAAGTGGTGACCATGACAAGACAGGTAGGAGAGACCAGGACAGTCTGCCAACTGTTCTGAATTTGATGGGTGACTGTCCCACTTAGTCAGGATTTGGTCTGACTACAAGGACAGTTGGGAGATATGTCCTGCTTCACACTGTACTGCTTGTTAAGGCAGAACTGCGTGCACCTAACAGTAGTGCACACTGTATTGCCTTTGTATCTGTCAAAAATTTGTCTAATAGCCAAATTGCATCATAGGAGCCCCCCTGACTTGAGTGCCCGGGCCGCCCGAGCCTTAATCCAGTTGGTCAGCAGGAGGATATGTGCTCCGTCCCGGACAGGGCACAGCCTGCAGAGCAAGCCGTGGAGCTCTAAGTCTCACGAGATTTATTAATCTTATGAGACTAAGAGCTTCCCTGCTCACTCTACAGGAATGTCAGCAGCATCAGAAGCATAGATAAGTACAGTGGGCTGGGGGTGTCATAATGTATCTGGGGGGGTGGCGTAATGTGGATGGGGAGGGTCTGATAAATGTAATGTTTTATTATAATGTATGTATCAACGCACCATTTTGACCACGTCCCCAACATAATGTAGCTACGCCTTTGGCAGCACCGCCACTGCACTGCGGCACACATTTTTTTTTTCCAGCTTATCAACAGAGGTGGGCCTGTGTGCTTTAAATGCCAGGGCTGATTTTTAGTCCCAGTCCGGCCCTGCTTATTAGTATTGATCTTCTGCTCATCCAGGATGTCCCCAGTTTTGAAGTAGGCGGGGACAGAACAACCTGCAGCCAATCATATAATCGATAGTCACAGCAGCAGGAGATAAGTGGTGATCATGTGTGAGGCAGAGACCTCTCCACTCCTGTGATTATATTAGTGAGGACAGGGCTGCATGTGACAGGGGCAGTGTAATAATGTGAGCATACCTCCCAACATTTGGGAAGGGGGCCAAAGGAAGGGTGGTGCGGCCATGGCACAATGGGGGCGTGGTCACTTCAGGATGGAGATGTGTCTAGCGCTTTTTCGGCCTCCCCTCCTAAACCTTTATTGCTCTGTGCACTCGTGCCATGCAGAGCCGCAGCATGCAATATCTTCCTAATTGCCCACAGAGTGGGACAAAGCTGTCCCAATCAGGATGGGGGGAGCCCTCAGATCGTGACTATCCTAAGAGCCAGATCATGGTGTTATATGCACTTTATATGAAACATTCTCATCTGCAATGTTGGGCTCTTGTGTGAGCTGTTAGTCCGACCAGATACACTGATTATTGAAGGACAACGTGAGATGTAGCTGCTGGTAGAAGCATTGTTTCCATAAAAGTCCCTGATTTATCAGTTGTTCTGGTCAGTATTACAGCTCTGGGTAGAATCATCTTCGTGAAGAAGACGGCTGTCAGTGGCAGCTCCCGACAGAATAAAAGCAGTACAGGAGGTCTGTTGGAATAGATCACAACATTGTGATACTTCCCCCAGCACCGCAAACCCTTTGGGAACTTCCCATCCTGTACGTGTGACATCCTGGCCACAACTTGTGACAGCTGTTTACTGTTTATAGTGCCGGAACCGAGCAACCGAACAAATGACAGCCCCCCCCCCTTACCCCACACAAAAAAATTCATCAATGACACGGTTTGACAAATGCCATCCCTCCAACAGTGACAGGTACAGCCCTGAATTTTAGGAGAAAACAATTTACATTATTGCGTTAGGAGTCCACGACTGTATCCCCACCCTGATTTACAGAATACATATTTCTTTGGAAGACATAAAATATTTGTTATGTCAGCATTTTAGCATTTCTCTTCCATGGGTGTGGATCATAATGTAAAAGAAAAAAAAAAACCTGGACTAAGCGTTTCCTGTTTTTCCATAATGTGCTGTGCAATCTGTTGTTGGCAATCACGCTATGCCGAACACTGACATTACTGGGTTATAGGAAGAAACGAGTTTAGATAGTAAGCTCTTGGGAACAGGGAACTTTTAACTTGTACGGCGCCAGGCTCGTATGTTGGACCTTGTTTATTCTAATACCAACAAAGGCATCAAATGGGACAAAAGATATGCAGGAAAATCTTCTCTAAGAATAAATACAAGCTGGTTTATATAAAAGTGTTACTAATAATATCTACAAATATATAGTCATGTGAAAAAGAATGTTCACCCACTTCTAAATCTCTATTTTTACATATGAGGACATAGTTTATAATGAGCTGGGTTCTTGGGGAAGACCAGTCACCCATTAGACTCCCAGGACCAGAATCATTGGTTCTACTTTTTTTTTTTTTTTTTTGCATTTTAATTTTTTTTATGTTTATTTTTTTTCATCAGAGTTGACTATTCGACTCTGATGATGTATGATGGATGTCCTCACGCTTTCTCAAAATTAACATCTCCAAAACGGAACTCATAGTCTTTCCTCCTTCCAGACTCCCCTCTCACCACAACCTCTCAATTGTTGTTAACAACACTACCATCTCATCTGTCACCCTTGACTCCTCTCTCTCTTTTGCCCCCCACGCCCAATCCCTTGCTCAAGCCTGTCGCTTCTAACTGGGCAACATCGTCCGCATCCGACCCTTCCTCTCACAAGACTCCACCAAAACCATCATCCATGCACTCATTATCTCCCGCCTGGACTACTGCAACCTCCTCCTCACTGGCCTCCCTCTCTCCCATCTCGCCCCGCTCCGATCTGTACTCAATGCAGCTGCCAGACTTATCTTTCTCTCACGTTGCTCCTCCTCTGCCTCCCCTCTCTACCAGGCCTTACACTGGCTCCATTTCCCTTACAGAATCCTCTTTAAACTCCTTACTAGAGATGGTCACTGACCCCCGTGTTTTGGTTTTGGATTCGGTTTTGGATCTGGATTACCGTCGTGTTTTGGTTTTGGTTTTGCAAAACCGCCATTGCGTGTTTTGGTTTTGGTTTTGTTTGGTTTTGTTTTGCTATTTTTTTGGAAAATCCATGTTTTTGGGCCTAAATTAACCCAATTTAGTGCTCCAACTGTTTTAGAGACAAGTAATCTAATTGTTGAGGTAATAAATCATCCAAAAAAACAGTTTAATTCTTCGTTGGTAGGCCTATTCTACACACAAAACAGATTGTCTTCCTCTCCATCTATGCATATTGGCAATGCAGCCATCGTCTTTGAATGTATATTACACCCTACACTTATAGTTAAATATGTAAAGAAATGGAAAAAGCCAGTTTGGTTTCTGTCTCTCCACGCCCCCCTCCACTTGTATAAAATACCAAAAAATTCAGCCATTATAGACTGTACAATATTAATTGACATGGAGAAAGCCAGTTTGGTTTCTGTCTCTCTAGGCCCCCCTCCACTTGTATAAAATACTAAAAACTCAGCCATTATAGACTGTACAATATTAATTGACATGGAGAAAGACAGTTTGGGGTCACTCTGTCTCTCAAGGCCCCCCTCCACTTGTATAAAATACCAAAAAATTCAGCCATTATAGACTGTACAATATTAATTGACATGGAGAAAGCCAGTTTGGTTTCTGTCTCTCTAGGCCCCCCTCCACTTGTATAAAATACTAAAAAATTCAGCCATTATAGACTGTACAATATTAATTGACATGGAGAAAGACAGTTTGGGGTCACTCTGTCTCTCTAGGCCCCCCTCCACTTGTATAAAATACCAAAAAATTCAGCCATTATAGACTGTACAATATTAATTGACATGGAAAAAGCCAGTTTGGTTTCTGTCTCTCTAGGCCCCCCTCCACTTGTATAAAATACCCAAAAATTCAGCCATTATAGACTGTACAATATTATGAAAAATGGACAAAGCCAGTTTAGGGTCACTCTGTCTATGACACCCTACCCTTAAGGATAAATTGCCCTAACAGCAGCCTTTCAAGATGGTATGTGATATGGAAATGCCACAAGTCCCTTTCCTCTTTGGGGGTAGATTGCACCCTACACTTACATAGAAAGTTTTAAAAAGATGTTATCTGCATCATCTTCAGCTTAATCCTCACCCTCATCAGTGTGTACGTCATCAACACAGACTATCAATTCATCGCCACTTGAATCCGCCATTAGAGAACAGTCAGTGCTTGGATGTCTTGGATGGTGAAGGCCTTCCTCGTGGAAGATATAGTTCATTTTTATAAACATCATTTTCTCCACATTTTTGGGAAGTAACCTTCTACGGCGATCACTGACTAAGTTCCCTGCTGTGCTGAACACTCGTTCAGAGTACACACTGGAGGGTGGGCAGCTTAGGTATTGCAAAGCAAGTTTGTACATGGGTTTCCAAATGGCCTGCTTTTCTTCCCAGTAAGGAAAGGGACTGTCTGACATTTCCATATCAACTACCTCTTGAAAGTAATCCTCCACCATCCTTTGCATGTTTATACTCATATTGGATGGAGTTATGGGCAAAGTGACACATTTTTTTGAAAAATCCTTCAAACCAGCCCAGATGTTAAATTGTTCTGGTCTGCCCCCTGTGTCTTCCCTGCTTCTTTTTTGGAAATTTAATTTTTTACGAGCAACAGCTTGAGAAAGTGAAGGAGGACTCGTCGTCAAGCCGAGGCCCAGTTCAGCGGCCAACTTGCTGAGCAATAGCTCCTTGCAAAAGTTCACATCTCGCTCATTTACAAGTAAAGACTCAATGTAGGTTTTAAACCTTGGATCAAGCACAGTGGCCAAAACGTACTGATCCGAGTTCAAGATCTTAATAACTCGAGGATCATTGTGAAGCGAATTAAGTACTTGATCGACAAGGCCAACATACTTTGCTGAATTGCTTGCTTTCAGCTCCTCCTTCATTTTCTCAAGCTGCTTTTCCAATAGTCTAATTAAAGGAATGACTTGGCTCAAACTAGCAGAGTCTGCACTGACCTCACATGTCACAACTTCAAATGGTTTCAGCACCTTGCACAGCACTGAAAGGATTCCCCACTGTGCAAGAGTGAAATACATCCCCCCTCCTTTCCCAATGTCATGACTTGTGCAATATGCTTGGATGGCTTTGCGCTGTTCCTCCATCCTCTGAAGCATGTACAGGGTGGAATTCCACCGAGTTACCACCTCTTGCTTAAGTTGGTGGCAGGGCAAGTTAAACTGCTCTTGGAGCTGCTGTAATCTCCTACATGCTGTGGCTGAATGCCTGAAATGGCCTGAAATTTTACGGGCCACCGAAAGCATCTCCTGCACCTCACGGTTATTTCGTAGGAAGCTCTGCACCACCAAGTTGATGGTGTGAGCAAAACAGGGAATATGTTGGAAATCACCCAGCTGTAATGCTCGCACTATATTGTTGGCGTTATCTGAAATGACATACCCTGGGGAGAGTCCGAGTGGTATAAGCCATGCATCAATCACATCTCTCAGTTTGCGTAACAAATTGTCAGCCGTATGCCTGTTAGTGAAGCCGGTGATACAAAGAGTGGCCTGCCTGTGACAAATGTTACGTAGTGGTGTACATGCTGCTGCTGTTCCTGCTGGTGAAGGTGAATGACCAACCCAGTGGGCTGTCACAGTCATATAGTCTTTGGTTTGGCCACTTCCACTTGTCCACATATCTGTGGTTAAGTGAACAGTGGGCAGAATGGCATTTTTCAGCGCAATCTCTACATTTTTACACACTTTTTGGTATAGTTGTGGAATAGCTTTACGGGAGAAATGGTGTCGCGATGGAATTCTGTAACGCGGACACAAAACCTCAATTAACTGTGAAAAACCAGCTGCGTTTATTGTGGAGATTGGACGCAGATCTAACACTAACATTGCAGCCATGGCGTCTGTGATTCGCTTGGCGACTGGGTGACTGCTGTCATATTTGCTTCCCCTCGCAAATGATTGTTTCACAGTTAATTGCTGAAATGTAGGACTGCTCATTTTATTAACCTGCCTCTGGGATGACGATTCACCCCCAGCAGCAGCAACAGCAGCAGCAGGACTAACGCTTTCTTCAGAGGAATCAATAATAGTGCCGGAGTCATCCAGCCTTAAGTGGGATGCCGGGCTAACTCCGAGCGCTACTGAGGATATTGATGAGGATGGTGTGGTGGGTGTATTTTGTAGCCGTCGGTATTTCGGTGAGCGGAGGGTCTTAGCTGATGAGGGAGTGCTTGTATTCTTTTGGGAAGAACTTTCAGCTTTTCCCAACACTTTGCCATGAACTCTCGTTAAATGGCGTAACATAGACGAGGTTCCAAGATGGTTAAGGTCCCTCCCTCGACTGACTGTGGCTTCACATACACTACAAATGGCTATACAATTGTTGTCTGGATTTGGGTAGAAATAATTCCACACATAAGAAGTGGATTTTTTTGTTTTATGCCCAGGCATGACAATGGCCTTTTTCTTGTCACGTGCCAGAACTGCTGCCACTGGTGCAGGACTTACACAAACAACCTCATCCTCATCAACATCCTCATTAGCGCCCTCGTCGCCTACACAAATCTCCCCCTCATCCTCTTCTAATT
This sequence comes from Mixophyes fleayi, assembly GCF_038048845.1. NCBI lineage: Eukaryota > Metazoa > Chordata > Amphibia > Anura > Limnodynastidae > Mixophyes > Mixophyes fleayi. Next base: position 324,320,016 of record NC_134405.1, on the reverse strand, counting down.
CCAAAGTGGCATCCTCAATTTGGGTATCACCGGCTACACTCGGGCTATTAAGGCACACATCAGCAGAATGCTCACGATTAGACATCCCACTGTTGGATGGACTCTCCACAGGGATTGTTGTCATTTGTGAATCAGAGCAAATATTCTCCTGTAATGCCTCACTGTTATCTTGCAGCTCGGCTTTGACGCGTAACAGTAGTTGTGCACCAATTGTAGGCTGGGTAACTTTTTGGGATCTGCCACTAATAGCCAAAGGTGAAGGCCTCATTCTCTCTTTGCCACTGCGTGTGTAGAATGGCATGCTTGCAATTTTTTTTTTATCGTCACTTAACTTTTGCTCAGTTACACTTCTTTTTCGCTTCAATACAGTAAAATTTTTTTTGGTTTTTGTTTTTTGCACTAATTTGAAAACACTCTGTTGTTTGACATCGCCTTGGCCAGATGACGTACTGGGAACACTAACATCAGGACTGGTGACAGAACCTGGTTGCTCATTCAGATCATATGTGGACTGCTTTGAATCCATTCTGAGCGCAAACCACTGGGGAGTGCTAAAAATTATTTAGTAGATTCTGCTGACAGTTATGACTTTTGACAGCCAGAAATATTAATGCACAATTAGGGAGGACACCCCAAAAGCACTGAGGAGTGCTAAAAATTATTTGGTAGATACTGCTGACAGATATGACTTTTGACAGCCAGAAATATTAATGCACAATTAGGGAGGACACCCCAAAAGCACTGAGGAGTGCTAAAAATTATTTAGTAGATACTGCTGACAGAAATGACTTTTGACAGCCAGAAATATTAATGCACAATTAGGGAGGACACCCCAAAAGCACTGAGGAGTGCTAAAAATTATTTGGTAGATACTGCTGACAGATATGACTTTTGACAGCCAAATATTAATGCACAATTAGGGAGGACACCCCAAAAGCACTGAGGAGTGCTAAAAGTAATTTAGTAGATACTGCTGACAGATATGACTTTTGACAGCCAGAAATATTAATGCACAATTAGGGAGGACACCCCAAAAGCACTGAGGAGTGCTAAAAATTATTTAGTAGATACTGCTGACAGAAATGACTTTTGACAGCCAGAAATATTAATGCACAATTAGGGAGGACACCCCAAAAGCACTGAGGAGTGCTAAAAATTATTTGGTAGATACTGCTGACAGATATGACTTTTGACAGCCAGAAATATTAATGCACAATTAGGGAGGACACCCCAAAAGCACTGAGGAGTGCTAAAAATTATTTAGTAGATACTGCTGACAGATATGACTTTTGACAGCCAGAAATATTAATGCACAATTAGGGAGGACACCCCAAAAGCACTGAGGAGTGCTAAAAATTATTTGGTAGATACTGCTGACAGATATGACTTTTGACAGCCAGAAATATTAATGCACAATTAGGGAGGACACCCCAAAAGCACTGAGGAGTGCTAAAAATTATTTAGTAGATACTGCTGACAGAAATGACTTTTGACAGCCAGAAATATTAATGCACAATTAGGGAGGACACCCCAAAAGCACTGAGGAGTGCTAAAAATTATTTAGTAGATACTGCTGACAGATATGACTTTTGACAGCCAGAAATATTAATGCACAATTAGGGAGGACACCCCAAAAGCACTGAGGAGTGCTAAAAATTATTTAGTAGATACTGCTGACAGATATGACTTTTGACAGCCAGAAATATTAATGCACAATTAGGGAGGACACCCCAAAAGCACTGAGGAGTGCTAAAAATTATTTAGTAGATACTGCTGACAGATATGACTTTTGACAGCCAGAAATATTAATGCACAATTAGGGAGGACACCCCAAAAGCACTGAGGAGTGCTAAAAATTATTTAGTAGATACTGCTGACAGATATGACTTTTGACAGCCAGAAATATTAATGCACAATTAGGGAGGACACCCCAAAAGCACTGAGGAGTGCTAAAAATTATTTAGTAGATACTGCTGACAGATATGACTTTTGACAGCCAGAAATATTTATGCACAATTATGGGGGACACCCCAAAAGCGCTGGGGAGTGCCAAATATGAAGAAAAAATAATAAACCTCTATCCTCCTCTCTGCACTAGCGATTTTGGTTAGAGCAATTGCAAGAACAATATTGTATTCTCTGTCCCTGCTCTAATTAGCCTATGACTACACCCTGCTCTCTCCCTCTGTCAAATGGTGATGGATTGCTGTGGAGGCGTGTATTTATAAAGTTGAAGTATCGCGAGAACCGAGCCCCGAGATCCGACGACGTCACAATGACGTTCGGCCTCGATTTGGATTCGGAATGGGCGGGAGAGTACCGAGCTGCTCAGCTCGGTACTCGGATACCCAAAGTTCGGGTGGGTTCGGTTCTCGGTGAACCGGACCCGCCCATCTCTACTCCTTACTACCACTTACAAAGCTCTCTCCCAGTCTACTGCTCCCTACATATCTAATCTCCTTACCATTCATACTCCCGCTCGCTCCCTGCTCTCGGCAAACGACCGTCGCCTCTCCTGCACTCTCATTACCTCTTCCCACTCCTGAGTCCAAGACTTTTCCCGAGCTGCCCCCCTGCACTGGAATGACCTCCCTCGCTCCATCCGTCTCGCTCCCAATCTGTGCTCCTTCAAACGGGCACTCAAAACTCACCTGTTCCTGAAAGCCTACCAACCATCCACTTAACCCCTCATCCACTCTGCTTGTTCTCCCTCCTCTCCCCTGGTCCCTTTTCTCCATTGCATCACTGCCTCCCTTCGTGCCTGTTTTGTCCACCCTCCCTTAGGATGTAAGCTCGTATGAGCAGGGCCCCTCTCCCCTCCTGTCTTCATACCGACTCTTCTGCTCCGCCCTCACTCCATATGTCTGCCCGGAGTTTCCGAAGCATTGGTACTTTGTGTTTATTGTTCTGTGATGTTTTACCCTGTATGGTCTACTGTTCGTATTATGTAAGGCGCTGCGAAAACCCTGTGGCGCCCAACAAATAAATGATAATAATAATAATAACTATTCGAAGTCACAAAAAACTCTTGGGGGTAGTTGTATTAAGCTGAGAGTCTCCAGTGGGTTTGAAAATGTGGAGATGTTGCCTATAGCAACCAATCAGTTACTAACTGTCATTTTGTAGACTGTACTAAATTAATGATAACTAGAATCTGATTGGTTGCTATAGGCAACATCTCCACTTTTCAAACCCATCAGAAACTCTCAGCTTGATACATTTACCCACAGTATACTGATGTATATTGGATGGGTGGGGTACGCGACAACAAAGAAGAGATTACTGACTTCAGTAAGTCCAACAAAAAGAATGCCGATTGCTTTAATTTAGGAAATAGCGACTTACTCAAAAATTGACATAGAGGAATTTCGTTGGCCCTGCTATTAACCCCGACATGCCGGCACTCACAGTGACATCACTTCAACTAGCAATAGTTACATTACTAGTAGTAAGAGTGCAATGCGAGGACCCGCCGGCTCTATAATGTTAAAACCCTTTGTAAAAACCATTATAGAGCCTTGCATTGTACCCTTACTACTAGCAGTGTAAATGACTACCACAGTATTGGATAATAATGTCTGTCACGTCAGCTACAATTAAATCTAGTATGAATATATGAATCTACGTGTACAGTAGGGAACTTGTTCAGGTCTCCGCTGCCATTCCCTAGCCAGTAAAACACTAGAGGGATGTCCTACTAATGTCACAATAATGAGGCGTGAACTTTGAAGCACCTAAGAAGTTATTTATGAAGTGAACCTGAGGCTCTCCCCAAAACTCCTGTATGCCTTCTTTCTGCACTCAGACGCAGCCTCTGCAAAGGTAGTGTAACGCCTGTGGAAAACAGGACAGATGCACACAGATGTCCTACCTTCCAAAATGATGACCGCCTACCGTCCACTTCGGATTCACCCCTGTCGCTCTCCGTCTCAGCACCGTCTTCAGTGAAGGTCTTACTCCTGGACCCTGCAGGGGAATACACTAAAGAGGACAGGTGCATACAAATAATAAACAATTTGGAATGTCACTTGCCAGTGACCACCTTACCAATGGTCACCAGCTACTTACCTGAGAACAGATATGGCTTCTACTTATCTGCTCTGGGCCACTCGTATGCGCTGGAACTCAGCCGCCCCACAGGCCTCCGTCCGTGGTCTGAACCCCGGCTGTTAAACCCGCCTTGCCTTGGGGCTCAGGACTTTAGGTCCCCTTTCGGACTGGGAGAGGGGCCTTATATGCCACTCTCAGCGACTTAAACTTTTAACTATCAAGGGACCAAGTGTCCCCTACACTACCAAGGACCTAGCATCCTGCTAAACCAAGACCTATCTCCCACTATCAACTATAAGGGCCTACCGCCCTGCTAACACCCAGGACCTAATGACCTTCTAACAATCCGGGCTGCCGCCCTGCTAACCTATCAGGAGCCTAGCGCCCCCCTCGAACTCAGAGGCCTGTGCCTCTCTACAACTCTGAGCCTTGTGCCCACCTAACTAACTATTGGGCCTTGTGCCTAAGCTACCTATAGGGCCTTGTGCCCAAATAACTACCTATTGGACCTTGTGTCCAAACAACTGTTACCCTGGCTAACTGTAGCCTTCTCAGAGAGTGAGGGGTGCGGGCGGGGGCCTGGGAGAGATGGTGCCCAGAAGGGCCCTACCTCTCTCCCAAGTCTTCAGGGATCTTATCCTGGAGTTTTCCCGAGTGCCGCTGCCTCCACCCGCTGCCGCCATCTTCGGATGTTGATGTCGCCGGTCTTCAGGTCGCAGAGTAGCTCCTAGCCCTGACAAGGGCATTCTGCTTCCGGGCCTCTTTTGCGTCGTCCTCTATCTTCTGCTCTTGACCGCGCCTTGGCCTTCTGTCCGGCGTCTTCTTCTCTTCTTGACCGCACCGGCTCTTGTCCGACATCCTCTTCAGTCTCTCTCCGCCGATGAACTGTCGGTGCATGCCGGCTTAAATAACTGACGCCACTCAGTGACGCGGCGCCAAACATTTAAACGGCCGGGAGGTGAGCCCTGATTGGCTCACCACCCTGGCCAAACGGAACGGGAAAGATGGAAGCCATCGGATCCTCGCCCTGCAGGTAAGCCCTCCACATTAGTGTGCAGAAAAGGTGCATTAAGCAAAAGCGTAAACGTTCCATCATAGTGCAACCTCCTTCCTCTTTTCTACCAGCCATTGGGAATAATTAATCTTCAGTTTTTCTAAAACAAAAATGCTGCTCTTTCACCTTTGTTTGTAGCTTAAACAAATCATGATGGTAAGGACATATCGGAACTGATTTTATTACATCTGTCACTTGTCAGTATTGAGCTGTTCGTTACATCGCCAGGAGTGTGATTGTCACAAATCGGGATCTTAGCCGCACTTACCACATCCGCCGCTGTCATATCACGGCTACCTGGGTCCCGTCTGGCCGTCTGCAACATTCCCATCATCCACACCTCCATTTGTAAACAAACACATACTGTTTGTTCTGCTGCATGGGCGCGGCCATCTTGGATGCAGTCAGGTGATCATTCCAGACCAACCAGATTCTGCAGCTGTGATCACATGAACTGATCAGCCAATAGTTGTTTGGGACACCCTATTTAAACCTGCTTCTGTGATCTGTTCATTGCCAGAACAACACACTTCTCTCCAGAGGATAGTTCTTGGCTCCAGTGTTCCTGTCTGCATTCCTAAGTGCAGTGTTCCGGACTGCATTACAAGTGCAGTAATCCTGACTGCATTACAAGTGCAGTAATCCTGACTGCATTACAAGTGCAGTAATCCCGACTGCATTACAAGTGCAGTAATCCTGACTGCATTAAAGGTGCAGTGTTCCTGTCTCCATTACTAGTGCACTGTTCCTGCCTACATTTCCAGACTGCTAATTCCCCTGCTATATTCTACAATCAGCAAGAACATGAGCAAGAAGTTCATCCAGGCTGCTAAGTTCTGTTTCACTCCTGCTCCAGCTAGTCCCAAGGGTCCCGAATCGGATCAAGAAATTCAGACGACCGTGACAGTTTGTTCTGGCCCAATGGATCCGCCAGGGGAACATACCCCGAGGGAGGACTCTGTCCAAATATTAGCTGGACGCATTGAGAGACAAGAAACTAACCAGGGGCAAATTTTGAGATTGCTGCAGGATGTTTCTACACGTATGGATACCTTGCAGTTATTCCGCAGTCAACCATCCCATACTCCGCCTGAGCCAGTAATACCTGCCTCACTACCCACTTCATCCGGACTCCATCTTCCCACGCCAGCTAAATACAATGGCGATCCGAAGAATTGCCGCGGGTTTCTCAACCAGTGTAGTATACACTTTGAATTACAACCCGGGAATTTCCCTACTGCACGTACCAAAACTGCTTATATTGTTTCGCTACTATCAGGGCAAGCTCTGGCATGGGCATCACCGCTCTGGGAAAAATCTGACCCAATTTTATCTGATATTGATAGCTTCCTGTCTACCTTCCGCAGAATATTCGACGAGCCTGGAAGAACAGCGTCAGCCGCTTTAGATATTCTGCGGCTTCGGCAAGGACAGCAGACCGTGGGCCAGTATGCCGTTCAATTTCAAACACTTTCCTCTGAGCTGTCTTGGAATAACGATGCTCTTGTTGCGGTCTTCTGGCAGGGCCTGTCTGACCACATTAAAGATGTATTAGCATCTCAGGATTTACCTACAACGCTAGACCAATTGATTACCATCTGCAATCGGGTTGATATTCGGTTCAGAGAGAGAGCTCTAGAAAAGAGGAGGCTGAAACACCCCAAGTTCCTCCCTATTCAACGGGTCTGCGCATTGTCTCCTTTCCCTGAAGGACCCATGCAACTAGGCAAAGCACGATTTCACCCACCGAGCGACAACGGCGAGTTAGAGAGAAACTTTGCTTATACTGTGCCAGTTCCGGACATCTGCTACATTATTGTCCTCGCAAACCGGGTAAACATACCCTCCTAGCTGACTATGAGGAGGTGAGCCTAGGAGTGGCCCTTCGCTCCCCACAAGGCAAGGACTGTATTATCCCAGTCACCCTGAAACACGCTCAAGACTCCCAATACATTTCAGCCCTGCTGGATTCAGGAGCAGCTGGGAATTTCATGTCTGCCAAATTAGCTGCTGAACTAGCCATTCCACTAGTGAAAATTCCAGTGACCATCTTTCTCTCTGCGGTTGATGGTAGCCGTATTCCAGGGGGTACCATTACGCATCAGACTTCTCCAGTGACTCTCCAAATAGGAGTTCTGCATTCTAAATCCCTTACCTTTTTGGTCATCCCAGAAGCCACTAGTCCTGTGGTTCTCGGGTTTCCATGGCTTCAATTGCATAACCCCCATATCGACTGGTCGAATCCACAAATCTTGGCGTGGGCTCCAACTTGTTTCGAGTCCTGTTTACAACGTGTTCTTCCACATTGCGCCACCTCTGATAAAGAAGTTTTGACAGTTCCTTCTGCCTACCAAGAGTTCACAGACGTTTTCAGTAAGCAGGCTGCTGAAACTCTACCACCTCATCGGGATTGGGACTGTCCCATTGATCTAGTTCCAGGTAAAACCGCACCACGTGGCAGAGTCTACCCTCTTTCTATCCCTGAGACAAACTCTATGTCTGAATATATAAAAGAGAACTTGAAAAGGGGTTTCATTCGTCCATCCTCTTCACCAGCAGGAGCCAGGTTCTTTTTTGTAAAGAAAAAGGATGGTGGATTACGTCCCTGCATCGATTACAGAGGTCTCAATGACATTACCATCAAGAACCGGTATCCTCTGCCCCTAATCACAGAGTTATTTGACAGAGTCAAAGGTGCCCAAATATTCACAAAGTTGGATCTCCGCGGGGCCTACAATTTGATTCGCATTAGGCGTGGCGACGAATGGAAAACCGCCTTTAACACCAGGGATGGGCACTATGAATATCTAGTCATGCCATTCGGTCTGAGCAATGCCCCAGCAGTTTTTCAGAATTTCGTAAATGAAATCTTTCGGGACTTACTGTACCATACTATTGTGGTATATTTGGACGATATCCTCGTTTTCTCCTCTGATATCCAGTCCCATCGCAGACATGTTAAAGAGTTCCTCAGCCGTCTCAGAAGGAATAAACTGTATTGCAAGCTTGAAAAATGCACCTTCGAAGTTGAATCCATCCCATTCTTGGGGTATATCATCTCAGGTACTGGTCTCCGTATGGACCCAGAGAAGGTGCAAGCTATTCTTAACTGGCCTCAACCATCTACACTAAAGGCAGTACAGCGATTTCTGGGATTCGCGAACTATTATCGAAAATTTATTCGTGGCTACTCTACTGTAGTAGCACCACTCACCGCTCTCACCAGAAAAGGAGCTAATCCTGCCAAGTGGTCTGAAGAAGCCCAAACAGCTTTTCAACTTCTGAAACAAGCATTTATTTCTGCTCCCATACTCAGGCAACCAGATTTAACCTGTCCATTCTACTTGGAAGTTGATGCCTCATCTGTCGGAGTAGGGGCAGTTCTTTCCCAAAAACCAGCTGATGAGCAATGGCATCCCTGCGGGTTCTTCTCCAGGAAATTTTTACCAGCTGAACGAAATTATGCCATAGGGGACAAAGAACTGCTTGCCATCAAATTGGCGCTTGAAGAGTGGAGGCATTTACTTGAGGGAGCTCGTTATCCTGTCACAATATACACGGATCACAAGAATCTGCTCTACCTTAAAACTGCACAGTGCATGAATCCACGACAGGCCCGATGGGCACTATTCTTTTCTCGATTTGATATCCATGTCACCTTCTGTCCCGGTTCCAAAAATCGCAAGGCCGATGCTCTGTCACGTTCTATGGTGAAAGAGGAAGATTCCATCACTGTGGATCCACGGCCTATTATCAACCCACTCAGCATCGCAGTCAGTAGACCCGACAATACACCTCCCCAGGGAAAAACTTTTGTTTCTGAGAATCTGCGTAAAAAATTGCTCCAATGGGCACATTGTTCTAGATTTGCCGGTCATGCGGGCATCCGCAAAACTCAATCTTTCATATCGAGAAGCTACTGGTGGCCTACTCTTCATCAGGATGTTCAGCAATTTGTTTCCGCATGTGGCAGCTGTGCCCAACATAAAAGTTCAAGACAATCTTCAGCTGGTCAACTTTTGCCTCTGCCTATTCCCACCAAACCCTGGACCCATATTTCTATGGACTTTGTTTCTGATTTGCCAAATTCTAATAATTTCAATACCATCTGGGTCATTGTTGACCGATTCTCTAAAATGGCGCATTTTGTTCCTCTCCGTGGCCTCCCATCAGCACCTATACTGGCTCAGCAATTTATAAAGGAGATCTTCCGTTTGCATGGGTGTCCTGAAGAAATCGTCTCAGATAGAGGAGTTCAGTTTGTGGCGAAATTCTGGAGATCCTTATGCCAAGCACTACAGATCAAACTAAACTTCTCTTCGGCCTATCATCCACAGTCCAACGGGCAAACGGAAAGAGTCAATCAGGACCTAGAAACATTTCTCCGTTTGTACATATCTTCTTCACAAGACGACTGGGTAGATCTGCTTCCTTGGGCAGAATTTGCTCATAATAATCATTATCACGAATCTTCTGCTTCCACTCCATTTCATACGGTCTATGGCCTACACCCCAGGGTACCCTTGTTTACTCCACTTCCTACAGCCTCAGTACCTGCCTCTGAAGTTTTTCTAAAGAATTTTGCAGGCCACTGGCGCCAAGTACGGGAATCTCTACTTAAAGCGTCCCAACGCTACAAAATTCAGGCCGACAAAAAGCGACGAGCCATTCCAAGTTTGAAACCGGGAGACAGAGTATGGCTGTCAACTCGCAATCTACGCCTCAGAGTTCCATCTATGAAATTCGCTCCCCGCTTTATTGGACCGTTTAACATCTCCCGGGTCATCAATCCAGTGTCCTACAAATTACATTTACCATCTTACCTCAAGGTACCCAACTCCTTCCATATTTCTCTCTTAAAACCATTGGTGCTAAATAGGTTTTATACACCCAAACTGGTTTCTCCTGAAGTGCAGACTGAACATGGTGATGAATATGAAATTAAAGAGATCTTGGACTCTCGGTTTCGACATAAGACCTTACAATATCTAGTCGACTGGAAGGGCTATGGTCCAGAAGAGAGAGCCTGGATCAAAGCTTCTGATGTCCATGCTCCGTCTCTCATCAGAAAATTTCACCGCAAGTTTCCAACTAAACCCCAATCTAAGTGTCCAGTGGCCACTCGTAAGGGAGGGGGTACTGTCACAAATCGGGATCTTAGCCGCACTTACCACATCCGCCGCTGTCATATCACGGCTACCTGGGTCCCTTCTGGCCGTCTGCAACATTCCCATCATCCACACCTCCATTTGTAAACAAACACATACTGTTTGTTCTGCTGCATGGGCGCGGCCATCTTGGATGCAGTCAGGTGATCATTCCAGACCAACCAGATTCTGCAGCTGTGATCACATGAACTGATCAGCCAATAGTTGTTTGGGACACCCTATTTAAACCTGCTTCTGTGATCTGTTCATTGCCAGAACAACACACTTCTCTCCAGAGGATAGTTCTTGGCTCCAGTGTTCCTGTCTGCATTCCTAAGTGCAGTGTTCCGGACTGCATTACAAGTGCAGTAATCCTGACTGCATTACAAGTGCAGTAATCCTGACTGCATTAAAGGTGCAGTGTTCCTGTCTCCATTACTAGTGCACTGTTCCTGCCTACATTTCCAGACTGCTAATTCCCCTGCTATATTCTACAATCAGCAAGAACATGAGCAAGAAGTTCATCCAGGCTGCTAAGTTCTGTTTCACTCCTGCTCCAGCTAGTCCCAAGGGTCCCGAATCGGATCAAGAAATTCAGACGACCGTGACAGTGATCAGGAAACGCGCTTCTCTGCCGAAGACTGATGGAGATCAGGTCTCGTCCTGAATTATTAATATAATAATGCTTCACGCAGAACACTGCCACAGAGAGTATTCATGCCCAGCATTCTGTCCAGAAGTAAAAATATAAATAATAGTAAAAATGGACAACGTGCCCCTCTCCCCCCAAATCCTCGACCAGTTCCTGCACTAGACAAGGCTGGTTTCCACCATAACAAGAAGATCATGGGTGTGTACAGTGCTGAAATCTCTAAGGGGAGCTAGTGCAAAAAACAGCCCCCCACCCCTCCCAGAGGCTACCACCCCCCACACTGGGGCTCCTCTTGAATCCCATGGGCTGTGGGCGCCAGGGTGATTAACAAGATTAGGTCCCCCTGGAGGAGACATCAGTGGTCCCAGTATAATAGGATGGGGTCACTTCATAGATGACCTCCTTTATGTGTGACGGCGTTACCCACTACTTGGAGTGGGCCAGGAAATGTGCTTTTCCGATGAAGTGTAATCTCCAGTTCTTCAGTTGGTGGATTCAATTAAAAGTCTAGAAAGAGACCCCATCTCCACCAGCTCAGAGATGTTGAAGAATTCCATTTGTGAAGTGGGAACGAGTATACTTCGCCTAATTTAACCCGCTTGAAGGAAGTGTTGACTCAACGTCAGATGCAACAAAATTTTATTGAACCCAAACTCTGAAAATAAATCACGTTGACGATTCCAAAAGTCCTTGCCAAAACCTTTTGTCCTCGCGAACTCCCATTTCAAAACAAGGAATCCGTTTCTCATTATATTATTCTACACTTAATATAAACAATCAAACTCCCAGCGCAGTAGAGTTATCCCTGTATCGGAGGACCAGAGTGTACAGTAATTTGAATGGCGTAGAAACGTAATAGAACTGGGACAGGTCCCACCAGTATCATCCTTTGTACTCCAGTATCAGACTAGGGCATGCAATCATTTTCCTAAATAAGTAAGTGTCAGTATATTGCATACTGGCCTACTCCTAAATTTTGTGTAGTTCACATGAATCACACCAGACAACAGGCCTTTCTAGTGAAGTGGACAGTAGCCTCAATGACCTCAGGGAAGCGAATTGCGCCATTTTGGCGTCGCTTCTACTGCCCAATAACACTGCACTTGCCACTTGACCTACCCATTGTTCCGTTAATGACCGGTCTGATTCTGCGTTATATGACTACCTCATACTTCTGTAATCATGTGGGAAAGATGTACAACATACTTGCCAACAGGTGGCCATGCAGGGGTGGGGCTCTGAAAATTGCATCATTTTGGCCCCACCCCCGTGACATTATGGCGCAAACGTGTCATTTTACAGCAGGGGCAGGGCCAAATGTCACGATTCCCGGTGAATGGCGGCATTTTGGATTTATTTGTGCCCACTTCACTAGGAAGTGGGCAGATGCTGGAGTCCGTGAGACCCACCCAGAATTCGGGAGTCTCCCGGAGATTCCGGGAGAGTTGGTAAGTATGATGTACAAATGAAACCACACCTCTTCCATGCTACCTCTCTTACCAAAATTCACCAGTATATACAAACATACAAGACGATAACTGCGAAATTTACCTCATACAATAAGCACATTTAGAATTAGAAGCAAAGCAAAAAAAGGATCAGATCTGCCCCTTGGCAAACCATGTTGCTCTGCAAGGAACACAGACATCATACTAGCCAACACTCCCAGAATGTCCAGGAAGCTCCTGAATTTCGAGGAGACCTCAATGGACAACTGGCACCCTCCCAGTTCCAGGGGAGCTGAGGCTTAATTTTGTGAAATGCGTCATGAAGCCCCGCCCTGCAGCATAAATCCACACATCATGGCAGGGGGGTGGGGCTATGGTGTTATTGGTGTTGGTGTTACTTCGACCCCTCCCATACTTGTCACCTGACCTTTTGCATGCAAGGAATATACTGGCTGCTTTTGCATGTTGCACACAAATACTGAACAACTTTACAGCTTTCCCCACATATTACATTTGCCACCTCTGCAGTGTAACATGGTTTTGCCAATGTGCCAAATTCCACCTTTTTTTTTTTGCTTTGCTGCTAACGGTAACTAAGGCCCAGACTCTGATTTGCTTTTGCCGGACGAAATAAACAAAACTACTGCTTAACATTTACTCTTGCACACACAACGTTGTTTTTTTTTTTTACCAACTGCTTATATAAATTCTGGGGCAGAGACAAATTTCCTTTTTGAACCAGAAAATGGAAAACTGACCAAAAAAAGAAAACATGTTATATCCTGTAATTAATGTTTCCTTTAAAAAGGAAGGGTGAGGGGAAAAGCCAGCAATGATGAATATTTTTTTTCTAAAATACTGGTCCTTTTAGTTTCATTTATGTTTTGAATAAATCACGAGATTAAGGGAACATTGGTGTTTATTATATGTTGCATGTTTTCAAGCTTTTTTTAATCGGTTATGTGTCTCTCGGCAAAGAAGGGAAAACCCTTCCAAATGTGCCCTATCTACCTCATTACCTCATATTATTTTTGCTCTGTAAAAGAAACATCTCACTTTGTATGACTACACAGTCCTAGGTTGTCCAGTGCACCTACTCCACATTTAGCAAGTTCTCTGTACAGCGCTGCGGAATTAGTGGCGCTATATAAATAACTGATGATGATGATACCTTCTTTCAGACCAACTGCACCTATTGGACAGGTACAAACGCTTTTTCCTCTGCTAATGCTGTCATCTTGCTGTGTTTTGGCTTACTAACTTGCTCGCTGTGCAAACCGAGTCACATTTGCGCAAAACGTAACCAAACGAACCAAATACAATTATGCCCTTTGGCAGTTTTTCCAGTTGTTAATGACCATCACTGTTTTAATTATGGAACACACACAGTCCTGTTAGCCATAATGTATTCTGCAGCAGAATACTTCTGGGCAGAAAATGGAATCTCCCTGGACCTGTACCTGCTCTCTTTTGGCACCCCTGGCAGCTTATACAGGATACCTGACAACTTACTCTTTTGACAATGACAGACTCCCCTCTGGAATTGACAGTTCTCTCTGTTAGTTTGGCAGCTTTTTCTGATAGATTGGCAGCTCTTTCAGCAAGACTGGCAGCTTTCTCTGTAAGGTTGTCGGCTCTTTCTGTGTCAAACATGCAGCTTTCTCTTTCTCTCTTTCTCTAAAAGGGAATGGTGACCCTACTCATCTCCTACAGTCACCCTAGGATGTACTTGCTCTCTGTCTGTCTGCCTCTGCAACACTTGTCTACACTGTATTCACTCTCACAGTGACTTCTGTCAGGTGCAGCCAGTGTGGATGTGGCTTCATTACTTTCTGTGTTCTATTGGCTCCTCTGAGTATGGAAACAGTCCCAGCAATGGCCAAGCCTACCTAATCTATGGCTGCACACCCATGCTTACTCTCTCCTCTCTTTGATGCCAAGTTTGGTGGGCTCTGAGGTCACTTCCTCTGTCCTCACTCCTCAGGCATGTTGGGAACTGTGGTTTCCAGCACCCAATCAGATGAGACTGAGACATTAAAACCAACTTAATTTCCAGAGACGACTGCCCAGTCCGAGATCTCAGAGACAACAGCCCAGTTCGAGATCCCAGGGAAAACAGCCCAGTTCGAGATCCCAGAGACAACAGCCCAGTTGGAAATCCCAGAGACAACAGCCCAGTTGGAGATCCCAGAGACAACAGCCCAGTTTGAGATCCCAGAGACAACAGCCCAGTTCGAGATCCCAGAGACAACAGCCCAGTTGGAGATCCCAGAGACAACAGCCCAGTTCGAGATCCCAGAGACAACAGGCTAGTCTGAGGTCCTACAGATGACAGACCAGCCCGAGGTCCTGGAGATGACTGACCAGCCCAAGTTGACTGCCCTGGCTGTAGGCCTTAAGACTATTCTGCCCTGGTTCCACCATCTGAATTCCAGCAAATTATTTTTGATGGTGACATCGTACAATTTGCTCAATGTTTGTGCTACTTTCCTACCATACCAGCCTTTTTGTTCAATCAATGTAATGAAATAGCCTTCATGCTGATGGGGTTTAAATGGGATGTTCAGCAATGGGCGAATCCTCTCATTGAGGCCCAGGACACCATATGGCACGATGTCTTGGTTATAAAGATGTTCAACTCTATCGTCAGCCAATCCACTCTACAATCCTTTTGGTTTCCCTGTCTCTACACTAAAGTCTGTTTCTACTCCTGTGCATCAAGACAAAGTTGTAAAACAAGTGTTTGTTTGCTTGTTATTTTTTAAAAAAAATCTTTTCTCTTTATGGTAATACCAGACTGCACAAAAATAATCTTGACATGTGTTAGAGGAGGACGGGTGACCTTCACTATCTTATATTTCACAACAATCTTTTTTTTTGTCTCAGAACAATCATTATTTTCCTTGGGCAAAAGGCATTTCTGTTGGAATGGACTGGTAGGTTGG
This sequence comes from Mixophyes fleayi, assembly GCF_038048845.1. NCBI lineage: Eukaryota > Metazoa > Chordata > Amphibia > Anura > Limnodynastidae > Mixophyes > Mixophyes fleayi. The sequence continues at coordinate 324,304,720 of NC_134405.1, read as the reverse complement.
ACACAAAATGGCTGTCCCCATGGTGTGTATGCACAGGTACACTGTATGACTTGCTGAATAAAGATGGTATTTTTGCTGTGTTCATAGCAACAAGCACACACTTTGTAAGACTTTAGGATGCAAATGATCTTTTCACACAGCCTAAAATACATACCACAAAGCAGCAGAAATAACACACAGGGATGCTATTACAACTCTGACTGCAGCCAAGCAAACATTTTTAGGTGCAAAGAGAGAATATTCACATAGATCTACACACCAGACCCGAAAGATGGAAAATTTGAAAGAAGAGACGCACAGGGGGATTTTGGATTAAAAAATAAGATAGCTGTGTTGTATGTAGCTGCACTGCAGGTCATCTGGAAGGTGGCGGAAAATAAAGAAAACTACTTGTATTATTTCCTCTTAATGTCCTGATAGAGTCTGGAGGGTTTATAGACAGGGCCATCTTTTCCATTGGGCACGATGGGCAGGTGCCCGGGGGCCCCACAGGTAAGGGGGCCCCATAGACAGGGCTCTAAAGTAAAATAAATAATCCTGCAAAAAAAAATATCCTGCAAACATATCTATATCTATCTATCTATATATATATATATATATATATATATATATATATATATATATATATAGATAGATATATATATAGATATATATATATATATATATATATATATATATATATATATATGATACACATATATAGAGGTAGGGGCCCCGCTGCACTGCTTTGCCCGGGGCCCATAATGTTGTTAAGGTGGCCCTGTTTATAGAGGTTTGACAGGTCCTCTTTTGTTGTCTATAGACAATTCACAGCCTAGAGAACGCCATCCCAGTACACTTAGAGGAAAGACGGATACGCTTTACTAGATAGTATGTCTAAGGGACTATTGTCAATCGGTAGGGAGTGTAATCTGGGTCAATGTCAGGAAAAAACACAAATGCGTGGTGCTAACTACAATAGATAATAGTCCATGTTTTCCTGTTTATTTAGTCCTGTCATATGACTCAGTGAACTCGGTCACTGGACATGCGGCAGAGTCACAGCTCACAGCGCCTTGCACTGATTGGTTGGGCAATTCAGCGTCCTTAACTGTCTGCCAATCATTGCGCAGCTTGTCAGAACAATGGAGGGGCACAGAGTGTGAAATGTTAAGCTGAATCGGCAGCTAAGACTGGTAAGGCTGGGCACACACTGGAGAATTTTCGTCCAATGATCGGGCAAATCAGCCGACATACGACTGTTCGGTAGGAAGCCGGGTTAATGTGTATATAGTGACACAATGGTCGAAAGTCGTCCCAAAGTGTCGATTGTCGGCTCACTGGGCAGGTCGTACTGTTTAATATTTTCCACCCAATCTCCTACCGATCATGTAGTATGTTTTCTGATCGATCCACGAGCAACTGCCGATAGTTCCTCGAGCTGCGACTCCTTTGGGGGAGTGTGTATGTTAATTTCTGATGCCTGTACCTGTCCCACGTGATACGGTGTCCGCACGTCAGTCATTTTGGTAATTAGGTGCTTCTAGCAGTAAAGCAACAGAAGGTGTCTATTGCATTTATGTGTACAGCATATGTCTGCTAGTTTAATTATAAACCTTTGTCAGTGGAGTGTTATAAAAAAAACAATCTTTTATTTATATGTGTATTGCTTATGTCTGCCTCCATAATTACAGCCCTTTGTCCCTTTATTGTACTCTCAATACACATTCATAAAAATTCAAAATATGTGTATTACATTAGTCTGTCTACATAATTATATACGGTAACTGTGTCCATGTACTGTACAAGAATAACCACATTTTTGTGTTTCCTATAGATGTGTATTCTATATGCCTGGTTGCATATGAGTACACCTGTGTAACTGGTAAAGCATCTTGCACCTGTGTTCTGTAACCCTTTACATCGATATTCAACATGTTTTATAATTGAACCTTTACTTACTTATTATTATTAATGCATATATTTGTAAAATACACAGAACAAACCACACGTTGTGAATCCAACAGTATCCATATTAGTAAAAAAAAATTGTTGATGTGCGTTTGCGAACGACCGTACACTGTACACAATTATGTGCTAACGAATGATCGAAGAAAACGAGTTCCGTTCTCTTGTTTATGAGGTTTGGGGTGGTTACTATTGAACATACTGTGACCTTTATTTAAATTTCTTGAGGATATTGTTACATGGAACTCATATGTCGTATCAGTGTGTACAAAATTCAAATCTTTGCTCATGCCAATATGGCTGTGAAAATTCGCTGCTCGGACGGTCGGTCTTTCGTTAGTCGTCTAAAACGTGACTAGTGTGTACGTATTAATCGTCCGAGCAATCGGACCTTCGGTCGATGGTAAAGTCATTGTAGATAACAGGTCAATGGGAAAATTGTCCAGTGTATACCTAGCCTAAGAGGATGGTGGGAAAGAATAAGAAGCCCATGGATTGGGTACAGTGAGGTGTGGGTTTTAAATTCAGTGATGACAATCTTTTCACTTTTGCTGGTTGTACTCTTGTAAGAGTAAATGGTGTAATCAGTGTGGTGAGGAGTCACAATTTTGCACAAAAAGAACCAAGAAAGTTCTACCACATCAAGTGGACTTTGCCTGCTAGGGCATGCTGGGACTTGTGGTACCAAAGTAGCTGGAGAGTCAAGGGCTGCCTACCTTTGCTATTAGGTCAGTGATAATGACATCGCCACCTGCAGTCTAAAAATAGCTACTGCAATCAATAATTATAGTTCCACACCTATGCCTGGGTTCTAATCTCACAATTACTTTTCATGGTGAAAGTGGGGCTGCAGCTTCCAGAATTCTTATCTCAGTGCCAGTCTGAAGGTCTGATGATTAAAGCACTCTGTATTGAAGAAGGTAATTAGATACTACTTATGATGTTGGGGAAAGATAAATACATGACTAATGGTCTTACCAGTAACTCAGAGGTGGTTCCTTTGTCATCTGTTAATATCGCATATCCTGCCATGTAGACAAGTTTTTAATTTAATAAGAATATAAGTATAGTAATGTTTTTTTCTATTTCTTTTAAATGAGCAGGATCAAAACAGCAAGTCACAGCACAGTAGGCACATGATAACCTCAACATCTGTCAGACATGGCAGAAGTATGGAAGGTAAGTACATGGGAGGTAAGTACACTTGTTACACAGCTGCTCCTCAAACACTAAGGTAGGTGCGCACTTAGAGTTGACTGAAAACCCTCCCCTGGGGCCTGGAGCTCATTGACAGGCTGGTCCTTCTCCAACAACTGCAATGCATGATATGATATGCAGAGGAATGGATCTACATCTGTTCCTCACCTACCGTCTCCATAGTATTTACCAGTCCTGCTCCACTGACATCGTCTCACATGGCGCGCACACGTGCACCCTCCCGCTGTGCAGGTAACAAGAGAGGCAGACAGAAGAGTCTGCCTCCCCAACACAGTACCGGTAGAAGAAGGTAAGTGTTGGGGAGAGGGGAAGACTCTTACTGGGGGTGGAGGTTGGGCTATTTATTTGATGGTGAGGGTGGGTGCTAATTATAGTGGGTACTAGGTAGGATATATTCATTTATTAGTAGGGACAATTTATTTAATGGTGGGGATATTTAATTTAATAGTGGGGTCAAGGTATTTACTGTTCATTTAAGGTGGGGTGATTTGACTATTTAATTAATGCTGGGGCTGTTTTGAGGCTATTAATTGAATGTGGGGCTGAGTTTGGGGAGAAGGAGAGCTATTTTTTAAATGAGAATACTAATTATTTAATTCTGGGGCATTATGAAGAGGAAATTATTAAACGTGAATGCTGTTAATTTAATGCTGGGGCTGACTGAGGGAAATAGGTCTATTTATTAAATGTAATTTAATGTTGGAGCTGGTACCAGGTAGGGAGGCCTAATAATTAAACATGGATGCTAGTGGTTTAATGTTGGGCTGGATGAGGGGAGGGTGGCCTAGAAAGTTCACTCATTGCTAGACTTCCTTTATTTCTTGTGCCTGTCCTTTGATTTAAACAGGGCACCAACCTTCCAGGATTCAGACAAGCTGCAACTGAGCAGCAGCGGGTTGTGAAAGCATCAAGAACAAGTAGGACAGAACATTGCCCAAGTATTTGAAGTTGATGGAAGAGGGCTGGAGAGCTGCCTAAAATGACAGCCATGACCCTTGCATGATGGTCATGCGACACTCTAGTGGTGTGGCATGGAAACCCCCCCTCTAAAAATTCTGTGTTTGCCCCTGTAAGGGGTAAATTTATCAAACTTTCTATAAAGACAAAGTGGAAGTGTTGCCTATAGCTACCAGATTATAGCTATCATGTTCTAGAATGTACTAGATAAATGATAGCTGGAATCGGATTAGATGGACAACACCTCTACTTTTCCTTTTTAGAAGGTTTGATAAATTTACCCTTGCATAGTCAATTACACAATGGAAGGATAAACACTTTAAAGTAAAAACATTAATAGTTTAGTCCCTAAGCTTCACTCTCCAACATTCTCCTTTATGGTTTAATCTAGATCAACAAAATAAACATATAAGAAGAGAAACAAGAAACAACAAGTTGTGCCAAAAAGTGTCCATGTGCCTTGTCCATCTATTTCTGCTATCTGGCTAGACATGTCCCAACTTCACTGAGATTTGTCCACCCACATCCCAAATCAGTAAGCTTCACCTCATATCTTGCTGTGTTTTGTCTTCACCAGCTGTTGTACATTCCATCATTTACAATGTGTCATGTGCTCAAGTGAAAAAAGACAAAAGGTGCTTGTTGTCTTTGGAAACATATACCTAAATGAATAATAAAAAATATAACATAAATATTACAGTATAAACAGTAAATAGTTTCCAAAGACACATTGTTGCTCGTCAAACACAATGCTGTCTTGGTGGCCTTGATTGCATTCTAAATACCCCTATGGGGGGCCCCACGTAAACAGCATTAAACGTCAAGAAGCAACAATGTGTGCTGTAGCCAGAACCGAATTAAGACCCATGGGGCTCTAGGCAAGATACTGACAGTATTGAATGACCCATGAATGGTAGAACTGTAAGAGATGCAATATCTAAACCACACACACTGCTGATTAAGCATTACCTTACTGTTACACAGCATCATGCCTTGAGAGGCAATATTGTGTCGGCTGTGAGCTAGTTTCTATGAGCTATCGACATCGAGAAATAAGCATACGCTCTGCGGCATACACCCTGCTCTGAATCTACAGAGAGCCGTAACTTACACTGGCCTTGTGTGCAGAGGTGGGTGTATGTGCACCTCATGTACAACTGGCATAGACCTGGAGCATATGCTGGTGTTGCAGAACTGAACCCATCTTGAGATACGTCTGACTTAGCATATATTGCGTGATTTTGTTCTGCGTAAGTTCTTGGTGCAAATGCACCAACTCTACATATAAAAAACTGCCAAGCACATGGAATGGGTTGTCCACAGGTTAAATATTTGCTTATGTATCTTTCCCCACCTATAAAAGACTGATTAAAACACTACAACCCAGTAATGGGCGACGGCACCAAGTGCGGAAAATGTTGGACTATCAAAGGACACTTTCCTAGATTGCCACAACAGTGTTTATTGCATTCTGTAACAACCCGTGTCTCTCTTTGATGAACATGGTGCAGAACTTTAAAGGAACGATCCCCAATAGTAGGCTGTATATGTCTTAGTTCTTCAGACTTTTGAAAACCACCTATATCTAATTCTTGTGCTGATTCATTATTATTGGTCACCATATGCTACTGGTCCTTGCACAGATTTAGCAGGTCATCTTTTTGGGTGACACCTCTATGGTGCAGAGAAAACCCCATATTTTGCTCTGGATTGTCAGACGAACAAAACGCCTTTCACGTGGAGTAGTAATATCGCCAATTATTGTTGGCTTAAAAAGTTCTTCTTCATCTTCGGCAGTTGCATCATGGGCCTCATGAGCAAACATCTTCTTTCTCTGCTTTTGGGTCACCTTAAAAGTCCCCTCAACCCCTAAATCTGAGGCTATATATTTTGTTTTTCACAAAGCTAATGCAGATACTAAGTAGGTCATTGTAAACAGGCAGAGCAATACTTCTGGACTGCACAGACAACGTCCACTTGGAAGAGAAGATCTTCCCACATGATGACTTGCTTACAATGTCCACTCGGAAAAGAAGATCTTCCCACAAGATGACCTACTTACAACATCCACTCGAAAGAGAGAATCTTTCCACAGGATGACCTGCTTACAACGTCCACTTGAAAGAGAAGATCTTCAAACAGGATGAATTGCTTACAATGTTCACTTCTAAGAGAAGATTTTCCCACATGATGACGTGCTTACAACATCCACTTGGAAGAGCAAATCTTCCCACATGATGAATTACTTACAACGTCCACTCGGAAGAGAGGATCTTCCCACAGAATGACTTGCTTACAACGTCCACTTGGAAGAGAAGATCTTCCCACAGGATGAATTGCTTACAACGTCCACTTGAAAGAGAAGATCTTCCAACATGATGACTTGCTTACAATGATCACTTTGAAGACAAGATCTTCCCACATGAGGACTTGCTTACAATGATCACTTGGAAGACAAGATCTTCCCACATGATGACTTGATTACAACGTCTACTTGGAAAAGAAGATCTTCCCACAGGAAGAGAAGATCTTCCCACATGATGAGAATAAACCTGAAGTGACTTGGCTTCTGGCATTAATGATCATTGATGTTTTCTTAAATGTTCACCAGACAGCTTGCCAACTTTCAATACTACATTACCATCATGTTGTACATAATTTTTCATAAAATATTTTGGAAATGCATCTTATGAATTCTCCAGTGTTTTGTTTATGAAACAAATAAATAAAAAAAACCCTCTTTATTTGGCAGTTAACAGATTCCATTGGAAGATGAATATAGCCTACTTTTACTCTCCTGGTAACAATAATTTGAAGGTGGTAGTGATTCCACAACAGTTTGATCACGTATATATAGTCCCCGACTTAAGCCATAAAGACATATCTTTGTAATTAATTTCACATTGGTCTTCATGTATGACTCCCACTTGACTGATTGAGACGTCTGGCGAAATCAACACAGGCAGAGCAGCTTCCTCAGGAATGTGTACAGTCATTTCTGAATCTTAACAAGGCAATTATCGTTACCGTTCCACTACTTCTGCTTCAGTCTTTTCTCCCTTCCTTCCTTTTGAAGAATGACACTATTTTCGCAATTTTAAACTTTTATTTCATTTGTCCCAGTTTGACCCAGCGGACAAAAACTGAAATTAAACGATGGGCAGGGACTGATGTGAATGACAGATATTCACAGTACAGCGCTGCGGAATTGGTGGCGCTATATAAATAAATGATAATGATGATGATGTTTTTATTCTAAAGAAATAGTCTCACCCATTTAAAACTATTGTCAGCTTAATTCACTCATTGGGATATGTATCAATGTAAAATAAGTGCACAATGGGTGAAATTTACCCTCTTCGCATAGATTTTCCTCGTTGTCTCCCCGCACCACAATAATATGTTGTTTCCAACCCACTGAGGGGGCAATCCTATTCATTGAGGGACATGATTAGCCGTTCACAAGCACTAGATTGCCCTTCTCTCGTAGGCTCCATCCATTCTCTCCGTTGTGGCTTCATATTAATCTTTGTTCAAATCAGACATAGCACTAATACTGCACATTAACAAATGTATTGCAATCCCCTATTAAGACAAGCAATGATAACTCACATTGTGGCTTTTTTTAGACTTGCGATGCATTTGCATGATAAATATATGTATGAAAAGATGAGCGCTTGAAAAAGTGCTTTTATGTGCATATGTTCAGTGGAACACATCTCCCATGCATCAGCAGCATATACACAAGGCGTATGTCAGCCGTGTCATGTGTAGCGATGCTCAGGCGAACTCGCGCATCCTCCGATCTGAACCGAGGCAAAATGTCATTGTTGTGTTGTCGGATCTCGCAGGTTTTGGATTCCATAAGTACCTCCCTCCCCAGGAGATCCAGGGCCATTGCTCAGTGCCATTGCTCACACAGAAACAGGGGTAGCAGTGTTCTTGTCACTCTCCAGTCTCCAGTGACATTGCTCAGTGCCATTGCTCACACAGAAACAGGGGTAGCAGTGTTCTTGTCACTCTCCAGTGACATTGCTCAGAGCCATTGCTCACACAGAAACAGGGGTAGTAGTGTTCTTGTCACTCTCCAGTCTCCAGTGACATTGCTCAGTGACATTGCTCATGCATAAACAGGGGTAACAGTGTTCTTGTCACTCTCCAGTCTCCAGTGACATTGTTCAGTGCCATTGTTCACACAGAAACAGGAGGGGTAGCAGTGTTCTTGTCACTTGACAAAAATTGAGTGGAAATGATTGGAAATTAATGTTATTGAGGTTAAGAGCCAAATTATGTGATTTTAGCAAAATAATAGGGATTTTATGAAAAAAAAAAGGGATCCAAAACCAAAACACGCAAGGGCCCTTTTGCCAAAACCAAAACGCGAAGTTAATCCAGATCCAAAACCAAAACCAAAACCAATACCAGAACACGGGGGTCAGGGAACATCTCTAGTCATGTGGGTATACTCACAACCCATGATAGCGTAGAGTAGTGATAGACAACCTGGTCCACCTCAAGGGCCTCAATTCCCTATAACCTAGGGCCGTACATTACCCTCGGGGCTAACTCAGCAATCGGGGGGGGGGGGGTACCAGTGTGCCTCAATTGTTAATTTTTTCCTCAAGAAATCTGGTGGACCGTGACAGAGTTACAATCTACTCTATTTATTTATTGCACTAAAACACTTTAGTGGAAAAACCCCAGGCTCTACTACCACCAAACTTACCTACCTTTCATCCATAGAAGGTACGAAGGTAGATGTGGCTTACTTTGCAGTCCTTTAGATAGGGGCATAATTCTGCATCATGGGTCCCCATGGAAAAGTTTGGGTAGGACCTAGCAATGCAATTGTAACCTCCCAGATCCCTGCTCTGCTCTCTCACTGCGCCCTCTGCGCACCTTAGTGGCCACTTCCCCTGCACCTACGGTAGTTCCGCCTCTGCCTACACAGAGAATTGGCTGTTCTCCCAGGAGAGGAACCAACTATCATTACAAATTACATAGCTATTAGCACATCGCACATTCACCAGTTCAAAAACGAAGGCACTTTACCCCACATCCGATAATCACTGTGCCAGGCTTCTGATCAGGCTCGGTCGTCCCCAAAATTATTACTCCATGTCACACATTGACAAACAAAAATGGGATTGTATCATATAAAACACTTGGGGGTCTACGAATAATACTGGAAAAATCCTTCAAGTTCAACCATTCACTTTCTGATTTACCATCATTCTGTTGATCCAAAGAAACAGAGAAAAACACTTTTAATTACCATTTTGAGAATTTACTAGGTACCAGTGACATCATTGAGACACCATGTGCCTCACGCCTCAGCGGCACCCCTTGTGTCAGGAGAATTAATAAGCCACATTCACGTGAATATTGGTCCAGCTCAGAAAATGGCTACCTGTAGGAAACAGGCATGCTATAATAGGTTATCCAAATCTGCTTTTCAAAACTATCTCTGCAGATGATAGAACAGTGCATAGATTTACTCCTCTTACAGTACAGAACCTATTTGTAAAGCTGAAGATGACAATGGCTTCTTTGAAATCACAAGGTTTGTAATTATGAACTTCATTTGTTTATGTCTTCCACCATTTGCGTTTTCCATTTATGGGGATGGAATGGCTTTACACTATCCCCCCTTCTCATCCACCAATAAGACAGTGATGGAAACTAGAGCCGGCTTCTGATTGGATGACCACGGCACTGATCCATTCAGGTGCCATTTTTCATTTTTACCTGTTTGTTGGTCCCCCCTCTCCTTTGAAACTCATACATCAATATTGAATCCTTCCAGCTGAGGACAAATTCTCTGTGTGCTTTCCTTCAAAGTTACCTCAGTGCGCCACTGAGATGTCAGTTTATTACATACTTGCCAACTCTCCTTGAATGTCAGGGGGACTCCCTGAAATAGGGGTGATCTCCCTCACTCCCTGAAGAGTCTGGCATTCTCCCTGATGCTGAGCCAGTACAAGACGTGGTTGGCTTCGCCATCTGTGACATGATGACACTGTTCAGAAATTGTGGCCTATGTCCATGTATTGATGCCTATGGAGGTGGCCATTTTCATGGAGACCAAGATTTAACCAAAGACTGACAGGTAAGACAACATGACTTCAGTAATGGAGACAGAAATGTAAAAGACACGTCAGTCTCTAGAGACTCATTTTAGCTGCTTTTCTGTAACGCATAGCTGCCTACTCTCCCAGAATGTTTGGTAGACTCCCGCATTTCTGGGAGACCTCCCGGGAGAGCAGGGCAACATCCGGTTCTTGCCCCTGCAATAGATAAGTGGCGGTAGGGGGGGGCTTAATGACGCAAATATCGCATCACCTTGGAACCGACCCATGCTGCAATTGGCCAAAATTGTGACAATCGTTTAGGGGCGGGACCAAAATGGTGCAATTCATCAAGCCCCTCCCCCGGGATCTCCCTGAAACCAACCAGGAAAAGTTGGCAAGTATGATTTGTTATCTATTTCTTATTTCATGTCATGTCAGGCGGTACCCCCTGTTTGCATGTAATACATGACTTACAGTACTGGGAGAGTTGTATGTTACCGTGTGATGCAAATGTATGTTTGTGTAACCAAATATAGTATCTGACGGAAGTCCTAGTACATATCCGTCTATGAGGTCAACCGTCAGAAACTACTTTGTAACATAGAATTCAGTTTGACATTTACAGTGTTCTATGAATAAACTAGTTAGTGATTATTTCACACAGGAGCAAATTATTCTTCAAGGCTGCCAAATATAGCATTATATAAATTATTATGGACGTAATTGTCTGAAATAAAATGCTTTAATTTGTGTATTGATCTTTTTAGAGTGGTAGAAAGCTGGAAACTACAAACTAAACTTTTGAGAAATTGAGAATGAAAAGAGCATGACAATAAAATGCCGATTATTATGTGCAGATCATTAATACTTCATCAGTCAGTGTTGCATAATTGTTCTAGTTTCCAGGGTTAAAAAAAATCCTCTGTATGGTTCCACTTCTCTTGTTATGTAAACTGGATTACAATTCTCAGTATCTGTTTTCACACTGTGTACAAAGACATCAGCACAGTACCACTTCCATGGTTATGTAAACTGGATACAATTCTCAGCATCTGTTATTTCCTGTATGCATACACATCGCACAGTACCACTTCCCTTGTTACGTAAACTGGATACAATTCTCAGCATCTGTTATTTCCTGTAAGCATATACATCAGCTCAGTACCACTTCCCTTTGGTGTGTAAACTGGATGCAGTTCTCATTGTCTCTGTTCTTATACTGTATATTAGACATCAGCACAGTGCCACTTCTCATTAAACTGATTACAGATCTCAGTATCTGTTCTAATACTGTACACATAGACATCTGCACAGTTCAACTTCTTCTGTCATATAAATTGAACACAGTTCTCTGTATCTGCTTGTCTGGGTGACTGCACAGTACAGTTTTCTTATTTTTATTTGGGGGGGGATTTAATACTTTTGTTGGTTTTAATTCTTAACTGCTACCACTCTGTATGTTACAAATGCACAGTGCACTTTACACCTTTACTAGGTGTAATGCATATTTATGGACAAGTACACAGTACCACGTCTACTGTTCATTATTCGATATCCTTGTCTTTTTTTCTGGGTGTAATTCTGGGTCTATATTAATTCTGTATGCCCTCTTCAGTCATACATCGCTTGTTACATTTCAGATATATTAATTTAAATACCATTTCCAGGGATAAAGGAGATAATGAGGTAATATGATACGTGTTGTTTTCCTCTAACCTAGCTTGTAGTTTGGCTGTATTTTAGCTGTATGCATGAATGTGCTCTTTATATATATGATGACGCTGGCGTTCGTTATACTAGCACTAAAATAAAATGTGTTTCTGTATAAGTATGAGTTTTAAATCTTTTAAATGTCTCTTAAGACTCTGGGATGAGCAAATACATGTTTACAGTGTGAGATCTTCTTGTTTACTTTGTAAGACATAACAAGTATCTTGTTATGGGAAGCTGTTTATGATGTACTGCTGGTGAGTGTAATATGTATGTAAACAAGTGATTTCAAAGCCATATAAACTGCAGCTTGTTGATACTGAAAAGGCCGTTTTAAAGACATAATGACTGGATTTGGTGGCTCCAAAATAAGTATGTTTATTTTGCTGTTTTTTTATATTATGCTTTTATATCATAAAAGGATCATTTTGGTCATATGCAAAATTGACTACTGCTGTTTTTCCACCACAATAATTTGACGTCAGACACTTGGGCTAGATTTACTAAACTGCGGGTTTGAAAAAGTGGAGATGTTGCCTATAGCAACCAATCAGATTCTAGTTATCATTTATTTAGTGCATTCTACAAAATGACAGCTAGAATCTGATTGGTTGCTATAGACAACATCCCAACTTTTTCAAACCCGCAGCTTAGTAAATATACCCCTTGGAGTGTAGGAGAATCAGTACTTTTGGATAAAAATTTAAGATTGGTATGTACCTCAGACACTGTCCTAATTATTATTATTATTATTATTATTATTAATTTATATTTATAGGGCGCCACTAGGTGTCCGTAGCGCCGTACAGGGACAAACGAGATTACAATACAAGGTGAGACAGCACAGTACAGTAAACAATAATCACAGTAACTCAGTGAGCTCAAAGCACAGCTAGAGGGGCGGGGGAGGGGAGAGGGGAAGGTCTGCGTACGACGGAGCCCAAGAGGGAAGGCACGGATGACAGGGAGACCCCCAAGGGGAGAGGAGGGAGCGAGAGGGGACGGGGGAAAGAGGGTCCTCAAGGAGGAGGGCTAAGTAGCTGGAGAGCAGAGTTAACAGTGGTAAAGACAGGAGGAGAGAATACCCTGCTCAAAGGAGCATAATTATCTCCCCTCAGCTGCGAAAACCGGTTACTGCATCATACTATGGGGCATATTCATCAACAGCCGCATAAAATAAAAAATAGTTTTCAATCCTTATCGCATTGATAAGGATTGAACTATTTCTCGTATCACGAAAAACTGCTGTTCCTGTTAAGTTAAAATTGATAGATGAGGCAAATACTTCAATTGGCGTCTATTTCCCAAAAACTGCTGTTTTCAGGGAATAGACGCCAATTGGTCCTAGGTGATCAGAACATTTTTTTTCCTTGAAATGTGTTTGGTTCACTTAATAAATATGACCATATTTGCCTACCTTTTAGACCCCCCCTCCAGGGGGCTTGACCTTGTGATTCGCGTGTCACATAAAAGCCCCCATCCCGTGTGTCACAATATGTAGGAGCCAACATATTTTTCAAGTTTGACCCTTTTTTAAAACAATTATTTTTCAGTTTCAAAGAAGAATTGGTCTTAACGTTGGATCCTGTCTAAGGCTGGGTACACACTACAGAAATTTCCGACCAATGTGTTATCTACAACGATTGTACCTACGACTGAAATTCCAATCAATCGGTCGATCCATGCGTACAGACTATACACATTATAAACTATTTTCTTGCACCATTTAGTGTCTGGACTGTGTTTGTTGTCTGTCGTCAACTCGTCTCAAAAGATTGTGAGTCCGTACACACTGGAGCGATATACGGCCTCACGGCAGCAATGTGCTAAATAAATTTAAATAAAGCACATTATCCCCATTTGATTGACGTTTGGACACCGCACCACGTGGGAGACGTCATAAATTTAAATATAGATGCCCAGAAAGGGGTCGCTGTCTGAGAACTATCGGCAGTTGGTCAAGCAATTGGTCTCGATTTGGTACATACTGCAGAATTGGAACAACTTTAGAATGAGGTTTATTGTTCTACTGAACAATCAAATGAAAGGACTATTGGTACTTTGCAATGACCATCTTCACCGTTTAATTGTACACACTAATGCGATATTGTCCGGAATGGTTGTTTATCGCTCGATTGACCCAATAGTCGGCTGAAAATACTCTAGTGTGTACCCAGCCTTAGAATGGAGTATTTCTGTTTAATAAAACGTTTACTCTTGTATGAGCGTCTATTACATCTTCTAATAAAAGCAAAATTATAGACCACCTGAGACTGCACAGAATTTGACTTTTTAGCATTAGAAATAGAGATCACAGACAAAGGTCATTTCTCTCTATTATAAGAACTTTACTATATGCTCTCCTCAACACATTTTCAGAATAATTTCTCCTTTGCCTGCATGATAAAAGAGCGAGATTGTGGGTTCCAGAATTTATACATTTATTGTATTCATTTTTCATTGATTGAATAAGTTTGTTCCTTTTTGGTAGACTTGAGCTTGCGTTTGAATGCGTTATAAGAAACTGTGTTAAATAATGTGACTAGATAATGATAAAACATATATACTGACACATCATACATAGCTCTCTAACTTATTAAACACGGTTTATTACTATGTTTACACTCAATTTACAATTTAGTTAAGCTTGTATACAGCATGTTTTATCTCAAAATCTGTAGTTGATTTATTTTAAAGTTTTGCTGTTACAGACAATTACCTCTCTGGAGAACTGCAAAGAATTCTACAAACTAAAGTTTTCATGTACTTCACATCTTATGACAGAAAGAATGGCTTCAACATTGGGTTTTCCTTTCTTCTATTAGGTCCCTTTAATACAGTATCAAGGACAACATTTGAAAATACAGATATTTTCAAAACAGATATTTTCAGAAAAGCCACAATCAGGGGCGGGCTGGCCAGGGGGGCAGCAGCCCCCCGGGCCGCTCGGTCAAGACGCTGTTAAGGCCGGTTGGCCGCCCCCCGGATGCAAAATACAATACTTTCCCCCGCGGCCGCATCTGATGACATCAGATGTGGCCGCGTCATTTATGACGTGGCCGCATCCCTTTTCATGTGATGCGGTCGCCTGTGTGCCCCCCGGCCATGCCTCTCCCAGCCCGCGTCTGGCCACAATATAGTAAGAGCATGCTCATCCAGACTATAGATGAGATATTTTACATTTATTTTTTTTCTTCATATGTAAACAATGAAATGTCAAATTTTATTTGTCTTTCAAATGTATTAGAAATTAGTGAAAGGGAAAGGCGTGTTTCTTTAAATTAACGAAATGTGTACAAGTGAATAATATCATTTCAGACAGCAGCTAAGGACAATTGAGACCAAAGTGCATGTGCAAACAAAAGAAAGTTCAGAAACAAACAATATATAAATCACTATTGGCCTCATTTAGAGTCGGACGCAAAGTGCGTTTTAGGCGCATCCAGCAAAAACACACTACCACGCATGTGCAGAAAGCACCAAATCCGCCTGCATCTTGGACGCAATTAACACTTGCGACAGCTTGCGACTCACTGCGAGAGAATGGGAGGAACACGGATTTGTGAAGGCCTGACCATGTAAATACATCCTAGTCGCAGTGAGGCGCAGACGCAACACACGCCAAAACAGGGCTAAAGCTGTGAGGCAGGAATTAGGTGGCGCAAGCGTTAGCTAGCTGCAGGAACTGCTGCAGCTCGATAGGATATTAAGAGTGGGATGTAACTGGGGTTGCTTGCCACTCGTAATACCCTACCAAGCTGCGGCACACTCCCACTCCTACACTTCTTAAACGGACTTTGCGTCCGACTCTAAAGGAGGTCCTATGTGTAAGCATATACATAAAGGAGAAATTTGTGCACAATATAGCTCACCTGCCAACGTCGCCTACGAGAGATGTCTTGATGTTGGCAGGTGAGCACTGGACAAAAAAATTCTTTTGTTTGCTTTCAAATGTATGCATGATGAGAATGTAAATAAACACATGAATGAGCAAGTTTGCAGAATTTGGTTTTCAGTTCCACTTAGTTAAATAAAAATTAAAAGTAGTTACTTTTTTTTTAAAAAAAAAAAAAGTTAAAAAATGTTAAAAAAAAAATCTTTATACATTAGAAATCCTTTATTAAAATAGGACTCTCCACCCATCGATAAATATACCCCTAGATTTAAATTTGCCACATACTTTAACCAGACAAAATGTTAGAATAGTAATCATATTCCCACTCGCTCTAAGGGGTATATTTACTAAACTGCGGGTTTGAAAAAGTGAAGATGTTGCCTATAGCAACCAATCAGATTCTAGTTATAATTTATTTAGTACATTCTACAAAATGACAGTTAGAATCTGATTGGTTGCTATAGGCAACATCTCCATTTTTTTAAACCCGTAGTTTAGTAAATATACCCCTAAAGGCATACCGCTATTACCAACCATTTTACAATAGCAGACAATTGACACATCTTCTACAAGACAAACAACTGACACAGACATACTGACAAGTGGAAAAAAACGTGTAAAAAGATAATACATAATAGGTGTATTGTTAAGGGAAGTTGAGGTTTATGATGCACCGTGTATGTATGTATTACGTACATAATCAGATTATTTCAAAACCACATAAACTGTTTGTTCAAAAGACATAATAGGTGTGTTTGATTGCTCCAAAAATAAAAATATTTACTTCACATAGTAAAAGGGTCATTCGACCTCTGGTCTTTTCAAGCAGATGCAGAATCATGCAACAAGCAGAGTGTTATCAGTATCTAAAATTAGCAATGTTCTCCTTCATCTCCAGTCAGAAGAACATCCCACGTTCTAAGCAGAGAGCAGAGGAAAATTTCACTCATAATTATGCTCTATACTTCTACTTCAGGGGAGGGCTGGCAAATCTTAGCTCGAGGGGGGCGAGAGTTGGCTCAGGAGCCTATCAGGCACATTTTAAAGGAATAAAAAAATGCAGGAGGCCCCCTGCCCCTGATCTACTTTTAACTAATTTAAATGTTTGTTTTTGCTTGGAGTGCAAGTTTGTCCAGTGCAGAACAGTTGCCTAGGGACCTTCTGGAGCACAAGTTAGTCTCAAATGTTCCTCGATACTTAAAAGTGTTTGTAACAGAGCACAGTGCCTAGCAGTACGGCGAATTTAGTAACTAATCTAACCATAATATTATTACTAAATTACAGAAAAATACAACTACCTTACTTAGTACTGGTGTATGTCAAGCAACCCTGCTAACCCCTATAACAATGGAAGTGGTTTTCCACAGGCCTCTAAGAGAGGAATCAGCTGTTCAGCAGACAGTCTGCAGGTAAAGGCTGCAGACCAGGTTACACACAGGTATAGCCGTGCACCTAGGGTCAGAAATATACAGGCCTGAGACATGTGTGACAAAGTAAAAGTATTAAATGTGTGATGTAACTTACATGCTTGGACAGTGTCTTTCCCACAGCTACAGAAGGCTGACGGGGTGTGTCTGCAAGAAGAAGTAATTACAGAGCACCTGCAGGGAACTCCTTTGTAAAAGGCAAGGTGGGAGTGTCGCCTGTCCGTCAAGCTAAGGCTATGGGAGGAGTCTCAAGTTTAAAAACCTGTATTGTGTACGTGTGCATTGCGACCGACTCCAGCTAGTGGCCGGTGACCAGAGAGGAAAACTGGGGCTGCCCAGAGTTAGGTTGCCTGGTGTCGTCCTGATGAAGTGGTTGCTGTATTATTGTGATAGAACAATAAAAGTGCAGTTTATTTCAAGTTAAAATTTGTCCATGTATGAATCACCAGAATGTGCCGTGTCACACCCCACAAGTAGTATGATTGACATCAATTACGGTAATATACAAAACTTGGGTGACCCGGGTCCAATTGTAAATCTCTATGGAATATGCTAGCGCTATATAAATAAATGTTGATGATGATGATTCTTGTTTCATAAAGTTGTGTTTTTGTTTCTTTTGTGTGTTTGGTAGATTATTGTTAGGGGAAAATGAATGAATTGTTTATTATATGCTTTGAAATCCTATGGATAAAATCTATTAGTGATTTTTATTTTGAATGCATAACACACACACACACACACACACACACACACACACACACCCCACCCCCCTGGCTGCAGTCCACTGACAGAAGCCGGCTGTTGTTGAAATTTGGTTTCTTAACTTAACGACCCCTGATCTGTTTCTTTTCTTGTGGACTGCCGCCCACTCTATTGCAACACAATATTATCTTCTATTATGACTGCACTAATTCAGAAATGCAAAGTTATTTGGAATTGTTTTTTTTGTGGATTTGTATCCTACGTTCACTGATCAATTCGGGTGCAGGTCTGCCCTGCTCTACTGCACAGGACACTGCAAGATACGTCCAAAACCTCTGTGGATTATAAATTCGCAAATGAACGCACATCATTTTTTTTTAATGTCACCTGTTAATAATATAGACAAATGATAAAACTGTAAAAAAAAAAAAAAAAAAAAAAGTGTTGTCCGCCCTTGAAATACATTTATTAGGATGATTTTAATGTCTTCTGAATATAAAATATTTATATGCAGTTGCTCCTGATTGCAAACACATGTTATAGCATGCATATCAGATTGTCATCACTAGTACTCAGGACTTAGACTAGTCCTGTAGCTGGAGCAAGAGATACGGCAGAAAAACTAGTTACTCTGAGATGCCCAGAGCATTATTCGGACGTGGCTGTGTGCAATTGAGTTTAGCGCCCCCCTACTGTGCTGTAGCAAGTGTCCTTTGCGCTCGCAGATGGAGCGGACATGGCTGGCGTTTACTGCCGTATAGTCCATACCCCCCCCCCGTGCAATGACTTGAACAGCATCACTGCAATGATTATGCAAGTCGCATTGTCCCACCACTGCATTTGTTCCTTGGACTTCTCTGGTATTCACTCTCATCATCATCATCATCTATTTATGTAGCACCACTGATTCCGCAGCGCTGTACAGAGAAATCACTCACATTAGTCCCTGCCCCATTGGACCTTACAGTCTAAATTCCGAGAGAGAGAGAGAGCGAGAGACTAGGGTCAATTTAGATAGCAGCCAATTAACCTACTAGTATGTTTTTGGAGTGTGGGAGGAAACCTGAGCACCCAGAGGAAACCCACGCAAACACAGAGAGAACATACAAACTCCACACAGATAAGGCCATGGTCGGGAATTGAACTCATGACCCCAACGCTGTGAGGCAGAAGTGCTAACCACTGAGCCACCGTGCTGCCCCACTCAGCTCAAGTTATGCTCTGAATTCCCAGTAGTTAAACCATTGACCGAAATTGATGCCATGTCTTCTGAAAAGGAGTTGTTTATTTGTATAACACATATGACTAGGAGGAAGGTAGCTTAAAACTCTCCCTAACCCCCTTGCATTGTTTCACAGAGGCTGTCTCATTTTACAGGAAATCTGGCTGTAGTGTTAAATAGTAAGAGATGAAATTACAGAATTGCAATGAATAGAGACTGAAGTTTTTTTGGGTGATATGTGATCCTGCTTGATTTTAGGCAACCTTTTAAATTCTGAATGCTAAATAAAAACAAGATTAGGCACTGGGCTAGTTCTGGATAACGGAGGGTGAACAGGAGACCCACTGGACGATCTCTCAGATGTTAGTCTCTAGCAGACCACAGTAATTATACTGTGCCAGAAAAGAGCTATAAATACCATTAGCATTGCGTGATCCGCTCCTCGTTCTGTCTACCATGTGGTGTTGTACATCTGTGTGAATTGGCACAGTGTTTGTGATGGGGCTAAAACAAAGTGTAAGCAATAACCTAACAGCATAACATTAGGCATTTTCTGGTGCATGGAGGGTTTATTGCTTTGCCTGCTATTCGGACCTTCTATTATTGTATTTTTCTAAAGTAATGTGCAAACTGCTTCCAACCCAGGGTATATTATTTTATTTTTAAATTGAAAAAACTGATAGTAATTGTTACGAGCCGCGGCTGCCCCGGGCACCGCCGCGACTCACTTTCGGTTCTGACTCAGCGTCCCGGCCGTCGTCATGACGACCGGGACGTCATTTCCTCCTGGTCCCGGCCGTTGCCTAGGCAATGGTCGGGACGCTCTTAGCCTCTAATGCCGCGTCTCGGCATCTTTGGCAGCCGGCCGCGTGCGCACATTCAATAAGGTTATAGCCCAGCTGGGCTAAGTATTACCTGCTGTGCAGGACAGTTTCTCATTGGTTCTTATCTGCTTATAAGGCACAAGCCCTCCATGCCGGTTATAGTTCCTGTTTCAGTGCTCTAGCCTGCTCTCTGTACCTGCTTGCCTTTATACCTGTTTATTGTTGCCAACCCTTGCCTGGATATCTGACTACAATTGACTGCCTGTGCCCCTTGCTCTATTGCCTGGACTCTTACGCTCCTGTTTTGCCTGTGACCTCTGACCTCGGCTCGTTTACTGGATACGCTGTCTGCTGCCGGCCCTCGACCCTCGCCTGGATCTCACTCTGCCTTCCTGGGTTCTCCCCAGCCGGTACACATTTCACGACCCTCTGTCTGTCTGCAGCCAAGTCTGTCCCCACCACTAGGGGCAACAGTGAACACCAGACTTTCAGAGTAGAATCCGGGTTTTGTTGTACTGGTTGGAGGGGTTCCTAACATTGGGGTTCCTAACAGTAATATAAATCTGTAAAGGTAATAGACCAACATTTGCATTAGTAAGAAGCTGCAACTGAAATGATGAGAAACCTGAAGCCAGGACACTTGGAGGCTCTGTAATATAATACAAACACGGGAATGATGAAACCACAGAAAGGCTCCTATGCTAAACACAAAATACGCAGAAGTGAAGCACATTTAGATTTGTGCAAATTTGTACACATGATTGGGAACTGCACCCATAAAAATGCCATGTGTAAGGTTTTTGCAGGATCGCGGGTAAAGACGGGCATAGTCAGGCCCATCTTAACAACATTATGGGCCCCCGGGCAAAGCAGTGCACCGGGGCCCCTACATATATAGATATATATATATATATAGATATAGATATATAGAGATACAGATATAGATATAGATATAAAGAGATAGAGATAGATAGATGTACTTGCTCAGTGACCCTTGAAGGTTTTTTTTGCAGGTTTTTTCTTTTGCAGGATTATTTATTCTAATTAAGAGCCCTGTCTATGGGGCCCCCTTGCCCGTGGGGCCCCCGGGAACCTGCCCATCGTGCCCAATGCAAAAGATGGCCCTGGGCATGGTGGAAAAGTCCAGCTAACTAGCATTTAAGAAGCACCCTGGTCATTGACTTTTCCTTTTGTCTCCTAAAATACTGCTTGGTCAAGGTCTTAAATCAACCATGAGTGTGAGGGAAAATTGAGGCCATCTTTACTAGATGTGCAACTATTGTACACTGGAATGTATTTATTACATTGGTAGAATTGCTCCTATAAGCATATTTTACTGGTAAATCCGAGAGAATGCGAAGGAGGACTCGCAATTTCATCCACTCTGAGCCACATGTACAAATCAGTTTGTTTTGTGGGGGTTTAAAGGGCTCTGTGCCAAGCCACTGCCCCCTAAATATCTTGTGGTAGAGCTAGACATCTCATTTTTACATGTAGATACAAAAGGAGGTGTGTGCATGTGTCTAATCTGTACTCATGGTCTGCGTGTGTCCTTCTCTCGCCAGTGTGTGCGTGTGTCTAACCTGTACTCATGGTCTGCGTGTGTCCTTCTCTCGCCAGTGTGTGCGTGTGTCTAATCTGTACTCATGGTCTGCGTGTGTCCTTCTCTCGCCAGTGTGTGCGTGTGTCTAACCTGTACTCATGGTCTGCGTGTGTCCTTCTCTCGCCAGTGTGTGCGTGTGTCTAACCTGTACTCATGGTCTGCGTGTGTCCTTCTCTCGCCAGTGTGTGCGTGTGTCTAACCTGTACTCATGGTCTGCGTGTGTCCTTCTCTCGTCAGTGTGTACGTGTGTCTAACCTGTACTCATGGTCTGCGTGTGTCCTTCTCTCGCCAGTGTGTGCGTGTGTCTAACCTGTACTCATGGTCTGCGTGTGTCCTTCTCTCGTCAGTGTGTGCGTGTGTCTAACCTGTACTCATGGTCTGTGTGTGTCCTTCTCTCGCCAGTGTGTGCGTGTGTCTAACCTGTACTCATGGTCTGCGTGTGTCCTTCTCTCGCCAGTGTGTGCGTGTGTCTAACCTGTACTCATGGTCTGCGTGTGTCCTTCTCTCGCCAGTGTGTGCGTGTGTCTAACCTGTACTCATGGTCTGCGTGTGTCCTTCTCTCGCCAGTGTGTGCGTGTGTCTAACCTGTACTCATGGTCTGCGTGTGTCCTTCTCTCGCCAGTGTGTGCGTGTGTCTAACCTGTACTCATGGTCTGCGTGTGTCCTTCTCTCGCCAGTGTGTGCGTGTGTCTAACCTGTACTCATGGTCTGCGTGTGTCCTTCTCTCGTCAGTGTGTGCGTGTGTCTAACCTGTACTCATGGTCTGCGTGTGTCCTTCTCTCGCCAGTGTGTGCGTGTGTCTAACCTGTACTCATGGTCTGCGTGTGTCCTTCTCTCGCCAGTGTGTGCGTGTGTCTAACCTGTACTCATGGTCTGCGTGTGTCCTTCTCTCGCCAGTGTGTGCGTGTGTCTAACCTGTACTCATGGTCTGCGTGTGTCCTTCTCTCGTCAGTGTGTGCGTGTGTCTAACCTGTACTCATGGTCTGCGTGTGTCCTTCTCTCGTCAGTGTGTGCGTGTGTCTAACCTGTACTCATGGTTTGCTTGTGTCCTTCTCTCGTCAGTGTGTGCGTGTGTCTAACCTGTACTCATGGTCTGCGTGTGTCCTTCTCTCGCCAGTGTGTGCGTGTGTCTAACCTGTACTCATGGTCTGCGTGTGTCCTTCTCTTGTCAGTGTGTGCGTGTGTCTAACCTGTACTCATGGTCTGCGTGTGTCCTTCTCTCGCCAGTGTGTGCGTGTGTCTAACCTGTACTCATGGTCTGCGTGTGTCCTTCTCTCGTCAGTGTGTGCGTGTGTCTAACCTGTACTCATGGTCTGCGTGTGTCCTTCTCTCGCCAGTGTGTGCGTGTGTCTAACCTGTACTCATGGTCTGCGTGTGTCCTTCTCTCGCCAGTGTGTGCGTGTGTCTAACCTGTACTCATGGTCTGCGTGTGTCCTTCTCTCGCCAGTGTGTGCGTGTGTCTAACCTGTACTCATGGTCTGCGTGTGTCCTTCTCTCGCCAGTGTGTGCGTGTGTCTAACCTGTACTCATGGTCTGCGTGTGTCCTTCTCTCGTCAGTGTGTGCGTGTGTCTAACCTGTACTCATGGTCTGCGTGTGTCCTTCTCTCGCCAGTGTGTGCGTGTGTCTAACCTGTACTCATGGTCTGCGTGTGTCCTTCTCTCGTCAGTGTGTGCGTGTGTCTAACCTGTACTCATGGTCTGCGTGTGTCCTTCTCTCGTCAGTGTGTGCGTGTGTCTAACCTGTACTCATGGTCTGCGTGTGTCCTTCTCTCGCCAGTGTGTGCGTGTGTCTAACCTGTACTCATGGTCTGCGTGTGTCCTTCTCTCGCCAGTGTGTGCGTGTGTCTAACCTGTACTCATGGTCTGCGTGTGTCCTTCTCTCGTCAGTGTGTGCGTGTGTCTAACCTGTACTCATGGTCTGCGTGTGTCCTTCTCTCGTCAGTGTGTGCGTGTGTCTAACCTGTACTCATGGTCTGCGTGTGTCCTTCTCTCGTCAGTGTGTGCGTGTGTCTAACCTGTACTCATGGTCTGCGTGTGTCCTTCTCTCGCCAGTGTGTGCGTGTGTCTAACCTGTACTCATGGTCTGCGTGTGTCCTTCTCTCGCCAGTGTGTGCGTGTGTCTAACCTGTACTCATGGTCTGCGTGTGTCCTTCTCTCGTCAGTGTGTGCGTGTGTCTTACCTGTACTCATGGTCTGCTTGTGTCCTTCTCTCGTCAGTGTGTGCGTGTGTCTAACCTGTACTCATGGTCTGCGTGTGTCCTTCTCTCGCCAGTGTGTGCGTGTGTCTAACCTGTACTCATGGTCTGCGTGTGTCCTTCTCTCGCCAGTGTGTGCGTGTGTCTAACCTGTACTCATGGTCTGCGTGTGTCCTTCTCTCGTCAGTGTGTGCGTGTGTCTAACCTGTACTCATGGTCTGCGTGTGTCCTTCTCTCGTCAGTGTGTGCGTGTGTCTAACCTGTACTCATGGTCTGCGTGTGTCCTTCTCTCGCCAGTGTGTGCGTGTGTCTAAGCTCTACTCATGGTCTGCGTGTGTCCTTCTCTCGCCAGTGTGTGCGTGTGTCTAACCTGTACTCATGGTCTGCGTGTGTCCTTCTCTCGTCAGTGTGTGCGTGTGTCTAACCTGTACTCATGGTCTGCGTGTGTCCTTCTCTCGTCAGTGTGTGCGTGTGTCTAACCTGTACTCATGGTCTGCGTGTGTCCTTCTCTCACCAGTGTGTGCGTGTGTCTAACCTGTACTCATGGTCTGCGTGTGTCTAACCTGTACTCATGGTCTGCGTGTGTCCTTCTCTCGTCAGTGTGTGCGTGTGTCTAACCTGTACTCATGGTCTGCGTGTGTCCTTCTCTCGTCAGTGTGTGCGTGTGTCTAACCTGTACTCATGGTCTGCGTGTGTCCTTCTCTCGTCAGTGTGTGCGTGTGTCTAACCTGTACTCATGGACTGCGTGTGTCCTTCTCTCGCCAGTGTGTGCGTGTGTCTAACCTGTACTCATGGTCTGCGTGTGTCCTTCTCTCGCCAGTGTGTGCGTGTGTCTAACCTGTACTCATGGTCTGCGTGTGTCCTTCTCTCGCCAGTGTGTGCGTGTGTCTAACCTGTACTCATGGTCTGCGTGTGTCCTTCTCTCGTCAGTGTGTGCGTGTGTCTAACCTGTACTCATGGTCTGCATGTGTCCTTCTCTCGCCAGTGTGTGCGTGTGTCTAAGCTCTACTCATGGTCTGCGTGTGTCCTTCTCTCGTCAGTGTGTGCGTGTGTCTAACCTGTACTCATGGTCTGCATGTGTCCTTCTCTCGTCAGTGTGTGCGTGTGTCTAACCTGTACTCATGGTCTGCGTGTGTCCTTCTCTCGCCAGTGTGTGCGTGTGTCTAACCTGTACTCATGGTCTGCGTGTGTCCTCTCGCCAGTGTGTGCGTGTGTCTAACCTGTACTCATTGTCTGCGTGTGTCCTTCTCTCGTCAGTGTGTGCGTGTGTCTAACCTGTACTCATGGTCTGCGTGTGTCCTTCTCTCGCCAGTGTGTGCGTGTGTCTAACCTGTACTCATGGTCTGCGTGTGTCCTTCTCTCGCCAGTGTCTGCGTGTGTCCTTCTCTCGTCAGTGTGTGCGTGTGTCTAACCTGTACTCATGGTCTGCGTGTGTCCTTCTCTCGTCAGTGTGTGCGTGTGTCTAACCTGTACTCATGGTCTGCGTGTGTCCTTCTCTCACCAGTGTGTGCGTGTGTCTAACCTGTACTCATGGTCTGCGTGTGTCCTTCTCTCGTCAGTGTGTGCGTGTGTCTAACCTGTACTCATGGTCTGCGTGTGTCCTTCTCTCGCCAGTGTGTGCGTGTGTCTAAGCTTTACTCATGGTCTGCGTGTGTTCTTCTCTCGTCAGTGTGTGCGTGTGTCTAACCTGTACTCATGGTCTGCGTGTGTCCTTCTCTCGCCAGTGTGTGCGTGTGTCTAACCTGTACTCATGGTCTGCGTGTGTCCTTCTCTCGTCAGTGTGTGCGTGTGTCTAACCGGTACTCATGGTCTGCTTGTGTCCTTCTCTCGTCAGTGTGTGCGTGTGTCTAACCTGTACTCATGGTCTGCGTGTGTCCTTCTCTCGTCAGTGTGTGCGTGTGTCTAACCTGTACTCATGGTCTGCGTGTGTCCTTCTCTCGTCAGTGTGTGCGTGTGTCTAACCTGTACTCCTGGTCTGCGTGTGTCCTTCTCTCGTCAGTGTGTGCGTGTGTCTAACCGGTACTCATGGTCTGCGTGTGTCCTTCTCTCGTCAGTGTGTGCGTGTGTCTAACCTGTACTCATGGTCTGTGTGTGTCCTTCTCTCGCCAGTGTGTGCATGTGTCTAACCTGTACTCATGGTCTGCGTGTGTCCTTCTCTCGTCAGTGTGTGCGTGTGTCTAACCTGTACTCATGGTCTGCGTGTGTCCTTCTCTCGTCAGAAGAGGCAATCTCTCTTGCTCCCAAGAAACCGATTCCATAAGAGACCACCAGCTTGTAGATCTACTTCATGTGCTTTGTATATGAAGGGGCACAGTCTCGCAAAATGTAATATATGCTGCAGACCAGCTTTTTTGCAGCTTCATCAATGACCCTTAGTAAGTTTACCATTTATATTAATCATGCCTTGGAATAGTTTATAATCTACTACTAATAGCCGCTCCGATTTAGGTCCCGATTTGAGGGCTCTTTCCCGTTATCCCGATTAGGACAGCTTTGACCCGATCAGTGGAAAAGTTTGGAGGTATTCTAGTTATTGTAGCTCTGCATACCAAGTACATCATCATCACCGTCATCAGCTATTTATATAGCGCCACTAATTCCGCAGCGCTGTACAGAGAATTCATTCACATCAGCCCCTGCCTCATTGGAGCTTACAGTCTTAATTCCCTAACATACACATACAGAGATACTGGAGTCAATTTGATTGCAGCCAATTAACCTACTAGTATGTTTTTTGAGTGTGGGAGGAAACCGGAGCACCCAGAGGAAACCCACGCACACACTGGGAGAACATACAAACTCCACACAGATAAGGCCATGGTCAGGAATTGAACTCATGACCCCTGTGCTCTGAGGCAGAAGTGCTAACCATCATGTTGTCCAAGGTGTGTACAGCAATGAAGGGTGTGGAGGGGAGACCTGGGCAGCCTAGTTCTTCAAAATCGCTTGGCACATGCCCCAAGGGTGTGGCCACACCTCTTTTCCGATACTGCCTGGGAGGTATGGTTTATATGAAATGCTGTATTTGACAGAGAATAGCAACATTTATTTATCTAGCACCATAAAATTCCGTAGCGCTTTACAATTGGGAACAAACAGTAATAAAAAAATACTGGGTAATACATGGAGACAGGCGCGGGCTGGGAGGTATAAGCCCGGAGGGCGCACAGGCGGCCGCATCACGTGACACGCGATGCGGCCGCCTGTGCGCTGACGCTGGTAACATAAAAAAAATGATTGCATCCACGGCGGGGGACGGGGGGAGGCGGCCACCCCCAAACAGCCGCTAGACTGAGCGGCGCAAGTGCCCGCTGCCCCCCGGTCCAGCCCGCCCCTGCATGGAGACAGAGTGGTAAGAGAACCCTGCTCGCAAGCTTAATAAATATGTGTATATATATATATATATATATATATAAAAAGATACATAGATCTTCCTTTATGAGCGGTGATGTAGGGTCAGAAGAGAGACAAATTGCAGATCAGTTTAATTATTACCATACTAGTCCTACTCTTTATGGCTGGCATTGTGTAATAGATCTGCTCAACAGCTTCCCAACAAAGGGCTCTTTCTACTGTGTAAACACTAATGACTATCAATCAGAATCACTGCAATCGTTTCATGTTACCACTCCCTCTTGTCTTCTATTTTTTTGCTGTGGCTGACTCCTTTGTGACATGCTACAGCTTATTGTACACAATGCTCCCAGCTGTCTGGAGTAACATGTACAGTGTGGAAAATTCTGCTGGAGATGTTTTCAGTGCACACGGCCATTGTTGTAAACTGACGGTCCGAAGCCGTGCAAAGAGAAGACAGGAAGTGGATAATAACTTGTTTTCTTGTAGGGTACAAACATGAGAATTACCTGGACCCAGTACAAGGACAACCTGCTACATTATTCTTTCTGTTTTATAAAGCTTGGTCCCAGCATACTTTATTTTAATCATATTGTGCAGGAGTACGAGTAGGAAAGAGGTTGAAAAATGATGTGTGCACAATTTATTGTTCTCTAGTGCTGCCGATATACCCTTAATAAAAGTTACAGTGGTCATAACCTCATAGAGTTTCAAAGAACCCTAAACTGTAGAGTTATATAAACAACTCAACTTTAAATGCAACTTTAGTTGAGGAATTACTAAGACATTAGTGGGAACCGACGCACCCCATCTAGTGTTGGTGCTGGTTAAGGATTTGGGAAGGTGCTCAATTCAAGTTCTATTGCACAGTTTAATTGCTGCATATAGGCAAGGAAGTACCCTTAAAATGTGCCCTCGTCCCCCAATTATCTTATCAAAATAATCTTGCTCCTGGTGCACCATTATGCATACTTGAAATTCGGGTCAGTCTCCCAGGCTCCCGCTAGAGCTGGCATTTCTCCCGCATCCCGGAATTCCAGTGTTAAAATGGCACGATTCACCGAGAAGGACGCGTTTGGCCGCGCCCCGCCCACTCCCGCCCCTCTCCCGGAAGCAAGTTTCCGAGAGTAGGTACGTATGCCATTATGTATATATGTTATATTTTATATAGTTATGAAAAAAATAATACCATGTCCAAATTATAGTATTTATAGTACTGCAATCAGGGCAGATCTATATTGAATTGTATCCATTGTCTACATTCATTGGGCTTATTAAATATTCATGAGACTGCAGCCTATCAATTTACCAGGAGCCAGTGACATCACTGTGACATAATGCACAATTATTGGTTTACCATACAAAATGTCTAGGCAGTGTTATTACTCTCAATAAATACAACACCATTATTAGGATCGAGGGTTTCATCACTCATCATCATTATCTATTTATATAGCGGCACTAATTCCGCAGCAGTGTACAGAGAACTCATTCACATCAGTCCCTGCCCCATTGGAGCTTACAGTCTAAATTCACTAACATACACACTCAGACCGAGAGAGTCAATTATAATAGCAGCCAATTAACCTACTACTATGTTTTTTGGAGTGTGGGAGGAAACCGTAGCACCCGGAAGAAACCCGCGCAAACACGAAGAGAACCAGGGGCAAACGCAGGACTTGTAGAGGGGGGTTTCCACACCACGCCAACAGTGGGTGTGACCAGCATGCATGGGGGCGTGGCTATATTTTTAGACCGTGCTTGGTTGCTCTCCAACTCTTCCTATCCCCATAATATACATGGGCAATGCTGCGTGCACTACTGATAGGTACACACAGCTCTCCCTTTTCAAGCAGAGCCGTGTGAAGCAGGGGCAGGGTCCAGCAAACTCAATTATACAGTGCCGCAGGCTTGGAGGGGGGTTTCCAGGCACTAGGAAACCCCGCCTCGGTTTGCCTATGAAAACATACAGAAATCGAACTCATGAACCTTGCACTGTGAGACAGAAGTGCTAACCACTAAACCACAGCGCTGCCCACTCAGCCTAAATTTGCCTAATTTGTGAATATTGGAAAATTAAATAAAGCCACATTAGTCTAACTGTAATGTTACTAAAAGTAGTTTATATAGTATCTGACTAACCTTTTACTTTTAAATACACACTTTGTATAGATCCAGTAATTTTTGGATTGGCTTAAAACAAATAGTCTACAATAAATTAAAGCCAAATATACATATTTGTCAGTACAATAGGTTACCTCTGAGGATACCTGTGAGATTTGGTTTAGTAGATGAATCCAGCAGAACAATCCTGTTTAGGGCCACTGTTAGGCATTGAATGTATGAAAGTAGATGTAGTTTTCTGCCACAATCATTGGACAAAGATCTGCCACTGCAGGTACAAAGCTAGAAAACTGGTACTGACCCCAATAAAATATATTTCTGGGGTCATAATAGTAATAAAAAACCCTAAAATTTCTTGGTCAGATATTAGCTTTATGAACAAGATAAATAATCCTATAGCGCTCAATGTCAGGCCATAGCACAGACAAAACAAACAAAAGAAAAAAGTAAATATAAATACAGTCAAATAAATAATAATACTGATAAAAATATCAAAAAAATTTGGTGAAAATAAAATCAAAAGCATCAAAGTTTGCTATTGTTGTTTGATGCTTTTGATTTTATTTTTACCGAATTTGTTTGATATTTTTATCAATATTATTATTTATTTATCTGTATTTATATTTACATTTTTCTTTTGTTTGTTTTGTCTGTGCTATGGCCTGACATTGAGCGCTATAGGATTATTTATCTTGTTTACATGCTTTTTTTGGGATATTGGGAATATCGCCCTATATGCTGCTTGACTCAGGTCGAGAGTGATTTAGTGGATTATTAATATTATTATCATTTATTTGTTAGACGCCACAAGATTTCCGCAGCGCCGTACACAAAGCAAACAGTAGACTATACAGGGTGAGACAGTACAGAACAATAAACAAAAATACCAATGCTTCAGAAACTCCAGGCAGGTTAATGCAGTAGAGGCGGCGTAGAAGAACAGGTGTGGAGACAAGAGGGAAGCAGGCCCTGCTCATTCGAGCTTACATCCTAAGGGTGGGTGAAACGAAACAGACACAATTGAAGGAAGTTGAAGTGTGGGGAGAAGGACCGGGAGGAGAGAGGATAGAACGTTAGGAGAAGATGCAGGGTTAGGTAGAAGGTTGGTAATTAGAGCACTTACTCTTTCTTGTTTGTATCTAAGATATTAGCTTTATTACATATATTGTTTAAAGTCTGTTAATCAATAAATGTGGAAAGTTTTGCAAATACCCAAGCGCAGGGCGCTTTCTCTCCTTACCTGCAGGTGGCGCTGTATGCTCTTTCTCTCTATGCAGAGTATGCAGATAGTTATCTGTTTAGTACTGGAGTAAACCAACAGCTTGTAAAAAAAAGTATACCAGAGGGTAAATCTGATTAGGGTGCAAGAGAACAAAGACATGTGATAAAGAGACCTTTACAGATAAACTACGCTTGATAATGGTCCAAGTGTTTTCCATATAGAACAATCACATACAAGAACAATTGAATTGATGGATAGGAGCAGGCTTTGTATTATACAAATGCAAATATTTACAATGATTGAGTGCTTTGAATAACTTATCCTATGACTTCAGCGGTTCCATTGCTTATATTTATTCCTGATATTAGATCGATAGTTCTTTCACCAACAAATCAATTTACAATTTTATTTTCATTTGTGATTTAAAGAGGAAAGGGAGGAATCAGGATGAAAAAATGTACATATTATAAAACGTATGTATTCTGTCATTTACAATTTTAATGAAGTTTGTTTTTTTCAAAAAATGACATTTTAAACTACAGTTATTAGCAATTCAACATTTTTTTTTTGCAATTAAATTGGTACATTGATTTGAGACCTTTAAAATGGCAAAACTTGGCAAATTGTGTAGTGAGTGGTGTGGAGGAAGGGGAGGGTGAGTCTTTTAGAAGAAATGGGGAACATTTCTTTCATAGAGAAATGGTCGACATCAGTGACTTTTTAAACTAAATCCCCACCCCCAACTAGTAGGCCTACTGTAACCCATGTTTGGGAGCATCACACTCAGGGAGATACTTGCCCCCACCAGCTACTGTAACAATTATCTCTCCAGGCATGATAGCCTGGAGAAGTTTTAAAACAAGCTGCATTCTAATTGGTTGCCAGACGTTAATGGGACAAACCGTGGCTTTATTCAGTCATTACAGACAACAACGAGATGAATATCTTTCTGGCACACTTTATTTCCACTTGTTGGGTTTATTACGAAACGGTAATTAATGTCCTCTAATCAGTGCAAAGCCTCACTTTGCCCCTTGCAATTTGCATTCCTTTCCGGTAACTCAAACAGTGAAATTGGGATAAGCTGACATTATCAGTATTAATTACTTTATTTATTTATTTTTTTGGGGGTGCATTGAAAGTTGTGACCATGTCAGTGAATGATGATAAGGCAATGCTATGAACTGGGAAACATGGTGGAGATAACCAAGTAAAGCTGGGTACACACTACACTGTTTTCGTCCAATAATCGGCTTAATCAGTCCACATACGACCGCTCGTTCAAAAGTCGGGTCAGTGTGTGTAGTGACACGATGGTCGAAAGTCTGCCCAAATGGACGATTGTCGCCTCATTTGGTTGGTCGCACCGTTTAATTTTTTCGTTCCAATCTCGTTTCCATTGTGTAGTGTGTATAAACTTCCGACCGATCCACAACAGTAAGTACGAAATTACAGTCATTGCTCACGACAACATGGCTGTAAGAAGTCGCTAAAGGGACGTCCGCTCTTCCCTTTATCGTCCTAAACAAGGCTAGTGTGTATGCAGTCCATGGACCGAGCGATCGGAATATCGATCGCATGTAAAATCACTCGGCATAAAAAGTTGGTGGAAATTTCTGTAGTGTGTACCCAGCTTAAGGAGTATATTTACAAATGACGCACTCACAATCTATACTGATCTCTCCACTGTCCCCAGTGTTTCCTGACAGCGACTTAATCAGCATCACTGAAGGCATAATATACACCCTTGAGTGGTTGGCAGCACAGATGCAATTAGTGAGCAGTGTGTTTGTAGAGAGGTGTGTCAGGCTCACTAGTAAAGTGTTTGTTATAGGGGTTGAGAAATTTCAGACACTTCAGGTATTTCTGAACTTCATTCACCATGATGCCAGGATCAGCAAGTAATCTGGAACTCAAATGTTACCAGAGGAGTTAATGTACCATTCAGGGTTTCTAAGGTTGTCTGATGTTAGGGCTTCCCCTGGGGATAAAGCTATGTAGAAACTCCTGTTGTAACTGAAGACTGAACCATTCTCTGTACAGCAATCAGCCTTGTTGTTTGTACAATCTTCCAGTCATAACTGCATTGTGTTAATGACATACTCTGAGCATTTGTGACCAGGGCCTGATTAAGGGGCACATTTATCAATATTCACATAAAGTGAAAAGCAGTTTTCAATCCTTATCGCAATGATAAGGATTGAACTATTTCTCACATTTATGTACAGCCCTGCACAGAAACAGCAGTTCCGAAAAACTGCTGTTTCAGTGATAAAAAAAATCATACTTACCCCCCTCTTCGGAAGCGCTGTCTTCGGGTCTTCTCTTCACTCTTCAATTGCGCATGTCCAGTTCCAAGAACTGGACATGCGCACACAGATCCCCTCTCTGTCTCTGCAACGATAGTTGCAGAGAGAGCGCGCTGAGTGACAGGGAGGGATCATGTGATCCCTCCACACATGCGCTGTACAGCTCTGCTCTTCGGAGCAGAGCTGACAGCATTAGATTTATTCAATTCCGATGATGTACGCCAGCGCGTACATTAACATGACAAGTTCCCGGAAAAAATGTTTTTTCGGGACTTGTTAGATTGCGGCCAGGAGCAGTCACCATACTGTTGAATGGGGACTGCTACCAAAAACGAAGAGGAATGCAAAGCAGCAGATATCCATGATATCTGCTGCGATGCACTCTTAATAAATTTGCGGAGGACAGGAGGACACCTTAATGACCCGTTAAAAGCACTATCGTGCTTTATTAAATATGCCCCTAAGAGTTACAGCCGCCCTAGGCCAATAGACCGGTTGCCGACCCCCCCTTGCCGCTCCCCACCTCCCACCACCAATGTGTGTGTAAGATTATATATATATATATATACACAAAATTGTAAAATATTAATACATAAAACACACTTCATTCTGCACTTCATCTCTGACCTGATCTTGCAGCGTAAACTACCTGATGTTCTCTCCAGCTTGTTCTTGGAGCGTTGTCAGTTGGCTTCTGGACACTTGGAGTCCTGTATTTAAAATCTGCAAAAATTGTATTATAGTGCAAAGTTTTAACAAACCCTGAATGATTCAAACACAACATTCCATTATCACCATGTAACACACCGCCTAGTACAGACATAGACAATAAAATATATGTAAATTATTTACAATCATACACTAGCATCTACCAGCCCTGACTGTCTAGTATTTAGCATTCTAGTCACCGCCACACAATACAGAGATCATGCCCCCCACAAGCTATTTCATCAGCTCCCCCCGCCAGCCACTACATCCCTGCAGCCATTTTTATCAACCCCCACCAGAAGGCTTATGACTCCCACCATCCATTTTGTCACTCACCCAACTACTCATTTGCTTACCCCCCAGTCAATTCTTTAACCCTCTCCAGTCAATTCATCACCCCCCATAGTCGATTCATTAACCTTCAGCCAAATTATTAACCCTTCACCCAGGCAATTCAACAGGCTCGATAGTCAATTCATTAAAACCACTCAGTCAC
Source organism: Mixophyes fleayi (assembly GCF_038048845.1). Classification (NCBI taxonomy): domain Eukaryota; kingdom Metazoa; phylum Chordata; class Amphibia; order Anura; family Limnodynastidae; genus Mixophyes; species Mixophyes fleayi. The sequence goes on along the minus strand of NC_134405.1, from coordinate 324,270,733 downwards.
TCAATTAACCTCCCAAGTCACTTCATTAACGCCCTCCTCAGTCACTACATTAACCCTCCCAGTTACATTAACCCCCTCAGTCACTTCATTAACCCCCATTAGCCACTTCTTTAACCCCTCTCCCCCAACCATCAAGCAGTTAACAGTTATTCACACACCCCCTCCCCAATCATCTCCCTCCTCCTCCACCCTTATATTTAACAAATAGAACTTACCTTGAAGTCTTCTGCTCCTCTTCTAGCCGGCACTTCTGTTTTCTTGACAGACAGCTAACAGCACATCCCATGCTGTTAGCTGCCCTGCCAGTGCAGCGTGGGGCTCTGTGACTAGTATGGTCATGTGATCATCTCACATGACCAGACTAAGCTTAGCACCCAGCTGTCCTGTGGGCTCTGTGACTAGTGTGGTCATGTGGTCGATGCACAGTGTGGCACATTGTGCATCGAGTACGGGCACACTCCGATTCCCCGCTCCGTTCACGCCCCGAAATCGTAGGCCGTCATAACTTTCATTTGCGTTGGCATACGCAGCGAACTTGCTTTCATTGACGGCCGAGTGTCCTCGTTCTGGGCATGCGCAGAAGGGAAATTGCGTACGATACGCACATAAAACAGATATGTCCCTTAATGACTCAGGTCCAAATTGCACAGAACCGCAAACAAAAGATGCATATATAATACCAGTTTATGCAAATAAAATCAAATTATAAAGGCCTAGAGTCAAAAATACAGCATAAATGATAAAATAACATTTGATCAGATATGACCCCTATCGATCAATACCAATAAGGTCTGGTCAGAACCAAAGTTCATATACAATGAGTCCTTCATGTAAAACAGTCATCCAATATCGTTGTTCAAACAACGCACCAACTGTATCAAATAACTTAAACAGTAAATCTCAAAAGACAAATAGCAATTCCAATAGATGTCCCATGGAAAGTTTCATAATGTAATCAGAAGTTAGTCATAAACTTGCAGTGATGGTAAAAGCAAGCAGTATACGTTCCTTTATAGAGACAGATATAGTCTATGCACAGAGTCCTTGTATTGATATAGACTCACGTTTCCCGGCCCCCGTTCTTCCTTATTAGTCCTCCGTTACCTCCCCATATATCTGGTGGCTGGTGTTTTGTTGGGTTCAGCGTGGAGAGAGTTAAGTTCTGGGTATCGTGCGAACTCGCTCATGTGCAGTAGTAATGCCGGTTCCCATCAGCGGGGGCCCCACAGCCACACAAGCAGGAGAGGAATCAGATCACCAAATGGTGATCCGATCAGCATCCGGCCGACAGCCAGGAGCCACCAGAGAGAGGGGGGCCCGGGGCACATTCCGCCTGTACCCCCCCTTAATCCGGCCCTGACGACTAATCAAATGATACGATGATCGACACTTTGGAACAACTTTCGACCATCGCGTCACTACACACAAACCCCACTTCCGACTGAACGGTCGTATGTCGGCTGATTGGCCCGATTATTGGACGAAAATGTTCCAGTATGTACCTAGCCTAAGTTACGTTTCATTTCAGCAGGTTCAATTGTTAGGAACAATGGCAGGTTGGAACTTTAATTTGGATTAATTGAATCAGGATTTAACATTAGAGTAATTATTACCAGCAATAATCACATAAATAGAGAAAAGGATGTGTATACTGGGGCAGTCTGGGATGCTAATTATATTATTAGTAATTAATCAGGAACCAGTTTTTGCTTAGATTTTAAAGGTTATTAGTAAAACGTTCAATTTTTAATAGGTAGCCACCATTATCACGTGTTAAAATTGGATACTTTGCATGGCTGGCGTTGATAAATGACCCTTTAGTGGAATGTTTCCATTCCTGTGTCTACCCAATATAGACACAAATCATTTACTTGTGTGAATAAATCCATTCACAAAAGACAATCTTCCTTACACACAGACAAATCTATCCACCATAAAATTCACAGCAGGTTCAAGAAAAATAAACCTATCTTGAAAGTTGATATTTTTCCATCCAAGGGACATTGTATGAGAAAGTTTCACTGTAGACTGTGCAGACGTTAGTTTAAAGTAAAGGGGATGAGTGGTTAACAGAATGTATTTTACCATCTGGCATGAAAATTTGACCACGGTCTGTTTTAGCGTCCTGTTATGTATTTGGGCAATAGGATATTTTGTCTTGGTGGATTAAGCAACATAGCTCCTCCCACTCATTTATTAATGAGCAGTTCCCAAAGTGTGCGCCGCGGCTCCAAGGAGTGCCGCGGCGCTGTCACGGGGTGCCGCGGGCCAGCCAGAGGAAAAAAACCAAACCAAACAAAAATGTACCAATCCTCGCGGCGCCGGGACCCAGCATCCTCCTCTCTCACACAGAGGAGGGGGAGAGCATGGCAGAGGGCAGAGGAGGGGGACAGCGTGAGAGGGGGCAGCGTGGCACAGGGGACAGCGTGAGAGAGGGCAGAGGGGGCCAGGGCCATCTTAACAACATTATGGGCCTCCGGGCACAGCAGTGCACCGGGCCCCTACATATATATATATATATATATATAGATATAGATATATAGAGATAGAGATAGAGATAGATGTACTTGCTCAGTGACCCTTGAAGGTTTTTTTTGCAGGTTTTTTGTTTTGCAGGATTATTTATTCTAATTAAGAGCCCTGCCTCTGGGGCCCCCTTGCCCGTGGGGCCCCCGGGCACCTGCCCATCGTGCCCAATGGGAAAGATGGCCCTGGAGGGGGCAGCATGAGAGGGGGCAGAGTGTCTGAATGCAGAGGGGGCTGAGTGCCTGGATGCAGAGGGGGCTGAGTGCCTGGATGCAGAGGGGGCAGAGTGTCTGGATGCAGAGGGGGCAGAGTGTCTGGATGCAGAGGGGGCTGAGTGTCTGGATGCAGAGGGGTCAGAGTGTCTGAATGCAGAGGGGGCAGAGTGTCTGGATGCAGAGGGGGCAGAGTGCCTGGATGCAGAGGGGGCAGAGTGCCTGGATGCAGAGGGGGCAGAGTGTCTGGATGCAGAGGGGGCAGAGTGTCTGGATGCAGAGGGGGCAGTGTGTCTGGATGCAGAGGGGGCAGTATGCCTGGATGCAGAGAGGGCAGAGTGCCTGGATGCAGAGGGGCATTTTTGCATACAACTAAATAAGTATTTCTGTCCTGACCTAAATACTTATTACATTTTTTTGACCCAACTACTTCTTAATCAGGACTGCTCAGTAATTATTTTGGAGGGGTGCCTTGAAAAAATCATGGAGACTCTAAGGGTGCCGAGAACTGCAAAAGTTATGCCCAGGTACTTTATTGTACTTAATGGTAGACGCGCAACAGTGCCTAGTCAGGTCCCACAACAAAGTTTGGGTAAGGGCCATTAAAAAGAGAAAATCTAAAATGATGACGTCCTAGATATAAAGAAAACAGGCTATACAATCTCTTTAATAAATGGCTCGCTAATGTAAGGATGCAGGAGAAACTACAGACCACATTTCCGTGGTTGCAGCTTCCCCTCTAGGGATTAATTCAACTCAAATCCAGCTATGTAAAAATTCATCCTGAGCAGCAGCCAATTAAAAGTATCATCCAGTGTATTAGAGACATATAAACAATTAAAGTAAGAAAAAAATGTCATTATATAACACTGTGCATTCATGCTTGTTCTATGGCAGACATCTGTTGATCTCATCTCCAAGGCTGATTTAATTTGGTTCATGAAAATTACATTATCGGACTGAGGTTAAACATTTACCAGTCAGCAAAACACAGAAAAGGCTTTTTTCCGTTTTCCTTACAGAAAGCGAGAAAGGGAATTACAGGAATGTGGTGATTTTCCAGCTTGTGTCACGTCTATCTAGAACTTGTATTGGAGGGTTGGTAACTTATAGCAGAATCTGTTCATCTGTTATTCACCCTACTGGGGTCTGTCCACTTTTGACAACCCCACACTCTTTGAGAGCTGCTCCCAAGTTACCAATAGGGAGGAGTACTCCTATTTGGGAACCACTCTGTTTGCTTCCTGGGAGTGAACACCTTTATATTCAAGGGTATGTGTCCCATGGCTCTACAAGTAACAGAACTGGGCCGAAGACTTCAAATGTACCCTTGACTAGTTCTTTACGCTCTTATTTTGTACCTTATTTGTAAGCCCTTCTAACATGTTTTCACTGCTGGCATTCCAGTGTTGTGTGTCAACCAATGTTTGCTTCCAACCAATCGGCACACTTGTATACAATTTTGTGGTACAAACATCAACATCTTAAAATGTTTTCTTTCGGTTTTCCTAATGCCCCCTTCCCCCTTTTGAGCCTTTCCTACATTGGGACATTTTAAAACAAGCAGTGTTCCCGTTACATCAAGTGTGAAATTTGCGAGATTCTACCGGCACCCCATTCACTATAGAGATCAATTATCTTAGGTGAATTTCTTTAGATCTATTGCTTGTAGTAATTTCTTTTTTTTTTAATTTTTCATTTATTTCTTTTCTTTTATTACCAGTGTAATGACCCAAAATTCTAAGAGCAGGAGTGGAATGAAAGATGTGAGTGTTTGTTGGGAATAGATGCTAAGAGAAGGGGAAAGAAATGAGGTTTCAAAGTCGATGCCGAGGATAGAAGTTGAGAGAGAACTCGAAGAGTCAAGAGATGTGAGGGGGCAGTCAAGTAGAGCATGTTCCAACTTCAAAATAAGGAGCGCTTGTACAAGGAGACTTGGGCAGCATGGTGGCTTAATGGTTAGCACTTCTGCTTTGCAGCACTGGGGTCATGAGTTCAAATCCTGACCATGGCCATATCTGTGTGTATGTTCTCCCTGTGCTTGTGTGGGTTTCCTCCAACACTCCAAAAACATATTGGTAGGTTAATTGGCTGCTAACAAATTGACCCTAGTCTGTGTGTGTGTGTATATTAGGGAATTTAGACTGTAAGCCCCAATGGGGCAGGTACTGATGTGAGCAAGTTCTCTGTACAGCGCTGCGGAATTAGTGGCGCTATATAAATAAATAATGATGATGTATGAACGGACAGTTAATTCCAATTGACATCTGATTGAGTCCTATGTCTATCGGATGGACAAAAATAAAAGTGCAGTTGGCGATGATCATGATCCCACAGTTTGTGGTCATTGTCCGACCGCTCTAACTAGACCGTATAGAAACTGTCCGATCAACCTGCATACTGAACTGCTTTTTACATCAAATTTTGCAGTGCATATGGATAACCATATTGGTCATCGGTCCAGAGTGCTAGCAGGGAGCAAATTGGGTGTAAATAGCTGAGAATCCACACATGCGCAGTTAGAGCAAATTCATGTTTATGCACCTAGAAAATGTCTGTGTGTAACATCGACTAAATGTACAAGCTAGGTTGGTGTTCCAGTGTCTTAATATGGGACATAATGCCCATAGTCATAGAAGTGCACTCAAGATGGTGTTGGGACCCTGGAAGAATTTCATGCCAACAACTGCTCTTATTTCTCAATGAGAAAAAGAAAATCTACTCTTTGTCTGTACAGAGATCACCATGGAAACATAGAACAACAAAACCCCCACAAAGCTATAGACTGTATAGTATAAAAAACAGAAAATAAACTGGTGTTGTTTTTGCCATGACACCAAGTACAGAAAAAATGCTTTAAAAACAAGGGATAGAAGGTTACCAGTAATTTCTCATGCACATAAATAGAATTTGCAGAAAAAAAAAACCCCAGAAAGAAAATCTGTTTATATTCAAGAGATTTATTTAAACAGAAACAGGTGTGTCTCAGACCTCTACAATGGATTTTGCTTAAGCAGCTTCCAGGACAAAAAACGTGTTTTCAATCTGCTTTGTGGGCGACTCCCAGCACTTAGTCATCATTTCCACTTGTGTAGAAGTTGTTGGATGTTTTGGAGGAAAACGTTTCTAAGCATTTTACAGACATCCCTGTAGCTGCCTCCCTTGCAATTCGTACGGTTGTTAGTTTACTCACAAGGGATCAACCTAAGAGACTAAAACAGATATTTTAATCCCCCTTTATATTAAAATTAGCCAAATACAAAGAAATGAAAGTAATAAAATATCTTTAAATGACATTACCAAGTTTGTATGACGGTACAAACAATTCTGTAGTGCAGTTGCCCTCAACAGTTTTCTCATAATCTGGAATGATTATTTTTCCAGGTGGGATAAACCATATACATAAACAAGGACCATTTTGGTGATAACACTTCCTGTAGAAACTGAAAATAACCATTTTGTGGGCTGTAAAAAATATTCGGTCTATTGCTGCACAAGGAGCCATCACAGAGGTGAATGTAGCTTCATTTAAGCCCTGCCTTTTTTAAGATCTGAAAGTTGGGACTGTTCTGCCAAAACTGGGCGATACGGCAATAGAGACCTAAAATTAGACCAGTGCTGTCCAATGAGTAAATCAAACTCTTTAAAAAGTAACAGTGGGGGTGTTGCCCATAGCAACAATAACATTCTAGCTATCCTTTATACAATATATTTAAGAGAATGATAGCTAGAATCTGATTGGTTGCTATGGGCAACACCTCCACTTTTCCTTTTCAGAAAGTTTAATATATGTTCCTATAGAATAATAAATTGATCTCCATGGTAAAAACATTGAGTTATATTACCTAGTCTCCTCTTTGCACTGTGTCCAAGGACCTCATTTACATTACAAGGAAATGGGTATACAGAACACACCCAACACTTGTGTTATCTTGAAGAGATCACTTTGCAACCCACCAAGAGTTTTTTTCAGTTTTTGATGCTAAAAGCAAGACACTAGTCAGCACATTTACTTTATCTAGTGCTTGTTTTACTAGTTTATATGAATATCCACGGTCCAAAAAGTTATTTACCATCTTATCAGCTTGATCAGAAAGCAGCGTCTCAGTAGAACAATTGCAGCGTAAGTGCATAAGTTGTCCTTTTGCTAGATTATATTTCCGTTTAGAATATTGTGCACTATCAAAGTACAAATAGTTACTAAAATAAACTTGTTTGCGATAAGTAGACATAGTAATAGTAGAGCAACAACCGACAGGGCAAGTCCAGAAATTCGAGAGATAATTTTAAATAATTGTTACTACTCAAGCAGTTAACAATATCTTGTGCCCGGACTCACCAGCTCTCCAAATGCTAAACAAATATAACAGCCATAGAGGACCAGGTCTGCCCTGAATTCACCATCCCCACAGACTGGTGAAAGTTGGTGTCGCTTGGGGCGAATAGTGTCCCCATGGCCATCCCCATCATCTGTAAATCAATTGTGTGGTCAAACAAAAAACAATTATGTGCCAAATAAAAGTGATGGCGTCTGTGATAAATCTCTGGTGTTTCTCAGAGATCCCACCCTTTGTTAGGAGGATCTTGGTAATAACCTAGATCCTCTATTGGCGGGGGATAAATCAAATATAGTGGCTCAACATCTGAAGTAAGAAAAGCATAAGAGTTGACCAAGACAACGGGAGGTTTAATAAATGTGTTGAGTTGCAGATGTAGGATCTCAGAGATACAAGCAGAGGTGTAAAGAGAAATAGACAACTATATAAAATTAGCAGTAAGGAAACTTAAACCAGATAGGATAGGTCCAGGAGGTGAAAACAATTATTTGTGTATCATATATATATATATATATAAAATGTATTTTATTTATTTTTTTGAAAAAAAAAAGCAATATTAAAAAGTTGTCTGCTTGCTTCCATCATACATAAACATCCTGAGCTACAACTTCCCCTTCCTTTATCCGCACTATTTATTATTATTGACACATTGATTGGAGCTCATCGAGTGCTAGTTTCTCTGAAGGAGAGAGATCGAAATGTTTCTTCAACGGTCTAGGACTCAAATCTTTGCATTTTATTACAAGTGACGTGAGCTCACATTTTCTTTGTATAAATTATGTTATGTGACTAAAGTTTAATTAAATGTGTTTAAGTTATTCACTGATGATTGTACATTTCATTTCTTTATTAGTTTGGGGCGTGCAGGTCCCCCCACAATAGCAGTATAGAGCTATTTACATACCCAGCGCCAAAAGGTTTTATTGAATATATTATAAATACATTTTTCCATAGCATCATAGCTAATTGATCTTCATGGTAAAAACATTGATGAAATATATTATCTAGGTTCCTTTTTGCACTGTGTCCAAAGGACATTATTTACATTACCAGAAAACAGGTATACAGAACACCCAACACTTGTGTTATCTTGAAGAAATCGCTACACAATTCACTCAGCACCAACGGCTTTCTGCCCAGTGTGTCAGAAACATGACTGAACTATGCGAGTTGCAGGGAAACAGATCTGGCTTACCTGTGGAAGCACAGGTCTCTTACTAAGGAGCATATCCAACCAGTGATTAATGATTTGACACCGTACGGCACACCGAACACTCTGTTCGTTGTTCAACCTGCCCAGAAACTTTTTCACTATTTTCCACATCACTATTTCTACCCACACCAGTGATGGGTTAATCGCTTGCTAGAGTAGCAAATCACTGAACGAATCTGATAAGAAACAACCTACTAGTATGTTCTTATGGGAAGAAACGGGAGCACCTGGAGGAAAACCACGCAAACACGGGTAGACCATAACGCCACACAGATTGGTTCCCAACTAGGGCCCTAACTCATGACCCCAGAACTGCAAGGCAGTAAGGACAACGATTGTGCCACCATACTTGCCACGAACAGTCTTTTTAAAGCCATTTGCAACTTTCTGCATTTAGTAAGCAAGTTTTTTGTTTGGTTAGAGAATTTCATTCAACTTTATTGTGGATCAGAGACCCTGCTTTTGATATGTATTGCCTCCACGCCTATATTGGAAGGAACCTGTTATGTAGGAACTACTGAGATTTATGAAAATATCTGCACAGTCAATTACAGGGTGCGCACCCAGTCAGTCAGGTTACCGCCACAAATCAAAACATTTCTTCCTAGCGGGGAGTCCGTGAGTGAATATGTAACAGATATTAATCGTGGTTCCTTTATGCCAATCTATGTTCCAATAAAGTTTTTGGCCTAAAGACCTTTAGAATATTGGGATACAATTACCTTAACTACTTTTAGACCATTGGTGTGGTTTTTAGGGTTTGGATCCTTCATTACCATTTGGTACTTATCAACTGGCTACATTTATATCTCATTAGAATAATTTATGGACCATCATTCAGTCAATATAGTATATGCTATTGTTTTGTCATTATACGTTACATTCAAGTTTTGTTGCATTGGTTGACACTTTGCTATATTATATACATAGGATATGTTTCCCTAATGTTATTTTATTTGTTCTCTATAATTGTGTTATAGATCTTAAGGTCACACGACCTCAGCTGACTAAATAATTTACTTTCATATATCATCATTTATTTATATAGAGCCGATTTCGCAGCACTGTACAGAGAACTCTTTCACATCAGTCCCTGCCTCAATGGAGCTTACAGTCTAAATTCCCCAACACACACACACACACACACAGAGAGACTAAGGTCAATTTGATAGCAGCCAATTAATCTACCAGTATATTTTTGGAGTGTGGGAGGAAACCCACGCAAACACGGGGAGAACATACAAACTCCACACAGTTAAGGCCATGGTCGGGAATTGAACTCATGACACAAGTGCTGTGAGGCAGAAGTGCTAACCACTTAGCCACTGATATGCCGATTGGTTTTTGAAATCTTACATCTTTATAATTTTTCTTGTAATTGTTTTGCGCTAGTAATTTTTGTGTATTTTGTAATTCCACTCAGGAACAAAAAAAAAATAAAAATCACAAGCCGCAGGATCATTGATCCCAGTGTCTGCACAGTTCTGCTGTTCAAACAAGCAACAGTCTGAAATATAGCAATTACACCTCCATGGTTTTCAGTAAGAACGCAACAGGATCAAACCTAAGATACAGGATGAAAAACTTCTGCAACAATTAAAGAGTTTCTAAATGACCTCTTAGCGCTCATGCAGGCCAACAACTTTTTGCATCATGCGCCAAACAGAATGGGGATGTGAGTAAAAACACACTAGGAAAGGAATCAAACACCATCACCATTTCTCATGTGTTATTCACACAGATAGCTAAAAAACACGAACAATAAAACAAAACACAGTATAGAGGTGACAGAATTAAGGCCTGAAAACATTTTTTAGATTTAAACTTCTTAATTTATACCTGTAAACACTCAGATATATTATACAGATGGTGGTAAGCTTGTATAAAATATTTACAATATAAACACTACAAAAGCACAATGCACATAAAAAAAATAAATAAAGAAAAAAAAAAGGGAAAAGAAAAACCACCTGCATCAAATATCATTAGCGTGGGAGAAATTTTAGGGAGAGGCATTTGTTCCTCAGGCTTTATTCAAACATGCCAGCAATAACTACAAGTTTTCTTCTGTAATGCAATAGCTATAGTGTGTAAGTTTTCTGGAAAAAAAAAAGTCTCAAACATCCTTGTGTGTTTTTGGAAACAGCAAAAAATTACGACATTGGCACCTGAGGGAATATTTGCTATATATTTTGCATGGACAAGTAAACACTCCCTGGGTTGCATTGCTGTGACTGCTCAGTGGTGATAGAGGTAACATATCTGTATTTTAGTTAAATAAAGAGTTTAATATTCAAAGTGTAACTAATGCCCCCAAAATGAAACAGCACTTCAATAAATGTCTACAATATTAAGGTTTCATGTGAAAATTATAAATGGGTACTCAATACTGGCTTCTAATACAGATCTGCGATACCCGACTGAGTGCAGCCATATTGTACAGTACTGTATACAAAAAGATAATGCGAAAATGGAAAAGTTTGATTGTCTAACACATAGCGGCTATGGGTGGGACTCAACCATAGACCGATGAGGCTTTCCGAATACTATTATGCATGGGATATAACTACAGAAAGGCTTCCTGAACATCACTTGGGGTAGAATTCTCAAACCTAAAAAGTTAAAGTGGAGGTGTTGTCCATAGCAACCAATCAGATTCTAGCTATTATGTTCTAGCGTGTAATACATAAATCTTAGCTAGAATCTCATTGGTTGTATGGGCAACACCTCCACTTTTAGATCAATAATGACACACACATATACATACATATATACACACACACACACACACACACACACACACACACACAGAATGATTGAAACGACAATTTTATTTGTACTTTTTGTTTTATTTATTTTTAAGTACCAAATTACGTTTAAAGATAAGTTAGATCTTGATTAATATTTTAAGAAAGCGAAAGACAAAACTAGAAAACACGGAATATAGCTTTCTGTAGATATACAATATATATATATGAATTTAACCCATCAACAAATAGTGTACCTTGTATCATTGGTTTACATCTGAATAATACAATCTTAAAAAACAAAAAACACAAAAAAAAAAAAATATAAAAAAAAAATGGAAAAAAGCTTTGCATTAAAAATAAACAAAAATATAGCATAACTTTATTTTAGAAAGGGCTGTTTAAACACTAAAATAACATTGTTATTCCCTGCTTCCCCTCCCCATTTGATGAACGGACTTCATTATACCATTTCTCTGTTGTTTCGGATCGCACAACAAAGAACCATGCTGAAGATCATACCGAAGATCTGCGAAAACAAAGTAGCGGAGTTGTCAATTTTAAAAGCTTCTACTAATCTGTAAGATTTGGTTCAGAAAATGGCACTTGAAACCCACAACCACCAATGAGACAAGCGATCGTTCTCTAGCGTCATTTAGAAAAAAAAGCAGACGACTGATTGGTTGCTATGGGTTACACACTACTTGAGCTCCCATGTCCCCTGATTTTCCCCAGGACAGTTCCCTTTTTCAAGTAAAGTAATAAAAAAAAAAACCCCCAAAAAAAACAACTTTAGCTCACAATACTTATTTTTCCCATATTTTAAGTTTCTAATAACCGAATGTTAACAGGGAAAGTTCCACTATTGCAAGTTACTGTGGAATTATCCAATATGGAAACTAAAATGAGGTATGGGTGGATTTATGGCCTGAAAAGCTTCAAGTGGATGCAATGCCCATAGCACCCAATCAGATTCTAGCATGTACTAGATATCCTTTGTAGAATGTTGGATAAATTTAACCCTTGGGCCAGGGTTTCCCAAACCCAGTCCTCAGGGCTCTCCAACAGTGCAGGTTTTCTGGATCACATCTGACATAATTAGGATCACCTGTGGATCTGTTACAATGTGTCAGTCAGTAATGACTACACCTGTGCTCCAGCAAGGAGATATGGAAAACATGCACTGTTGGGGAGCCCTGAGGAGTGGGTTTGGGAAACCCTGCCTTGGGCTAATCATCTCAGCTGGACCAAATCAGCCAGCCACGAAACCTATGTAAATGTTTCATCTGAGGTTTCTGCCTCAACGTAATTAAATTATAGGTCTAGTCAGTTGCATTGGTACAATCTTTAAGCCTTATTCGCCCCTCTATTTGATTTTAAAAAAAAAAAAAAGGGGAGCTTAAAGCACTATCTTCTTCCCAGTTTGGAATTTTCACCTCATGAAATTTAATTTCGTCTGCATTTTTTTTTTTTTAAACATACATCTATTGCATACTCTTAGAATACGCAGCCATTTTGGGGGCTGATCCAATATAAATGAGAAAACACTATCCACTCACTAGGACAGCGTTGGCTAACCTGTGACACCAGGTGTTGTGAAACTACGAGTCCCAGCATACCCTTCCAGCAATAAGCTGCTATATTTTGGCAAAGCATGCTGGGACTCGTAGTATCCCAACACCTGGAGTGTCACAGGTTAGCCAACACTGCACTAGGATCTAGTGGCAACACCGAATCACAAGTTACTTTTCTCATCGTGTCCTAGCAACTTTGGTAGTTATATATATATTCATATTGAAGTTCTCACACCTGAACCATTGTACATTAGGTCAATATGAATCAGACTTTCCACTGTAGCTCTGTTGAAAAGTAACTTATTACAGAGGTGGAGCCTCTCCCAGAACTTTAGGATCCTAATGGGAGCAGATACAGGTGAAAGAGCTGGAGTAAAGTCATCCGCGGTACTGTGACATCACTGCCCCTGCATGAATCCACACAGCGCATGTCTGCAAATCTGTCACTCAAACTTTGCCTGCTTAGAGAAGCTCCTCCCTCCTAAGATGGCAACCTGTTGCATAGGTGTTAAAAACTAGCATGATGGACCCCATTGAGTGAAGTGTAAACACTGCAGTTATTTCTGTGATTTGAAAGCGTATACTGGCATATGAGTGCAACCATCATCCAGATAGACCTCTTCCCTCTTCTCAAGAGATGTCACCTTGCTGAACAAGATCAGGTGCTAAAGTCAACACAACTAGGGATAAGCAGCATCGGTGCTTGTGAATCGCTGCCCCATCCTGTTGTCACGGACTCCGCATATCAAAATATACATACCATTACTACAGCAATTCCGATCCCGACGGCTCCGATAATGTGGAACTTGGTATTGAAAACGCTTTCAATGGCTGATGGACAGGACTAAAAAGAGAAAAGAGACATGATTCACTCGAGGCCTATTGGGTGGTACGAAATGTAGGAGAACTTGTTTGTGCTGGAGTATATACGCTGCTGTTCACAAGTCAACTGCAATTGTCTTTGTACTGCTAACCCTGTCAACTCTGCTCTTTGATTCAGTCGCCCTATAATTAGACTGTCTATGTAACCAACAAGCTCCAGTAAAATCTAAGAATATTTGCAAATATACATACATATATATATGTGTGAATATATATATACATACACACACATACATACATACATACATACATACATACACATATATACACACACATATATATATATATATATATATACACACATACATATACATTTTACACATGTCCTCTTTTCACCAAAACAGCGGTAACATTAAAAATAGTAAACATACACACATGCACAAGTAAATACACATTTGTTGCAGACACTTAGCTCAGCTTAATAATGCCGAAGTACTGCACCTGTGTAGTGAGAGTGTTCAGAAGAGACTTTGGAGGACAAGTGTCTGTAAGTAAATTATCAATGGCGCCAGCTACCCCACAACAGTCCAACTGGAAAACAAAATTTAGGAAATAAACACATTGTTACAAAGAGAGCAAAGCACTAAATTCATTATGAATATCAGAAAAATCAATACACAATTGTTTATTCCAATTAGATATATTTACATGGATAATGGAACAAACTAAGGTGCCTAGTTATCAACCTCCAAAGAGGTAAAAATCCCCGAAAACCACATTACGCAGTAATGGGGCCATTTATAATTATAGGACCCAGCCTCATCATTCGCAAATGCAGTCCCCATAGGTGTCTATGGGGGCTGCATTTAGGCACTATTTATCAAGCTCCGAAATTCGGAGCTCAACCCCGATGGCGTTAGCCGCTCTAGTCTATGGGGAGAACATCGAAGGATAAGGAGCCTTGGATCCCTCCCTGGCAGGGTCCCTAAATATGAAAATTTGGATAAATAAAGTTCTAAGCAATCTGTGTATATTTCAAATTAATCTCCCTCTTTTCATTTTAACAAATCAACAATTTAATAATATGTTAAAAAAAAGAGAACGCCACAAAAATAAAATAAAAATCTATAATCTCCAATAAGCACATTTACAAATTACTATTAACTTTATTGAATCCTTCTGGGGGAAAGAAAAGCATATATTAAGGTGGTTTATAACATCCATGTATCATGAAATTTAAAGGATAGCAGTAACGCCCTCTGATATCTCTATCTGCATCCTGTTCACTTCCCTAATAAAGTGGGTGGGGGGCTTAAAGTCGCGGTCCACAAGCATTCATCCTCTCTCTCCTCCTCCCCCTCTGTATTAGGGGGCAGGGCCGCAATAGCGCATTTCGTGTGACCAGGTCCTCCGCACTTGGCATGAGGATCTCCCCTCTGAAATGTTGGCAAGTATGTCCTGGGTCCCGAATAATCTTTGCCCTGGTCCTACTAAAGTCTTAAAGCAGACTGTGACCTTGGGTTCCATCTCGAAAAATGCTAATAACTTGACAAGCTTTCAATATACTTTTTTTTACAGGTGTTCACTACATAAAACTCCAATATCACAAAAAACTAAATCCAAAAACAACTTACGGCGAGATGGATACCCTTTAGAGTTTCCTTCAAAGATGCCTCTTTAGTCTGAAGGTACTTGCTGTAAGTCTCCGTGTAAAAACTCTTCAATTCCTCAACAACCTACAGATCATAAAAAAAATAAAAATGAACAAATTGACATTTCAAGTCTCCAACAAATGTTTTCATACAGTTAGATATGTAACGGTAAACATTGGCAAGTCTTTCTGATCAAATGGGAAAAAAAGAATTTTTTTTATAAACAAAACAAAAACACTTTAAAATGATTTTTGTTCAATTAATCAGAACTCGGCCAATTCATTTCTGTAAAAAAAATTTTTTGCCCTCAATCGTGTCCTGCTGGTCTGTTATGTCCCCATACTTGAAGTGCGCGTGAATAGAACCTATAGCCAATCAGATTATCAGAATGTTTAGCAGGAGGAGAGTGCACTGCTCTTGCAGGAGAAATTATATACTGGAAGGAGCAGGATCCCCAAAAAGCACAGAGTAGTGATGCAAGATTTCTGTCAAATTAATTCACACATCCAGTTTGGTTTGTTTTAAGTATAGATTAAACAGACCAAATTAATGGAATATATAGCATACCTCCCAACATTTAGGATCAGGAATTCGGGACAAAATAATCCCCACCCCCATTCAGCCCAAACCCTGTCCACGAGATGTTTAAAACCCCACCTGCTTTTGCAGTTTTAAATATCCACACAATCAACAGGACAAGACTAAACAGAATACTGGATAACGGTGCACAGGAATAGTCCCAATTGTATTATCTCGTGCCCTATCTTCTAAATCCAACACATATCAATAAAATATAAAAAACTTATTTTTCTAAATGTTAAAATAATTAAAGCAGCAAAATACATGTGAAACAAAAACTTGTTTTTAAAATACTGGCTGTGACCCTTGATCTCTGTATTTGTATTGCAAGTAGATTATTATAACAGACAACCAATTAGGAATTAAAGTATAAAGCCATTTACTCTATAAGACAGGGTATTAATTGGATTGATAAAGAAACAAACACTTGCAAGTAACTGAACAACAGTACACTACCCCAAGTCATGGACAAATGATCATAGCACAATAGCTGTTAGGTACTATCCCAGCGGTCACTCCTAGTACTGGACAAAGACAAAGCCCTCCCTCATTCAACTATACCTTCCTAATATGTTGCTAACTTGGGATTTGAGCAGTAAAACTCTTATATCCAAAACTATTGCATTAACTATCAATTCATTAGATTAGTCGCAGACAGTAATGCTGACGCGCGTTTCACTGTCGGCTTTATCTAGGCAAAGCTGAGACAGCAAAACGCGCATCGGCATTACTTACTGTTTTGGGGGTGCAGGGGGATAGTGATTTACAAACATAGGGAGAGGAATGTCACTTCCCAAGGGTCCAATTTTGACAAAAACAGACTTAGCAAAATAAGGTTGCTGTTGGCTTGACTTTGGGTAGACTGGGGGCAACATTTGTTCTTTCAGTCAGTATTACGGGGGGATGTATTTCTCCATAACATACTGAAGCCAAAAGATGTCAGAAAAGTGTTCATCATTAAAAAAAGGAGATTTGTTTTATTTTAATAAATGCAAATTGTGATGAAACAGCCTTACCTTATCTTTATTGGCAAAACCCCAGATTCCGGCAGCAATTTCAATGGCAAAAATAACCAAGAGGAAAGCGAAAAACTGGGAGGGAGAAAAAATAAAAATGGAAGAGATATTATTTGCAAGTTCATTTAAGTAGGACAATATAATATAGATTTATTTCTGAAAAAAATGCATCGGCTGCAAAATAAACTATGCTTTACAGTTTAATCCTGCGACATACAAAGTTCTAGTGTAAGCAGTCATGCAAATTAATTGTAGTGGGTGAGCGAACATAGAAAATGCTCATGGTTTACATAACCAACTTCTAAACATGAATTGTGACTATATTCTCAATACACTAAGGGGAAGGTTTATTACAGCTCATAGCAGCCAATCAGATTCTAGCTATCATTTATCTAATGCACTCTACAGAAAAAGCTAGAATCTGATTGGTTGCTATGGGCATCAATTCCACTTTTCCTTTTTCAAAGGTTTGATAAATCTAGGAATAAAAAACCTGGGACAAAGAAAAAAAATAAAAATAAAATGAAAAAGCAAAAACACACCCCTTGAACGCACCAGTCAAAATCTAAACTCGCGTAAAGACGCATTCATAAGCACATTGCAATTTAAAGGCGTTTTTACAGGTATTAAAAATGTGTTTCAAAAAGCCAGTGTGTATGTATCCTTATAAAGGAAAATTAACCCCATCAATTCAGCAGGCACCAGTGACCTCACTGAAGCATGGACACTGTAAATCACAGCAAAATTAGCGACTTATTGCTTTCACCAAGATGTTCCATGTTTGTCTTTTATACAGTATTTTGAAACAATATCATAGTAACTGAGAAAGATCAGGTACTTTTTGTGACTGTGTTTATTCATTTTTCTCTATATAGTATTTTGAATCAATATTATTATAAAGAAGGGATATGAACTTATTTAGTAAATAAACTAAGCCAAGAACCACAACTGTTTTATGTGCAACAAAGAAATCGGTCAGGCTAGCAAACCCTGAATATACTAAAAAAACAAAATTACCAATCCCAGCATGCATTCTGACTCCTGAATGGCACCACAGCATCCAAGGAAACCAACCAACATCATGAGCGCTCCGGCGCCAATCAAGATGTAGACTCCTGCAATAAGAGCAAAGAAAATAGATCTATAAAATATTATATTATAACCCGGATACTTTCAAGTTGGAGGGGGGAGGGTGGAATCCTACATCCCTCTAGGAATTCAGTGTTTGCAAGCGTAGGCTGATGTGTTTGACCAGCATCTTCAGTCAGTGCATGCAACTAATTTATAAATATATATGGTCAATACAAAAAGTTAAGTTGCTCTTGAAAGAGCTTTGTTGCTCTTCCAGTTTCATACTGACCCCCTCCCACCAATCTAGTTAAATATTGGGTGAGATTTAATTAGCATTTCTGGAACATCCACAGAGACATATTACGTGTATGTCAGTAATCTCTGCTCATTTTATCTTGCACCCCTTAGAGGTGCTCCGAAAAATGAGCGGAGATTCCTAAAAGTAATGGCTGCCAATGTGCACAGGCGAACATTGCAGGCAGCCTATCGCCAGCAATTGAGTCTCCCCCATTGTCCATATAACTGAAATATTTGAAACAAGACCAGCACATTGTATTTTTAGATTTAGGATTTTGGTTCTCCTCTAAAGTACAGCACTAGAGGCAGGTATTGTGTGAACGAAACCAATAATCGTGACAATGTCGGATACACAATACATCAGTATACAGTGGGGTCAGGTGCAGAGGCGGAACTTGCGAACTGTGGGCCCTGATGCAGGGAACAGGGGCCCACAGCTCGCTAGTTCCCCAGGCAGCGGGCCCCATCATCTCCATGGGCCCCGCTGCACCCCACCTGCTGCACCAATGCTAGTTCCGCCACTGGTCAGATTTATATATTAGGGTAGTCACGTTCATAAATCCTGGCTGTTAGTCACCCAGATAAATGCGTGTATATCGTCTAGTACTTACCAGTAAAAAATGAACTGTTTGCGTCCGAGTCAAATATGGTCTTTGTCTGGTTATCGAACCTGAGCCATAGTCCTATTCCAAGGACAGCTGTTCCTGCCAGCTGGAGAGACCAAGAGAAAGTATAAAAATCAGGTTACTTCTTACTATTAAAGCAATAAACAAGCCATATACAGAAGTGAATCTGTACCAAAAGGATAACATGAAAACTGATCTACAAGTATTGAGATTTAATTTAGAACCATTGTACGGAATCTTTCTAAACAGTACATACCGTAACTCCCATCAACCAATCATCTTAGCTTTCACTAGACAGACCTGCACAAGAATGCTCAAAGCTTGGTTGTTATGAAATAGAACACGTCTGCTTTATATACCAATTACGGAATTAGTCATCTGAAGAGATGGGAGTTGTTTAACTAAATTAGGTTACCATATATAAAAGCAGCTACTAAAAGGAATGTGTGTGTGTGTGTGTGTGTGTGTGTGTGTAAAAGTCTAACGTGACAGAAACAGATATTTTATATCTGGTTTGTACTAGGGATGTGCACCGGCGACTTTTGAGGTCTCGTGTTTTGTGTTTTGGATCCGGATTTTCGTTATTTTTGAGGTTCGGATTTGTCTCGCAAAACACTTGACGAAAGGTCTCGGTTCGGATTTAAGGTATTGGATTCGGATTTTTTTTGAAAAAAACATAAAAAGTTTAAAAATCAAGTTTTTGGGCTTATTTTCACTCCTAGGCTATTATTAACCTCAATAACATTCAATAACAAGCATTTCCACTAATTTACAGTGTATTCTGAACACCTCACAATATAGTTATTAGTCCAAAACGTTGCAACAAGGTATCTTTCTGGACTGCGTAGAGGAGTGGGTCACCACAATATATATTAAAAACCCTGAACTTTTATGATTCGCACCAATAATTGTACCTGGACTGCGTAGAGGAGTGGGTCACCACAATATCTTAAAAACCCTGAACTTTTATGATTCGCACCAATAATTGTACCTGGACTGCGTAGAGGAGTGGGTCACCACAATATCTTAAAAACCCTGAACTTTTATGATTCGCACCAATAATTGTACCTGGACTGCGTAGAGGAGTGGGTCACCACAATATCTTAAAAACCCTGAACTTTTATGATTCCCACCAATAATTGTACCTGGACTGCGTAGAGGAGTGGGTCACCACAATATATATTAAAAACCCTGAACTTTTATGATTCGCACCAATAATTGTACCTGGACTGCGTAGAGGAGTGGGTCACCACAATATCTTAAAAACCCTGAACTTTTATGATTCGCACCAATAATTGTACCTGGACTGCGTAGAGGAGTGGGTCACCACAATATCTTAAAAACCCTGAACTTTTATGATTCGCACCAATAATTGTACCTGGACTGCGTAGAGGAGTGGGTCACCACAATATATTAAAAACCCTGAACTTTTATGATTCGCACCAATAATTTTTTTTATTTTTAAAAAACTTGGGAATAGTGGGGAAATAACTATGCCCTTAGAAGCACAGAGCACAGGACACAGCACCACTGGACTGAACAGGACACGGCACAGGACCCAGCAGCACTGCGGAACTCAGCAGGACAGAGCACAGGACACAGCACCACTGGACTGATACTGCAGAACACAGCACAGCACAGCACAGCACAGCACAGCACAGCACAGCACAGCACAGCACAGCACAGCACAGCACAGAACTAAACAGCACAGAACTAAACAGCACAGAGGACCACTAACACACCCTCCCTCTACCCTGATCAATGCCCGAGTGAAGATGGCGGCGACTAGCGGGGAATTTATAGGATCCGAGTATCGCGAGATCCGACAACGGGATTATGAGTCAGAGCCTCAGTTTCACTTTTGAATTTGGCGCCAATACCCGGATCTGTCTCGGATCCGACTCGGATCCGCAACGTTCGGGTGGGCTCGGATTTCAGAAATCCGAGCGCGCTCATCCCTAGTTTGTACTGCACAGCAAATATAAACGGTTCTCCGTTATCAGACAGTTTCTGTGAAAAGGCGGATGGGCTACACTGCCCTGCGGTTAATGAAAGGGAACTGGCTTGTAACTCTCTTAGGATCGTAAGTTTATGAAGTCCTAAAACCTTTGCCAATATTAGAAAATTTCTAAAAAATAAGGAACCTTTCAGGTTTAGTGGTATTTAAAGGCTCCAACCAAAACTGACTTCAGTTTTGGTTGGAGTTATCCTTTCCAAGTTAAATAAAAAATAAATAAATTAATCATCATCAATTTATATAGCGCCACTAATTCCGCAGCGCTGTACAGAGAACTCACTCACATCAGTCCCTGCCCCATTGGAGCTTACAGTCTAAATTCCTTAACACACACACACAGACCGAGACAGACACACACACAGACTAGGGTCAATTTTGTTATCAGCCAATTAACCTACCAGTATGTGTTTGGAGTGTGGGAGGAAACCGGAGCACCCGGAGGAAACCCACGCAAACATGGGGAGAACATACAATCTCCTCACAGATAAGGCCATGGTCAGGAATTGAACGTATGACTGCAGTGCTGTAAGGCAGAAGTGCTAACCACTGAGCCACCGTGCCGCCCCAAAATGTACTCTAATCCCCTCCACACAGTGTTTACAAGTCCCTCTTAGGTTTCCCATCAACAGATACAAACAGCCATGTCTTTACATCACACAGTTGTGTTGCCCTTCGATACGACTCAAAACCACTCTAAATACAATTGTATTCAGTGTAGAATGCACAGCAGCACCATTTGCAGAGAACACAATTAAACGACACTGCTTTATAATATAAATGCCTATCTGCAACATACAGAAAAGAAAGCCAGTCCGGTAAAACTATGTACGTAGCAAATGTTGCAGGTTAGCATCACAGACCAATAATGTAATCTGCAGGAGAGCTCCTGTAAGCAATTCTGTTAGGTGTCTCTGGAAGAGAAACTGTAAATTGGAAGAAATGTTGTTGGCAGGAGACACCACGGAGCTCTACCCAGATTTTCCATCAAGATGACTCATTGTTCCCCTGATGTAACAAACGAAACTGCAAGGAAGCCAAGATCATTGTGCAAACTGGTTTTTCTGACATGACTCCAACTGTCCCGTCCTGAGACTAAGGGAAAGAGATTTAAGTCTACAATGTGATTGTACCAAATACACTGCAGCAGCATATCCACTTCCAAAATATCATTCAGTGGTCTTTAGGTGCCAATACCTCAGGGGTAGCAATTCTCAGAAGCCAAATCGCTATTGCATCTACAAAACGAGTGCTGATAAACTAATGGGAGCATTTTTACCTGCACAACTCCAGAGGCTTCTTAAAAAACTGGAGACACATCCCACCACTTAGGTAGGCCCACATAACGGCACTATTACTAACGGAAAATGACTCATCTATGATTGAAACCCTCATCAGATTAACATTTTATTATTGCTTTTATATAAAAAAAACAAATCTTGTACTGCAGTGCCATTTTTATGACCCGATCGGGAATTAGGAGTAGGGCAGCACGGTGGCTTAGTGGTTAGCACTTCTGCTTCACAGCACTGGGGTCATGAGTTCAATTCCCGACCATGGCCTTATCTGTGAGGAGTTTGTATGTTCTCCCCGTGTTTGCGTGGGTTTCCTCCGGGTGCTCCGGTTTCCTCCCACACTCCAAAAACATGCTAGTAGGTTAATTGGCTGCTATCAAAATTGACCCTAGTCTCTGTGTGTATATGTTATAGAATTTAGACTAAGCCCCGATGGGGTAGGGACTGATGTGAATGAGTTCTCTGTACAGCGCTGCAGAATCAGTGGCGCTATATAAATAAATGGTGATGATGATAAAATGTATTCAAATGTTCAAGATCCCTCCCAAAGATAGGAGTTAATTTCGATAACCTGTAAAATCACAGTGTGCAAGTAAACAAGCAGTTAATGTATATTGTTATATGCGAGAGAGGCCTGGTTTTTAGGCAGAGAACCTGTCAACTATGGTTTATTGCTCAGCCCCACACATGCTAAAAGTTTGTTAGACAAGTCAGTCACAAAGGACAGTTGCTGAGGTCCCTCAAAGGACAGACCTGTTCTTTAAAGGAAAAAAAAAATACATCAAAATAATACTTTTCATAACCTATGTTTGGGAAAATCTATGTACAAATTGATAACCAGCAAAATAGGCCTAATGACGTGTCATCAGCAGATCCCAACTCATAATGAAGCTATGGAGAAAATGTATGTCCCAAAGGAAGCCATAACATAATCATGTTTATTATGCACATGTCCGGAAAAACACACCGTTTAATGGATTTAGATTTTTTTGAACAAAAAGTGCAATAAAACAGATTAGTATACTAGCACACATGAAGTCCTAAGATCATAAGGAAAGGGGGGTTTGGGTGAAAAATGTTTAAAGTGCTGAAAATGTTGTTAAGTCATTTTCACTTCTTGGGGCCTTTTTATTTTTTTAACTGATGAAGGAAACAGCTTTGCATTTATATTTCTGCTTGTCAATTTGTTATCACCATTTTTGTCCCATTAAACTCCATTTCATTATGTTCTGTCTTTGTGTTCTTACACTCGTTTGTCATATAGGTCTCTTTTATAATCCTACATTTAAAGCAGGGAATTGTTTGGTTTACAATAACTGATTAAATTGGGTTGTGATTCTAGTTTGGGATCAGACAGGGAATAACCGAAGATTTCCTAAGAGCATAAGCTGCTGAAGTAAATCTTAGTGGTGGCAGAACTTTGTGTTTAATTATGAACATAATATACAATTTCGGGGGTTAGAAACAGTTGTTCATATAGAGACTATTTTAGCAGTTTCCAGCATAACAGGTATTTCCGCTTGTAAGACTCCTGCGCTACAACTTAAGAAAGTATGACTAAAGAAAACTACAAGTGTTATATTTCTATGGCAACAAACAGAAATCAACACTCCAATAGTATTATTACAGCAAATGGATAACAAAGTATACATTTAGGCTATGGATTGTTGAAGACAAAAGAGAAGTAGAAGTGATTAGATAATGCCAAAGCATCAAAGATCATTACTTTTAAAAAAAAATGTGGCGATTCGCTGAGAAGGGGCGGGCGGAGTTTAGAGCGCTAGCTAAGAAAAGTTGTGTGCCCTAATCTTTATTTCTCTATGCCGTTATCATATGAAATACTGTCACTGCACCTTAATACCCATTTCATTCAGGTCAGAACACATTTTTCATCTCCTGAACGTCTAAGTTCTGAAGTGGGTGGGGCTACAACAACCTCCAGACAATCTGCATAATGGTATTTTCACATTAGCACAGAGTATTTCAGGACATAAGAGCACTGATCTTGTACAGTGACCGGATCACGTGTATGATTTTTTTTTTTGTAGTGAGGACAGGGCTTAATGTTTATTGTGAAATGGGGAATGGAGGCAAGCAGGGAATTACAGATTGAGATAGTGGACTGGTGTGAGAAGATTGTGACGTCATATGAACAACTCATCCACCTATTTTATTGTACAAGGTCATTAAAATGATCATGACAAGTCAGTTATAGATGTCGTTGTGGTCAGTCTTGGTGTACACCACATTATACAACAGTACATCCTAAGCAGATGTGGATATGGTTTTTGTTAACCTGCTATGGTCACAAAACTGTATTGTGTTTGTGAAGATGGAATAGCAAGTTGTCTTTTACTTACATAACCCATACTTACCAACTTTCTGTTGGTCAAATCCGGGAGCCTGCGGAGGTGGGCGTAACGGGGGCGGGGCTCCAAAATGGTGTCATTTTGGACCCGCCCCCATGACGTGATGACGCAAAACGCGTCATTTGACAGCGGGGGCGGGGGCAAATGCCGCGATTCACCGGGAATCGCGGCGTTTGGGACTTAATTCTGCCCACTTCACTAGGAAGTGGGCAGAATTATCCAGATGCGGGAGATTGCCACACTCGCCCGGGAGACTCTCGCAAAATGCGGGAGTCTTCCGGACATTCCGGGAGAGTTGGCAAGTATGACATAACCCATAGATTGAATTAGCACACTTAGTGGGCACAATTATCACAGAAAACGGGAAAACTCTATAGAAGAATACACATTGTCTCGCAATACATCCAGACAATATATAATGCTGTAATATCCCTTTAAATATCAATTTCCGCCACAGGTATATTTCCAAACAATTCTACCAGTACAATAAATACATTGTTCAAAATTCTTTGGAGAACAGCTTCTTGCAGTAAATTCGGATAAGTTGTATAAACTAGAACAAAAATTGCAGCAGTGTTTAAAACATGTTGCCGTAAACAGTTTTTGTAAAGGCCACTAAGAATATAAACACAGCAGGGTGTATTATCACCAATACAACCTTCTATTGTAAAACAAATCTATAGGACACTATACAAGGAAAAAGAGAATCCTGCAATAGGATGAAGCCTATTTACCAACAATAAATATCTTAAGGTTTAAAGGTTACCCTCACAAGGGTGCTTGTACAAGCAGATGAAATGGGAGAGTCATCTTAAACAAAAAAAAAACAAAACAAAATCCCCTCATTCACCACAAAGGGGTAGATTTATTAAACCTTCTATAAATGAAAACTGGAGGCGTTGTCCATAGCAACCAGATTGCAGCTATCGTTTATCTTGCACATTCTAGAACATCTGACTGGTTGCTACGGGCAACGCTTCCACTAACCCTATTTAGAAGGTTGGGCAAATCTATCCTTTTGTAGAGAATGAGGGTAATTAATTTTTTTTTTCTTTATATATCCAATACAGCGCAAGGCAAATCTCAATTACCGCTATCCCAAGACTTTATGAAACCCAAGTCTTTACCATTGGCCGGTACTAAACTTGGCATCATCGCGACTGCCCCCTCTCGACTCACATTGACGCGCCTGCCCAAAGCACAACAAGAGACCCTCCACCAAAGAGGACCAAAAGCCGGGTTTAATGTGAAAGAGGCAGTGACGTGCGGCCAATTGAACGGTAGCACCTTCGAACCGTAACATAAATGAACCTATGAAGGGCGGGAGGGAGGTATCCGAAGACCCAGGAACCAAGAGGGCCAGCCCAGCCCGCCATGTCAGTATAATTTATAGCATCAACATTAACCACTCCCCACACTGTGGCTGTAAGTAAAACTTAACCCTTAATGGTAAGTGCTGAGAAAAGCATAAACACGATATTTTAATTGTCCTCAGCTTATGGCTTCACTTAAACTTGCAGTCTCCAAACCATTAAACATCTATAACATTGCATCAGCACAAACTGTTAAAATTGTATTCTTGCAACAATAATAAAATACACCACGTGCATAAGTGCTGCAGATAGCGGTTAATACATGCAGGAAAAGGGCAATTTGAAACAACAAAAGCCATCAATGCAATAGGCTCTTACTAGATTCCTACGCGCTATCATGATTGTATTGATTTCAATGGAGAGTGGGAGAGATTCACACAGTAGTCGAAAGTGGGCTGGTTACAGTGGTACGCCACATCACTACTTCTCCTACTGCTTTCACTGCAAAACTACCAAATACCATTCACTTACATTTGCCATACCGCAACTTCTAAATTTCCCCTTTGACCACAAAAAAAAATAAAAAATAAAAATTGTATATACATACATATTTTTATCGCAGGGGGTTCAGTTTGGTAGTACACCGCATTGTCTGGCGGTTACGATTTTAAGTTTCTCTATGTATGCGCTTGTTAACAGCTAAAACTAGTGCAGTTTGCCACTTGTTGCACGAGATGGCCAACGAGGTGTTAATTTTTGCTAGAGGAGGATAGTAGCGTATGAGTTTTTTTTTTTTTTTAGATTCACGCGTCCTCATTTCTTACGTTTGTACAAGATCTCATGTGTTAATATTTTGGTTTGATCTATTAGCTCTCTGTATGTAGAGTGCTTTCTTGGATGTTGTTTTCATGGTTCCTGGCTCCCGGTGACGGAGAGATGGATTCTCTGAGGATTGGGAGGTGATAACTCGCATAGAAAGAGTTGCCGGGGAACAGTAGTAAGAGA
The DNA here is from genome assembly GCF_038048845.1 of Mixophyes fleayi. Lineage (NCBI taxonomy): Eukaryota > Metazoa > Chordata > Amphibia > Anura > Limnodynastidae > Mixophyes > Mixophyes fleayi. The sequence continues at coordinate 324,244,065 of NC_134405.1, read as the reverse complement.
GAGTCTGCTGGGGAAGTGGTGGTTTGGTCATTCAATAGTCTGCCCTCCGAAGCTTTCTAAGCGTTTTTACTAGTTCTGGTTTCCCCATTTGCATAGTTTACGCAACAGCAACAATAAGGAAGTGTTTGTTTGAACTATTTTATTATAGCAATGCTAATAACTAGGAGAATACAAAGATCTATTTATGGATAAATGTTTTATAGAGGACATAAACACAGAGGGCCCGAGTCATTAAGGAAGAGGTGCAAATTAGTTTATTATTTTGCACATAAGAAATACTGGCTGATTTTTCATGTAGCACACAAATACTTGATAACTTTATTTTTACACTGAAATTTAAAGTAGATCTAGGACATGCCCTATCCCAACTATAAACATACTTGGCAACTTTTCCTCGTTGGCTTCAGGGAGATCCCAGGGGAGGTGGGCGTGTGGGGGCGGGGCTTGACAAATTGCATCATGATGGCTAAGATGACAATATTTGCGTCATTAAGCCCCCCCTCAACTTAGCTATTGTGGGGGCGAGAACTGGGAGGTTGCCCTGCTCTCCCGGGACCCCGGGAGGTCTCCCAGAAATGCTGGAGTCTCACGGACATTCCGGGAGAGACTATGCATTAAAGAAAAGCAGCTAATGAATCTCTAGAGACTGAAGTGTCTTTTACATTTCTGTCTCCATTACTGAAGTCATGTTGTCTTACCTGTCAGTCTATGATTAAATCTTGGTCTCCATGAAAATGGCCACCTCCTTAGGCATCAATACATGGACAAAGGACACAATTTCTGAACTGTGTCATCATGCCACAGATGGCGAAGCCAACCACGTCTTGTACTGGCTCAGCATCAGGGAGAATGCCAGACTCTTCAGGGAGTGAGGGAGATCACCTCTATTTCAGGGAGTCTCCCTGACATTTAGGGAGAGTTGGCAAGTACGACTATAAATCTGCCATTACATTTTAAATTTACCTCCCCCTCCAATGCAACACAGCTTTGCCCAGGTGCAAAGTTACTCTTTTTACTGCTTTGCTCTTCTTAATGACTCCGGCCCAGAGAGAAAGTAGGTCCTGAACTTTGAACCACAGTGTACTACAAGAACATTAATAAATATCAGTGTTTAAAACAAAAAACACAATAACAGATCATTAAAGTATTTGTTTATCAATGTATGCCGAATGTGAAAACTAAAACGCTATGAAAGTGTCAAACACAGCAGTAATTTTGTTGTGTCATGTGACTACTTTTGCGCAAACGCAGGAAAGCGTATGGATTTGTGACCCAAGACGGCAGCATCCACCGGGCTGCAAAACGATGGGGGCGTTTCTGGCAGAGTAATAACCAAGTGTACCTCTATATCATACTTGCATACTCTCCCGGAATGTCCAGGAGACTCCCGGGAGAGTGTGGCAATCTCCCTGATCTGCCCACTTCCTAGTGAAGTGGGCAGAATTCGGTTCAAACGAGGTGATTCACCGGGAATCGCTGCGTTTGGCCCCGCTCCCGCTGGTAAAAATGTCAAATCACGGTCCGATTGTCATTTTAGGAGCACCCCTTATTAATTTCAACATTCCTTTTTTCTCTTAAAATACTGCTTTGTATATCCTCATTTAGGTCTCACTTTAAACAGGAGATTGAAGGAACACACAATCCGCGCTTAGTACAAGAATAGGAAAATTTCAATCGCAACTATGCATCACCCAGCATGCAACAGTTTTAGCATTTTTTGGGGGGAGGGGGATGTGCTTAAAACTGATTTTAATTTTTATTGTGAATGCACTGAATCCAAGCTTTGGATCAGGATTTTGAGCAAAAATTACATTTTGTTTGCAAATTCCATACAACTTCAATAGTCAGTGTTCAGAGTTATTACTACGATCTAAAATTTCAGGGGGAAAAAAAACCCAAAACAGAATAATTTGCTTTGAGTCTTGCCAGAAGCTTTTCATGTTAGACGATTAGAATTTAAGGATCAACTCTGCTATAATCACAGTCTAGTTATAGCCTGAAATCCAGTACAAAGAGCTTAGAGTTAAACGAGCCAGAACTTGGGACTGTGGTAAATATAAATGTAGAAATGTCACAGGTATTATTACACCAGCACAAACGTGCATAATGCAGTATCTCAACCAATCAGCTTTGATCCATATTAGCCAACTCTCCCGGAATGTCCGGGAAACTCCGGGATTCCAGGTAGGTCTCCTGGAAAAGTATGGCATCCTCCCGCAACAGCCCACTTCACTAGGAAGTGGGGAGCATTAGCGGCATAATGCCACGATTCCCCGCACCACGCCACTCCCCCCGCTGTAAAATGACACGTTGGCGTCATTAAATTGCAGGGGCGGGGCCAGAATGGTGCAATTTGCATAGTTCCGTCCTAATGTATTTCTAATAAGAGCAGAGATGTTATGCGTTGGGTTTGTGAAGCTTATTTACTAACCTTACACAACTATGGAACGGACCTTTCAGACATGCTAATTCACAAATCACTTCCTGACTCGCAGACTCATAAAATGACTGCATGCAGGAAAATGGACAATTTGGGGTGTGTGTAGGGTTTATTGAGCCACGCCTGTTTGTTTTAATTAATCATTTCTACAGTTACTAAGTGCTACCTCTAAACAAAACATATAAACCAGAGCTACATTCTAGTTCAAACAGACAGAAGTTACTTATTAAACAGATAGTTATTTGCTGTAAACAAACTATCTTCTGCATGTGGGGGGGTGATAAAATAAATCAAAGAGAATGAATATATACACATGTCTACACACAGGGGAGGCAGCCATTTTGTGGGGGGCGGTGCCATCTAGGATTGACATAATTTGCAGTGGCCAAAACTTTATAGAAACATCGTAGTTGCCAAGAAGGATAACAATATCATTAAAGGGCTGTGAACGGCACTGTCTAATGGAAAAATAAATACATTTGTCAAGTGGATCTGGTGGAAAAAGATATTTATAATAGTTATGGCACCGCTGAATTAAAGGGCACTTAAAGTGCCACAAAAACTTAATTTGCACACTGACCGCACAATGGAATTATTATTTTAGTGCTGACCAGCTAAATGGACATGGAGTAAGAGTGGTGTATTTTGTGCATATTCAAACACACCAGACATTCATTATTGGCAGAATAAACAGAAGAGGAGCTTAATGCAACACAGATGAGAGCTATAATAAAAAGTATATCTTTTTTTTATTAAAGGGACGCACACAGAATGACAACGTACATTGAATGACCCAAATGTCCCTTAAATTGTCTCCATATAGCCTTACATAACCCCATATAATCAATATGACAGGACAAACGCGGCAGCCCGGCACAGTGGTTAGCATTGCTGCCTCACAGCTCTGGGGTCATGGGTTTGATTCCTATCAAGGTCTTTCTGTGTGGCGTTTGTATGCTCTACCCATGTTTCTGTGGGTAATCCAGTCCACCACAATCCAAAAACATACTGGAAAAAGGGACCCTAGAATAGCTAAGTGCGCCCAAAATGGCTGCCTCACCCGTTACCATAATGTAAAGTGTTCTGAGCCCTATTGGGAGAAAAGACATTACATAAAATAATATATTATTATTGTCTGGCACCACAGAACAATGCGGAGCCCCCTAGCCTGCACACCAGAATAGGGTTATACATTGTACTTCTGAGTTAGATATACTTATCCGGGCTGCAGAGCACTCACATACAGTTGTTTAGTGAGCTGCTTGTCTATCCCTAAAGCAGAGTTTCCACTTTCAGATTCCCTGGTCTTAAACTGTTTTTTCTTGAAAAACTGGGAAATAAAACCTGTAAGTGGAAACATTGCTGAGGTAATCACAGAGGGCCTCACTTCTAATTGGCAGAATCTGTTCAATCCTCCCTCTCACTGGCAGGTTGAGCAGCCTATGCAAGGGCTACAGCACGGTGATAAAATGCTAATAAATGCTGGATCCAGTCCCTACAACCTGGGCAGCTCCTTGTAAACCAGACAAGGCTGCATGTAAAAAAAATAAATAAACCCTGACGACAAATGTAAACTGCAGAACCAACATCCACTAGATTGCCAGTATCACCAACTCCTAGGTGCAGATGTACACCGACTGGGCAAAAATGCTTATTCCGAGTAAAAAGAGCATGGGGAGAAAAAAAAAAATCCCAAAAAACACAAACCGCAAAAAACAAAGACATTACTAGAAAATAGAATTACTTTGCTTTATTCTCTTTAATGCATATATTAAGTGCTGAATGTATAGTGTATTCTTGCAGTAGGACTTTATCTAGTTTCTATGAAGAGATGCTATTGTTTGCCTCCTCTTCCCCATAATCCTTTTCTCTCTTCTTTCTATTTCACTGAAGTGTGACAATTCTCTCGCAGTACAATAGCTTGGAGGCGTGGCCTAATGATACAAGACATGTGCGACATTGGATACGGGGTTGGTTAGGTCATCATTGGGGGGCGTGGTCTGGGATACAGAGGTTCCAACGTAGGTAGATGTAGTGGGATTGTTCACAGGTTGCAAACAGGGAAAACAAAATTATGTCCAATGAACACAATTAAACAAATACTTAAAGGGACTGTAACCTCAAATAAATAAGGATTAACCGGCTCATTTATTTTGTTTTCTGAGACATTGGTATCATTACATCTGGGTGGTAGGGGAACACTAAAGGCACCTAAGGAGCTGTGTTCTAAAATCCAGTACACTGGGCTCGAGCTACAGCTCACATGCAAAATTGGGTCATTCCCTTGTTTGGCCGATTCAATAGACCTCCATGGAAGGTTTCTATAGACCACTATATAGCAATGTTCAGTGTGTTTCAATCTTAAAAATGAGTAGCATTATGTGTGGACTGACATGTGGCTTCCATTATCAGAGAGGTTCCCGGAGGTGGATTCCACTCTATGCGCTGTACTCAGGAAGCACGATTTTCTTTTTGAGAAGGGTGTTATCTAAAATTGTTTAACCCATTTAAAGGAGAACTTTGGAACAGACAAAGGGGGGATTTTCTAGTGATTGTCTACTCTAGACAACCTTTGGCTCTTCAGGTGTTGTGAAACTACAAGTCCCAGCATACCCTGTCAGCTATGAAGTTTAGGAGAACTCAACACGACCAGCTCCATAACGATCTCTTATCCCTGCATCAACCACCAGCAAAAGGGGAGCTTAAAACGGTTATGTTAGTTCCTGACTGTGCAGAGCCAGGTAACAGAGTGGATCCCGCTTTGCCAATGACAAGACAAGAAGCCATTGCAGCGATGGCGGGGAGAGTTCTGCATTTTCCTTTAGTCAATCCTCACTACAGCGTTTGTGGGCAAATCTCCATAAATGACAATTCATCCTATTCTACATACAATATGAGCCGCATTTAATAAACTTACAACAAATAGAAAGTAAGGCCATATGTACGCAGTCTTGCTATTCTGCCTAGTTGACCACTTTGCCATATAGTCAAGACTACAATCAGAACCAGACATTATATGGAGATAACATTTAATATTCAACCTTACAATGCGTCTATAAGCAGCTCTACCATAATGGAGATTATTGTAGATTTCACTGCAACTGAGAGATTCAAAACCAGTCCTCAAGAGCTACCAACATGTCATGTTTTCAGGATTTCTGCCTAGAAACAGGCGGGATAATTACGGACACAGAAAAATAGATTAACTCACCTGTGCATGATAGTAGCTCTTGAGGGCAGAGTTTGAGCAACCTCTACACTACAACATCAAGTTACTAAATGTCTGCCATGCAAAACATGCTCAGTTATTCCATATATGATGAGCAGAGCTCTCTCCAGTCATACATGTATGTGCGAATCAACCAAGTATGTCTGTTACCTAGTAGACTGCAAGACAGGACCCTTCTTCCTTTGCAAGCCTTCAGTGTAATGAAAGAGGGACTGCTTTATGTGTGATAATGTGAGACACAGATGACACCTATTTATGAAAATAGTAATAGTAATGAAACTACAGTTGGATTATAGTAAACGTGTATTGTATCTACATTACATGCATTTGCTGAAAACAAGTGTATAAACATTAGACTGCAAGCCCCAATGGGGCAGGGACTGATGTGAATGAGTTCTCTGTACAGCGCTGTGGAATCAGTGGCGCTTTATAAATAAATGGTGATGATGAAATATACAGCCGGGAGAACGTATCAATAAAACATTTACCAGAAACTTTACAAGGGGAAATGGGCAGAAGGCACATTTTAAAAAGCATGTCACCTTCTATAAACACAATCTGTACTTGAGTAGTTTAGGAAAAGTCCTCACACAACACAATTTAGTTGTACAATTAGATTTTTTTGGACTACATACTTTTCTTTGTGTGTGGGAGACATGCAATTAAATTGTAAATTTGACTGGATATGTTGGAAAATTTCTCTTCAATCAAATTGTTGCATGTGCTGTAATTTTGCTATGGTAAACCTGGAAAAATCTTTCTCCAGGGGGTGATTCTGCAATCTTTTGATATTATTCATGGAAATCAATTTCTGGTTGCATTTCATAACAAGATTTAGACTGCCGTCTGTGGGGGTAACGCGGTCTACAAAAATTGTGATTGGTTTGCAAAATGTGTGGTTAGGTTAACAGAAAGTGTTACTTCCTCTCGTTAATGGACAGATCACATGCTTCCCACATGAATTTTACTTAAGAATATACGTCTAATAGTTTATCTGCTGCTTCCTCATTAAAGGGCAAAAAAATGTATAGATTTCTGCAGTAAAGAAAATTATGTCATACACAGTTACCAACAAAACTGGAATTCCCCATTAAAATTCAATGGAAAAAAAAAAAAAGAACCCTGTAACTGTACAATCCATTCTTCATGAGTCTGTCCTCATGCCAATGTTTGCTGAACAATGAACAGACATGTAGGAGGGCCTCAAAACAGATACACGCCCTGGCAAATTGCTGCAAAACACCAATGCTCCTAATTATGTCAAACACAGAAATAGATCAGTCTCAGCTGCATGCTCAAGGGGATCTTTTTTTTTCCTTTTTTTGTAAAGAAAGGCTGTGACTTCAGTATTCAGTTCCCCCTTTTCTATCAACAACTTCATGGTCTAATGACTATTGTTTGTGTGATTGTCGTCTATTGACTTAGTCTGCTGAGCAAAACTTGTCAAATCTCCTTATTCCATTTACAACTCCCAGTATGGTCTTTCAAACAATAAATGTTGCCTATTTTAGTCCACAAGTAGAATATTAAAATATATATATATATATATATATATATATATATATATATACATACACACACATACACATACACACACATTCTATATATACATACATACACACACATATATACACACATACATATACACACATTTCCACTGCTAGGTGTGTAACAATCTCCATCACAGTCAGAGATTAGGGACTGCAGTTAGTTCAGCAACAAGTGTGCAGCTTTGGGATCTCTGTAACCATCCTACCCCCTTCTTGTGCCTAATGAGGTCAGTGTGGATCTCAGACAAGGAGACAAACCATCTGCCTCCATTAATTCCAGCTGGAAGCTGCATTCCAGGCTAACCCCCTCTGGATGGGTTAAACACAGGGGCGTAGTGTGCAGCCCACCGTGCGCCCCCCCCCCCGCCCCCCTTATCCCGTGCTCAGCCTGGGCAACATGTGCAGATTCAGCCCCTATGCGGACTACAAGTACCAGCATCTCCAGCCAGCATCTGGCAGAGTCATTGCCTTGCCTACGTCTGATCTAGGGTGTAACCTGTGCTATGTAACACGATACAAGAAAAACAAAAGTAGCCAACTTAATAATAATAATAAAAAGCATACAAAATATATAAAATAAATAAACATAGTAACCACAGTGAAGAATAGACTGTATATGCACATAATACCTAAATAGAACACATACAATAAAAAGCTTAATAGACACGCAGTGAAGCCACAGTAGCCCATGCATGTGTCCAGCAGACTAAACCTTACCCCCCAGTCCCCATATTCACTCCTCCAGCCCCTTTATCCCTGGGGTACAAGGAGATAACACTCACCCAGAATATAAAGTTGAAGCCAAAGAGAAGATACTTAATGCACTTGGTTCCTCCTTTGACGGGCATGGTGGGACTTTAGCTGAGATGAACTCTGAGAGAAGTTGGTAATGAAAAGAAACCCAACTCTGTGCAGGGTGTGACTGCCTCAATTTTTTCTTTCCATGCAAACATTGGTTCCAGCGCCCCCTAGCAGCAGCACTGTGCGGTTACAGGCAGTCACGACACCACACCTACTACAAGGTTTATAATGTTTCTCTCTCACTCACACCCTGTCTGGTCCGGAGTTATCTCACCCCACGTGCTTTATTCTGGTGCTAATTATATATGACATCAACCCAGACCCTCCTCTCCTCCTATTCATGTCACTTTCCTTATTTACAGTATACAAGTTATAATGACACATGCATGCACCCAGGGGCGGATTGGGAACTTAATAAGTGGCCCTGGAAAAAATTCTTGAAGTGGCCTCATGTTGGCTGGGTGCAAATCAACTGTGGGTGGGACCAACACAAAAGTAGGCGGGATTTAGAACTATTGGAATTCGGTTGTAGTAACATTTAGGAAAACCTGGATTCGATGACTTAAGACACAGTGGGTCATCTCTAAAGCAAAGCAGGGAAAAGCCGCCAGTCCTGTGCTATAAAAATACATGAATCCTTTTACATTATCTGCGACTGGTTTATGTCTCTGTGCTTAAACTTGTTTAGTTGCTTACTAACACATCCTTCCAAAATCCCCTTCATAGAAACATATCTGACTTTGTTTAATAAGTGTAACTATTATGAAACTTGTTGGCAGAATCCTATTTGATCAGTCTGCCAAAGCAGCATATGAGCACCTCACTGCACTGTTGCATCTTTCCCTGACATCATGAGATGTAAACTACCAGTCAAATTTCTCTTTTTAAAATATAACAATGTGTACTGTGTGTTTCAAAAAATGCATTAAAAATAATCCTTCTAATAAATGGCTATCCAGTGCGATTACCACAAAGGTAAAATGCTTCAAGCATCTGCAAGAAAACACTTATTTTGTAACAATTATGTATGAACTCTAAATGTGGCCAGTGATTGGTGGTGGTTTGATTTAATAACAGTGCAGGAAGGGTTGGCAGACAATGGTATAAAGAAGGAGAGAGCTATTCTAAGGGTTTGCTGGTGATATACTAAGTACAAAGTAGGCAGGATTAATGATATTGTCAGTGCAATGGGGGCTGGCCATATGTTCAACAAAGTGATCTGAGAATTGGACCAATGCAATGTAGAAGGCAGGCAATGGAATCAATGCAAGAACCACTACAGTATCGCTAGAGCTAGAATAAGGCTCCGGGGTCCCAGGGCACTTAAGACAGGTGGATTATCATTTATGACAAATACACAGGCAAATCTATGTGCACTACTGTTAGGTACACGCAGCTCTGCCTTCACTAGCAGTATAGTGTGAAGCAGGACCTACCTCCCAACTGTCCTTGTAGTCGGACTAAGCGAGACAGTCACCCAAATTCTGGACTGCCCCACCAGATTCAGGACAGTTGGCAGACTGTCCTGCTCTCTCCTACCTGTCCTTGTCACTTTCACCACCTGTGGAGTTTGTATGTTCTCCCCGTGTTTGCGTGGGTTTCCTCCAGGTGCTCCGGTTTCCTCACACAATCCAAAAAACATACTGCTAGGTTAATTGGCTGCTATCAAATTGACCCTTGTCTCTCTCTCTATGTCTGTCTGTGTGTGTATATTAGGGAGTTTAGACTGTAAGCTCCAATGGGACAGGGACTGATGTGAGTGAGTTCTCTGTACAGCGCTGCGGAATCAGTGGCGCTGTATAAATAACTGATGATGATGGTGGTGGGTGTGCAAAATTTTGCATCTTCTGCTAGGAAGAGCTCAGCAGATCAAGATGGTTCATTGTTGACTTCAGTCTAGGTGTATGAATACTTACGCACCCTCCCTGAAGGGTTTCCCAGGAGATCATTTTCATTTCGCCTGACATCAGGGAAGAGGGAGGTTGTAGGGTAGTGGTACTCCTGCGTGATCAGTCCAGTTGTGCTTTATGCTTGTGTCCTGTGCTCTGTCCTGCTGAGTCCAGTGGTGCTTTAGTCCTGTGCATTTCTGTGCTAAGTCCATAGTAATTGTCTAATTATTAAAAACTCCAAAAAAATGTAAAAAACAAAAAAAATTATACAAAAAAAAGCAAAAAAATATATAAAAAAATAATTTAAAAACTATAAAAAAATTCTAGAGCAATATATTATTGCAGTCCTGATATATTAGTACTGCAATACCTACATTTACTGTTTCTGCAGTCCAAAAAATAGGAACTGCAATCTATGTTACTACGTTCATTGTTTAAGCAGTTCCAGAGAATAGGAACTGCAATCTATATTACATTTACTACGTTCATTGTTTAAGCAGTTCCAGAGAATAGGTACTGCAATCTATATTACATTTACTACGTTAAATTTTTAAGCAGTTCCAGAGAATAGGTACTGCAATCTATATTACATTTACTACGTTGATTTTTTAAGCAGTTCCAGAAAATAGGTACTGCAATCTATATTACATTTACTACGTTCAATTTTTAAGCAGTGCAAGAGAATAGGTACTGCAATCTATATTACATTTACTACATTGATTTTTTAAGCAGTTCCAGAGAATAGGTACTGCAATCTATATTACATTTACTACGTTCAATTTTTAAGCAGTTCCAGAGAATAGGTACTGCAATCTATATTACATTTACTACGTTCAATTTTTAAGCAGTGCAAGAGAATAGGTACTGCAATCTATATTACAAGAGAAAGTGAGGGAGGAGCTGGTAAACCATTGCGATTCCACCAAGCATGTAGCTCTTGTGGATAAAGCCCTTCGTACGCTTTGATGATATATTGTGGCCCCGGTACCAAATTGGGTACCGGGGCCACTCCACTACGCAGTCCAGATAGATGCGTATCAACTACATTCAGTGTTGGGGCCAAATCCAAAATGAATGAAAATGACCTGTCGTCGTCAAAAACAAGAGGTATTGACACGCTCGAACTACACCCTGTATATGCTGCAGAGGATGGAGGAGCAGGCAGCTGTGCAGTGGAATTCAGACCCGTTGAGGGTGATATATTGTGGCCCCGGTACCAAATTGAGTACCGGGCCCACTCCACTACGCAGTCCAGAAAGCGACCTCGGTGCAACGTTTTGGACTAAAAAGAATATTGTGAGGTGTGAGGTGTTCAGAATAGACTGGAAATTAGTGGAAATGATTGTTATTGAATGTTATTGAGGTTAATAATAGCGTAGGAGTGTAAAAAACCCCAAAAAATGGATTTTAGCGCTTTTTATGATTTTTTTAAAAATAAATCACAACCCAAAACCCTAAATCAGAACAAAGACCTTTCGTCAGGTGTTTTGGCAAAACAAATCAGAACGCACACCCCTAGTGTGTATGTGTGTGTATGTGTGTGTGAGGGAGGGTAGTATAGGTATTTTGGAGGCATGGGATTTCTAATTTAATTTATGTTTAGCAGCCCGTTATTTTTCCAAACAAAACTCTGAATCTTTGCAGTAATTAATTGCTGTGACCTCATGATGGACAGAGGTAGGATATTCTTATCTCTAAGGTATACTTGCCAACTCTCCCGGAATGTCCCGGAGACTCCCGCATTTTGCGAGAGTCTCACGGACTCCCGGGAGAGTGTGGCAATCTCCTGCGTCCTAGTGATGCCCACTTCCTAGTGAAGTGGGCAGAATTAGGTCCAAAACGCCGCGATTCACCGTGACGTAATGACGCAAATGCGTCATTTGACAGTAGGGGGCGGGGCCAAAATGACACACATTTTGAAGCACCTTTCCCATCACGCCCACCTCCCCCGGCAGGCTCCCGGAAGCCAACTTCAGCAAGTTGGCAAGTATGCTCTAAGGTTGACTAATTCTGCTTATTTTGATTCTTTTTGGCATTCCAGGAATGCAGTTTGTCCACTCATACCTAAACTCAGAGCAAGAAACAGTAGTTAATCTTCATTCAAGAAGAGGGAACTTTGCATGTCACAATCTCAAAAACGTACCAATGTATGTACAAGTGTGTAGCAACACTCGTGATGACAATCACAGGCCGGCCAAGTCCCATGGAAGTCGTGCGTCCAATCATCTCTTACATTTTGAAACTTTGTGATGAACTGTTGAACTTTATACAGAATAGAAAATTTGAGCAAGATGAAGAGGCGTTACCTCTTTCCGCTACATTGAGTTGTGTTTCTAACACTTTTCCGTGTAAACTGTGACCTCAAACTTGAACACACCTGTTCAAGCTGAAATGGACTTTATTTTTACTTATTTTGTTGTAAGTACAAACCGAAAATTATGGGAGTACCAGTGTATCTCCCCACGAAAGTGCTCATAGGCAACAGAGGGGGAGGCTATATAAAGTTAAGATTAAAATGGAAAAGCAAAAAAAATTTTTCAAAATAAATAAATGCAAATAAACAATTTTCAAAGAAAATACGTCAAAAGAATGCATTCAATATCAATATATATATATATATATATATATATATATATATATATATATATATATATACATATATATATATATGCATATATATATATATATGTATATATATATATATATATATATGTATATATATTTAAATATATATATATATATATATATATATATATATATATATATATATATATATATGTATGTGTATATATATTTTGACAAAAGGAGGCATTTAGATGGCAATATGCAGAGAAAGTAGGGAAGTAAAGTAAAACATCTGTGCAGCAATGCACCTAGATTGAATGTAAAGACCTATGTGTAACAAACAATAGTTTAAGTTTGGTTAACTTACATGCAGAGAAATCCTTTCTCTCAGCAAACAGACAGGGTGTGTCTCTTTAGTGCAAAACAGAGCCAGTGATGGGGCGTTTCCTTTTAAAGAGAAGGTGGGTGTGTCACCTGTCCATCAAGCTAAGGCTGGGGGAGGAGTATCAGGTATAAAAGCTTGTTTGTATCATTTGTGCACTGAGATCAACGGTGGGGAAGCTGGCTGGTCTTGAGAGAGCTGAGCTATGTCTAGCTAGCGTTTAGGGTCTCCAAGTATTGCTGTGAAATCTGTACGGTGTCAAAACATTTACCATCCTGACAATAAAACTACATAAAAAGGAAGAAGTTGTTCGCGTGTGCTTCAGCAGTAGCGGGCTCTTGCCACAAGTGGTGTCAGGAGTGGGATACTCCGGGAAGCAAGTTTATGCTACCCAACCCGCGCAGACGTCAACATGGAGGAAGTACTGAGAACCCTTGTGAATGTGGCCGCTGCGCAGCAACAGCAGCAAGCCCAGATGCTACAATTCGCCGAGGCACATGTGGAAAACACAAGGCTCTTAAGAGAAGAGTTAAGCCAGATGAGACATGACAGAAATGAACCACTTGGTCCTGTTCTCCAGAAAATGTCGCCAGGTGATGACATAGAAGCATATCTGGTGTCCTTTGAGAGACTTGCAAAAAGGGCAAAATGGCCTCCTAAAGATTGGGCTAAGAGGCTGGCGCCATATCTGACTGGTGAAGCTCAGCGAGCTTATATGGATCTAGATGAGGAACGGGCCTCTGACTATCTGTGCCTAAAGTCTGAGATATTGGCTCGCATTGGAGTTTCCGGGCCAGGCCGAGCCCAGCGCTTTCACCAATGACGCTATGTTAAAGAAAAACCGGTCAGAGCGCAAGTGGCTGAGCTTTCTAAAATTTTAAAGAAATGGCTGCAGCCTGAGGAGAATTCGCCTTCTCGGATTATTGAAGTTCTGGTGATAGATCACTGCATCCGGGGGCTGAACCGCGATTTGCAAAGGTGGGTCCTGCAATCAGACCCACAAGCTTATGAAGAGCTTGCCACCGTGGTAGAAAGGTTTTGTGCGCTACAGCAAATGACTAAAGAACCTGCATTTGTGCCAAAGCCGCTGCTACGCCAAAAGCCAGGTTTGACAATCCTTGCTACGGACAGAGGGCCAGGTGCAAAGCCGTCTAATCTGAAGTGTTTTGAATGTGGTGAGCCAGGCCACTTTAAGGCAGAGTGTCCTAAACTACCAGATCCAATGGACTGTTCCGTGGCACATATTGGGCCTGCTTTTCCAAGCTGTTTTACCATGAGTCCAACATCAGGAAGTCCTTGTTTGTTCCGGGTGACTGTGCTAATCAACCAGAACCTTGTTCTGGCCTTGGTTGACTCGGGGAGTGAACTCTCATTGGTTTCCAGCTCTGCCTTACCCGAAACCATAACTTCTCGGTTGCCCAAGGTGAAGGTTCTTTGCGTACATGGCACGACAGAGGAGTATGAAAGAACAATACTACCAGTCACACTCAAAGACAAAACTGTTATGGTGGTAGCTGCCATAGTACCTAAACTCCCATATCCACTCATTTTGGGGCGAGACTTCCCACTGTTTAATGATGTCCTCGGTGAGCGGATCCGGCCGGACATGCCGGCACCTGATGCAACGGTCGGAAGCCCGATCTTAAAGGAACCGCCTAAAGATCCACAACATCTGGACATCGATCTTTGGAAACCGCCAAACCGGAATGCCATCCTGGGAGTCACAGCAGGAGTTCCACAAAAGCATCCACCTGCGGGGAAACATGGACAGTCCAAACTAGCATTGGTCGGTGATGTCGCAGATGTTTACACGCTTGGGAATACCCAAAGAAATTCTCACAGATCAGGGTACTCCATTCATGTCTAAACTGATGAAGGACATGTGCCAGTTGCTAGGGGTTAAGGCGCTTCACACCTCTGTATACCATCCACAAACAGATGGCTTGGTGGAACTCTTTAACCGCACTTTAAAGCACATGCTCAGGAAAGCAGTGGCTCAAGAGAAAAAAGATTGGGACACTCTTATTCCCTATTTGATGTTTGCCATCCATGAGGTACCTCAAGCTTCAACAGGGTTTAGTCCCTTTGAGTTATTGTTTGGGAGACAGCCCAGGGGTATCTTGGATATGTTAAAAGAAGGGTGGGAGCAGCAAGGTCCCAGGGAGCCAAATCTGGTACAATTTGTGTCACAAATGTATGAGAGGCTAGGAAAGATAGGGCCCATTGTGCAGCAACATGTAAAAGAGGCTCAGGAACGACAGAGAAAAAGTTATGATAAAAGTGCTGTTGTTCGATCTTTGAAGCCTGGGGACAAGGTCCTAGTCCTGGTTCCCACCCAGGAAAGCAAACTTTTCGCCCATTGGCAGGGTCCATATGAAGTTCTAGAGGCTGTCGGTCCTGTCAATTACAGAGTCCGCCAGTTAGGTAGGAGAAGGGAGGAGCAAATATATCATGTTAACCACTTTAAACCTTGGCATGATGAGGAAACCTCTCCTCCGGTAGTGAGTACTGCCATTGAAAAGTCTGAAGTGCCCATAGAGCCAGCTTTCTCCATTCAGCAGAGACAACAGACTGAAGAAATGATTCGCCGGAACAGGGATGTCTTCTCTTCCATTCCTGGGCGCACTATCTTAATCGAACACGACATTGTCACTGCGCCAGGAGTCATTGTGAAGCAGAAGCCATATCGTATTCCCGAAGCCAGACGGGTGGACGTGAGAAAGGAGGTTGAGAAGATGCTCCAGTTAGATGTGATTGAAGAGTCCACTAGTGAGTGGAATAGTCCCATTGTGCTTGTCCCGAAACCCAATGGGACAATTAGGTTCTGCAATGACTTTAGGCGCCTAAACAGTATGTCGCAGTTTGATGCCTATCCAATGCCACGTGTGGATGAACTAGTGGAAAATCTTGCTGGTAGCAATTATTTGACAACCCTTGATCTAACAAAGGGTTATTGGCAAGTTCCCCTGACTTCCACGGCCAAGCCAAAGACTGCATTTTCCACCCCTGATGGTCTCTATCAATATAAAGTCCTACCCTTTGGGTTGCATGGGGCACCTGCCACCTTCCAAAGGGCCATGAATAAATTGCTACGACCTCACACAGCTTATGCAGCCGCTTACCTGGACAATATAGTAATTTATACCCCAGACTGGGGGTCACATTTAGCCAAAGTTGAGGCGGTCTTAGCTTCATTAAGGTCAGCAGGGTTAACAGCTAACCCAGAGAAATGTGCCATAGCCATGAGAGAAGCCAAATATTTGGGGTACGTTGTTGGTCGAGGGCGTGTAAAACCCCAGCTAGATAAAGTGGAGGCAGTCAAAAATTGGGCAAGACCAGAAAAAAAAGTCGCAGTTAAAAACCTTTTTAGGTTTAGTCGGTTACTACAGGCGGTTTGTAAGCCACTTCGCCACTAGAGCTGCTCCACTTACGGACATGTTGAAAAAAAGTTGTCCAGATAGATTAACCTGGTCTGACTCTGCAGAAACCGCCTGGTCTGATCTTCGGTTAGCTCTTTGTTCCTCTCCAGTTCTACAAGCACCAGATTTTACCCGGAGGTTCTTCCTCCAAACTGATGCTTCTGGTGTTGTTTTAGGTGCAGTCTTGTCACAGGAGAAGAATGGAGTAGAAAATCCTGTCCTGTACCTAAGTCGTAAGTTGCTTCCAAGGTAACAAAAATATGCCACTGTGGAGAAAGAATGTCTCGCCATAAAACGGGCTACAGAAGCTCTGCGCTATTATCTCCTAGGCAGAGAGTTCACCTTAATAACAGACCATGCACCATTGAGATGGATGCAGAACAACCGGGAGGTAAATGCCAAGGTAACCCGCTGGTTCTTGGCACTGCAACCTTTCAAGTTCTCAGTAGAACATAGACCTGGAATTCTACACAAAAATGCAGATGCGTTGTCACGAAAATATGTGCTCCTCGCAAAGTCCGCGCCCCCCTACTTGGGGACAAAAGGAGGCATTTAGATGGCAATATGCAGAGAAAGCAGGGAAGTAAAGTAAAACATTTGTGCAGCGATGCACCTAGATTGAATGTAAAGACCTATGTGTAACAAACAATAGTTTAAGTTTGGTTAACTTACATGCAGAGAAATCCTTCCTCTCAGCAAACAGACAGGGTGTGTCTCTTTAGTGCAAAACAAAGACAGTGATGGGGCGTTTCCTTTTAAAGAGAAGGTGGGTGTGTCACCTGTCCATCAAGCTAAGGCTGGGGGAGGAGTATCAGGTATAAAAGCTAGTTTCCGCTACCCAACCCACGCAGACGTCAACACGGAGGATATATATATATATATATATATATATATATATATATATAAATATATATATATATATATATATATATATATATATATATATATATATAAATATATATATATATATATATATATATATATGTATATAAATATATATATATATATATATATGATCAGATAATGATTTGAACCCCCATTTGATTTAACGCTGATATGATGTTTGCCAATGTTTTGATTTCCTGATGCTGCTTCAATACTTAAGTGACCCGATGAGATGGTAAATGGGTCCCAGGAGTGTTATTTAGCTGGTGATAAAGGGATTTATGAAATCAATTATGTCTTAGAATATTTCACCGGACTGGTGATTAACAGAATTAATAAAGACATCTTGTCTGGTACAGATGAAGATTATGGAATGAGCGCTCAATATCACAGTTGTAAAAGTTTAATTGCTGGTACGGGTTGAACATAACATCTGAATTTTAAGCACTGTGATACATTAGCTCCAGCACATGTTACGGTGACATTAAGAACCACTACAAGAACATTGGATATTTGATACACTGACCACAGGAATTATGAATTGCGATCTGGCCAATATTACACCAACAGAAGTGGCAGCGGTTTGGCCCCTGATTAGACTTCAGTGTAGATTACATCAGTACATATATACGTGTCATTGTTTGAATTGGCCTATTTTATATAGGAGCAAATGGAACTGTTGATATTTAATTTTAAAATTGATTTGAAATAATAAAACATTAGGACATTCAGCGCATAAAAGTTCCCATGGAAAACAAATAATTAACAACAGTCCATAATCACAGTTCTGTTCTTATAATAAGGTGATTATTTCTGTGCCATAGATGTAATCTCTTTCAAAGTGATTGAGCCCTTCCCATCACCTTCCGTGGGAAATAGTACAAATGGATTCCTACCAGAGATCCTGATGTTCTCAGCATATAGGATATCCAGCGGAATCCTCTGGATGTCAAGCAGATCTTTGGAATATCCCCACTTTTCCACCTTATTCAAGTCCTCCAAAAGTTACTCCCATCCGATAGTAAGATAGTGAGATAAAGGAGAGCAAACAGACTATAGTGTGATAACGTTTGGAACGGGGACTAAGTTTTATTAAAATAACACATAAAGACAGAGTTTCCTTTTGTGTATACAAATGAATATACAAAATATATAAAAAAATGAAAATGAAGTGTGATTGCTTGTACCGGAAATCAAGCTTTCAAAGCATATTGTACAGAAGTCAGATGTCAAAATCCCGGGTAGAGCCTTCTGTTCATAGGTCTTCAAAATAATGATAACTGTATCGCCAATCACACTTTCAAAGTAGTCAGTCTTATCACTCCGACGCGTTTCGACCAGCGAGGGGTCTTTGTCAAGGAGATAAGACTGGCTTAAAACTGCTAGTTATTTATACCGGATGTGACCAATCCAAGATGGTGGCCGCATCCGGACGCAATCAATCTCTTCAGATAAAAAATAAATAAATAAAGATATGTATAGATATCAAGAATATATCATTGGACAAAAGAAAAAACAATCCACAACATAAAAAATATATGAAAATAAAACAGACAATGAGATGTTGATACAATTCGTTATACCGGAAGTGACGTATCGTTACTATACAGATCGAAAGAAATGAATGAAATGAGATGAATTACCACTCTTCACCCTTTCCATCTCCATGGATTGAATTGGGGCTTTTTTAAAATCCTCCAATCCCACCACCATCTAATAATCCCCTCCCCAGGGACGGAACTAGGTATCACCTCCAATATGGAGCACAACCCTCTAAGCCAGTGGTTCCCAAATTTTTTCACACACTGTCTGCCCCTCTTTATCCACAAACTGTCTGCCCCTCCTTCATTCACACACACTGTTTGCCCCTCCTTCATTCACACGCACTGTCTGCCCCTCCTTCATTCACACGCACTGTCTGCCCCTCCTTCATTCACACGCACTGTCTGCCCCTCTTTCATTCACACACACTGTCTGCTCCTCCTTCACTCACACACACTGTCTGCCCCTCCTTCATTAACACGCACTGTCTGCCCCTTCTTCATCCACACACACACTGTCTGCCCTTCCTTCATCCACACACACTGTCTGTCCCTCCTTCATTAACACACACACTGTCTGCCCTTCTTTCATTCACACACACTGTCTGTCCCTCCTTCATCCACACACACTGTCTGCCCTTCCTTCATCCACACACACTGTCTGTCCCTCCTTCATTCACACACACACTGTCTGCCCCTCCTTCATTAACACGCACTGTCTGCCCTTCTTTCATTCACACACACTGTCTGTCCCTCCTTCATCCACACACACTGTCTGCCCTTCCTTCATCCACACACACTGTCTTTCCCTCCTTCATTCACACACACTGTCTGCCCTTCCTTCATGCACACACACTGTCTGTCCCTCCTTCATTCACACACACACTGTCTGCCCCTCCTTCATCCACACACACTGTTTGCCCTTCCTTCATGCACATACACTGTCTGCCCTTCCTTCATGCACACACACTGTCTGTCCCTCCTTCATTCACACACACACTGTCTGCCCCTCCTTCATTCACACACACTGTCTGTCCCTCCTTCATTCACAGACACTGTCTGTCCCTCCTTCATTCACAGACACTGTCTGTCCCTCCTTCATTCACACACACTGTCTGCCCCTCTTTCATTCACACACACACTGTCTGCCCCTCCTTCATTCACACACACTGTCTGCCCTTCCTTCATTCACACACACTGTCTGCGCCTCTTTCATTCACACACACACTGTCTGCCCCTCCTTCATTCACACACACACTGTCTGCCCTTCCTTCATTCACACACACTGTCTGCCCCTCTTTCATTCACACACACTGTCTGCCCTTCCTTCATTCACACACACTGTCTGCCCCTCTTTCATTCACACACACACTGTCTGCCCCTCCTTCATTCACACACACTGTCTGCCCTTCCTTCATTCACACACACTGTCTGCCCCTCTTTCATTCACACACACTGTCTGCCCCTCCTTCATTCACACACACTGTCTGCCCCTCCTTCATTTATACACACTGTCTGCCCTTCCTTCATCCACACACACTGTCTGCCCCTCCTTCATTCACACACACTGTCTGCCCCTCTTTCATTCACACACACTGTCTGCCCCTCTTTCATTCACACACACTGTCTGCCCTTCCTTCATTCTTTTGCCCCTCCATTACCGTTTCCTTTCACCTTGCCCTTTGTTTCTTTACTTAACATACTTGGCCTTCTTTCTTCTATTTCTTCTGTCTTCTCTTCTATCTTCTTACGAATGCGGCGGCGCCCGGGACCCAGCATCTACCTTTCTCCTGCCGCTTCTCACTGAATATGTCGGGCGTGATGATTAGCTGTTCTCAGCCTAAGGAAGATTACAGAAAGTTCCCGACTACAGCTATAGGTTTCACAAAGGTTTTATTATTGTATATCTTTCAATTACTGTTGGAATACCATTTACCTATATTCTTAATTAATGTGTACCTCTTGTGTGGAGGCAGACATTTTGTGAACTGAACCAATATCATAACAGCAAACAGTCCCGTTTTTGTTTTTTAAAAGGGGTGAGGTCATGCAAGAATTGGACGTGACTTGGGATGTTTGGAAACTGGTATGGGAGGATCAAAGAATGACCTAAATTATCCTGATTTTCCAATTGAAAATGCTGGGGGTAATGGTACTTTCATAAGCATCAGGAGCTAAACTAGACATTTGTCCCATAGCAAAATCTTATAAGAGTCCCGATGATCCACCCAAGGGTCAAACCATACCCCCCAACATTTAGGAATCTGGCACCGGGACAGGGGGTGTGACCACATCATGATGGGGGGTGGGCATGTTACGATAGGGGTGTGGCCATGAGCACAACTAATACTTTTAAAGGGCTAGGCTTCACCGTAACTCCTACCCTCCAAACACCTCCATTGCCATGCACACCTGTGCAAGCAGCACCCGCTACTTCCAAATTTAACACCTGTGGGAAAAAGCTGTTCCCATTGAGATAGTGGGACAGAGTCCTCAAAACGAGTTTGTCTCGTTTACATCGGTATGGTTGGGAGGTATAGTCAAACAGCCATATGTACACATTTGACTTACTACTATGATAATTTTGTCTTTGATGAGCATGCAGCTTAAAAATTCACTAGGACTCGGGATGAGATAAGTTTTGTGAAATATTCGCCTATACATTTGAAAATGTTACTTTATAAATTTACCATTTTTACATCCACCTCGCCACGCAGCAAAATTTATTTGTATGTCGTAGTTCCTCTTCAAGGGGTTAATTTTGTGAAATGTGAATTACTAACACAGGATGGCATAGCAACGCAAACCAATAACTCGAAGATTGGCCTGACAAATATTTTTAATATATGACAACTATTACCTGGATCTGCATATGGTACAATTTACTTATTTTCTTTTATAGAGCCATCAAATATTATTATTATTATTTTTGACTTATAAGGCGCCACAAAGGGTCCGCAGTGCCGTACATTACATATACAGAAAACAGAACCAAGACACAACATGATACAAAAATGTGTACAAACACAGGGGACAGGGTAAAGCAAATCAGATTATATCTGACAGATAGTGAAAGGGAAGGTAGAAACCAGCGAGAAGAAGGCCGAAGCATAAGAAAACAGGGCTAGGGAAGCAGGCCAAGAGGTACAGAGGGTGAAGGAACAGTAGAAGGAGCACACAAGGAAAGAGGGCCCTGCTCATGAGAGCTTACATCCTAAAGGGAAGCTTATCACTTATTATCTATTATTTTTTATATATATATAACCCAAATTATGGCGCCGCTCTGAGCAAAAGATTTTTTCAGAGAGCTTCCCTGACTAGTGGAGCTTACAGTCTAATTTTGTTACCTGGAGCCGATTTCACTCTCCTGTCTATTTGTCCATATGTACCCAATGATTATTATTCCATTGTGCAGAGCATAACCAACTAGTTACTGGAGATCTAAATTTTTGAAAGACCCATAAATAATATGCATAATTATGACCAATGCTCATGTGTGCAGGTACGTAATTTAGCCCAGTGAATGCATGCTCTATACTCGTATTTTCACATCTCGTGAGGAATGAAGCTACACTGTATTTTCCATGTAGATTACGCTTCCTCCTTTCCTGTGCCAATGTCCTGTTAATATTCCCTCCTTCAGCCCAAAAATCTGACTACAAATCTAAATTTTTTAAATGTGTGTCCCCCTCTGGCAGCCTTGATAGAACAAGCAAGTTTTATGTTGATGAGAGATTGGAACAAAGATGTCATTATTCTGAAAGTTATGCAGTTTAGTTCAGAAAAAGCTGACCTCTTGTGGGCTCTGCATTTCCCGATTCTGGCAGGGACCGGTTGTTGGATGACTACTGAACGGACTCTGTTGTAAGGAGATGTAAGGGTTATTGGTGGAAAGGCAGCTGTTCTGGCAAGGGCTAGATTTAGAGAGGAAATGTCAGAACAAAATATTGGACATATAAAGCAAGAATGTGATATTGTGAGTGTATTGCAGCAGAGGACACTTTATATGTCCTATTATACATTTACATAGACTTTCTATTACTATTTTGATAATAGAGTTTAGTTTCGTTGGTCTTTATTGATGTCCAGATTCTTTACTACTATTTGTATTATGGATTTGTATTCCTTTATCAATCCCTCATCTCTCTTAAAGGGGGTTTCCACTTTTGGACATACCCTTCTTTTTTCAATTTTAGCCCCTTTAACCTCCCCATTAAAATACTTTTTTCGGCCACTTTTTCCAGGAGAATGTACAAATAATTCTCCCTGCAAAACCCTTTATTTCCAACCTATCTAGTCGCTGGGGTATAATTTGTGCCGCATCTGAACTGACAGGGGCCATGTCCATTAGGGCCACGTTATTTGCACTTTCTTGGCACAGAATGCTATGGATGGCCATGATGATCCAATACTAGGGAGCCTCTTCCGGTGACCGAGTCTACAAGCAGGTAATGACCGGGCACTTAGGGGGCTTCCCCTACAAGGCACTAAGAGAGGGGCATTATTCAGAAAGATCAGGATCCACATTTTAAAACCTCTCTTGGTTTAGAGAATATTTGCAACTAATCAAGTTGGAGGAACCCAACTTACCCAGTCCACGTTGTCCTCCAGTGGAAAAGAATGAGAGCATCTAGAGACTGCGCTGACGCATTTCAAGTCAGTGAGACAAGGTTCCAGGTCCTACAATATCAGAATTTGGGTTTGAAAGATGTCTGAGAAGTAGGAAAAATGGGGTACCAAGAGGGAACACAACACAGCACGTATCTGTGTCATCAGCAATTAGTGATGTCTGTTATTCAGAGTCTACAGCAGATGATGTGTGTATAGCAGAAAGGATATCACCAGATGAGTGCTAGCTGCTGTGCAAATAATATACAATTACATTTATATTTTCTATTTTAAAGGAGTTGACAAATTGGCTGTAACATTTCATCTCTTCATTAAGTGGATCTTTCACCTTATAATATAAAGCTATAGTCAATAGCTATAGTCAAATATAAAGCTAAAGTCAATACATTAACTTTCACTGACTATGTCCTTGTCTTACGTCACCCTTCCAATGGAGGCTGAAGTTGCGATCTCTGATGTATTTACGTAACCAGCACTGAGCTGGAAGTGGGGCGGTGTGTGCTGGTATGACCGACACGGCTTCTCCCCAGTTCATATAAGCTGCACACATGTTTTGCTACCTGTGCATGTGTGCATTAGACTTGATGCTGCTGATGTATGATTCGTTCTCCCCTCCCTCTCTTACCCAATGTGTATGTGTCCGTTCTCCCTGCCCTCCCGATGTGTATCTGTGTCCGACCTCCCCCAGTGGAAGGCCCAGAACAGGTTCCCTGTTTTAAAGTTCTGGCCAGCGTACATCATCGGGAGATCCGAACGGGATCCCAAACACTTCATTAGGCATCCCAAACCACATGCCACCCCTCTGTGAAGTTTTCATCCAAATCCATCCAGTGGAAGGCCCAGAACAGGCTTTCTGGATCAAAGTTCTGCCCAGGATACACCAACGGGAGACTCTGCCAGATTCCCAACCACTCCATTAGGCATATCAGACCAATTGCCGCTCCTCTGGGAAGTTTTCATCCAAATCCATCCAGTGGAAGATCCAGACAAGGCTTCCCGGGTTAAAGGCTTGCCCAGTGTACACCAACGGGAGGTCCAACCAGGATCTTAACACTCCTAAAACCTGGCCAGGATCCAATTGGACCACCTCGCATTGTTTTCATCCGAATAGGTCCAGGGGTGTCGGAATGCATAAACCGGTCAAACAAGCAAACAGACAGACCAATTAATTTCATATATATTGTTTTACATTATACTATATACTTTAAAAGTGCATCTAGAATAATTTTGACACTACTAAAATCTCCAAAAGCCTAGGTGGCCCCCAGGTTTTCATTTCAAATTTCCTTATCTGCACTTCTAAATTCCCATTTTGACCACTGAACCAATGTCTCATTGTATGTAAAACAACCCAAAACTAGAAATTGTTCTTATTTCTCCACACAGATAGGGCCCTGACTGGAATTGAAACCAGCGATGTCATTCAGCAGTGCTAAACACAGTGCCACCAACTCTCAGGCACAAAATTCTGCTTGTAGAACTACAAGTGCCAGTATTCTCTGGCATCCAGTGCCAACTAGGACCTGTAGCGCCACATAGTGAAGTATTAAGAAGTAAACACTAAGGGCCTGATTTGAAGTGAAACAGAAAAAAGTCACAGGTCTGGATAGCTGCAGTTGCGTTCGTTCATTTCCTGAGCTTTCCTATGTCTCACTCTGCATGAGCCCCTAAGACACCACGGGGTATATTTACTAAACTGCGGGTTAGAAAAAGCGGAGATGTTGCCTATAGCAACCAATCAGATTCTAGCTGTCATTTTGTAGAATGCACTAAATAAATGAAAGGTAGAATCTGATTGGTTGTTATAGGCAACATCTCCACTATTTCAAACCCGCAGTTTAGTAAATCTGGCCCTATGAATTAGGATAATTGTGGTTAACGCAAGCAAACAGGGTGTCACTGGTCTCGTATGGGCTGCTCCAGTGAGAGAGTTAGCCAAGCTTCTTTTTACATATATAATAGTGGTGTACACTGGAAAATACGTAATTTATATCTCCTGAGAGGGGGAGTGTTATTTGTCTTGATGTGTAACAGGCATATCGTACATGGTCAAAGTTCGTAAACGGTGGTTTGGTCTGTCAAAGTGAGGTGACCAACGCGTTTCGCCCGTCACCCGGACTTTCTCAAGGGATGAATTGCGTGGGATTTTTGGTGCTTCTTAAAGTCAATTCATTGATTGCAAACTGTTACAGATGCGTATGATTAAAGATGCGGGTCGTTGACTGACGGCCGTTTGTGTCACAGACCATAATTACATGGGCTGAGAGAATCATTTGGTTCAGGTGTAGACTCATTTTGCAGAAAATCCCCTACAATTGGTTATTCTTACTGTGAGGTTTTTCCATTCTGTGTGGCATATGTGTGCTGACTTTACAGCTGTGATATTGTAAAAGTGTATAAATTTTGTTGCAACTTTTTATACCTTTGGTGTCAATAAAATTAATAAAAACAAAATTGAGATGGTTGTGTGAAATCATTCCTAGTTTAAATTAAACACAGGCTGTTAATGTATATTCATAACCCAGAAGTGGTATTGAGATAAAGCAGATTTCACAAGATGTTTCCTGTTTAAATATTGTGATCTGATGATAATCTGAGGTCTTTTATGTTTAGCCTAGTTGTACAAATCAAATTATAAGAAGTCTCACTGTTTGAATGCTTAAATACAGGCGTGTAGTCATGTGTTCCGATGACCAGCTGCAGTGAATGAACATATGCTAAGCAAACAGGGTGGTAATTAAATGCTACCTACACTAGTATAACAACACAGTATTTGACCATATCACTCAATCTGAGTTGTTGAGCAAAACACAAGTCTTGTAGCTGGTTCAAAGCATCAACACATAATGTCACAGATTTTCTTTGACTTCATCTGATATTGAAACAACATTACACAACCAGTGCTGGATTAAGGCTTTGGGGGGCCCGGGGCACTTAAGACAGGGGGGCCCCTAAGATCTAAAATTAAGGCAGTGGTTCCCAAACTTTTGCATTTTGCGGCACCATTAGAGTCTCCATAATTTTTTCAAGTCACCCCTCCAAAATAATTACTGAGCAGTCCCGTTTTATAAGTAGTTGGATCAAAATAGCGTAATTAGGTCAGGATAGAAATACTTATTTAGTTGTATGCAAAAATAATACACATAAATCCAAGGGAATTTTTTTTTAGATATTTCTCTCAATTATATTTCTGTCAAAGAATAATTTACAGCTAACTCACTCTGTGCCCCTGCATCATCTGCATCCACACACTCTGTGCCCCTCTGCAACCACACACTCCGTGCCCCTCTGCATCCACACACTCTGTGCCCCTCTGCATCCACACACTCTGTGCCCCTCAACATCCTCACTCTGCCCCCTCCTTCATTCTTTTGCCCCTCCATTGCTGTTTCCTATCACCATTCCCCTCCATTTCTTTACTTACCATACTTGACCTTCTTTCTTCTATTTCTTCTGTTTTTTCTTCTTTCTTCTTACCAATTCTCCTCTCTCCTGCCGCTGCTCACTGAATGTCGGGCATCATATATATATATTTATATTAGTACAGGTACTTGTAAATTGTACACGCACCTTTGTATAAAACGCATGTAAAATAACGCCATTGGGTATAAGGCTATTAGCATTGACACATCCTGCATTACATCACCTACAGCCCGCAGTATGACACTTACAGCTCTTCCAGAGGGCTCGCCAAGGTTGTCTGCATAAGACAAATCATTGCTTACACAAACTAAAATACTGTACATTAAAACAATCATCAAAAGCCCACATTAAAATGGGTATTGACACCACACATTAAAACTAGCAATGATACCGCACATTAAAAATACCATTGATAACGTACTCTAAAACGAACATTTATACCGCAAGTTAAAACTAGCAATGACACCGCACTTTAAAAATACAATGTATAGTGCACATTAAAACTAGCAATGATACTGCACATTTAAACTAACTTTGATAACGTAACACCAATTTTGAATATATATCTATCTATATATATATATATATATATATATATATATATATATATGTGTGTGTGTAGCTATGTATATATGTGCATATATATGTGTCTATATATATATATATATATATATATATATATATATATATTCATGCAGGACCCTCTATTTTATTAATCATTACTAAAGTAATTATCGAAGCCTGCCACTTATATTAAAGCTTTAAGTAGATTACATAAATATATGTATATAAATAAATAAATATAAATTATATATAATGTACTACAATTTTATTCAAACTTTAATATAACTGGACGGCTTCAGTAATTACTTTACTAATGATTAATAAAATAGAATCTGCCACTCTGACATTGGCTCTACCAGTCTAATATTAATGTTTAATGTATATTTATTGAAACACTACTGATAAAATAAATAATCATATCTATATACATATTTAAGAAGACCCCACATAGCATGATTATTACTTGTTTGCTTGATTAAATATGTAAAATGTAGCCACAATATATATATATATATATATATATATATATATATATATATATATATATATATATATATAGGCATATTTAATCAAGAAATAAACATGTTATGAAGGGTTTTCTCTATATATTTATTTATGTATAATTTTTAGTTCCACTCACCTACTCTCTTCCGTCTTCATGTCGAGGAGGAGCTGCTGCAGCTGCACATGCGCAGCAGCTCCATTTTGGCCTTTTTAGATGTTACAGCAGCCGCGGTGCTGCTAACACAGAGTGGGCGCATCGCGCATGCGTCAGTAGGGACCCCGCCGCTGTCAGATGTCACGGTTGCTGTCAGTTGCTTTCAGACAGTAACTGACAGCAGAGAAGGTAATACAGGCGGGGGGGGGGGGGCGCGGAGAGTGGGGGTCACTGGGAAAGTGGGGGGCACGGAGCGGTTGCTGTCAGTTGCTGTTAGACAGTAACTGACAGCGTGACAACAGAAGAGGTAATGCGGGCGACGGACGGACGGGGGGGGGGGGGGGCGCGGAGAAAGGGGGCACGGCGTGTTTGCTGTCAGTTGCTGTCAACTGACAGCAGGTAAAGAGGTGAAGTCATGCAGGCGGCGGGGGGCCCTCGGAGAGAGGGGGGCCCTCGGAGAGAGGGGGGCCCGGGGCACTTGCCCCCTGTGCCCCCCCCTTAATCCGGCTATGTACACAACTCCATTCAGTGACATTATCAAACACAAGCAATGCACTAGCCGGATGATCTTGCAAGATCCCACAACAGTCATTCGCTACGGCTGTTCATCGGAAGACATCAGTACGCGCCTGTGTTTAAGCATCCAAACAGTAAGATTTCACATACTTTGATTAACCATAACCATTGGACCTCAGATTATTACCAGATCAGTATATTTGAACAGAAAACACCTTATGAAAACTGCTTTATCTCAAAACCACTTCTGTGTTATAAATATATATATTCAGCTTATGTTTAATTTAAACTAGAAATGATTTCACACAACCATCTCCATTTCGTTTTCATTCATTTCAATGACACCGAAGGTATAGAAACAATTATACACTTTTATAATATCACAGTTGTTAAATCAGCACATAAGCACACAGAATGGAAAGACCTCACAGCAATTCCTTGAGAAAGTCCGGGTGACGGATGAAACGCGTTGTAAAACGCTTTACATCACTGATCAAAAAGTTGAATTTTGGCAGACCAAACCACTGTTTATGAACTTTTACCATATACAATATGCCTGTTACATCTGTGGAGAAGGGCCCTGCAGCTGCTGTGTCCGTGAAGAGGGCGAAGAAGGAAGACGGAAGCTACTCACCATTCCAGCGTTCCAGCAGTAAATATTCTTCTTCTTTCCTTGCAGGTCCAGATGGCCGCGGGCAAGTGAGTCAATCAGGGCTCACTTCTCACTACTGGCCAATCAGTGGCTGGACAGGCAAGCCAATCCTGGTTCGCCTCCGGGCATTTGAACTTTTGGCGCTGTCACGAGCCAACCAGGGCTCCCGGCGATGGGCAATGACTTCGGCGCGCTGGTGGCTATATCCGCCGCCGGGTGCCGCCATATTCAGTCAAGTTCGCTGGCGAAGAAGGAAGAGGACGTCAAGGGACATCCAGCGCCAGAGACGCTGGCGGAAGTGGCAGGGAGCCCTTGAAAGGGCTGGGAGCTACCTTGACACGCGAAGAGTATGTGGCAAGCGAGGACGCCGGCAAAGAGATCGTTTGTGGGTAGCCCTTGTAAAGACTATGAGCGCCCCCATCAAGAAGACAGTGTGGACACCAGCGCCAAAGCGGAGAAGAGGAGCCGCCGGCTGGAGGAACTGCAAGACCCAAAGACGGCGAGGCAAGCAGAGTTTCCTGCGCGGAGCAGTTGAGTATAAAATACTCAGGTTGGGCATAAGACCCGTGGGCTTGTTCCGGGCACTAGGCCTGAGCAGCAGTTAGGGGTGGCCACTGTAGGTGTTTATTGGGCACAAGGCCCCATAGTTAGTCAGGGGGGCACAAGGCCCCATAGTTAGTCAGGGGAGGCACAAGACCCCATAGTTAGAGAGAGCAGGGCACAAGGCCTTAGCAGTAGCTTTTGGGCACGAGGCCCAATAGTCAGTAGTAGCATGGCACAAGGCCATGAGGTTAGTAGAGCACAAGGCCCGTGAGGATAGCAGGGCACCCGGTCTTTGAGTTTAGTAGGGCGCCAGACCCATGAGATTAGCAGGACGCCAGGCATTTGAGGCTAGCAGGGCGCCAGGTCCATGAGGTTATTAGGGCACCAGACCCTTCAGTGTAGAGAGGCGCAGGCCTCTAAGTGAGGGGATCGATAGGCTCCTGCCAGAGTTACAGGGTGGCTGCCCTGTAGTTTTAAGTTTTAACAAGGGCATTGGGTCCTTGCGGTGAGAGGGATATAAGGTCCTGGTGTTTAGCATGGCAGTAGGCCCTTATAGTTGGTAGTGGCAGGTCTAGCAGGATGCTAGGTCCCTGAGTAGCGTAGGGGACACTTGGTCCCTTGTGGATAAGTTCTGAGTGTGGCTTCCAAAGCAGACGGGGCTCGGGCCGCGAGCGGAGGCATGTGTAGCGACAGAGTACCAGTGGACCCAGACGACCGAGGACGTGTGAGTGGGAGAATCCCAGTCGCGGAGTAGAATGGTACTGTCAGGCGCCGCTCGGCGGCCGCCCGCCCGTCCACACAGAATGTCTGGTTGCCTAGCAACCAGACGCATCACTTCCCCTTCCGCCCGGCCGGCCAGCTCAGACCCAGAAGCGTCCCCGTTGCTAGGCAACGGGACGCTGCTTGAAGAGAGCGCTACGGCGCTACAGCTATGACAGCACTACTAGTGCTAAGGGCATTGGCTAGCAGCACTATTTAAGCCCCTCTGACCTCACCTCCTGTGCCAGAGTTTCAGGTCCTTTCCTGTCCTCCAGCGTTCCAGTGTTCCTGTGTTTATCTGTTTCCTGACCCGTGCTTTCCTCCAGTTTATTGCCGTTTGCCTGTGACCATTGTGACCCGGATTGCCTTGACTACCCCTTTTGGATCTCCCTTTTGTACCTCGCTGTCAGAACGTTATCGACCCAGCTTGATTCACACCCCGCCCGGATTCTCCTTGTGTACCTGCATTGCCCGCACCGTTGCCGAACCTGCCTGTCTGACATTCCTCTCGTGCTTCGCTATCTGACTCGTGGAAGGACCGCGACCTGCGTGTTTCCTGCAGCTAAGCCCATACCTCCTTGCGGGGGTCCCTGGTGAACACCAGGGGCACGTTAGACTCCGCGCCTTCCTCCGAGTAGTGCCAACGATAGCAGGTACGCTATACTAGTCGTGACAGTAAACTCTGGCGATGACTACCGAAGGAACGGGGGAACCCTCAGCCCGGGACCTTCTCATTCATTTGGCTCAGCGAGTAGAACAGCAAGAAGCAGCCCAAGCACACCTCCTACAATGTGTTCAAGGTATCGCTACACGCTTCGATGCCTTACAAGGCTCCCTGCCTGCTGCTCCTGCCATTACCACCGCCCCAGGGGCGTCCTCTAGTGTGGTTACTGTATCCACTGCAACTTCTGGCATGCGTATCCACACGCCTGAAAAATACGATGGAGATCCCAAGAAATGCAGGGGTTTCTTGAACCAGTGCTCCATCCAGTTTGAGTGCAATGCAGGAGCATTTCCTTCAGAGCGAACGAAGGTGGCGTTTATGATCTCCCTCCTGAGTGGTCAAGCACTAGCCTGGGCTTCGCCTTTGTGGGAAAATGGAGACCCTCTTCTTAATAACACCGGCTCCTTTATTGAAGCTTTCAGGAGAGTCTTCGATGACCCTGGGAGAGTAGCCTCTGCTGCCACCAGCTTGCTGAACCTGCGTCAAGGCAACTTATCGGTTGGGCAATATGCCATCCAGTTCCGGACCTTAGCGTCAGAGCTGAAATGGAACAACGAGGCGCTGGTCGCAACTTTTTGGCAAGGTCTAATCGACCGTATTAAGGACGAACTAATTTCTCGGGATCTTCCCTCTGACCTTGATACTCTAATTGCGCTATGTATCAAAGTAGACCTACGTTATCAGGAACGCACCCAGGAACGTCCTGTCTCTAAGCGGGTGGTTCCTCGTCTGGCTCCTCAATTTCAAAACCCAGTTTTGCCTATGGATGAACCCATGCAAGTAGGACGTTCCCGTTTATCCCCAGAAGAAAGAGAGAGGCGCTTCAGGCAGCGTCTCTGCCTTTACTGCGGCGATTCCGGACATGTTCTCAAGGTCTGTCCTAAGAGACCGGGAAACCCGTCCTCCTAAACGGTAGCAGGGAGGCCGGTTTAGGAGTATCCACAGTTGCTCCCTACTCAAAAAACACCCCTGAGCTTCTTATGGCAGTCACCCTGAGCACCCCTAGAGGTCCCTTCTCCACCACGGCCTTTGTGGATTCCGGCTCCTCCGGGAACTTCATTTCTGCCACTCTCATTGCTGGGCTTCAAATTCCCACTCTCCCCTTGCCTCAATCATTATCATTAACAGCAGTGGATGGGAATCGTGTCAGCAGTGGCTCCATCTCCTTCATCACTTCACCTATTCGGTTAATGGTTGGAGCCCTCCATAGCGAGATGATTCAGTTGTTGGTGTTGCCAAAATCCATCAATCCCATTATCTTGGGGCTTCCATGGCTACGAAGACACTCTCCGCATATGGATTGGGATCGAGCTCAGGTTACTCGTTGGGGTACAGAATGTCATCATAGATGTCTACCCAGTGTTCTGCCTCCTGGTTCCCAAGTTGTTGCTCAGTCCACGGTTACGGAAGTTAGCCTTCCAGCTGCATACACTGACTTCCAAGATGTTTTTAGTAAAACTGAGGCCGAGTTATTACCTCCCCATCGGCCCTGGGATTGTTCCATCACTTTGCTTCCCGATCAACCTATACCCAAGGGGCGAACGTATCCCCTTTCTCGCCCAGAAACCCTGGCAATGTCCCAATATATCAAGGAGAATCTGGAACGTGGTTTTATTCGCAAGACTACCTCTCCTGCTGGGGCTGGATTCTTCTTTGTCAAGAAAAAAAGATGGGTCTCTGCGCCCATGCATTGACTATAGACCCCTGAATCGTATTACCATCAAGAATCGGTACCCGTTACCTCTTATCTCTGACCTATTTGACAGAATCAGCGGGGCTCAAGTGTTTACTAAACTAGACCTACGAGGGGCCTACAACCTCATTCGTATAAAGAAGAGTGACGAGTGGAAGACCGCCTTCAATACGAGGGATGGTCATTTTGAATACCTGGTAATGCCCTTCGGTCTTTGCAATGCCCATGCCATCTTCCAGAATTTCGTTAATGACATCTTTCAAGATCTGTTGTACACCTCCGTAGTCGTTTATCTAGACGACATCCTAGTGTTTTCGAAAGACTTGAGTTCTCATCAAGAACAAGTGAGGGAGGTCTTACGAAGACTGCGCAAATATCATCTTTATTGCAAATTGGAAAAATGTGTTTTTGAAGTTCTCCAAGTGTCCTTCCTTGGGTTCATTGTGTCCGGCTCCGGGTTACAGATGGATCCCACCAAGGTGTCATCCATCTTGAATTGGCCTCAACCGCAGGGTCTTAAAAGTATCCAAAGATTCATTGGATTCGCCAATTATTATCGACAGTTCATCCAAGATTTCTCTTCCATCATTGCTCCAATTACAGCATTAACTAGGAGATCTGCCAATCCAAAGATATGGTCTCCAGAAGCTGTTTCTGCCTTTACTACTCTGAAGAAAGCCTTTTCCTCGGCCTCTGTGCTCTCTCAGCCGGATCAACAGCGACCTTTCTTTGTGGAGGTAGACGCCTCTTCAATAGGCATTGGAGCCGTGTTATTCCAAAAGACACCTTCAGGTACCCATTCTCCATGCGGGTTCTTCTCCAGACGATTTCTTCCCAACGAGATTAATTACAGAATCGGAGACAAGGAGCTTCTCGCTATTAAAGCAGCTTTGGAGGAATGGCGGCACCTATTAGAGGGAGCCCTATATCCGGTTACCATCTTTACAGACCACCGAAATTTGACATTCATTCGGGAAGCTCGCTGTCTGAATCCTCGGCAGGCCCGCTGGGCATCATTCTTTGCTCGCTTCAACATGATTCTTACCTTCTGTCCAGGTGCTAAGAATGGGCGGGCAGACGCTCTATCTCGTTCTTTTGATGATACAGACCGCCTGAATCCATCGATTCCTCATTGCATTATTGACCCTTCGAACATCATTGCTATTACCAATACTGTGAAGGATGCTCCGCCCACAGGACGATCATTTGTGGAACCACAATTACGACTCAAGGTATTGCGTTGGGCCCATTCGTCCTGTATTGCGGGTCACGCCGGCATAAAGAAGACCACATTCCTTCTCTGCCGTCGTTTCTGGTGGCCTACCATACGCGCTGATATACGGGACTTTATTGCAGCATGTACCATTTGTGCCCAACACAAAACTTCCAGGAAGGTTCCTGCTGGGTTGCTCCAGCCCCTACCCACGCCTGATGCTCCCTGGGAGAGTATAGCCATGGATTTTATTACTGATCTTCCCTGCAGTTCTGGATTCAATACCATCTGGGTTGTCATTGACCGATTTTCTAAAATGGTGCATTTTATTCCTCTTTCAGGTCTACCTTCAGCCAGTCACTTAGCCGACACATTTATCAAGGAGATCTTCAGACTTCATGGTTGCCCTAAGGAAATTATCTCTGACAGGGGAGTGCAATTCATCTCCCGGTTCTGGAGGGCTTTCTGTAAAAAACTGGGTACGGAGTTAAAATTCTCATCGGGATATCACCCCCAGACCAATGGTCAGACCGAGCGGATCAACCAGGATTTAGAGACTTTTCTCCGTTGCTTTACCGCTGATAATCAAAGCAGATGGTCACAATTCCTTCCCTGGGCAGAATTCTCACACAATCACCATGTCCATGAATCTACCGGGTTTTCTCCATTCTTTATTGTGACCGGGATGCATCCTATTATCCCAGAGCCATTTCCCAATTCTTCCTCCTCTGTTCCAGCGGTGGACTCACTTTATCGAGAATTCTCTATCATTTGGGCCACAACCAAAGCAGCTCTGCAAAAGGCATCACAGCACCATAAGATCTTTGCAGATCGCCACCGAAGAGCTACTCCCCTATTAAAGGTAGGGGATCAAGTATGGCTTTCCACTAAAGATTTAAAACTCAAAGTACCATCTATGAAAATGGCTCCACGTTTTATTGGTCCTTACATCATCTCACAAGTTATTAATCCAGTGTGTGTTAAACTAAAGCTACCGGCTTCTTTACGATGTCATAATACTTTTCATGTGTCCCTACTCCGGCCATTGGTGCTTAACAGGTTCTTTGTACCTCCATCTCGACCTCCTCCTGTTCAAACCTCCTCTGGAACAGAGTTTGAGATCAGCCGGATTCTGGATGTCCGCATTCGCTACGGGCAACAACAGTTTCTTGTGCACTGGAAGGGATTTGGCCCGGAAGAAAGATCTTGGGTGGATAAACCGGACCTTCACGCTCCTCAGTTACTCAAGAGATTCCTCCAAACAAGGGGAGAAGGAGGAGGGCATACTGTCAGGCGCCGCTCGGCGGCCGCCCGCCCGTCCACACAGAACGTCTGGTTGCCTAGCAACCAGACGCATCACTTCCCCTTCCGCCCGGCCGGCCAGCTCAGACCCAGAAGCGTCCCCGTTGCTAGGCAACGGGACGCTGCTTGAAGAGAGACAGCTATGACAGCACTACTAGTGCTGAGGGCATTGGCTAGCAGCACTATTTAAGCCCCTCTGACCTCACCTCCTGTGCCAGAGTTTCAGGTCCTTTCCTGTCCTCCAGCGTTCCAGTGTTCCTGTGTTTATCTGTTTCCTGACCCGTGCTTTCCTCCAGTTTATTGCCGTTTGCCTGTGACCATTGTGACCCGGATTGCCTTGACTACCCCTTTTGGATCTCCCTTTTGTACCTCGCTGTCAGAACGTTATCGACCCGGCTTGATTCACACCCCGCCCGGGTTCTCCTTGTGTACCTGCATTGCCCGCACCGTTGCCGAACCTGCCTGTCTGACATTCCTCTCGTGCTTCGCTATCTGACTCGTGGAAGGACCGCGACCTGCGTGTTTCCTGCAGCTAAGCCCATACCTCCTTGCGGGGGTCCCTGGTGAACACCAGGGGCACGTTAGACTCCGCGCCTTCCTCCGAGTAGTGCCAACGATAGCAGGTACGCTATACTAGTCGTGACAGGTACGGTGCGTCCCCGTATCGGTCTCTCATCATTGGGTGAGTACCTGGGATGTTGGGGAAGGGATTGTTCTGTTTGGCTTGGTCTCCCTTGTTTTTCAGGCATTGGCTGTCAGGCAAGGTCTTTGGAAGACCTCGACGAGTGAGAACCCCTGGAGCAACAGGGATAGAGGGAGACGCCGTCGTAGACTTGCGTCCATGAGTATAGCCCAGCAAGGGCTGTTCCCGTGGTGCACTCACCTTGTGGAGTTGCCCCTCCTGTCTTTTCCCCTTTCCCTTACAGCAAAATGAATTCACGGCACACAAGAACAAGGGCCCTTTTCCCTTGTTAGCGTTTTGGGCGTTCGGACAGCCCAGCCCCCCTCAAACAGACCTAACACATCTACCACAATGTAAGTGGAAATTTGAATGCATAAATAAAGTGATCGTTTATACAGACTTCACTATTCATATCCCTTCCTGTGTCTTTGAACATGGAACCCTGTATGCGTGAGACACGGGACAGGGTGGTCAAACACAGAGAGGATCTCAGAATATAAGGGAGGCGAACTGACAATCACGACTGCAGAAGACTCCAACTCCAACCATAACATCATCAGCATACAAACTGTCATCAAGGTGCTTGAAAACACGTCAATAAGGTTATTGCAAAATATACCCGTACTTACCAAACATCGGTGACGGAACAGATCAGACCCTCGGCAGCTCTGAAACCTCTGGACACTATTTCTGCTCATTGGTGAACACTGCATGCCTTTTTCACTGTAACCCTATATACAGATATATAACTGTAGTTATAACAGTAGCCATTAGCCTGACTTGACCATACCATTTATGACTGTGCAATGTTAACGGTGGGTAACAGTGTATTTGTCTATTAATACTTAATACTTTGTATATTTGTGCATGTGTCTACAACAATAAATATTACAATCCCCCATATCCACAACACCAGTATCTACAGGACTGATAGAAATATTGGATTACTGGCAGACAGAGCCGGATTTAGACCTCATAGGGCCCTAGGCAGGATACTGTTTTTGGGCCCCCTCCCTGAAACAATCCATAGCACTATATTTTTGCAGCCTACCATATACCCCTATAGTTACGTAGAAGTGAAGGCACGCCGCTAAAGGAGGTGAGGGCGTGGCTTGCATCTTTGGGGGCGTACCTAACATGTGAAAAGAGCAAGGCCACCCTGCTGCAGAAAAAGGCACCCCTAAATAATTACCAAGTAGTCCCGTTTTTTTAAGTAGTTGGGTCAAAACAACTTAATAAATATTGAAGTCAGGGCAGAAATACTTACCTAAGTTGTTTGCAAAAATAATACGCATAAATCCAAGTATGTGCTCTTGTCACTTTTGTCCCTCTATCATCACACTGTGCCCCTTCATTGTCACTTTTGCCCCTTCACAATATCACATGTGCCCTTTCACCATCACCTCTGTGCCCATCACCACCTCTGTGCCAATCACCATCACCACCTCTGTGCCAATCACCATCACCACCTCTGTGCCCATCACCACCTCTGTGCCCTTCACCATCACCACTTCTGTGCCAATCACCATCATCACCTCTGTGCCCATCACCATCACCATCTCTGTGCCAATCACCATCACCACCTCTGTGCCAATCACCATCACCACCTCTGTGCCCTTCACCATCACCACTTCTGTGCCAATCACCATCATCACCTCTGTGCCTCTTCACCATCACCACCTCTGTGCCCTTCACCATCACCACTTCTGTGCCAATCACCATCACCACTTCTGTGTCTCTTCACCATCACCCCCTCTGTGCCCATCACCACCTCTGTGCCTCTTCACCATCACCACCTCTGTGCCCTTCACCATCACCACCTCTGTGCCAATCACCATCACCACCTCTGTGCCAATCACCATCACCACTTCTGTACCAATCACCATCACCACTTCTGGGCCAATCACCATCTCTGTGCCCTTCACCATCACCACCTCTGTGCCCTTCACCATCACCACTTCTGTGCCAATCACCATCACCACTTCTGTGCCAATCACCATCTCTGTGCCCTTCACCATCACCACCTCTGTGCCCATCACCACCTCTATGCCCATCACCATCACCACTTCTGTGCCCCTTCACCATCACCACCTCTGTCCCTCCGTTGTTTTACTTACCTTTCTATTGCCTTTCTTCTCCGGCGCGCTGCTCCTCCTCGGTCAGTTCAGATTTAAAAAAAAAAAAAAAAAGAGTCACGTGATCGCTCGTCGGGTCCCGGCAGCCTCTCCCCCTCTCTCTATCACTGAGACACTGAGAAGAGAAGAGGCTGCCGGGACCCGACTCGGGCACTGCCGGGCACTGAAACCCCCCCTCCCCACCCGCGACTCGGGAGAGGGGCCGATTTTTTTTTAATTTTTTTTTTTTAATTGCTCCTGTCCCCCCCAGCTGTGCCCCCCGAGAGCCGCTAGGCCTTAGGCAGGTGCCTAGGTTGCCTAGCGGTAAATCATATTTTGGAGCACTCAGTGTACCCGGTTATTGCTTAAGACACCATGTAAAAGTACTTTTATTTTAATATATACACACCTTAGTTGTACTTTTTCTTGCTCTACTGAGTCCTTAGGGATCTTTTTTTTATATTTTTTCTTCAATCTTCTTTCTTCCTTCTTGTTTTCTTGACTGTAATCCAATGGGTAAAAAAAAGGCAAAACCTCATAGATGCTGAGAGACTAGCAGCATGAATTACAGGCTAGGGACCTGTCAGTAACTAACCTATCAGATCTCTTATTGGCTAAGGCTAGGTACACCCTACAGAAATTTCCGACCAATGTGTTATCTACAACAATTTCATCAGTGACTGAAGTTCCATTCAGTCGACCAATTCATGCGGACACACTATACACCCGTTAAACGATTTTTGCACGACTAGCCATCCGGCCAGTGATTTTTGTTTCATAATATTGTCTCAAAGCATTGTGACCCCATACCGCCTCCAGCTATATGCTAAATAAATTTATATAAATGGCTGAACATCAGTGCGTGAAAAAACTCCCACAAAAGGAAAAGGGAATATGTAATCCCGATTCATTCTATAGGACATTTATGTATAGTCTACATTCGCAACTGGACATTTACTACGGTTTATTTTAATATAATGGCCACAATTGATCAACAGCAAGCTCATGGTCTTTTGTTTGTCGCTATGGCAAGATGACTGCAAGCACAGACCCGGATGGAAAGAAGGAGAAAGAATCAGACCTGTTGGACCAATGAGTGGTTCCAAAGTAGAGATTCATTTTCACATATGCTTCTACTACAGGAGATACGGGACAACAACCCTGATGACTTCAGGAATTTCCTGAGGATGAATGAGCCCACATTTCAGGAGCTGCTCCAGCTTGTCACCCAACTCATCCAGAAGGAGGACGCCCATTTAAGGAAACCCATATCTGCAGAGCAGAGAATGGTTGCTTTTGATATGGTACCTACTGTCATGCAGGAGGTACCTTTAAAGTGCATCTTTTCAATAGACAGTGGATGCTGCTATTCCTATGACGATGACCAGGGCTGTAACTAGGGTGATGAAACATGCAGAGGGGTGGAAAAGCACACTCATACCTCCAGGTGTAGTCTTTGCATCCTCTGTGTCCCCAGCTCCAGTGTATATCCTCCTCTCTGCTCCCCAAATCTAGCAGAGCCCCCATTCCAACCCACCTCTTCATGTAACCATCCACTCCTCTTTCTCTTCATGTAACCTCTGACCTGTCGCACAGGAATACTGTACAGCAAGGGACCGTCAACCAATTCCCAGCAATACCCTGGACTGGATGCCGGCTCCTGGCATTACCAAAGAGCTTCACCAATGGCAAAGCAAGCAAGCAATGCATCTGCAGAAACAGTGGAGGCAGATCTGATACTGATGGCATACCACCCGCCTCTTCTGAAGTGGGACACAGCCATGGCTCCGAAAATGGAGTGTCACTGTGTAGCAGTAGGGGAATGTCCACTAACAATGGGCCCATCAAGCACTTCTGAAGTGCTAGGCCATTCACAACGTACCTCCTGGCCCCAAAAACAGTTGAATTGCCACACGTACCATAGACTCCTGCATTGTGCGTCCGGCACCAACTCACCATAGTTAGTGGGGGCAAATTTCCCTACTTCCCAAGAATCAGAACAAATGTGGGAGCGTGGGACAGAGGTACAGTCCCCTCAAATCAGGACTGCCTTGCCTAAATTGGGACTGTTGGATGGTATGTTGATAGCAGTCTTCAACAGTGTAAAGCTGCAAATGGTAGATCTGGTGAAGCCAGCCCAGGCCGCAGATTAGCATTGTAGTCTGTACTAGGAGAGGTCAGTGATGACAGAGAAGATGAGGCATTGAGACTCCTCTAGTAAGTTTTGTCTATCTGTGTAGGTGTCTGGTCTGAGTATTTATTACTTTGCTATAAGTAATTCTGTCCTATGTCCTAATTCTGCTTTATTTTTCAGTCAGATCATCCTTTATCTCCATTTATGTGTAAAGATTCACAGCACTAGCTCCAGATGACAGCTGTCAGATAACTTCACAATGACAGCTACAAACACCTTTCTAAGTTCTTGTAATCAGGACTCTGCTACAACAGCAATCTAGCTAATCACCTCACCTGGGCTACTGCACAGGTTTCCTTAATCTGTAGTCAGCTCTTCAGTGAAAAGGCCAAGTCATTCAGAGCATTTATTTGACCTATTTTTAGCCTTTATAACGTCCCTCAGTTCTACCAAAGTTTTGTTATAGATTTCTCTGCTAGTGCTTTGTAGAATATTTGTTTTGTTTTGTGCATCATGATTCTACCTTCTCCAATCCTTTGATCTCGGCTTCGTCTCTCACTATTCTACCTTCTCAAATCCCTTAACTTTGGCTTCATCGATCACTATTCTACCTCCTACAATCCATTAACCTCTGCTTGTACCTCACTATCAGTCCTCTCAGGTCTAAGTGTCTTAACTGGACGTGGTGTGTCTCTGATAGCTACACCCGGCCCAGTGGTTCTTTCCTGGTAGCTGCCAGCACTGTGACATGATTATAGTGTCTTACTACCAAATATCTTCTATCTTTTGCATTTAAGGTGTATCCATCTATGTACTCAAGTGCTGGAAGCCCAAATTGGATTTCTAGTTCCACGTATGCACCAGGATCCTGAGTATGCTCAGGACCCTGGCGCTGGCGTAGTGTAGAATGAAGGGCTTCAGAGCAATAAGTAATACTAAAATATTGTTAAATCTCAGCAATATACAATTACCCATAGCTACCGTAACAATCCAAGCTCTTCCAGGCTCCCTTGGACTCAATAGTCCCAATATAATGGATCGTGGTCAATAAGACATTTGCCCATTACACCAAACTATATAATAGAAAGTAAAACACACAGAAGCATATAATAATTCAAAGTTTAATGTAATAAAACATTCCACAAACCCCATTTCACCACTGTATTATAAAATAAACTGTTCTGTCTTTGTTCTGGATCCATTGTAATCCAATGGGAAATTCTTCAGTCTTTGTAATCCAATGAAAATTACCCCCCAACTGCTCTCAACAGGCCTGATTCATCTTCAGACGTTAGTCTATTTAATGCCATATCTTGCATGAAAAAGTTCCGCACATGCGCTAGAACGGGATGTACGCGAGTGAGCGCAATTGTATGCAATTCATATCTGAACGCAACTGCCACTTACAACTGCCACTTATAACTGCCACTTACAACTGCCACTTATAACTGCCACTTACAACTGCCACTTAGAACTGCCACTTACAACTGCCTACGACTTGAAGGGCCTTTAAAGACATTTCCGTTTTAAATTTGCATCAGTGATTTGCAAGGATTGCACAATAATACATGTACCCCCTAGACTCAATATAAGGTTCAGATAAACAGGCAATTTTCCCCTCCTTCACTTTCACCCAGTGTACAGAGACTTTATTTCACAATGTGTATTTTAAAGCTGGATATCACAATAATGACGGTGCGGCCAGAGCTTTGTGTGATTTCATAAGATTTTTATGTCTGGGTGAACACAGCAGAAAGAACAAGCGGACAACTGAGGCACTTTCTGAACAATATCTGAAGTGCTATTTACTCGCATTTAGCAGTAACTGTCAAAAAGCATTTCTTCATCCAGGGTGTCAGCCTGAAAGTCAAAGGCTAAGGTTACATGACGTTCTATACAGCAAGCTTAGACAAAGCAAATTACAGCTGTTGTTCAACTACAAGTCCCACCATGCCCTACATGGGGTGGGTCAGGTCGCCTACTTCTCCTGCACAGAGAACCTCAGGTTTCTTCATGTTTGCATGTAATAATAGTTTACCTACCTTCTAACATGACCCATTCACCAGATCAGCACAATGGTCTTGTGCTGTTTTCCTCACTCTTATTTCATTAACCTATTGCTCCTAACAGAAAATCATAGGGGGGAATAGAGTGGGTTTGTTGTTTCAGGTGTTGCGATTGGTGCACACCTGGAGAATTGACCATTACTGCAGGAATTAGTGCATCCGGAATTGCAGGGGGCCTAAACATGGAAACATGGGAACCCCACAGTTATGCTGCAGATCTATAGTTGGACGATCGGGGCATTCACCTCCCCTAACAGCACTGTATATATCTTTAACTTGTGGTCGAGAGATCCGATCAGAGCAAAGGAGGGAGCGGGGCCAACAAATCAGAGAGAAGAAAAGGCGTGACTATGCTAAATCGCCCCTTCCAAAAATAGACTATATAGTATTTAATTTTATAATGTTGTTTGTTGATTTAACAATCTGTCTTCATATAGATCTTTAAAAGTAGTTCTGGATTATCAGATGTTAATGCATTTCATTACTCCTTATTGTTTCATTTTTGGGGAAAGAAAAATAAATTGAAGAAATTTTAACTTGCTTGAAAACATGATCCTAAAACTCTGGGTGCTTTCACAAACACAGTTAGCTTCTCACCAGTAGGTGGAGCTGCGTTAGTTTCTCCATACTCGATTGGACAGGATGGAAGGAAATACACTGGGATGTTATAAAAACATGTACCTTGATAAAGTTAATCCTCCGTAAATCATCAGCCTCTTTCAGGGCAGATATAGCTCAAAAGAGAAGAGCTCAATCTAGGTGCATTACTTAAAAACAAATTTATTAAAATAATAAAAAGCAGTATCACACCTTGATAAAGATCCCAGAGGAGGATTGAAACGCGTTGGTGAATATTTTCTACCCTGACAGTTGGGACAGTGTGAGATCTACATGTGTTACGGTCTATTTGGATCTGTATATACGCTATGTCTCCTGCACCTTCTGGTAGGGGCAATTACTGCTTTTTATTATTTTAATAAATTTGTTTTGCCCTGAAAGAGGGACATAAGAGAAGATACAAGACCTTCTGGTGTATGAATTCCACCTGAGATGTGACCCACTTGTATTATCTGAGATTGATGTAAGCATACTACCAATAGGGGTTTTGATGGAACCTATGGTGATTGAGTTTACATCTGTTTCTTTCACTTTAAGAGGTTTTTTTTGAGTGTTTGTGACCTTCCCCCACTTGGTGAGGTATTTTTTTTTGAATACTATCAGTTGTATATATCAATACGTACTTCCCTATTATATGTATCTTTCTCTCCTGGCTGACTCTCCTACTTGAGGACTACCTAACGGTGAAGAGGAGAAAGAGAAAAAGAGCTACAAAGAGTGACTTTTTTTGGACTAGTGAACTGTTGTTGGAACTTTTTATATGACATGTATCTAGCGCTTGTTTCCTTCCTATTTGTTTGCTATTGAAGTATGTACTTCGAGACAAGGTCAGAGATGTAAGAAGGAGAAGTGTTGGCAAGGGCTTTGCAAGTGAGGGCAAGGAGCTTAAACTGAATTCTGAAGTGGATAGGGAGCCAATGTAGGGATTTACGCAGAGGAGAAGCGGAAGAGATGCGGTGGGAGAGGCATATGAGCTTAGCCACATCATTCTGTATGGATTGAAGATCAGAAGTGGGAGAGGGAGGAAGGCCAGTGAGAAGGGAGTTGCAATAATCGAGACAAAAATAGATGAGTGAATGGACCAGGATTTTGGTTGCTTCCTGAGAGAGAAAGGGACGGATTTTCATAATTTTACAGAGACAGAAGTGGCATGATTTGGTGGGGGACTGGACATGAGGGGCAAAGCTGAGGACTGAGTCAAAGGTGACTCCAAGGCAGCGAGCTTGGGTGACAGAAGAAAGAGTGATGCTGTCAACAAAGCGGGAGATATTGGGAGGGATAGCAACATTGGCAGGAGGAAAGATGATAATCTCGGATTTGGAGATGTTGAGTTTAAGGAAGCGCTGTGACATCCAGGTAGTTACAACAGAGAGAAAGCTAGATACTTGGGATAGAACAGCGGAAGAGAGGTCAAGGGAGGAAAGATAGATTTGTGTGTCATCAGCATAGAGGTGGTATTGGAGGCCAAATGATTCAATGAGTTCACCACGAGAGGTGTTTTATAGACAGAAGAGCAGAGGACCAAGGACAGAGCCTTGTGGGACTCCAATAGAAATGGGAAGATGGGGGGAAGGAAGAGTCTGAAGCAGACATGCTAAAAGA
Source organism: Mixophyes fleayi (assembly GCF_038048845.1). NCBI lineage: Eukaryota > Metazoa > Chordata > Amphibia > Anura > Limnodynastidae > Mixophyes > Mixophyes fleayi. Next base: position 324,199,472 of record NC_134405.1, on the reverse strand, counting down.
GCGGCCAGAGAAGTAGGAGGTAAACCAGGAGAGAGCTGATTCGCGAAGACCTAGGGAGTGAAGGATGGTGAGGAGAAGAGAATGATCAATGGTGTCAAAAGCAGCAGAGAGGTTGAGGAGTACGAGAAGGGAGAAGTGACCATTGGACTTAGCTGAGAGTAAGTAATTTGTTACTTTAGTGACGGCAGTTTCAGTTGCGTGAAGCCAGACTGGAGAGTCAAAAAGAGAGTGGAAAGAGAGACAGTGGGTCAGATGATTGAAGACAAGTTGTTCAAAAATTTTAGAAGCAAAGGGAAGTAGAGATATGGGGCGATAGTTGGAGAGAGAGGATGGGTCAAGGGAAGGTTTCTTTAGAATAGGAGAGATGAGAACATGCTTGAAGGCCGAGGGGAAGATACTAGTGGAGAGAGAGAGGTTAAAAATGTGAGCAAGGTGACAACAGGCATTGGAAGAGAGGGAACGGAGGATCTTGGAGGGGACAGGATCGAGAGGAGAGGTTGTAGTAGAAGAGGAGGAGAGAGATGATCTCAGGCACAATTACAGGAGTGTAGGAGCCAAGGGTGGCAGAGTGAGTGATAGAGCGGACAGGTGGGGGGTGGCAAGACTGACAAGAACAGATATTATTGTTGATAGAGTTAATTTTGTCTATGAAGTACGTGGCAAAATTAAAAGCGGTGATGGTCGAGGGGGAAGGAGGTGTGAGAGGATACAGTAGAGATTTAATGGTAGCAAAGAGACGTCGGGGTTTAATAGACAGGGATTTGATGAGGGATGTGAAATAGGTTTGTTTGGCAAGAGAGAAGGCAGAATAGTAGATGGAAAGGATGAATTTATAGTGGGTGAAGTCAGCAATGGAGCGGCATTTCCTCCATTGGCGTTCAGTGGAGCGGGAGCACTTTTGGAGGTGACGAGTAAGAGGGGAGTGCCAGGATTGGGGTTTAGATGGCAGGGATGAAGGGGGTGGCGCCTTCTGCAGTATCAAGGACAACAGAGATTGTGGAGACACAGCAGTGATGGGACATGATAGAGATGAAATGGGAGCAAGTAAGGGTTTGAGAGAGGTCACAAAAATTATGAGGTCAATGCTGTTGATGGGGCGCAGTGTGTGAACAACTTTGGGTAGGAGAGGTGGGTCAAGGGGTAAAGAGAGGGTAAGGAAAGGAGATTGTGTTCAGAGAGGGGGAAGACAGAATTGGAGAAGTTGGAGATCATAATAATCTTTGCTGCTTCTCTAAGTGAGGACATAGTTACACAGTTCTGGTTGATCAACGAAAGTGTAGAGACGTATTCTGACCACTCTCCAGCATCTCTAGAAAGCAACCAAGTTATATAGGAAGTGGAAAAACCTTATCAATCGGCCGACCAGTGAATCAGTGCACTACCGTCTGGGCTTCAGCACAACCCGAAGCAGAGAGAAGACCTGACTTGTACTGTATTTCATTATACTTTACCTCACAGCAATATGCTCCTGAAAAAAAAAGAGTAAATCCTTAACTGATGAAGTGAACCTATAGAAATGTAGACAAACCTCAAGCAGTAAAAGTTGATTTGCCAGCAAGCGATGCCTGGCTTGGTTTAATGAGTAAGTAGGTCCAGATGAAATTATCGGGCCCAGAGATATAGGAATATTCTGTGAAGAAATTGGCCTTGAACCAGAAGATATAATTATGTTGGTTCTGGCCTGGAAACTAGAGTCTAGAAACAAAGGCTTTTCACAAAGGAGAAAAGGCTAAAAGGGATGTCCTTATAAAAATGTGACTGCACAGAGAAGATACAGGGTAAATTTGATTATCTACTCCTCAACTGAATGATGACAACGTCTTTAGGAATATTTACCAATATGCTTTTGATTTTGTAAGGGACAAAGCCCGGGGAGTTCTGGCTATCAAGACAGCAAAATCCATGTTAGCACTCCTGATAAGAAGCAAGTGGTCCTTACTGTGTTCATTTTTTTAATTTTTGGACCAATGGGGATTCTGCTTTATGAGCAGAGATCAGTGTAACAATTTTTTCAGACTTTCCATGAGTTCATTAACCACTATGAAGACAAGGTCTCCTGGCCCCTTGTCATTAATGATATTGTGAGGTGAAATGAAATCCATCAGGCAATACAGCTAGAACTTGGCAATGACTTGCATCAGACTGTCCGCTGATTTAAAATCTATTTACACTTGTTTTCAAATTAAAAAAAGTTTTGCAATCAGTACTTACTGGGTGTGGAAATCATTTTCATGCTAGTTCTTCTGTTTAAACCATTAATTCACATGATGGATTTTGGCTTCCGACCACCTTAATTAGTTAGAAGCACTCGGGATAATTTTTTTTTTTTGTGTTTGCACTGATGACTTTCTTGGATGAAAAGAACATTTTTGATTGACTGACACGTCTGTTTGTTATAGATCCCAAAACACACTGAAAATGTATGCTCTGTTTTTATTGCTAAACAGTGTTTTATTTTGTTTCCTTCCTTTGTTAGGGTTACTGGCCGACAGGGCCGGATTAACGGAATGGAGGCCCCTGGGCTAAGGGGGCCCCTATTCCCCCGTGAGGCCCCCCCGTTAGCAGCCTGGCCCCCCTGTTAGCCGACCGCCCCCCCCCTCCCCAAGCGCTTACCTTCTCTTCTCCTGACACTGCAATCCTCCTTCCACGGCGCGCTGTAAGCTGCTTACTGAGGAGATCTCATGACACTCTCGCGAGATCTCCTAAGTAAGGAGATTATTGAGTGCCGGAGAAGGAGGACTGCAGTGACAGCATTGATCGGGCCGGGGGCGTCCCCGCCCCTGTCCCGATCAATAATTCTGCTGAGCTCTGTCAAGGGCCCCCTGGATGCCCGAGGCCCCTGGGCTGTAGCCCAGTTAGACCTCGGGTTAATCCGGCCCTGCTGGCCGGTGTGACATGCATTTTTAGGTTGTAACTTCCCAACATGTTTTTATTAAAAAAAAAAAACAGAAAAAGACAAACAACAACTAAGCATTTATCTATATGTGGTAGAATTTTTTAATCAGAGTATTTTTTTTCATCAATAATCTTTATTGAACAAAAGGTTACAAGCTATTTGGGGTACAGAGGGAGGGAGCAAATAGGAGGGAGGCATGAGGGGGACTCCCTCGCAGACGTGGGGGGGGGATTGCTTAAGTATTACCATATATAAATGACTGGAACATGTAAAAGCAAAAAGTATAAAAGAGTTAGAGCAATAACATGGTTGGGCTAATTACAATGAAGGAAACCAGCATGGGGAACATTAGGCATCTTGGGAGGGGTTCAAGCAAGGCTAATGATTATGAAGCCGGATAAAGAGGGGTGGGACCCTCTGTAGCTCCTGCCTCGACTGTAGTGTATTTGTGCCATTTAAACCATTTCATAATGGGGTCTGAGGCTGAGGTGGAGTATGGCATATCAATAGTCTCCATCTCGACATTGTGCTGAATTTTGGATATGATCCTCGATAGAGCAGGGGGATCAATGGCTTTCTAATTTTGGGCTATGGCCGCCCTAGTTGCTATCAAAATGTGACCTAAGAGGTACCGACAGAAGCAGGATATAGATGGAGCAGCGCCTCCGCCGGTTCTGGTTCAACTCTCAATATCACAGATATAAGATCACACACTTCCTGCCAAATAGGTTGAATGCACGGGCATGTCCAAAAGACATGAAATAGGTCAGCAATGTTGGCGCATTGACGCCAATAAAATTTGGACTGAGAGGGCCAGAAAACACAGAGCCTGGCCAGGGTAAGGTACAATCTGTTATCTAGTTTAACGTGCATCTCAGTGTGATTAACACACCTAGACATACAATGCGAGGTAGTATATATAGTTTCTGATTGCTGCGGAGAGAGAGAAAGGTTAAGGTCTGACTCCCAGCGCGCCTGAGAAGATGTCTTAGGCGCAGTAAGTAAGGATTGGAGATTTTGGTACCAAAATGTTATCCTACCCCTGTTGGAGCCTTTGGCCAGTCTATCTAACATCGGGGTCGGAGGCAAAGATAAGAAGTGAGGGGGCCTGGCGACGGCTCCTACCCTGTGGCGAATTTGAGCATATTTGAATATGTCTTTAGAGGGTATATCAAATCGTTCCTGGAAGAGGGCAAAGGGGAGAAAGAGGTCCTGAGTGTATAGGTCTTTATAAGAGACCAATCCCCTAGGAAGCGAGATTAAGTTCTGGAATAAGTGTAGAAAGGGCTTGCAGGGACATGTTACGGGTGGGGAGTGAAAAACCTTTATGTCGACCCATAAGTCGGTCTGAAACCAGCAGAGCATCCAAGATGGAGAGGAGTTGGTGGGTAGGTACTGGGCGAGAACCCCTGAGGATCCACAGCAAATCTTCCAGGGGATAGGCCGGAGAGGATGCTCGTTCCAGGTCCACCCATGGTTTTATGTTGGAGGGGTGAGACCAGTCCCTAAGGTGTGACAGTAGGCACGCTACTTGGTAGAGGGCCAGGTTGGAAAGCGTTAGGCTTCCCTGGCACTTTGAAGGTGTCATACGATGGTAAGCCATAAGTGGACATTTCTGTTTGTAAATCCATATATTTTTTTAGGAACAATATAAGGTATGGTGCGGAAGAGATACATCAGCTTTGGGAGAAGCGTCATCTTAAAAGTAGCGAAGCGACCCAGCCAGGAGACCTCGTAATTGATCCAGCTCTTAGTCAATGAAGTTAGGTGCGTAAGTAGCGGGGATAAAATTGGATTCAGATATATCAGCAGTGGTGGGAGGAATATGAATGCCCAAATAAGTTAGGGATTTTTGTACCTTAATCAGAATATCTTATAAATGCTATTGAGAGTCAGTATCAACAATGGGACACAGCAATTTCTTAAAATCTCTCTTGTGTCTGAAATTCTATAGACCAGTGTAGAGTTGGTATCTTGTGTTTGTCCACAATAACAATGCAGAGGGTCCAATGTCAGGTGGAGAAGTGACATGTGACTTGGTAAGATGGTCAAACACTACAATTTCACATTGAGTGTTTCTGAATATTCTTAACAGTTTAATTAGCAACAGTTTCTATCAAAGGATTGTCCATGTGTCTCAAACTTCCCGCTAGTTTCTTTTTTATTAGTACACTCATTAAGAGTTTATTTTATTATTTGTCTGTCTATATTAAAGAGTTTTCCAAAACAAATACAAAGAAAATGGCCCAACCAACAGTAATGCTAGTACTATATGGTATTGAGAAGGAAAAACAGAAATGCACATTGACATATTTGCAGCACACCAGTAAAATTGTATAACATTGTAAGACCATTGAAGAAGAAATGCTACTACACAGAATATATATAACATTAAGTGTATGGCAGGATCCCATCATTCCAGCACAAAGCAAAGTAAGATATAGAATCCTACCAGACAACAGTAAAAGTAGGTAAGAAATCTAAAGAATCGGACACCCTAGAGGACCAAAACATCATCATCCTCACGGAGACGGGGCGCCACTCTGGACTGATTCCAACTTAAACTTTTATAGAATTTCTTTAGGGCTCCTCTACATTTGTATGTAAAAGGGTAATATTTACAAAAATTTTGTAAATACTAGATTTACTAAAACTTCCAAAAATAAAAAGTGGAGGTATTGCCCATAGCAACTAATCGGATTCTAGCTATCATTTATCTAGTACATTCTAGAAAATGATAGCTAGAATCTGATTGGTTGCTATGGGCAACACTTCCACTTTTCCCTTTAGAAGTTCTAGTGAAACCACCTCTTAGTCCTGCACAAAGCCTGGTCCCAATTTTCATCTGCAAAATTCCAAACATCTTCCGCAGACCTGCATCTCCAGACTGCAAGGCCACCTGACACCTCCAATGAGCGTAAATAGGTATAAATTACTGAGATCAGCCCACACGACCCCAATTTCTGAAGGAAGTTCCCACCAACATCCCATCATCAGAATTCAGCGCTTAAAGTTCTGCCACCTGTGTGTAAAGTGTAAAGTTTAGAACTTTGCTATGTATAGTGGCAAATATTTACTACAATTACAGACTGCTACACACAGGGCTGCCATCAGAATATGTGGGGGCCCGTACAAATGATACAGGCAGAGCCCCAACTGCTCGATTTCCCTGGTCCCGATAGACACCAAGGTGGAGCCATGCACACGGAGCAATGCATGCTATGACCTTCCCCTGTTGTGGACTGAGTTGCTTTCTTCTACCTTTTATTGCACATCCACAACCTGCTGCTGGTTTTTTATCTGGATCCTAAAATGTTTTGACTTGTTTGAAAAATCCAAAGATACATGAATTATGGAAAGCCGAGCATTAAGTGACCACAGTAAAGAACACAGATCACGCAGTATATAATTCATACAACCCAGTGGCGGATCCAGAGGGGGGTGATCGGGGCAATCGCCCCCTTCCCCCCTAACAACACTGTACATACTTTTGAATTGCGGCTGAGAGGTCCGATCAAAGCGAAGGAGGGAGCGGGGCCAACAGGGGCCAACCAATCAAAGTGAAGGAGGGGCGTGACTATGCTAAATCGCCCCCTCCTAGATATAGTCCAGGTCCACCCCTGAACAGTTGCTTTATTTAAATTGCACATGAAAGAATTCAGGGGTTAGCAAAGACATTTAATGTTTCTGTACATGTTGAGATTCTGTCGTCCTTTATCGCATTGTGTTTAGGCCCAAAACAATTATCTTGACAGGCAGAAAATGTGCTTGTATGGTTATACTACCTGTGGTCAAAATAGTGGCAGAAAAACCTAGCTGCGAGGTGGGCAACCGCTACAGGGTCCAGATATTAGCGGGGACAACAGAGGTAGTTCCTATAACTAGCATTTCATCGCAAGTACAGAGCGGGGCCCCTGGGAGGACGGATTGCATTTACAGGCCCTTCCCCCACTCCAAATTTTGCTATGGAGCCAAGTTCAGAATGGGCAGAACTTTATGATTTAGGCATACGTTTGTGGCCAAATTAAATGTAGATCTGATCACTTGAAATTTCGGTCGAGGAGCCAGGATCGACCGATGTTTGGGCACTTTTAGGTACATACATCAAGGGAGAATATATGTCGTCTATTTATATCATTGGCTTGGCTTCAGATTTAGAATATTAAAACGTATGACATTTAGCAGTTTAGATTACTATCAGTGCTGTATGACATGTAAAATGCTTATCTGATCATATGTATGTTATAAACAGGTCTGCAAACATTCCAAGTTGACTGCTGTATACATTTCACCACAAAGGACAGCACTGAATTGATTGTATCAATGATTATAACATGTTTACACCCAAGTTGAGGGTTCATACACATTGTATTTGTAGTTTCTAAGATTACGTTTATATTATGTACATTTTCTAGATACATAGCTACGTATAAGTTTACTGTACAATCATTTTTGGGACCGAGAGCAAGATTATATCATAATTTCTGGGAACACTTGTTGCACTGCGACCGTGGGTGAAGGGAGCTTCTTTCTCACCTCTGCACTGTGGCATTAGGTTATGTGGTTTATAAACGTCAAAAACAAGACTCATAAACCAGTGTTTCCACTTTGAATTTCCTGGTTTCAAACTCAAGAATTCTAAATTCCTTGTAGAATTATAAAAAAATAGCAACATATTTAGTTAGAACTAGAGATGCTCACTGGCCCCCGTGAACTGGTTTTGGTTTTGGATCTGGATTAGCTTTGTGTTTTAGTTTTGGCAAAACCACCCTCATGTGTTTTGGTTTTGGATTTTTTAGAAAAATGCTAAAATCACATAATATTGCTCTTCTTTTTCCCCTACATTATTATTAACCTCAATAACACTAATTTCAAGTCATTTGCAGTCAATTTTGACCATCTCACAGGTCACAATATTATTTTCATACACTTTCAAACAAAGACTGCAGCGACCTGGCTGGATGGTAAGCGACAGAGCAATGACACAAACACACAGTGGTTCCTAGCACATCTAGGACACATTGGCACACAGCAGTGGCAGAAAAGATAAATGGGGGTCTGCCTTCCCTCTCACCCTTTTGGATCTTTAGAAGGAATTTAAAACTCGTGAGATCCGAGATCCGACGACGTCACAATGACATTTTGCCTCATTTTCAATTCCGAGGGCGCACAACAGTACCGAGCCGCCTCTGCTCGGTACTCGGATCCCTTAAGTTCGGGAGCCTGAGCATCTCTAGTTAGAACGCTTGGGTATATATACATATAAATATACATAACATTATAGATTTGTAAAGAAAACTTCATACACCAGTGCTAATAGTACCACTCTCATGATTAATTTAAGCCATCTATTAGGTTAACCAAGCAGTATTTTAGGAGAAGTATTTGATTTCATCATCATCATCACCTTTTATTTATATAGCGCCACTAATTCCACAGCGCTGTACAGAGAACTCACTCACATCAGTCCCTGCTCCATTGGGGCTTACAGTCTAAATTCCCTAACATACACACAGACACAGGCTAGGGTCAATTTGTTAGCAGCCGATTAACCTACCAGTATGTTTTTTTGGAGTGTGGGAGGACACTGGAGCACCCGGAGGAAACCCACACAAACACAGGGAGAACATACAAACTCCACACAGATAAGGCCATGGTCGGGAATTGAACTCATGACCCCACTGCTGTAAGGCAGAAGTGCTAACCACTACGCCACCGTGCTGCCCGGTTTAATGTAAGGGGTGGTATAACATTTTGTATAATTCATCTCTCTCCAGATTCTTCTGCCCCCTCAAACAACTAGGCACACTTGTAGTTTCGGGATGTGTCTATAAAGACCGGACGTGTGCGTCATACTTGCCTAATCTCACAGCGCATCCAGGTGACTCCTCAAGTTTGGTGAATCGCCCAGGACTCGCGGTAGAGTAAGCAACCCGCCCGCATCCCGCTCGCTTCCCTAGTGAAGTGGGCGGGGTTGTGATGCAAATTGTGTCATCATAGCCCAGACCTCCTCTGCACTATGACAGGAGTCACGACATTGCTCGATGGGGGCTAGGCAGTATTTACGCATATAGAGTTGCCAACCCCCTTCTCCCCTGTTTTTGCCACTTTCCTCTCTGGTATTTTCTGGAGGGGAGGTAAAACAAAGTCCCTAAGTATGTTATGAGTGAACCTTGAAATGTTTAGGAAGGACAAATAGATGCACAGATGGAAAAACTAAAGCGATTAGCGGTGCACATTTGGTGATAGCCCATTGTTATCCTTTGGTAGCAGTTGAATGACTTCCCTTTCTGAGCAAACACTTCTTTAATGCTTGCCAAATATGTATATGCCAAGGCCTTGGAAATTGCTTTGAAGAACAATATTTGGCATTTGTCTAACATGGTGAATGTGTATATATAAACAAAACCATGAGGTATGCACTTTGTGGCTTTTATTGCTACTGTATATTGTTGTCTGCATTGTTTTTTGTACTTACAGTTAAAGAGTAAATAAAGACACTATTTCATATATAATCAAAGGCTGTGTATTGATGATCTGAACAATTTATACTCGGAGGGCCTGAGTTACTAATGAGAGCAAAGCATTAAAAGGAGTTACTTTGCACTTGGGCAAAACCATGTTGCATTGGAGGGGGAGGTAAATTTAAAATGTGATGGCAGATTTATAGTTGGGGTAGGTTGTGCCCTAGATCAACTTTAAATTTGTGTAAAAATAAAGCTATCAAGTATTTGTGCGCTACATGACAAAACAGCCAGCATTTATCTTATGTGCAAAATAATAAACTAATTTGCACCCCTTGCATTGTAATATGGTTTGTTCTGGAAAACACTTACTTCTTTTTTTGCCTTACTTTCCTTAATGACTCAGACTCTGTCACTCCTGTGACGCTGATTTCCTCTTCCTCTGTGTAGAACTCAGCACTTCTGGATCGGGCGGTCACGTGATCATGCCTGGGAGGCGGCATAGTCTTTCTGCAGAGTATATAAACCTCACTCTGAGACTGAAGCAGTGTGAGAGCAACAAGTGTCTCAGCTGGTCTGAGTTGCTATCCTGTTCATTGACCGTCCTGACACTCCATCTATCTCCTGATTCTGCTACCGCACTGCCCTCCTGTGTACCAGACTTGCTCTGACACTCCACCTGCCACCAGAACCTATTGTTAACCATCCATGTACCTATTCAGACTCAGATTCTCTGATTGCTGCCAATTGCTCTTTCCTGTCCTACTGTGTTCAGTATTGTGTGTTATACCTAATGGCAGGTCAGGGGACCGCGACTTGCGGGTTATCGGCAGCTAAGTCCATCCCGCATTGCGGTGGTTCTTGGTGAAAATCAGGGAATCCGTTAGACTCCGCACCCTTGGTCGGCCAGCACCAATCTAGGTTAACACAAGGAATCCTACCTCTGATATTGTTACAGGCCCCGGGTATTTATTTTTAAGCCCACCATGCTCTTTCGCTCATGTGCAGCAGGTTGCCACGCAAAGGGGAAATGCTTCTCTAAAAGAAGAAGCACATAATGTGAGTGACTCACAGCTTGCTTGTCAAACTTGCTTTTCAGAAATGCACTGTGTGGATTGGTTAATTCATACACAGGGGCCAGACCTGTGACGTCACAGTAGCTCAAATGGCTGCATTCTCAGTTTTTGACATTTATCCAATCCCATTTTTACACTGTCCAAAACATGTGGGAGGGCCTCAGCTGTCTGTAATGGAGCGGGGATTTAATTCAATACATTTTACCAGATCTGCAGTTGAATGTCAGGTTAACAGAATTTATCTTGTCACGAGAGAGCCTGGCTCGCAATCTCCATTCCAGTTCATCCCAAAGGTGTTCGATGGGGTTGAGGTCAGGGCTCTGTGGGGGCCAGTCAAGTTCTGCCACATCGAACCATGTCTTTGTAGTCCTAGCTTTGTGCACTGGGACACAGTCATGTTGGAATAGAAAAGGGCCTTCCCCAAACTGTTGTCACAAAGTTGGAAGCATAGCATTGTCCAAAATGACTTGAAATGCTGAAGCATTAGGATTATCCTTCACTGGAGATAGGGGACTAGCTCAAACCCTGAAAAACTGTCCTATACCATTATCCCTCCTCCACCAAACTTCAAAGTTGGCATGATGCATTCAGGCAGGTAATGTTCTCACGGCATCGGCCAAACCCAGACTCACCCATCTGACTGCCAAACAGAGAAGCGTGATTCGTCACTCCACAGAACACGTTTCCACTGCTCCACAGTCCAGTGTTGGTGTGCTTTACACCACTCCATCCGACAATTGTCACTGGTCTTGGTGATGTGTGAGGCTGCATGCAGCTGCTCGGCCATGGAAATCCATTCCATTAAGCTCCCACTGCACAGTTTTTGTGCTTACATTAATGCCAGTGGAAGTTCGGAACTTTCAGCTATGGAATCAGCAGAGCGTTGGCCGACTTTTACACACCATGCACCTTAGCAGTCGTTGAACTCGCTCTGTAAATTTGCCTGGTCTTCCGCTTCGTGGCTGAGTTGCTGTTGTTCCTAAACGTTCTAATAATATCACTTACAGTTGACTGTGGAATATCCAGCAGGGATGAAATTTCATGAACCGGCTTATTGCTAAGGTGGCATCCTATCACAGTACCACGCCTGAAGTCACTGAGCTCTTTGGAACGACCCATTTTGTATCACAAATGTTTGCAAATGGAGACTGCATGGCTAGGTGCTTGATTTTATACACCTCTGGCAACGAGTCTGATTGAAACACCTCATTTCAATAATTACTGGGTTAAAGTGCTTCCTTTGAGAAATGAGATGCCATGATATTCCAGCAAAAGTAGGAGCACCTCTCTACCACCTCTCTACCAGAGATGGTAGAGAGGTCCTCCTACTTTGGCTGGAATAGCATGGCATCCCATTTTTCAAAGAAAGCACTTTAACAAGTTGCTTTCAGAACACATGGGGAAAGGAAGCATTACAATCAAAGACGATGACAGCCTCATTACTGAATACTACCTGCGTAGCTGGTTCTTGTACTGCAGGTTGATGGAGCATGGGGTCTGCAGACTGGTCGCAGTATTCTGGGCAGACAAGTAATGGTGATAAGAATGCAGCATTGAAAGTTTGGATGCTATCATTAGGTAGGAGCTCCTAGTTTATGTTAAGAAATGTATTAAATAAACTCTGTCTTCCACCACGCTTTGCTAGAAACTGTGTTGTGGTCTCTTTTTGCGGCTGGGGCATGACTTCTACACTCTAAATTAAACAGGGCACAAATACAATAGAAGATTCCTGAAGGTCATAACCATGCTTATTGTTTTTTTGGGTGTAATTCTCCGTACCAGACTGTGTCTGAACTTTGCCTATTTAATCTCTGTAATTGTTTTACAAAACAAATTATCTGCACAACTCAGTGAGCATTATTGGATTATTAATTAATGGACTCCTAGCCAGAAATAATATAAAATGGAGATGAAGGGCAGCATTGCTTCCTGCAGATATGTACATTATATTTTGGTTAAGTAAGACACAGTCATGCTGTCACACAAAGACATAATTAACCAGGAAGTTGTCTGAAACAGATAACCACTTGGCTCCTGAGGCAGTTGCCATTTTGGCTAAATATGTCCCCTATTTCTTCTGGGTGTCTATTTCATCCAGGGCATAAAATAGAATATTTTATAGTAACCTTTAGATGCAAGTTGCTTAATTTTGGGAGGAACTACATATGAATTAAATTAGGCTGTGATTCCTAAGGCAATATTTTTTCTATGCACATCATACTTCCTTTTTGTGTAATTATTGAAAAAAAGAATAACAGAATTGAGTACCAACAAAACAACCACCTATCACACAGAACAAAAGGGCACATTTATCAATGGGCAAAAAGCCAGTTTGCTGGGAAAAATAGGTGTTTTTTTTTACTAGTAATAGGGCTATTGCATTTCCCAATACGTGAGAAAGAATTACTGCTAGAAATAACAGTATATCCAAAATAAAGTTTTATTACTACAGCAAAACACCACAAGACGTTCACAAGATACAGGGTAAATAGTAGCATGTACCCTCCAGCTGCCTCTTGTAGTCAGCTCTCCAAAGTAATAATCTCAGTCCCTGTCAGAGTCTTATCCTCCCGAAATATTACTACTACCGTTTAGCTAGACAGTTACCATGTCGCCCAGCCTGAGATACTGGCTCACACAGACCCTGTCCTAGTAGGGTTTCCTCCAGCGGCACTTCAATGCCTGCCCAGAGTCCTTTTGCTGATGTATTGTACACCAGGATCCTCCAAGCTATAATGAATCTATTGCTATTCTGATCTCTTTATATTCTTGGCTGTATTCACAGGTAGTAGGGTCAAATGTCTCAGTCCTTCCCCTTTCAGCAGGGGTCTACCAGTGGACACTTTAATTGTTAGTCTATGTTACCTTGATTATATAATGGAATGGCTTGACTCAATTAGTTATTTGGCTGGATACACTAAACAAAGGGTTAGAATATTACATCAAGGAATGACACTTTAGGCTTGCCTGAAACAATAAGACATTTGACACATTGTATCTGCAGCATTAAACAATCTAAGTCTGTGATACATTTTGATACAATAACATTTATATGGGTAATATATTGAAACCTTACCCCCAAAAAACTCTCACATCTGAAAGGAGGATCTTTAATTACCAAATAGCAAGAGCAAGGCGAGTAGTAGAACATGCTTTTGGTATACTGAGTAATAGATTTAGGGATTTCCATACCGTCATAAATCTGCAGATTGACAAAATAGACAAGGTGGTGAAGGCATGTTGTATCCTACACAACTATCTTCGACGGAAAAGCCCCACTGTGATCAGTACAGCTTCTACTATGGAACATACTGTAGAAGTTGAGGACGTGGTAGGGTTGACACCACTGGAGTCTTCACAAATGAAAAATTCCAGGAAAATGGCAAAGTTTAACAGGGAGGAGTATTTGGAATATTTTAATGGTTTGGGCGCTGTGTCCTGGCAGAATGACATGTTGTCTTGTACGTATATTGACTTTATATGTTATACTGAAATACTAATTTTTACCAATATGTAAATAATTTTTTTAAGCATTCATGATTTTGTGCTTTTACTTACTATGCCACTTGCTGGTATGTCTTTGGTTTCTGGAGGGACAGGTGAGGAAGTTAACTCCATTCTGGGCACGTTGTTTGTTGATGGTCTGGCCACTTCCTGGTCAGCTGTGAACCAGAAGAGGTCAAAGTACCACAACAAGAGTACATACACATCTTCAACCCTTGCCCCAGATCTTTTTGAGACCTCCAACTTATTAAGTTCCTCCAACTTATTAAGTTGAGCACAGTCCTTATGTTCTGGATCTTCCCTTTGACCCAATCTACAGTATCCTCTGGATAATGGGGAAGGCTCACTCTCACCATGTCCTCTTAAGCCAAGATCCTCTTCTGCCTGTTGGAGTAGGCTTATGACTTGGATTGCCACAAACAGGGATGGGATCTGTAGGCCACAATGAAATTATTCAGGAGCTCAACACTAGTGTCAGGTGCCATGATTACATTTCTAAAAAAATTATAAATATGTATTGCAATATTTCCATACACATAAAAAAACGATCTAAAGCAAGTCTCCTGTAATAAAATACTTACCTTGCTATAATAGCAATGAAATTAGGTATAGACTAGAATAAAAAGTCTTGATGCCGAGCAGCAAATACCACCACGGACAAACACTAGAGAAGAATAAATGTTCACCCACAATGCTCCACTCTGCAGTTGGAGCTTTCGTGATTGGTCCATACCAATTGTTAATGCCCATGTATGCACTAGAAGTGTCTAGATGACAAAGAGAAGCCAATTTGTCGACAGCAGTACGTGACAACATGGATGAGAGAAATATACAGATACAGAAGGAAGAGTGGAGGGGGGGAGGAGAAGAACGGATGGCATTGGAAGAGGTGAAAAAAGCTGGACCAACATGACTACGATTGCCACAAAAAAAATTACCGAAAAATAATTTACAGAAAGGAACTAATAGTGCAGAAGCTAATTAATATGTTACATGACAATCTTGGGGAAAAAAATAAGCAAGTTCCAGATACAGAAGCGATGGTCAAGTTTGAAGAACGCGGATCAAAGAAAGTTTAAGAAAATACGAATGAACAGTAAAAAAAGTGAGTACTAAAATGGTTATTAAAACGTTGTAAAGCTTGTTAGTAAACAGTGTTAGTAATTAACGATAACAATAACGATTTTATGGGTTAGTAAAACAGTGACATCTATTTACAGAAAGAAAAACACATGATGAAGTTCTACAACAACACAGAAAAAGAAAAGAGAAGGAGCCACAGCCAATGTAGATAAAAGAGAAAAACACAGACATAGGAATTAGGAAAATAAAAGAGGAACTTAAAGAAATTATTTAAACATCATTAAAAAGTACAAACCTAGCGTTAAAACTGGGGGTTCAATAATTATGTTGATATGATGTAAAAACAAGTGTTTACACAGCAGAGCACCCATGCTGTGCCCTTCGTACGGCATGTGTACTTCAAAATGGTCCTACATGTAGGCGTTAATAAATAGCAATTTTAAATATTTGTTTTTACATAACACAAACTTTGCATTTAAATATTTTAGAATTTTGCAGAGTAGGTTAATATAAATCTTTATTATGTTTGACAGTTAGGGAAAATAAAGGATTTTGCAAACAATATTCCGGTTTCTTTGATGAAATTGATTGATAAGCCTGTAATGAAGGTCAAAACAGTTAACATGTGCGGTGGTACAGATGCAGGTGTACACAGGTGTATTGAACCTATGGACTTGTCCATATGTTTGATAATGGCTATAATAGGTTCAAGAATTTAACTATATATATATACAGAGAGAGAGAGAGAGAGAGAGAGAGGGAGAACATGTAAAAAAAGGTTTATTATTGATTCGCTATGAATAGATCACTATTTCCATGTGCTTTATGTTTAGACAACACAGCACATGGGAGTCAACATCATAGATATAAATATACACACATAAGGCGTCGCTGCTGACAGTCGTGAGTACGTGCACACTGCAGAATTGACACATCGTCCATAGTGATTTTTAGGAAGTTTATAAAATCAAATCAAAAGAAACGATAAAACATGATCGTTGGAGCGTACATAGTAATGCGATATCGGACCTAACGGTCGTTTATCACATAATTGGCCCAATAATTGGGTGACAAAACTGTAGTGTGTACCCAGCTTAAGGCCCATAATGTGAAAATGAGGAAAAACTTAGTTCCCAATTACCAGTTGGTCTTTGTAGCATTGTAACACAACGGCTGCAGTCACTGTGGATATAGGTAAGTCCAGGTCCTGGGGTTGGTTCTTATAGTGTCCTTTGTTCTCTTCTACACTAGACAATGCCTCTTCAAATGTCCCACATTCATCTTGTTCCACATGTACTGATCTGCTGCTTAGCATATACTATAGGAGGCAAAAGCTTTCTTCTATTAAATAAATAAAAGTGCCCTCTTATAATCAACAGTGTCTCTCTTCACTGCTGGTTAGTCCTTCCATAGATCGCTACCACTTTCCCTGTAGAAGCCCTAAGGGGTGAAACGCGTTGGGTAAGGAGAAACAAACCTGTACACTACTAACACCACTGCTCACTACCCAGAATTCACTGGGCATATCTATGAATAAAGCATGTTTTTTAAAGCTTCTGTTCTGGGAACGTCATTCTCCAATATCGCTACCAGAACAGGCATCGAGGCAGTGCAGGTGCTGCCATGATACTTGATAAATAGGCTCTCCCGCAAAAATTCCCAATAGGAGTCAGAGATATTTAGCGCTAGTTTGACTATCGCGGAAATAATAGAACTATCAACAGCAGTAACCCCATTAATAGATTGGGCTAAGCAAAACTAAGTTGTTTCATCCTCAAAAATAGAGTTCTCCAGACTGTGATTATTATACCCCTTGGTACCCACAACATTAGCTTTATAGCTTATTAGACTATATCTATTAACTGCACACAGTGTAGGCAGCCATTTTATTTGTAGTCAGCCTGCCTCAGCGAGCGTGCTAGTTCTTAATAAATTGATAGGATATGGGCAGCACGGTGGCGTAGTGGTTAGCACTTCTGCCTTACAGCCCTGGGGTCATGAGTTCAATTCCCGACCATGGCCTTATCTGTGTGGAGTTTCTATGTTCTCCCTGTGTTTTCGTGGGTTTCCTCCGGGTTCTCCGGTTTCCTCCCACACTCCAAAAACATACTAGTAGGTTAATTGGCTGCTAACAAATTGACCCTAGTCAGTTTGTATCTGTCTGTCTATCTATGTGTCTGTGTGTTAGGGAATTTAGACTGTAAGCCCCAATAGGACAGGGACTGATGTGGGTAAATTCTCTGTACAGCGCTGCGGAATTAGTGGAGCTATATAAATAAATGGTGATGATGATGATGATATGGTCTCATAAATATAGGTTCAGCGCACAGAAAGTCTCCTTTTTCTGTGTATAAGCAGTGTTACACTTTATTGTAGGATTGGCTTGTGTTAGCCTCCAGGCAAACTGCTGCCAGGACTTAGCTGCTAGTATAATCATAACTGGTGACCAGTTGTCTCTTCCCTGTGTAACTAGTATAGTTTTCATGTTTTGTAAAATAACAATTGTCATATAGAACGATAATTTGCCAGTTCAGTGCTTACATCCCAACATCTCTTCTACATGAAACACTGTCTGTTTGAATACAAAGTGAGTATGGAATTTTTTTGCACATGTAGATGGAACATCGAGGGTAGACTCAATGAGATCATATCTAATTTTAGGTAAACAATGTTATTCTTGACACAGTGGCAGCTCGGAGTACAGATAAATGCATTTTGTAACTGGAGCTTCCTGCTCTATTTTCTTGTGCATTAGCTGTTATACACAGTGGGGGGATTGTAGATATGACCGTGCTCTTGTGAGATGAATCTAAAAAAAGACGGGGAAATATTCTTGTTAACCCCTTAATTAGAAAAGACAGCAATACATCAGATTTTTATTTTCCATTATGTAGTTGCTGGATTGACAAGAGATTCAGCTGCTCCGAGGTCCTGATCGTGATCACTGTGGTGTATTACAATTCTCCTATATAATATTCTGTATAACCATATCCTGCCCTGAATTTTCTTGTGCTTTCTTATGCTTCTACGTGTCTCTACACTCTACTGTATCTAATGCTGCCTTCCTCTCTATCTCATACTTGCCAACTTATGGCAAGTATGATCTGGGAGCCTGCCGGGGAAGGTGGGCGTACAGGGGGCGGGGCTCCGTAAATAGCGTCATTTTGGCCCCTCCCCCGTGACGTAATGACGCAAAACGCAGCATTTTACAGCGATGGCGGGGTCAAACGCCGCGATTCCCGGTGAATCGCTGTGTTTTGGGCCTAGTGGCCAGTGAAGTGGGCAGATCCGGGAGATTGCCACACTCTCCCGGGAGAGTTGGCAAGTATGCTCTATCTCCTGCATATTAAACCTGGCCCGCCTCTCTGCCACTGGCCCCCAAAACCTCCAAGGTGTGAAAGGGAGGACAAGCTCACCTGCCCACCCCCCCTTCCTTCCCGACACGACTTTGGACCTGCAAAGCGCTTATGCCCCTTAATCATAACAGGACCTATGGTTATTGTGATTGGTAGATGACAACATCCAGTGGCGGGTTGCAGCACAAAGAGCCCACCGAGAGGAATGCCATGGTAGGGGCACATGCACCACTAATGGGGCATGGCCAACCTCTCGAGTGGGTGTGTCCTCAGCACTTCTAGGTTCACAGTTCTTGCACAATGAATTATAACATCATGAACAGGGAAACCTGAATTGCCAGCTGCAGTTGTGCATTATATCTTAATGAAACACCATATTTCATATAATAACCCGTTTGCTGTCCGATGGAAAGATCAGTTAAGGTTCAATGAACTTGTAGTCATCTGACCGTACATTACAGTTATTTGAACGGGTAGAACAAAAGAGGCAGATTTTATCACAATTAAGCAGCACATTACAGCATTTATATGTTATCTTGTAGGCATTGAACTGAACAACATTCTAAGTGTACAAGCTGCGTAAAGTGGTATCATTAATTCTGTAACATGCATGGAAGAATATGTCATCTTATTGGTGCATTTATGTAGAGAAAAGAAAATAGTGTTTCGTCGACTTTTCAGTTCATAGTAAAGATGTACACTTATTATGACCAGCCTTACAGTACTCCAGCACACATGATGCATAGTTTAGTTATATGTAATGACGTACAAAGAGCTGCTGGCACCCCGTCCCTCACTGGGGGTGACTCCTACAAGTGATTTCCATTACTCCACATGGTGTTCCACCGCTCAGACCCCCCTCTCTATCACTGAGCTACTCTATCTCTCTTCTTTGTGTAATCTGTGCCCTGAAGCCTCCTTACACCACCTCTCATTGCAGTCCCCATCTCTCTTGCTCTCCAAGTGTCACCATATTCACACACACACACACACACACACACACACACACACACACACACACATAAAATGTCTCCCTTCTCTATCTAGCAATGTTGCCTGTCATAGCATTACCTTTAAAGACATTATCAATGAGTGAAGAGTGAACATTTAATGTAGCTATATTAGACGGTAAAATAATAGCATTTAGTAGTTGATCTACATAAGGGCAATTTTTAATCTGGACACCTGCTGATGTGAGGTAGGTTCTTTGTTTCCAGAGCTGGTCATAATCATGAACAACACCAAAAGCATATCTAGTGTCAGTAAAAATATTTAATGTCTTGCTATTTGCTAACAGATATCAACGTGCTACATGTGTTGAGTAGACAAATTGTTGGTAACCACTGACAACTACCTTGTGTTGTGAACGGACACCATAACCAGAAACAATAAAACCGGCTTCATTTCTTAAGACGGAGCCATCAACATAGAAAATAATGTTGGGGTATTGCACAGGGATATCTTTGAGGTCAAATCAAAGTTAAGTGATATGACATACGACTTGAATACAATCATGTTCCACTTGTAAACCTTCAGATGACAACAAAGAGGCAGGGTGAAATAGAGAGCTTTTGGTGATAAAGAAAACAGGTTAAAATCAGGGCCGTCTTTCCCATTGGGCACAATGGGCAGGTGCCCGGGGGCCCTGCAGCCCAGGGGGGCCCGTCGGAGGCAGCAAAAAAAAAACAAACCTGAAAAAAAAAGAAGAAAATACTTACCTTGCGGTCAGCTAAGTATTTTCTTCTTTTTTTTCAGGTTGTTTTTTTTTTGCTGCCTCCGACGGGCCCCCCTGGGCTGCAGGGCCCATATATATATAATCATTTTTTTTGTATATATAGGGGCCCCGGTGCACTGCTGTTCTTAAGAGAGCCCTGGTTAAAATTGCAGTAAAATCTCATATTTGGTGAGCCTTGAGTATTTTTTTTCCATTAAATATATTTATTGGGATGTAATTAGTGTCTACTGTACATAAAATACATTTTTACAGATTGCAAACACATGTTTGAGCGTGCAAACTCAGCCATCGTCACTATTAATCGGCACTTAGGCTAGTCCAGTAGATGGTGCAAGTGATACAGCTGAAGATCATGTAACTCAGAGATGCCCAAAGCTTGAATTGGACTCTGCTGTGTGTGCTTGAGCCTGGCACACCCTTACTGTACATTGACTACATGCAATTTAAATTATACATTTTGCTCAAAACAACCTGGTGTATAAGTATTTAAAAAATATTTTTAAATGATTTATTTTCATGACTTTCATAAGAGCAAGCAATCATGTTAAATGCATTAGCCATTCACTATGAATCATTTATCTATGTATGCCTTGTAGCTGCATAAATCTTCCCAAAAATATTTTGTTACGTGTGTGGTGAATTAACTTTCAAGGTGCAAAGAAGAAACATTACTTCTTTGGTAAGCAAATCATGTGAGCTCTACTTTGGGTGTAAAATAGGAGACATCGAAGCTGTGCTTCGTGTGTAACTTTGCTTAATAGTTGGCTGAATGGTAAATCTCGTCACATGTCATTTGCAGTTCCATGGTATGGAGAGAACCAAAGTAAAATTCCGCGGACTATTAGTTTTGCGTCACGAAAATCAGTGGAATCAAAAACAAGTTTAAGAATTCAATTAAATATCCTGATATTCCTTCAGCCATCAATCCTGTTCCTCACAGTGCAGAGCTACCAGTGCCACCAGAAGCATTGAGCTTAGATTCAGAAGATGTTGGTGATGCAGAGTTTCCCAGAATAAGTGAAGCAAAAGTCAAAGAGGGGATATTTGTTGGACCACAAATACGAGAGCTCATGAAGGATGAAGATTTTGAGAGAAGCTTGAACGAGTCTGGGGCAGCTGCACGGGGTTCATTCCAAAAAGTTGTGAAAAACTTCCTGGTAAACAAGAAGGTTGAGAGCTACAAAGAACTGGTTAGTGAACTTCTAAAAAAACTACAGAGTCCCGGGATGTAATATGTCTTTGAAAATACATTTTTTGGATTCGCATTTGGACTTTTTCCCAGAAAATCCTGAAGATGTAAGTGAGGAACACAGTCAACTATTCCACCAGGATATAGCAACGATGGAAACTCACTACCAAGGAAAATGGAATCCAAATATGATTGCAGATTACTGCTGGACACTAACAAGGGATGTTCCTTAAGCTAAATACAGCTGAAAACTAACAAGAGTTAGGCAAAAAAAGGATTAAACGTTCTCTGGGACAAACCATGTTACAATGCAAGGGGTGCAAATTAGTTTATTATTTTGCACATAACTTAAATACTGGCTGTTTTTTCATCTAGCAAAAATACTTGATAGCTTTAATTTTACACTAAAATTTAAAGTTGATCTACAACATCAGGGGCACACGCAGGCGTGGGTTTATGGATCTCCAGTATGGCAGGACACGCTGGAGAACACCCATATATTTACATTTTGTCACTTTCACTATTTTTATCCTCACGGATTTTGTAGATTGAGGTGGAACCTTAAGGGTTCTACCAGATTTGGCCTAACCCTGAGGGTCCAATCTTCCTCCCCCTTTGAGGTTCTTCCATGAAGGCGAAGCTAACATGTAAAGCTTGTGACAAATGGACCTATCCTGATGGTGAGCCCCAAAGTCAAGTTTGGCCCCATTTTAGTGGCCAAAGTTACAGACCTGCCCAACCATGATCTAATTGTAAATTGTTGTTTCTCATTCTCATTTGGAGAACAATTTGCTGATAATGCTACTGATATTGATGCATGTGTGACCATCATAAGTGTCACATACATCTGCAGAAACAAAAAAATTATCTCAATATACTTTTTGAAGGCATTGACTACAGATTTTTAATGCCGTTGGCCCCACATGCTCCTAAAATGCAGACATTTGGTGCAATCCCTGACCAGATTGGTGGCACTCACAGAACATCTAAAGGTGACCGGACATGTTAACATCTAGCTGTTTTGCCAGATCCATCAGGCTGGATACGTATCCAATGTGTCACGTTTCCACATGGGGATCAGGGCTTTACGATGCGAATCCTAGGGTTCGTACAGTTTAGCTCTATTCCAGCAGGGCGTGGAGTCTAATGAGGAGACGGTGTTCACCAGGAAACGCAGCAAAGCAGTATGGTCTTAGCTGCGTCTGGCTCGCAGGTCGCGGCCTCTGCTAAAGTACTGAGCGAGACCCTTTTGGGAAGTCAGGAGATAAGGAACAGTCTGCAGCGGTGAAAAATAGATGAAATACCGGAACAGTCGATGGAGCGTCAGCTCAGTAGACAATAGATAGCTATACAGGTACTTGGATGGAGCGGGAGCTCTGTAGACAAGTAGGAAGATATGCAGGTACTTGGATGGAGCGTGAGCTCTGTAGACAAGTAGGAAGATATGCAGGTACTTGGATGGAGCATCAGCTCAGTAGACAAGTAGATAGGTAAGCAGGTACTTGGATGGAGTGTCAGCTCTGTAGACAAGTAGAAAGATATGCAGGTACTTGGATGGATCGTCAGCTCTGTAGACAAGTAGAAAGGTATGCAGTCACGTCTAGCACCAAAGGTAACTAAAGCAATAGCCAACGCATGTTCAGAGGAGGTGCCTTTTATATTTGGTGCCAAAATAGCCTGGCCAATAGGAATGCAGCAAGAGGTTTTATATACCGCGGGTCTGCGCATGCGCAAACCCAAATCCATGATGGCCGGGACAGAGCGGACCGCTGGAGGAAGGTAAGTTTGCTGGGGGTTGGGTGGACTGCCCGATCACCCGGGGAGTGACACAATGTTAGCCAAAGTTGGAAAACTGCAGCAAACCATAAGTCTTGGCCAAACAGATTTAGGTGAAAATATTCATCCAATGAGGACACAGCTTTCAATGCTCATGTTAATTGTTTTCCCTGTAATGACCTCTCTTTCTCCAGGTCACTAGGAGTCTGTATGTCTGAAGCCCTGTGGATTCTGAAACAATGATGAAGATGACAAAGGAAGCATTCACTGCAGGGGACTGAAAACCGATTTTTGTGAAGGTGTCAGACTCCACAGCAGGAGCCGTTTGTAGTCTGCTCATATCTTCCAAACAAACCAGTCACTTTGTCTCTTTTACATCCAGTTCTGGGGTTACAACAACTACCATTCCGCTAAGATAATTAACAGTTTAAAAGGCCAAGTATTAATAATATAAGAATAGTGTGTCTTGTATTTTTGTGTTTACCATCTCCTTAAAGAGCAGCTAATTGCAAAAGTATTATTTATTTTTCACTCTATCATAAATTTCATACTTACTCCTGACTTCTTCCTGCCTCTTATGTAGGGCTTTGGTTATATATCCACCCACACCCCAAACAGTAGGAGATCAATAGCTGTTAACAAAATATACATGTAAAAAAGATACAAGAAACACAGCCATAAACATTGAATTTGTAGTAATAAAAACTGAAAGAAAAGGCAACAAGACAGCTGCACTTTCTCACTGAGTCTGCTAAGAAGTATCAAGGATATATATCCACTCAGCCTTTCGATGTAAAAATAATTTACCTTGACCCCCTCCTCTCCGCAATGGGGAAACTGAGTCAGTTTGGATGCAGATTAATTTAGCCAAATGAGTGCTTCTACTCAGCAAAATCATGAGCCACTGATGGACCTGAAAAATCCATGTTCACTGATGTAGAACACAAACCCTTTTTAATAAACATATTGTGTAAGGCAATTCTTTCCTTTAGGATTCTGATAGTTTTCTCAAAATGGATTTTATGACAGGGACATTATATAATATAAATAACCTAGAAACGTTAAACGATAGTCACACAACTAAAGTTATTTAAAGCATATTTTGTCATGAATGCTCTTAAGGTTGTTAATAAATGCAAGCTAAAGATTTGTCACTCATGCTTATCAAGAGAAGCTTGTCAATATAGCATACATGTAGATTATGTAGCATATAAGTTTTTCCATAGTGACACATGTTGGCGTATGCTGGGGCCATATTGGAACCCATTACCGTCCCATGTTGTTGTACATAAGAAGTGTATGGAAATAAGTTTTTTTCATGTAGAATTACATCTATTATCTGGCTAAGTGGTTAGCACTTCTGCCTCACAACGCTGGGGTCATGAGTTCAATTCCCGACCATGGCCTTATCTGTGTGGAGTTTGTATGTTCTCCCTGTGTTTGCGTGGGTTTCCTCCGGGTGCTCCGGTTTCCTCCCACACTCCAAAAAAAACACCATACTGGTAGGTTAATTGGCTGCTATCAAAATTGATCCTAGTGTCTCCCTGCCTGTCTGTCTCTGTGTGTGATTGTGTGTCTATATTAGGGAATTTAGACTGTAAGCTCCAATGGGGCAGGGACTGATGTGAATGAGTTCTCTGTACAGCGCTGCAGAATTAGTGGCGCTATATATATAAATAAATGATGATGATGATGATGATTAGTAACATTAAAAATAAATAACAGCACAGCAGGGGCCATGTTTGAGCAAATCAGGGCCTGGGAGTGTGACCTGACATTGCTGGGGCCCCCTCTCCTCCAGTCCCTGTAGTGGCTGCACCCACAGCAGTGGTAGTAGTTCCTCTACTGCTTGGGTGCTGGTTAATCTGTTAGTGTGTTGTAGCACAAAACTCCCATTCATTTGTTTACTTTGCAAACTTGACAACTCTATTTGGATGGTATTTTTAACTATGGCTACTGGCCACAGCTGATTTGGTGAACCTTTTGTCTTTGATGCTCTTTCAATGTTTTAATTGCAGGTAGGGAATTAGATTTATTTAATTCTTTAATAAATATCTTTTTTAGAGATTGAAGCAAATGTTAGACACACTTAATATTGGCTGAATAAACTCATTGCTTATATCACATGCTGGCTTCCTGCATAAACACTACTACATACTTGTGCTTTACTGCTCTCCACTGATTTTAGAAACCCGCTTGAGTGGGTAGCCTTATCTGCTTGTGGAATTTGTATGTTCTCTACGTGGTTGTGTTTGTTTCCTCTAAGTGCTAAAGTTTACTCCCACACTCCAAAAAACATACTAGTAGGTTAATTGGCTGCTGACAAAATTAACCCCAGTCTCTGTGTGTGTGTGGTAGTGAATTAAGACTCTACAGGACATGAATGACAAATTTTCCCTGTACAGCGCTGCCGAAATGGTGGCACTATATAAATAAATGATGCTATCTATCTATCTATCTATCTATCTATCTATCTATCTCTATGGGCAGCACGGTTGCTAAGTGGTTAGCACTTCTGTCTTACAGCACTGGGGTCATGAGTTCAATTCCCGACCATGGCTTTATCTGTGAGGAGTTTGTATGTTCTCCGTGTGTTTGTGTGGGTTTCCTCCGGGTGCGGGCTGGCAAAGTTCAGGCGGCGCATCACATGACACGCGATACGGATGACGCTGCCGCATTTCGTGTCATGTGATTTGGCCGCCTGCGCGCTGACGCGGCCGCATCACATGTCTTGTGATGTGGGCGCTTGTAATATTCATTAAATATTGTATTTAACAGGGGGGGAGGTTGCGGCCCAAATAGCTGTCAGACAGAGCGGCATGGCCCGATGCCCCCCTGCCCCCCGGCCCAGCCGGTGTGCTGTGTGTGTGTGTTAGCGAATTAGACTGTAAGCCCCAATGGGGCAGGGACTGATGTGAGTGATTTCTCTGTACAGTGCTGCGGAATCAGTGGCGCTATATAAATAAATGGTGATGATGATGATGATGATATATATATATCTATACATCTCTCTCTCTCTCTCTCTATATATGTATATATATATATATATATATATATATATTTATATATTTATATATACATATATACCTGTATATATATATATATATATATATATATATATAAATCTCTCTCTCTCTCTCTATATGTATATATACATATGTATATATATATATGTATATATATATATATATATATATATATATACATCTATCTCTTTCTCTCTCTCTTTCTATATATATATATATAGAAAGAGAGAGAGAAAGAGATAGATGTATATGTATATATATATATATATATATATGTATATACATCTATCTCTTTCTCTCTCTCTTTCTATATATATATACATATTTATATATATATATATATATATATATATATATATATATATATATATATAAAAATATAAAGTAGGGTAGAGAAAACAAACCAGATATCTACAGGTGGCGCTTACCCAATATATGGAAGATAACACAAATACAAAATTGCATATGCGTGTATGATGAAATAGGACAATAAATAAATAAATATATATAGTAGTAAAAGCAACACCTCCACAACGTGCGTGTGGCAGCCAAATTTAAAGACGGATGGTTAGTCCGATAACATAGTAAGATATAGATGGTAAAGGGCGGCGCCTTCAGGTGTATACAATGTATATAAACATATAAGCACAAATGTACACAAAATAGTCCAGAGGAGTTAGAACAGGACGGTGTCTGTATATGCACCGCAGGTAGCTCAAAATCACTGTAGTACAGGATAAAGATATTCTAAAGTTGATCGTGCAGAATAAATAGAAGTGGTGTGCGTACCAGATATATAAAATCAAACCGCTTATCTGTATAGTAGCTCCTTAGAAATCCCGGAGTATGATCTGCAACCAATTCTCCTTAGCGATGGATAAAATGTATGTTCTAAAACAACCGCGACACCAAACTTATCCGCTCATCATAAAAGGAAATATATAAAAAGCCATATGGTGTAGTATTTTTTATATAAACATTTTATTCAAGTATAGCATTTAGAGTGCAAACTCACAATATATATGCTTTAAATAGGCTTATCTGTAAGTGACTGGTCTGCAGTCTCATCCCCTTAGGTAGTAGAAGTCTCTCAGCAGGCTCCACACAGAAGCTCAGTGCAGGATATTCTAATGGTATGTGTCTCAGGGTGTAGCAGTACAGCCAGTGGTCTTCTAGATGTGGTGTAGGGGCTCAACGCGTTTTGTTCATTCAAAGAACTTCATCAGGAGTAATAGAGTGGCTTGTGTAAGAGTTTTAGTCATATAAATATTATATAAACATTATATAAATATGTCATGGTTCATGATATATATGGTTCACCATGTTATTTGTAGTAAGAATTGTCACATTGCAATATTATACATGTCCTAAATGGTCCAATCTATACAGGCTTCGGGTCCATTTATAAAATAGATGCCCCATTTTATTATACATCTCCTGCATTAGATGTAGAGGACCCATTTCTGATAGATCTTAAATTAGCTATACTTCTTTATTGAACAGCAAAGATTCTTAACTAGAAAGTTAGTTACAATATTAGATCTATAACTAGGTTTTCCCTTCCGTATCAATGTTTCACTTTGATGCTCCAGCACACTTGGAGGGAGTTCACTTGAGCTGCATTTGTGTTATAAGATTGAGTTTGTAAATTTTACACCTTCTATACAATAGTTTAATAATATACAAATTTCTCTAAGTCACTATCATTCTTTACATATCAGTGTCTGATTTTTCTATATTATTCATAACTATGCTTTAGCTGTTATATAGCGGATACTTTAAGACGTTGTGGCTCATTATATATTAATTTACTATTACTATGATATATACTTTAGAATTTTCACTATTGTATATATTGTTTTTGTCTTTTTTCTAAGTCACTGTATTAATTTAAACAGTATTTTTTTCTGCACTGGGCACCCACTTCTTACACTACAGCTAGGTTATAGTTCTCTGTTCATTATATATCTTAACACATTTTCCTAGTGTATTACTGAATGGCTCACAGTTATCTTATTAATATAACACTAGTCATATATTAATTAGCATTTCTGTTTAACTGTAAGGCACATTTTGGGGGGGGGGGTTTTGCTCTTCTTTTTTTTACATATGTTCTAATCCCCATTTCACTTTGGGATGTATCTCTCACAGTTAATTAGTTCACCTTTTTGAATGAACAACAGGTCATATGCTGCTCACTTCAATGTTTCTGTTATGCGCTCCTTAATGAAAGTTAATCCTTAACTGAAACGTTGGAATGTGTGGAAATAAAATAGACATTTAAAACAACAATCGAGTGCTTGCCTTCTGTGTATATGTGTATATATACATATATATATATATATATATATATATACATACACACACAGTGACAGGGGATTAGTTTCTCAATCTGCAGAGAAGGACTGCGAACAGAGTTTCACATTTGTACAGAAGTGCACCTAACTTACAGAGATGCAGGTGGAGGACATATGTGTGACAAAACAATAGTATAGAGTCTGATTTAACTTACATACTTTGAAGTGATTTAAAAGCATCTCTTTCCACAGCTAGCAGCCAGCTGACAAGGCACGTCTGCAATCAAACAGAGCACCTGCAGAGAAATCTTTTTTAAAGGCAAGGTGGGAGAGTCACCTGTCCATCAAGTTAAGGCTGTGGGAGGAGGGTAATATATTTTAACCTGCTGTTTCTTTTGTACAGCGTGACCGATGCCAGACAGTGGCCAGTGTCTAGGGAGCTGGTCTCTATTACTTCAGCATTAGGGATCACAATGTCTCGAGCAAAATAGCCTGAGCATTTACAATAGTTAAGAGAGAGTCAGCAAAGAGAGAGAAATAGGTAAATAGGGGTGAGGAGGAACTTAACAAGTGACAAAGATAGAGGAGGAGCAACAGAGAAATTTCGAAACTGTATTAAATAGAGAAATAGAACTAGTTCATAATCTGAAGGACAAACACTAATACTAATTTCAACTGGAGTGAACAGTCATTTATTGGTGTTTAGGATTCAAATTTGAAGGGAACAGTTTTTGGAGATGTATAGAATGTATAAATGTGATTGCATTTCATTCTCTCCCACTCTCTCTCTCTCTATATACATATGTTTGTGTGTGTGTGTATACATTTAAATGCGGACCAGGAAGGATACAGCAGTTAAACAGTTAAACAGTCACAGTTTAGTTCAGATCCTCAGAGACAGGAGTCAGAACATGCAATTAGTGAGACCTTGGATTAGTAGCCAGAGCAGGATTAATGCAGCAAGTAAGCACTTGCAGTTCAGTTCAGATCTTCAGAGATAAGAGTCAGAACAATTTATTAACTAAATTGGAATTAAACACAAGAATCAGGGGACAGTGAGAGCCGGTAAGAAAAACCAAGAAAACAAGTGGGGCAAATATAGCAGTGATTAAAGGTAATATATAGTTCTTGTCGGAGGAGTACAGAATACAGATTTAACTTATTCCATAATGGTGATAACCATAAAACCAGGGCCCTCTTAAGAACATCTTGGGCCCCTGGGCACAGCAGTGCACCGGGGCCCCTATATATACAAAAAAATTTAAATGATTATATATATGGGCCCTGCAGCCCAGGGGGGCCCGTCGGAGGCAGCAAAAAAAAAAACAAAACTGCAAAAAAAGAAGAAAATACTTACCTTGCGGTCAGCTGGCGATCCGGCTCTCTCCATGGTCTCCTCCTCCCTCGTGCTCCGCAATGGATATTGGGCGGGCGTGATGACGTCACGCCCGACATGCACTGCGAGCGCGAAGGTAAGTATTTTCTACTTTTTTTGCAGGTTTTTTTTTTTTGCTGCCTCCGACGGGCCCCCCTGGGCTGCAGGGCCCTCGGGCACCTGCCCATTGTGCCCAATGGGAAAGACGGCCCTGCATAAAACTATGAATTGCATAAATGAATGGATATTACATAATGAATATATTGCTTATTATACCATAATAAATGCATCCGTATATTAAACATCATTCACATAATTGTACCCCTATAATAAAAAAAAAATCAAAAACACAATCTAAAAGAAACAACTCAAGTCGAATTGTCGATTTAAACCTCTAGGAAATATAATGCTCAT
Source organism: Mixophyes fleayi (assembly GCF_038048845.1). Classification (NCBI taxonomy): domain Eukaryota; kingdom Metazoa; phylum Chordata; class Amphibia; order Anura; family Limnodynastidae; genus Mixophyes; species Mixophyes fleayi. The sequence continues at coordinate 324,169,281 of NC_134405.1, read as the reverse complement.
ATCTATCTGGCTTCAGATTTAAGTAAAATCAGATGCCCTCCCCCCTCTATCTGGTATCTGAGTAATTATATGTTTAGAACCAAACCAATGTTTAGCCAAAAATTATTCAAATTATTTTGAGGCATCAACTATTCCAGGTTTATAATTCCTGATTTTACTTTTGTGTGCAGAGTCGAGTTTTCGACTTTGTCTGTCTGACATAACCTAAGACACAGGGACATCTAATAAGATAAGTGACATAATGACTTTCACATGTATGAAAATCACGAATCTTAAAAGTGTTTTTGATTATTATTAACCCTTAAAAATCAAACTACAATGAGATCAAACAAAGATAAGGGACTTTTGTATTTATGTTTTATAAGAATTGTTTTTCATTTTGCGATTCTGTGATAGATGTGTTTTTTCTTCCACTGTAAAGCTCAGCCAACTTTAATCTGTTCATTAGGGCAGCACGGTGGCTCAGTGGTTAGCACTTCTGCCTTACAGCACTGGGGTCATGAGTTCAATTCCCAACCATGGCCTTATCTGTGTGGAGTTTGTATGTTCTCCCCGTGTTTGCGTGGGTTTCCTCTGGGTGCTCCGGTTTCCTCCCACACTCCAAAAACATACTAGTAGGTTAATTGGCTGCTATCAAAAAAAATATTTACCCTAGTCTCTCTGTCTGTGTGTGTGTTAGGGAATTTAAACTGTAAGCCCCAATGGGGCAGGGACTGATGTGAATGAGTTCTCTGTACAGCGCTGCAGAATCAGTGGCGCTATATAAATAAATGGTGATGATGATGATTGTATCTGATTGGGTACGTGTTCAAAATATTTGTTTCTTTTTCTCTTTTGATATACCTATAGCAGCGTGAACATCTCCATCTCCTCTATTCTGAATTCCTTTATATATCACTGTGAATCTATTAACAAAGATAGTGTTAAATGTTGGACCTTGTAGTAAAATTATTCAATATGCATTAATACTGTCCTACATTTAGTCTGCTCACTTGGAAAAGAAAATGTCTTCAATCATTTCCCTTCTTTTAACAAATCTGGTGTTGATGAAATTTGTTCCATAATAGGAGCAAGTTGATTCTCAAGGAATATATAATACTTGCCAACTCTCTCTGAATGTCAGGGAGACTCCCTGAAATAGGGGTGATCTCCCTCACTCCCTGAAGAGTCTGGCATTCTCCCTGATGCTGAGCTAGTACAAGACGTGGTTGGCTTTGCCATCTGTGGCATGATGACACAGTTCAGAAATTGTGTCCTATGTCCATGTATTGATGCCTAGGAAGGTGGCCATTTTCATGGAGACCAATATTTAATCAAAGACTGACAGGTAAGACAACATGACTTCAGTACAATGCTGCTCTCCTTCTACGGCTATACATTTTTTTATTAATTTAACTTTTTCCTCTTATTTTTAATCTTTCTAGTTAGAGGAATTGGAAGGCCAAGGTCAGGCTTCCAGTTTACCCGTGTGTCTAGGTTCTCACACTGACCTGGGAAAGACGTCCGCTGCCCGGCAAAATTTTTTTGGTAAATAGCAGCAAGGAAGATTTTTTTATCACTGCTATATGCAGCAATCGATAATCTTCCATATCGTCCAGGGGCGCCGAGAGGGGGATGGGGCGAGTACAAATTACCAGGACCCAGCCTGCGTGGGGCTTTTTGAGGGGGGGCTATGGGGGAGGAAGCGAGTTGACAAATGCAGCAGCTTCCAGTCCCCGCACAGTGTGTGACATCATCACACACTGTCCCAGCACCCAGGAGGGCAAGGAGGTGGGTGAGCTCCATCTCACCAGCACAGCTTAGGTAAGTATGCTGTGTCAGGGGGGACTTATGTTGTGTCTGGGGGGGGGGGGACTTATGCTGTATCAAGGGGAACTTAGGCTGTGTCTGGGGGAGAACTTAGGCTGTGTCACGGGGGAATTATGCTGTGTCAGAGGGGATTTAGGCTGTGTCTAAGGGGGATTATGCTGTGTCAGGGGGGACTTAGGCCTTGTCTGGGGGGTTATACTGTGTCTGGGGGTTTATGTTGTGTCTGGGGGGGTTATGCTCTGTTAGGGGGGACTTATGCTCTGTCTGGAGGGGCTAAAAATTAAGAGGCACTTAAAAACCTTTAAATAAATATATATATATATATATATATATATATAATTTTTTTTGTGCCACATCGTTGGCAATTGAATCTTCCCCATGTTACTTTATGAATAAATTAGTTTGGAGTTTAAAATTTTATGTAATTTTCTCTCATCATTATTGAATTGATATGTTTAAGGGTTTTTGAGCGCCTCTTAATTTTTATTGTGCATTTATCTTTGTATGGGGTTGCAGAGCCCCTAGAGACAGCCATTTCTCTTATGCAGTTATACTTGTGTTTCATTATTCCAAACATATAGATATCTGTGATTATTCTTAACACACATATTTTGCTTGTTATACAATTATATACTGTGTGTTCTGTGTTCACTAATTATTTTCCACATTTGATGTACATGTTCCAAACAGATCCCAACATTCCAGGATCCAGACAAGAATCCAGTACCAGGATGTGAAAGTTGCAATTACAGGTAGGTGAGAGCAACTGAGAAGCCTGTATGTGTCCACACTATTAGTGTAACCAGGGGAGCAACAGATTATAAGTTATCTAGTTCTTCATATCCTAGTGAACACCCTTTTGGCAAATATGTAATTTGAAGATTTAGTGAAGCAGTCAGAGACTGTTTGATGTACTCTGGCATATAAAGAGCATAATATAAATGACACAGATGAACATATATTGGACTCTCTTACAGAGACAGAGATCCTATAACAGGTTGGAAATATGTGAGTCAAGTTTACTCGCAGCCGCACTGGCAGAATATGCCAGAGGATCCCAAGAGGTTTAGGGATCACATTACAACCTCTTTGCTGTAATGGTGACCAAACACATGTGACTGTGTGGCAGTAAGTGCAGCCTTGATCTTAGACTTCTTACTATAGCAAAACAGAAATAAAGCTGAACAGGAGTGTCTGACTGTCACTTCACATATTAATCTAAGTCTATCAGAATGGAATATTATGCTCTAATTCTAATTACAGTGACACAGTGATACTGTCTAAAGTAAGAGGTGAGTTCATGGAGAATAAAAGTTTAAATGAGACAGGAGAAATTAAGGAGTGAATCGAATTTATAACTGGCAGAGGGGCAGGGGCGGATCCAGAAGTTAATTGTACCGGGGGCGATTTAGGGGGGGGGGGGGGATTTAGCCCCGCCCCCTTTTGACACCTAAGGCTGCTGACGGCTGCACACTATGTGCAGATCCGTTCAACAGAGAGAGTTAGGGAGAGAGTCCTGCCCGGCTGCTCTGATTGTGTCAATCAGAGCAGTTGGGCAGGACTCTCTCCCTAACTCTCTCTGCTGAACGGATCTGCACATAGTGTGCAGCCGCCGGCAGCAAGCCCCTGCTGGGGGGGGGGGGGGGGGCGATCGCCCAGATCGCCCCCCACTGGATCCGCCACTGCAGAGGGGAATGTTCTACAGTCGATTCCTGCGATCATGTAACCTAAGATGGTGGGGAGACCACGGTGCTCCCTCTTCTGCAATATGAAAAGAATCCATCATCCGCATTCTTTTTTTTTTAGGTGTACAGAGATTGGATACTCCGTGAACCTTGAAGAACAGCGACACAAATTTGACATGGAACACATGATAGGCGCCGGACAGAGAGCGGTCAGGTCAACGGCAAAAGTTCTGGGTCAGTGGTATTTCAGAGAAACAAATTAAATATACCTGATCTGGTAATAAAATATAGATGTTCACTGACCCCCGTGATTTGGTTTTTGTTTTGGATCTCGATTAACTTTGTGTTTTAGTTTTGGTTTTGGCAAAACCGCCCTTGTGTGTTTTGGTTTCGGTTTTGGATCCCGATTTTTTCCTTTTTTTTTTGCTAAAATCACATAATTTGGCTCTTTTTTTATCCCTACATTATTATTAACCTCAATAACATTACTTTCCAATCATTTCCAGTCAAGTTTTGTCAAGTGACAAGAACACTGCTACCCCTCCTGTTTCTGTATGAGCAATGTCACTGAGCAATGTCACTGGAGACTGGAGAGTGACAAGAACACTGCTACCCCTGTTTCTGTGTGAGCAATGGCACTGAGCAATGTCACTGGAGAATGGAAAGAACACTGCTACCCCTGTTTCTGTGTGAGCAATGGCACTGAGCAATGTCACTGGAGAATGGAAAAAACACTGCTACCCCTGTTTCTGTGTGAGCAATGGCACTGAGCAATGTCACTGGAGAATGGAAAAAACACTGCTACCCCTGTTTCTGTGTGAGCAATGACACTGAGCAATGTCACTGGAGAATGGAGAGTGACAAGAACACTGCTACCCCTGTTTCTGTGTGAGCAATGGCGCTGGATCTCCTGGGGAGGGAGGTACTTATGGAATCCGACAACGCAACAATGACGTTTTGCCTCGATTCATATCTGAGGACATGTGAAAGTAACGAGGCCGGCTCGCGAGCCTACTCGGAACCCCTAAGCTTAGGTGGGCTAGGTTTTCAGAAAACCGAGCCTGAGCATCCCTATAATAAATATCTCTAATCCGGAACTTATTGATGTTGAATTAAATATTCTCAATAAGGGACTAGGCTTTTGCCTTACCTCTCGTGGTTAAGACTGAATTCTATGACTGAGATTGAATCAATTGTCTCAAATGATCAATTACAACATTCATTATTAATATATAAGCCAATTCATGACATTTTTGAGAAGAAACTTAGGAGAGATACACTTTGCACAACCTGTTAATTGTTTTCATCCGACATTATTATGAATTTGGTTAAAAATTATATTGGAAGATATTGCGTGGAAACCCAATAAATATTATCAAATAATGTAAATAAAAGTGAGTCTAATGTATTGTCTAACATAGTATCTAACCCAGGGGTCTTCAACCCTTTAATACCTAACGCCCACTTTTGTATCTAAGCTGATGGTAAAACTTCCTTAGTGCCCACCGATGCCGTAGTATCTCGATTTAACGTAAGTGCAAAGTAATTTTTAGAGGGGGGTTATTGTATTTAACTATATAAGCAGCAGCTACTCCCAAAAGCCTATTTGAAAAAGTCAAACTCTGCAGTCTCGCATGTACAGGTTACTGTATTCACATATATACATGAAGGTGCAGGTTTTTGGTACGCACTGTAACACTCTGTGACACAGCCTAGGCACGTCCGTGCATGATTACACTTTTTGTTGTGGTGGACAGGCTCTTTTATACTTATATTAAGTATAAGTATTAAGTATAATATACTTTATAGGTCCCTCCAGTCTGTAAATATGACTATCACTAGTTAAGGGGAATTCTCCCAAAATCCATGTAAATTAAGTTAAACCCTATACTAAAGAATATGTACGCAGCAGCTACTAGATGCGTCCGTTAACTGCGGGCACTAATGGAAGACTCAGCGCAAAAGCCGAACTTCTGGTTTCAGGAGCATGCGCAATAACGCATTTCGGACAATGAAGTCCTGCCCCACTTCCTCCTACCACTAGATCACCGGGGATCGGGCTGCCATGGAAACGGAGCGTAGCGCCCCTGTTTCTAACACTCTATCTAAAACTCCCACCGCCCACCATGAAAAGCTGAATCATCCACTAGGGGGCAGTAGGGACCAGGTTGACTACCACTGATCTGACAAGTATTATAATTATTAGAGCAGATAATGACAGAGCTATTATTATGTAGCATAAAAATAAATAAACGCTGAAAAAGAACTTAATGATTCCATTCAGGAAAACGGAAGTGAAGTGAAAGCCCATAGGCAGCCGTTCATGCATAGAAGAGAAAAATGGGGGGTTTCTATAGCGGATGGACAGGTATTACTGGGTTCTCCCCCAAATTTTTCAATAGTATCCGGAAATTGCATGTTACCCCTTGGCGACAATGAGCTGATCGTTAATTGACAGTATTGTGCTCATATTGGGGACCATTTGTGAAAATTGCTAGTGATATTGGTGCACTTGTCACTAACATAAGTGTTATATCAGAGGCGTAACTAGCGAGCTATGAGCTCCGGTGCATTTGCCATACAGCGGGCCCCTATTATCTCCATGGTATTTCCGCCACTGGGCTATATACATCTGGGGAAATACAAAACTTATTTAAATTCTTTTTTTCTCATGAACTTTTGGGGACACTGGTTACACAGACAGAAACATTGGTCATTTTTTCTTGCTTTGCAATTCGACATTGGCCACATAGGATCCGTAATATACAGTTATTTGGTGCACTCTCTCACCAGATCTGTGGCCAGTTGTCCTACGCACAGAACCTCTAAGGGGAATTACATGTGGCCATCACCAAACAAACGCATCTGTATCCAATTTGGACACATGTGGGTAAATATGACACATACGGCCATTCAATGGTCAGGCTGATCAGCAATGTATATATTTAGCTGTCACATGCCGGCTGCTATCCATCATCACATCGTAAGAAGTTTTGCAGCTTTCCGCACACTTGCTCTGATTGAACACATGAGATTAGTGTCACACCAGCAGCAACGTCAGAGACTTCAGATAGAGAGGGATGCAGTTTTATAACTGTTTTTTTCACATAAACACTTAGGGCCTGATTTATTAAGGATCTTAACTTGAGAACCTTCTTATTTCAGTCTCCTGAACAAAACCATGTTACAATGCAAGGGGTGCAAATTAGTATTCTGTTTTGCACATAAGTTAAATACTGCCTGTTTTTTCATGTAGACTACATGACACACTGCACACACTGACCCGACTTTTGAACGAGCGGTCGTATGTCGGCTGATTTAGCCGATTATTGGACGAAAACCGTGTAGTGTGTACCTAGCTTAACAAGAAGTTCTGTAGGCAGCTTAATTAGTAAATAAAATAACTGAATTGATTGTTCCAGATAATCAATGGTCACACGTGAATATTATTTTTCTCCTGTAAAAATTATGTAAATAAGTACATTCCTGTACCAGTATATCCGTATGCCATTAAAGTACATGTGTAATGATCAGAATTACCAGTCCAATAATTTTCATTCAGATATAGCAATTTCAATCTGCCCCTTTCCCTTGATGTTTCTTAAATGATTAGCTTGTAAATTGTGTGCAATGAAGGACAATTGTAGGATCATTCAACGCTAATTACAACATTTATCTGATTGCGTTTGGATGAATATTTTTCAGTCCAACAATCGAATGCTCATCTACATTTGACTGGCTGCGATTAGAGAGGAGTAACATTTTCAAAACTGTTCCATGACCTATTCACATGATTCGGCATTCGCTCGCGAAATTTTGCTCATTGCAGTGCGTGGAATTTGACCTTTAGAGACCCCTGTCAAACCTCAGCCATACGACACAGCAGAATGAATTGACCATTGTCATTCTAACCCTCTTCATTCCGCAAAGATTGTATCCTTGGAACTTTGCACCTCTTGTTCTTCTATGATGCTTCATTTGCACAACCTTTTGCTACGATTTGCATACATCAGTTTTTATTGTAATGTCCACAATGTCTGCTGCACTCTACTTGTTCCTACCACCCCAGTCTTGTTTCATTCAGGCAGCGTATTGACCATCATCTACGGGTCATTTATGAGGCACACATACTGCAGACCTGCAATGCTTCTATTTGTCTGCCAAGGGCAATTCAAGATGCACAGCCAGTGCATCCTTTGAAAACACCCCCATATAATCAATCTGCACCTAGTTTTGTGGATACTCTGAAAAGGAGGTATCCAAGTATAGAAATGTAAAATCCCAAAGGTATGTTGAATTAGTTTACATTGTCTACTTTCTTTACCCTCTTCCAAGGGGATAAAGAGACTCTAATTAGCAGGAACAGTTGCATTCTTTGTCAATATGGGTCTACATAAAGCACATGTCTTATTAAAACACACTGTGATTGAACCACTTAACAGTAGATCAGTTCTGAATAGTAATTACCTTCAAAGGCAGTTGAGTTATCCATCTCCACAACAAAGCATGGGAAACCCTTTGGTCAATTATTTCCAGCAGATACCATGAAATATCCTGTGCCTGACATTCCCTATAAAGCTAACAATGTATAGATATCTAATTATTAACATTATTATTAACATCATTATCAACATTTAATCATATAGGTCAGCATATTCCGTAGTGCTTTATAATTGTATTAGCTAATGTAATGTTTTAATCCCTATTTACATTACACTACTCGTTTCCTGTAAACTGAGTTGTAGCACTCAGTGTCAGGCAGCTGCTGCAAGCAGTACATATATGTATTAATGCTTTTGTTAACTGTTGGGTGTACTTGGTATAATCATGCCTGGTTTCAGGTGTGCCCCGGAAGAGAAACAGATTAAAATAACATAAACTAAATATAAGTAACCTAAATAAAATTAAAGTATACATATTACACATCTCATAAGATACTAAAGCACAATAAGGTGAATAATTATTAAATGTATTTAGATAAATTACAATTTGCACAGGTAAATGCAAACCAATAAAATGAGAAAACAGGCATTAAAAAGTGATACCATACTTAAAGCAAAAGGAATGCAAAACAAATTAGGGCACAAGGTTGAGGTTGATAAAAAAAAAATAGAAAAAGGAAGAAAAAGTGCTGGAAAGTGAAAAAGGTTAAAAAAGTGAGGGGATTTAAGAGAGGTGGGTAAAAGTTGTTAAATGAGATTATTAGGCAGGGAGGCTATTTCTAAAACTGGCATGGGTAGACGCTTACCAGATTTTGTGAGGTAAGGTGTTCCAAGATGTTGGAGCCATGTATGAGAAAGCAAGTGGACCCGTTTCAGTTCTGCACCTAGTGAAGTGAAGAGGTGGATTGCAACCCATAGGAGAGAGGAATTGAGTATAGTAGGGAGATGAGTGATAGCGTGAGGCTTGATCTGGTGATACAGTCAATTAGAGCACCAAAATACGGGAGTCAGTGGGTGGAGGGACAAGGCCAAAATAAGTCAGCAAAGAGCTGTGTTGGGCAGCATGGCTCAGTGATTAGCACTTCTGCCTCACAGCACTGGGGTCATGAGTTCAATTCCCGACCATGGCCTTATCTGTGTGGAGTTTGTATGTTCTCTCCGTGTGTGAGTGGGTTTCCTCCGGGTGCTCCGGTTTCCTCCCAAACTCCAAAAACAGACTAGTAGGTTAATTGGCTGCTATCAAAAATTTACCCAAGTCTCTCTCTCTCTGTCTCTGTGTGTATATTAGGGAATTTAGACTGTAAGCTCCAATGGGGCAGGGACTGATGTGAATGAGTTCTCTGTACAGCGCTGCGGAATTAGTGGCGCTATATAAATAAATGGTGATGATGATGATGATGATTGATGTTTGGGGATGCATCGACATAGGGGCACATGTTATTATGGAGGGCAGCCTTGGAGGCTGTTTGGCAGAAGACCAAGCTTGGAGCAGAAAACCTTGTGACACCCCCTCAGCTAGTCTAACTGAGGTGGGTAAGAGCAGACCTAGTTTTATAGGAACTATCTAGCTTGGTAGCAAAAAAGTTTAAAACTTTTCCATGAAATATTCTGCATTTGGTCAAAATTCTGCATTTGCTGTGTCGTACAACCATACGACACAGCAGAATGATTTGACCACCATCGTTCCAGCTCACTTCATTCCACAAAATGCGAATGTACAAATACTAAGAACTCAAAGATTGTATCGCCATAACTTGGCACCTCTGCTAAATGGTTTGTTCTACCATGGAACTCAATTTGCACAAAATTGTGCCACAATTTGCTCATCTCTCATTTTGACCCAGATATATCAGGTTTTTAACAATTAGGGATAAAACAACAGAATGGAATAACTGTGAGGAGTAAAATGCGCCAGCACAAGAGCCAATCATGTGCTGCTTATGTCCGTTTTGCACCTCCACAATTGGAATCAGTTGGTAGTCTTAAGATTGGCCCCTAGAAAATGTTGGCCCTGCCCATATTTAATAATCAATTGCAGAGTTCCAGTTCTCTTGTTCTATATACTGGATGTCTCAATAGCTGTTCTTATTCTCCATGTGTCATCTGTCTTATTCTCTATGTATTTCTCAGCAAGTGTTTTAACTGTTCAAGGATGTGGCCATAGTGACTCAACGTGATCCACCTCCCCCAGGCGGCAGTACGAAGGTTTGAAGAAAATGTCAATGCTCTTGTTGTAAAGTAGTGGAATTTACTACTCTTTCACACAGTTCACATACACATAATTATGTTAGTTTCTATAAAGGATGAGTATGACATCATTTCAGTTGCCGCCTCGGGCAGGAGAATTCCTAGACACACATCTGTACAGGGCAGGGCTGGCAAAATTTAGCCCGGGGGGGGGGGTAAGACTCCACTCAGCAGCCTATTAGAACCATTTTAAAGGGAAAGAAAATACAAGTGGCCCAGTGACCTGGCCCAAGGTAGCCCACTATGGGTCCTGCCCCCCAGCCCAGCCTTCCCCTACACCGGTACCTGTATATAATATAAAGACATTATTACATCTATCTAATTATTTTTTTGTGCTTCATGTGGATGAAATAGTTGGGCACAACTCTGTTTTCGGTAGAGTTCTGACCCACATAACTTGCAGGCAGCATTATTTGCACTATTTTAGAAAAATTAAAAAGAAAGAGGTTAATATAAGCTAGAATAAATGTATTCATTTTTATTAACTGTCAGTGACCAAAGAATCTAATAACTTTATAAAAAATGTACCCCAAAGAGGCTACAGGCATAAAGTTAATAGCTGCTGTGATAAGAAGGTAGCTCTACTAAAATATGTTTATTCCTTGAACTATTTTTTTTAAAAAAAATATTTACAAGTGAAAAATCCCAGAAAGTTTCAGAAGGTTTTTCAAGCATGGCTGAGATATCTAGCACATGAATTTTAGTGAACTATAGAAATATATGTATATGTATATTTTTCTAAAATGTAGTTTTCTCTGAAATTCTATATGTAAAAATAGCTGGAGAAGCAATTGATTAAATAACAATTAAGTTATAAACATTATAAAAACCTTGGATACATTTTGAACTTTATGTAGAGTTTGACGCAACTAAATTGCGTCCCGTAATTCACTTTAGAACCAAACGTATCTTAGCATACTTGTTGTGGCTCTGAATAGTACACAAAATGCATAATTTTTTTGTATGATACGTTAAAAGCATATGATACACTTTAAGCATATCCTATGTTACAGCCACAGGGCCGACAAATAAAAAAATGCATGTCCCCAGAGTGATGCAATATAGAATTCGGGAAAAATTGGCACTATGGGAATTTTCAGCCCTTAATGACAGGAACACTTTAAATATGTTCTCCTATTTGGCATGTATTTAAAGAAATGCCATAGAATTGTAGTATGTGTATTGTATACAGACTTATTCATGTGCAATTGTGTTTACGCTGGGAAAATGTTCTGTGACATACATGGGGATATTGTTTTAATTATTGTATGATAAGAGGTAATTCATTGCTGTTTAGTCTATATGCATTGCACGTTGTTATGATCCACATTGTTAATTTGTATAAAAGAACAATGTATTGCTAGCTAAGATATTACACTTGGCTCCTTACATTTGCAGACATTTTATTCATCTTGTGTACGTTTTCTCGACTGTACTTTCATTTTCCATAAAATCTGCATTTACACACAGACAAATTCTTGTTTATATTACATTTTTAATGTGTCCTAAATGAAAGTATCACTCCTATGCCCACTGAGCTGGGTTATCAGCCCTTATGGGCATACACACAGCGATATTTCCAACAACATCTACAAATTCACCTGATTTTCCTGTGTTTTCGGCCCTAAAAGATGTACAAGTCATAATAATGATCCATTCAAAAAACATTAGGTAATTTTTGAGTATGTACCCCATATAGTCCACTTCCTTAGCTTAAATGCCTCGTTCTGTCCGATTTAACTACCAAAATTTGTGACCAGAGTGGAATCAGGTCCTGTTACTTCGAAAATTTAGTTTTTGGGGAGTTCACACCAACATTGTTACATAAATTTCATATGCTTTTCAATGTGCTGTGTTTTTTGGAAAGTGGAATGTCCTATTATCTGCAGTACAACACACATTTATCTTTTGTTTTGGGTCAATGGAAAAGTCGTACAAATGCGGGACAACAATTGGTATATGTCACAAACAACAATCAGCTGAGCCTGTGCTATGTGTAAGTGACAAGGGGTTTATTAATTCAAGGCCGCCTTGTCTGTCTAAAATTATTAAAATTCCTCAAACCTATAGTCCCTATTCACTATCTTTGTCCAAAACTGCCACTACCAAGAGTTATTTACAAAGCTAACATCTTACTTTACCATCACAACTCATATCCCACTATAATTCACCTTAATTCAACCAGAGTTGACATTAGTAAACAATGCCCTGTATTTCAGACATGTATCACTTATATATGACCAAGCTTAACAACAAATTACTTTGCTAAGAACAGAAACACAGAACGTTATTAAATGGATTGTAAGATTGCAAGCAGGGTTCTCTTACCTCTCTGTCTTTATGTATTACCCAGTATTGTTTTATTAATGTTTGTTCCCAATTGTAAAACGCTACGGAATTTGCTGGCGCTATATAAATAAATGTTGATGATGATGATGACATGGAATTTAATATGGCAAAATAGCTAGAATCCTTAATGTACAGGAAATAATGCCCTGTAATATAAATTTATACAAGCACATCTGTTTAAAAATAAAAAGGAAAAATACAGAAAAAGAAAAAGAAACTAATTCGACTTTTTATCACAGTTTATTCAAGGATAGTTAGAAATTTATTTACAGGAAATGCATTTTCTCTCAAACATCCCAGAATCATATTGCATGCAATTTATCTATCTGTACACTTTGCTATAAAATATGAATTATTTGGGCCAATACTTAATTTCTATATCTTTTCTATCAAACTGATGTCTAACATATTTTAGGTAACTTGTGTCCCTGATTGTACATACCTACAGAGACCGTCTCATATATGAATTTTAGAGAATATTCCATCTCCCATAGGAATATATAAATACCCTGAGATGAGTAGACTTTTTAGTACTTTGTAATCGTTGCATTGTGCTTTTGCAGCCACCAATTGCTGCTGGCATATAGCCCTTATGTTGACATGTTAATTTTAATATGTGATCCTGAGCGACTCTCTGGCTGGGGTTAAAAGAGAGAGGAAACCCAACTGTATGGTGACAAACAGTCTAGGTGACAAGAACTGTCTCCAAATATTCACATTCAAGGCCTAGGTGTAGTTTTGTTTGTTATATGAGTTTACCTGTTATATTGGGATGAGTAGTCAATTATATATTTCATAATTTATTTTAGTCCTTCCTGGCTATGTCATACTTTAGATTAAAAATGCATGCATCGGTCACAAATTATTTTTCTCATCTGAATTTCTTACATTTTAGATCCAGTTACAAGAAAATTGAACTTGTTTGATAGTTTTTTAGGCAGTTAATACCTGTGCAATTCGGTGTTCAAGTTATTTTTTAATAATTTTATTGTTTTTTTAGTGTATTGTTTGCCACTCTGTTTAAAAAAAACTGAAAATATTATTTTGATTGTATTTTTTTTTCTTTCTACAAAATCACTCATTTTAACGCAAACAGCAAAATGAAATATTGAATAATGTATCTTGAATGTGATCATCAGGCCAGAACAAATGTGGAACTGAAATTTTCAATTTAGCTGATTTTAACTCAAATATGTTCTTCTGCAGTGTGGCCAAAAAATGAAACACATGAACATATTTTAATCAAAGTTCAGCTGGATAAATGCACTGCAAATGTATTATAAACCTGAAATATGTGCATGCGCTTAAACACAATGTATTGAATGTGTTCTAATGTGTGCTTGGTTTAGATAGATTGGCACTCTTGCAGTGGCAGAACCAGTTCCACTTCAGGGGGGAGGGTGGCAGCCACTACAGGGTCCGGAGATGAGAAGGGTCCGACGCTGGCACAGAATAGCGGTATGAGGCCCTTGGGAGCATGGACCAGAATTCCTCTCCCCCAAATTTTTCTATGGGGCCCGACAGTACACGTGGCCCCCTGTGCTTGTATGTACATAATATTAGAGTAAGTTTATATAGTTCACATTCATGTGCGGTAAATAAGAACTGAGATCTGCATAGGAACAAAGGATAATAAAAGCTTTGCTGTATCTTTAACTGAGTTATTCTCTGGAGGTTAAGAGTTAACTACTGGTGTACGCCCATCCGGTGTCATAGGGGAGGGGTTCAGAGGATATAAGTTAGATTGGCGGAGTATTATTCAGCCTTGCAGATCTGGATGTTGCCCACCCACCCTCCCTGCTTTGTTTGGTTCCTGGGAACATGAGGAATCGGCTGGATACTGCTCAGGATGGGTATCAGCTTACAGGCGGCAGACATGGCTGTCCGTGAAGATGGATGGAGTTTCGGCAGGAAAACGCAGTTCAGTAGACGGCCAGTGGTTGATTGGGCGCACATTTACGGTATTGGGCACGTTGAACCCGCCTCTCTTCGAGTGAATCGGCTATTAGTCTCGGTTCAGGTACCGCCTCTGTGGGTTGCCCTGTGGTTGCTTTCCGTATAGCCCAGAGGATGGACGGGTTCGGTAGATTCAGGACGTAGTGCCCCGTTGTAACGGACTTACCTTATCCCCGCCGCTCCGTCCGGAAGCCGCACTTCCGCATCCAGGACCACGTGACCGCACCCGGAGGCGGTCACATGACCACATCTCAGAGGCGGGGATTTTGAATCCCCTTCAGCATAAAAACCTCACTGTGGCACTCGCTGAGTGTCAGAGCAACACTTACCTGTTCCTGGCTCCTGTTCTTCGTGGATTGCAGTGTCTTCCAGTTTCCAGTGTCTACCTGTGTGCTGATCTCTGCCTGTCTGACTTCCCTGGTTCTCCTACCCCTGTGTACCGACCCGGCTTGCTGACCATTCTCCTATTCTTGTGACCCGTGTACCGAACCTGGCTTGTTGACTCCGAGTTGCCTTCTGATTCTGCCTGACTCCATTCCTGTGTACCGAACCGGCTTGTCTGACTCCGCTACCACCGCTTCACTCCGCTGTACTACATCTTGGGGCGAACCTGGGGACCGCGACCTGCGACTCCTGGCAGCGAAGCCCACCCCGCCTTGCGGCGGTTCTTGGTGAACACCGGGGAGATCGTTAGACTCCGCACCTCAGGTAAGCCAGCGCTAATCAAGATTAGTAATATAGTATCCAGAATCTGTTACACCCGTCCAGGTAGATATGTGCGCCCGGGGTTGTTATTGGTTTGTCCCCCACTTGAACACTGGGGCGGCTTGTTTCATATTAGTAAGTTCTCCAATATTTAGGTTCATCTTTAATCCACATTGAGATTGTGGAAGTTCTTAGGTGGGAATGGTTGTGTGCTAGTAGCAGACCTTTAACCTTTGCACTAGAGACTTGTATCTGAAGTCCTGACTGGAAGGACTGCAATGTAAATTGCATTACCCATAAAACCATTTTTTGGAGTGGCTTATTTGTGTGTCATTCCTTAGGAATGTAGTGTGAAAACATCCGTGAGTCATTGTATATGTAAGATTGACAAGTTCCGAAATCAGTGACTCACCTGTGACTCTCCCTCCCTGTGATCTTTGTACTTCCTGTTAAACACTAATCAACAATGGCCCCTTGGTTCTACTTCTACAAAGTACAGAGGCTAGAACCATTTTCCTGCAAACTGTATTGCTCCTCAATTTCCACAACTATTGTCCAATCAAAACTCTGCATGATTGATGGCACGTTTTACAGCTCAATGATGGCATGCTGAGTGGCAAACGCTTCCAACTCATCTATCTTACTTACTGAAGTGCGGTATCCACCTGTGGTATGTTTGTTAGAATCAAAGTGCACATTCCAGGCATTCTTTAGAATGTTAAGGTATTCTTTAGAATGGCAAAACTGTTTATAGTCAGTGTACGAAGTAAATTCTATGAAAAGAAGGCTGCTACATAAAAGTTTTCATAGAATATTTTTCATACTTTGGCTATAAATATAGAACGCCTGAGTTTGACACTGTTCCTGTACGACTGCCATATCACACTCTTCGTTTAGGCAGACAGGCTGCCCTTTAATGCTACCAGCGACTAGGAATGTTATAACCTTTCATAAAGATTTTTCTGAATAAAGGGTTTACTGTGAACTGGTAATGTAACAGGAAGGAGTGGGTGAAATTCCAGGTGTGGAAGTTATCAGTATAAATGAGTCCAGGAAGCAATCACATTGTAGCTAACCATGTCATTGTTCTAATTATGAAGGGTCATTAATTATAACTATGTTATTGTTAAGGATTTAAATGTCAGGTAACACAGCATTGCTGTCTCGTAGTGCTGGTGGCATGGGTTCAATTCCGAACAGGTCCCTGCTATCCGTGTGGAGTTTGTATGTTCTCTCTATGTTTGCATTAGTTTCTTCTGGGTACTCAGGTTTATTCCCACACTCCAAAAACATACTGGTAAGTTAATTAGCTTCTGACAAATTTAACCCTAGTGTGTATGGCAGGGAATATAGATTTTAAGTTGGGCAGGGACCAATGTGAATGATTAAATATTCTTTATAAAGACCTACATAAATAACTGTTAAATAATAACTGTGTTTTTATTACAAACTGGGTCCTTTCTTCATAAAGAGCATCTTGTGGGGTAAATCAATATTCCTAAGAATACATCCAATCAGATCATTACAAATCACGGAGAACATAGCCTATCAATTCATTACAAACCAACGACCAGTGTATCTCATCTCAGTATCGGCACAATCATGTTTCCATTACTGGGAACTTTCCAAACAAAGCGAAGATCCAGAACATTTTGGAAAATAAAGAGCAATATTTTTCATAAACTTGCGGTTTAAAAAACAGAAGTTATAGTATACCTAAACAGGACATGTAAAAAGGACACACAGGGCGTAGGGCTAAAAAAAAGGCTTAAATGTTCTCAGAGGCAAACCATGTTACAATGCAAGGGGTGCAAATTGGTTTATTATTTTGCACATATGTTAAAAATTGGCTATTTTTTCCTGTAGCACACAAATACTTGATAGCTTTATCTTTACACTGAAATTTAAAGTTGATCATGCCCAACCCCAACTTTAAATCTGTCCCACACATTTTAAATTTATCTCCCCTTCCAATGCAACATGGTTTTGCCAAGGTGCAAAGTTACTCCTTTGTTATGCATTACTCTTCTTAATGACTCAGTCCCAAGTAGTCCTTTACATTCATGATCAGTACAGAGTTTCTCCCTGTAACAAATACTGTGTGCATCTCAATGGTTCTTTAGAAGCTGGTTAGGGCATCATCATCCTCAGTCCCCCACAAACTATACCTCTGCTGTCGATCATCACTGCCAGGGCCGGATTAACCCGAGGTCTAACTGGGCTATAGCCCAGGGGCCTCGGGCATCCAGGTGGCCCTTCAAAGTCCGCAGCAGCATTATTGATCGGTCCGGGTGCGGGGGCGCCCCCAACCCGATCAATGCTGCTGAGCACTGTCAGTCCAGTCCTCCGTCCCCGGCGCTCAGTACTCTGCTTACTGAGGAGATCTGGCGAGTGAACTCTCGCGAGATCTCCTCAGTAAGGAGCATACAGCGCGCCGGGGACGGAGGACTGGACTGACAGGTAAGCGCTTTGGGGGGGGCCCTCACGGGGATGGGGGCGGCGGGCGGCTCACAATGGAGGCCTCACGGGGGAATGGAGGCGCCCTTAGCCCAGGGGCCTCCATTCCCTTAATCCGGCCCTGATCACGGCACACTTTTGCCACATCAGTTAAAGGACCCATCCCTCTTAATTACATTTGTGGAAGTGTGTCGTTCACTTCTCCAAGCTCTGCTGAAATCCCAGAGATGTGCAAATCAGCACCTAAGGGTCTATTTATAAACAGAGCCCCAATCGGCGATAAGGCTGATACTTTATCATTGCGAACAAAATCAGTCTTTGCCACAATTTAAGAAAAAGTATCACCGAGGGCACTGAGCAATTCTTAGCTGCCCCAAGGTTCTAAGTAGCAACTTATCGCTTTGTCGGGCCGGTCTTTGAAGATGGGCGCATTTCTAAAATGATTTTAATCTGTTATTGCCACTTCAAATATGGCAACACTAATATGTCAATGTTGTCCTGATCTAGGCCAATGTCTGAATTGACACGTTGATTATACATTTTAGCTAACATATATATTGCTATTGAAGGAGAAGAAGAATGAAAGGTGAACAAGAGAGATAACGAAGATGGAAAATTTACTTTGAGCCTCCGCCAAGTTCAGCAACAAGACTGAATCGCCGCTGTGGTTAATTGTGAGGATCAATACTGTTGAAAGGTAGTGGGACAAATGTTAGTTGTGTACACTGAAATATATGGAGAGGTGTTAGGTAATTGCCTGTACGTCAACAATCCAGTGATAATAAGTAACGCTTCAATTAGTTTTTATTATTCTTTTTATGTTTTTATTTTTAGGCTACCAGTAGCACCTCCCTATATTGACAGGATGGTTTTATTGCAGGAAAACTATCACAGAGATAAACATTTTGAAATTGTATGTAAAATGAATTACCATTTATAGTTTTTACAATTGTATTTTATGACCAAAAGTGCATTGAAAAATATATAGCTTTTTACTAGAGTCTTGTTTGTGGTGACGCACCACTTTTTTTTAGTATATAGTTTCTTAATGAAAGCATTTAGTCGTTGAATAAAGGTCTTCGTGAACAGCTACAGTAGCAGTGACATCTGCAGGTTGTAAGAAGGAACTGCACCGCATGGAGTGCTATAAAAATAAAATAAAAAAGAATAGTAAATTTTATTCTAGTGAATTCAGATCCAAATTAAATTGAGGGACCTTCCACATAACATTAAGATTTGTATTAATAGTATATTTATATGGCGCCTATGTAATATACAGAGAATTCTTAATCGTTCTCATCCTTCTCTGCCCAGTTGGAGCTTGCAATCTCTATTCCCTACCAAATAGACACATACTAAGGTTAATTTTGTCAGAGGTCAATTAGCCAATCAGTGTGTCTTTGGAGTGTGGGAGGAAATGGGTGCACCTGGGAGAAACCCAAATAAACACGAGGAGATCATACAAACTCCACACAGATAGGACCCTGGTTGGAATTGAACCCATGACCCCAGCTCTGTGTGACAACAATGTTACCCACTAGGGGCTGCCTGGAGAATGATAGACAGGGGGCAGAGCACGTAACACTGGCCCATTAGAAACATTTAAAGTGGTGGTTTCTGCCAGGAAAAGGGCTTGTCTTTGCTTCACCCTATTCATTAATACATTTTCCGCCAGCCATAACAGGGTTCTCCCTATTATATTAATGCCATCATTAGATATTGTGACCAGAAGCATTGGGGGAAGGGAGGCTTAGAGGATTCTTTAATTGCTGGACTCTCCATATTTCATGTACCTATCCCTTAAGTCACGAACAACAGCAAGTAGTGAAAGCTGCAAGAACAGGTAGGAGAGAGCAGTTCAGTCCGTTGACTGTCCTGAGTCCTAATTTTGGGTGACTTTGTACCTACTACAAGTACTGTTGGAAGGTATGACTTGCATCATACTGCTCTGCTCCTGAAGGGGGAGCTATATGCACCTAACTATAGTACGCTTAGCATTGGACCTTTGCACTGGCACACACACCACTGATGTGCAGGGCCTCCATCTGGGGGCTATGAAGGTACCACAGTAAGGGTTCCACTGCCTATATTCGCCAAGAGGCCCATTGCCTGCTGTGTCTGTACTTGCCAAGAGGCTCACTGCCCGCTGATAAACCCAGTGGGGGTGAGCTTCTCTATGTATTGTAGCAGTGCAGCAGGAAAAATTCGCTCCACCCACATCAGTGGCATGCGACCCGCAGTTTCAGGCATGAGTTTATATCAGGCTTAATTACCCCCCCCCCCCCCCCCCCGCCACTGCAGAGAAAGAAGTGCTCTTACTGCAGTGCTAGCCAGACTGCAATCAAGCTCATTGACAGTGTACAGGACTTTGTAAGTTTAAGTGGGCATGTGGACTTTGAAGGGTTTTCATGTGGTGAGGTCTGAGGTCATGGAAAGGGAGTGCGGGGAGGTCTGATGGGCATTAAGGGTCGTGTGTGGAGATATTACTGGCCATGTATGAAAGTATGAGGGCCTGGAAAGGGGATATGACAAGGTTGGATGGACATATAAGGGACATGTGGAGATCTGGGTGGCATGTGGTCAGGCGCGGGCTGGCAAATGTCAGCCCGGGGGGCGCAGAGGGGGCCGCATGACATGACACGCGATGCAGCTGCGTCATTGATGACGCGGCCACATCACGCGCCATGTGAGCCTGTGCGCTGATGCGGCGTGTCATGTGATGTGGCCGTCTGTAATTTTCAAGAAATATGGCATCCACGGGGGGGCGGCCGGCCCAAAAAGTGGCTAGACTGACCGGACCAGGGGGGCGATGCCCCCTGCCCCCGGCCCAGCCCGCCCCTGCATGTGGGGAGGTCTGATGGGCTTGTAAAGGACATGTGGAGGTCTAGGTGGCAGGTCAGGAGGTCTGATGGCATGTAAGGTGTCACATACCAGGCTTTCAGGTTCTGTCACTTACCTCTTTGTTGCCTTTCCAAGTTGTCTCTGCAGTCCTCAGGATCTGCTGGTTTCAGACCTCCCTGTAAGATGCTGTCCAGTCTGTCTCCACTCCAGAGATCCCTCCACAATCAGAGTATAGACATGGCCATCTTGGATTTGGTCACATTATTCCTCTCAGCCATTTAGGTGATAACAGCCTCCGTTTCAGATTCCCTCCAAAAACCAGTCCATGGGAGCTGCCATCTTGTATTTAGTCACCTGATCCATCTCAGCAACTCAAGGTGCTGCTTCTGTCCAGCTGATTGCAGACTCTAATCAGGAATCAACAACAACTATAAAAGGACTTCCTGAAACCCTTACCTGTTGCCAGTGCAGCATTGTATTTCAGCCGCCAACCTGGTTCCCAGTAGTTTGCAGTCTTGCTATCTATCTTGCTTCAGCTTTGCTATTATTCCAGCTCTGACAGTGCAGTCTGCATTCTGGCTCCAGTCTGATTCCAGCACTCTGGTTCCATTTCAGCATTCAGGTTCCATTCCGGTTACTGCAATTCTCTTCCAGCATTCCGATTCCATTACAGCTACAGCATTCTGGTTACAGCAATCCTATTCCAGCATTCCGGTTCTATTCCGGTTCCAGCAATCCTCTTCCAGCATTCCGGTTACAGCATTCCGGTTCCAGTCCGGTCCAGCAATCCCTTTCCTGTCTGCTTTCTTCTGCTAGTGTAATTACTATGTGCACCAGTTCATTCACTACATGCAGAGGAACATTATCAGGCCACCCAGCTTTGTCCACGTAGTCACCAGTCCAGCTCCAGAGACACAACCCAGTCTAGGTACAGACAGATTCTCAGGCGTGACAAAAGGGACATGTGGAGGTTTAGTTGGCAGGGCAGGAGGTCTGATAGTATGTAACGGCCATGTGAAGGTCTAGGTGGCAGGTCAGGAGGTCTGATGGCATGTAAGGGGCATTTGGAGATCTTGGTGGCATGTGGGGATGTCTGATGGGCATGTAAGGACATGTGGAGGTTTAGGTGGCAGGTCTGATGGGCATGTAAAGGACATGTGGAGGTCTGGGTGGCATGTGGGGAGGTCTGATGGCAAATAAAGGACATGTGGATGTCTATGTGGTAGGTCAGGAGGTTTGATGGCATGTGACATGTGGAGGTCTGGGTGGCATGCGGGGAGGTCTGATGGCATATAAGAGACATGTGGAGGTCTAGGTGGCAGGTCACAAGGTCTGATGGCATTTAAAGGACATGTGGAGGTCTAGATGGCAGGTCAGGAGGTCTGATGGCATGTAAGGGACATGTGGAGGTATGGGTGGCACATGGGGAAGTATGATGGCATGTAAGAGATATATGATGGTCTGGGTGGCATGTGGGTAGGTCTGATGGCATGTCAGAGACATGTGGAGGTTTAGGTGGCAGGTTGTGAGGTCTGATGGCATATAAGGGACATGTGGAGGTCTAGGTGGCAGGTCAGGAGGTCTGATAGCATGTAAAGGACATGTGGAGGTCTAGGTGGCAGGTCAGGAGGTCTGACGGCATGTAAGGGACATGTGGAGGTCTAGGTGGCAGGTCAGGAGGTCTGATGGCATGTAAAGGACACGTGGAGGTCTAGGCAGCAGGTCAGGAGGTCTGATGGGATGTAAGGGACATGTGGAGGTCTTGGTGGCATGTGGGGAGGTCTGATGGGCATGTAAAGGACATATGGAGGTCTGCGTAGCATGCGGGGAGATCTGATGGCATATAAGTGATATGTGGAAGTCTAGGTGGCAGGTCAGGAGGTCTGATGGTCGTGTGGTGAGGTTTGATGGCATGTGGAGAAGTCTGAGTAGTATGTGAAGAGTTGTGGGATGTGGGAGTTTGAGGGCATGTGGGTGCATTTTGTGGTAGTTAGCGGGTCTGAGGGCATATGAAGATATGAAGATATTTTAGATCATGTGGGAGGTGTCAGGCGCCGTCCCACACGGCCGCCTGTCCTTCCGCCCAGCGCGTCTGGTTGCTTAGCAACCAGATGCGTCACTTCCGGATCCTCGGCTGCCCGACCTCTGCAAGACAACACTATAGTAGATTCCTGCCGCGGAATATGACAGCGCTGCAGCGCTGATGCTGATTGGAGCACTTCAGTATTTAAACTTCCTCTGGCTCTCCTACCAGTGCCAGAGTATCAGGTCTTCCTGTCTCCAGCGTGTTAGTGTGTATTCCAGTATCCTGCATTGTTCCTGACTATCCTTGTGCTGCTTGTGACCTTTTGACCCGGACCGTTTTGACCACCTCTATTTGGATTCTCCTTTGTACTGCGCTACGTGAACGCTATCGACCCGGCTTGTTTCACCATTCTTCTGGATATCCTTGTGTACCTCATACTACCAGAACATTACCGACCCGGCCTGTTTGACACCTCTTGTATCTCGCTGTTGACTCGTGGGAGGACCGCGACATGCGTGTCCCTGCAGCGGAGTCCATACTTCCTTTCGGGGGTTCCTGGTGAATACCAGGGGCACATTAGATTCCGCACCTTCCTCTGAGCTGCGCCAACAATAGCAGGTACGCATATAGTTGTGACAGGAGGTCTGAGTGATGTGGTGGAATTTTGAACTGAATTATTATTATTATTATTATTATTAATATTATTATTATTATCTTTGACTTATAAGGCGCCAGAAAGGGTCCGCAGTGCCGTACATTACATATACAGATAACAGAACCAAGACACAACATGATACAAAATATATACAAACACAAGGGACAGGGTAAAGCAAATCAGATTATTTCTGGTACAGATAGTGAAAGGGAAGGTAGAAATCAGCGAGAAGAAGGCCGAAGCTTAAGAAAACAGGGAAAACAGGGCTAGCGAAGCAGGCCAAGAGGTACAGAGGGTCAAGGAAAAGTAGAAGGAGCACACAAGGAAAGAGGGCCCTGCTCCTGAGAGCTTACATACTAAATCTTAATTGCATCCTGAATGAGGGGCATGTAGGAATAATTTGTGATGCATGATGTGGTAGTGTCGAGGTAGTTTTCAGGCTGTTTTCCATGTCATTGATTAAATTTGAAGCGTTATACTCATCACTCTACTTTATAATGGATACTAGAAATCACATTAACATGTTTCAAAGTACTGAGCCTGTGACCTTGTATTGTCACGACCTACAAATTTAACTCTTGGCTAGAGGACCAAGTGATGCCTCCTCAATCCCATGATTACAAACAAGATCTACACTTGCCATAAGCCAACTTGATGTAACAAAATATGAAGTTCACTATGAGCAGGAGTTGGAAGAAAGGGGGCAAGGCTTGCAATTCACCTGGAAAGATCATTTAAAAAGCAAATGGTGAACCCAATTATACTGGAATGCTCTATAGAGTAAAGAATAAGCTTATTTATAACAGATAGTCATCTTTCCAAATTGTATACTGTTGTTTCAAACTTGATAGAAAACCTGATATCTTAGTACTGCCAGTTTCATGCCTCCCAGCTGTCCCGATTTCAGTGGGACAGTCACGATTTTAGGACCCCCTGGAAAGGGAGATATCTAATAGGCAGCCTAACACTTTACATGGCTAGATGTCCCCAGTATAATGTGACCACACCCCATTGTGACATGCACACGCCCACTATCCTGCTCCAGATGACTGACATGTTGGGAGGTATACAGCTTTAAGACACTAAAGAGCCCTAATGCCACACAGTAAAAGGTCATGGACACAGTATTTACTGTCCCTATCAGCAAGGAATACAGTTGTGAGTCACTGAAACTTCCTCTAAAATGTGACTTATTTCCTAAGAGGTCTCTTCAAAGAAAAAAACAACAAAGCAATGATGGAGGCTGCTGGAAACTTCTCAGTGCACATAATGCATCTTTCATCTCATGTTTTTGAAAAGAATCCACTAAAGAACCAAGGCTACTTATTAAGTGTTTTCAGGAAATATGGGCGATAATATCCCTGGTTGGAAGTTTCCAAACATAACGAGTCCTTGTAATGATATTTTGGTACAACGTGTTATAAGCCAGTGGCATCATGTGACCGGAATTGATAAAAAAAACAATTAAAAAACTATAGAGTAACAATAATCTGCTCATAGATACAATACAGCCAATACAAGGCTGGGTACACAATATACAAAATTTCGTCCGATGCAATATCCTTAACGATTTAACCAACGATTAAGAAAAAAAAAGCTTTACAAGATTTACCTTCAGATCTGTGCTCTTCATCTGTCATAACCATCGTCTGAAAAGATCCTGATTCTACTCGCTCCATAGAGATCTATGGACCCTGCCAGTCGTGAGTGCGTACACACTGCAGAATTGGAACGTCATTGTTCTATCGTTGAACGACATTTTTAGAACGACTTAAAAATCAAATGAAACCATCCGAACTGCTTTGGAACGATAATTGTTCATCGTTGCAGGTGCACACTAGTGCGATATCGGGCCAAACGGTCATTAATTGTATGATTGGCCCAATGATCGGCTGACAACCCGGCTGACAACCCTGTAGTGTGTACCCAGCCTAACACATCCGTCATCCTTACAAATTGGTCACCTCCCTAAATGTCAATTTCAACATCAATTCTTGTAAAATAAAGAACTTCAAAGAATGTTAGTATAAGTGTCGATAGCTGTTGGGCGGAAAAAAAGGGTGAAAAACACCAAAGTTATTCAATCAAATAAATAGATAGCTTCCCGTAATTTTTCATACTTCCTATTTTTCTTGACCTCTAAAGACTTAATCCACGTTAGTTCTATCAAAATGAGGCTCACAGCTTTTAAACAAAGGAAAGGCTCAGAGTTGATTGATACTGTTACAGGAGACATGTGAATGCTCAAAAAAGGAACCTGGTAGATCAAGGACATAACTACCAAAAGCTGCTTTGACCCATGTTGGAGGGGGTCCACCTTTCCTTTCAAAGCCCCACCTATACGTGTGTTTGTCACCAGGAATTTTGCTTGACATAGAGGTGTGTTTGACATCACAGAATTTCCGCATCAGTCAGACATAATAACTCTGCGATGATGCTAACATTGAGTGGTGTAGACAGGCTACGTGTTGGTCCAGCCCCTCCCAGTTCAGACTTGCCTAAACAAGGACACGCATGAGTTGCTGAGCTGAAATAATCTGTGCTGCTGGTTGCCGTAGCTATGCCCACTTCATCTCTTGCTCATCCTTGTGCAACTGGTTGTGAAGATTTGATTCAATAGGTGCTCTTGTTAAATGCACCTAAAACTAATAATAAGACCTGAATATACTAGCCATGGTAATATCTACCAAATGGGCATACAGAGAGTTTAGACCTAGGACTAACTGTTGGGGGAGCAGCGGGGGCATTTTTATTTCTTTATATTAATATTCTTAAAGGACAATAAATTAGGGGACGTTTAAAAAAAAAACAGTGTAATGCGGACATTCCATTGTAGCTTTGTTAAAAATAAATGTAAAATGAAATATTTATTGTCCCACCTGCATCACATTCACATCAGTGCTCTTAACTCCGTCAAAACTGTAGGGCAGTTTCTAAAGTAATGCTTAGGAACAATAGAAGGCTCAAATAATACAATGGAGCTGTGCTTCCTGCGCTATCACTGGCTGTGCCTCTCTATAGAACATTAA
Organism: Mixophyes fleayi; assembly: GCF_038048845.1. NCBI lineage: Eukaryota > Metazoa > Chordata > Amphibia > Anura > Limnodynastidae > Mixophyes > Mixophyes fleayi. The sequence goes on along the minus strand of NC_134405.1, from coordinate 324,143,080 downwards.
AGGGCTAAAGAAAAGTACCATTTATATTCTTGCACTATGTAACTAAGCTTCACATTTGCATATGCAGGGATTTAGCATAAGGAAGTTACAACCTTTATAAGACTACTGGTCTTACTGGTCAAATTTAACAAACACGCCACTCACATGCAGCGAATTGTGGACTCACATGCAGCGAATTATGGACTCACATGGAGCGAATTATGGACTCACATGGAGCGAATTGTGGACTCACATGCAGCGAATTATGGACTCACATGGAGCGAATTGTGGACTCACATGGAGCGAATTGTGGACTCCCATGCAGCGGATTATGGACTCACATGCAGTGAATTGTGGACTCAGATGCAGCGAATTATGGACTCACATGCAGCGGATTATGGACTCAGATGCAGCGAATTATGGACTCACATGCAGCGGATTATGGACTCACATGGAGTGAATTGTGGACTCACATGCAGCGGATTATGGACTCACATGCAGTGAATTGTGGACTCAGATGCAGCGAATTATGGACTCACATGCAGTGAATTATAGACTCACATGCAGTGAATTGTGGATTCACATGCAGTGAATTATAGACTCACATGCAGTGAATTATGGACTCATATGCAGTGAATTATAGACTCACATGCAGTGAATTATGGACTCACATGCAGTGAATTATAGACTCACATGCAGTGAATTATGGACTCATATGCAGTGCAGCCTGCTTTAAAAACTGGAAGTATGTTGTTGCTAGAGTTGATGAAATACTGTGCCAATTTTTAGATGTTTTATAAGGCCGTGAGTATTCGTGTTTGCAATCAGTGGCGCATTTGACAAAGGAGTTTACAGCATCTTTTGATACTAGCATTGTTTTGTGACGTTACAATCTCCTTTTACGGTCCATTTATTAATTAACAGGATTTTGCCCCATTAATAATAATCTGTCATCGCAACGATGAAAGATGATTTTTGGTAAGCATTTAATAAGGAATCATCCTGGGACAATACACCCAGGAGGCCGTCCAGGCGATGGCCTCACTTACCTTAAAACTCCCAGTGTCTGTCTCGCCTCTCCAGCCACTATTGCAATGTGACTGTGCGCATGCGTGAGCTAAATGCAAAATTTTAATGCCAGTGTGTACTTCATCTTACACTACTCATTCTTTGAGTGAGTCTTTTTAATGCTTCCCATGCCTATCAAGCAACCTATACCAACATTGAGGAGTTCTAACAAGAATAAGAAATGACTCATGAGATCATTTTGATTGTGTGTTTAGTTCTTGGCTTCGGAGAAAGAAATCGTTTTAGAAGCTTTATTTGATGTCTGTATTACTGCTGCATAGCTCTTATCAGATTCAGCCACTTGGGATAAAGTTCAAAAGAGGCTGAACAACATCCCTTGCAGTATATCCACTTCCCAGGATAATTGTATTACCATTGTATTTCTTTGGAGCACTTTCATCCTAACAAATAATTAAATTAAATCTATTAGGATTTTAAGAGCTTGCTTTGTGATATTGAAGGAGATGTTCAAGGAAAGTCAGTAATAGTTTGGACTCTTATTATCTAAGTTGATTACATGATTACATAAATGAAAAACAAATGTTGAGAAGTGGATCAGTGGTTAAATACGCTGTCGGTACGTTGTGACGTTCACTGTAGCAGACTCAGGTTCGATCCTTAGTTTCAACTCCATGTTACCTTAGACAAGTCAACTTTTCTCCTTGTTTCCAATAGATCATATTAAGAATGGATCAAAAGTGGGCAGAAATATTTAGTATATGACAAAAACAGTTTACAGTGTAACGGGATGGATGGTTGGCCCCCCAGAAGTAGTGCAAGGAAGGATTCTACAAGCCCAGTGATATAGTAGAGATGCGAAGGTCCCCTCCAGTAGTGTTTGAATAAAACAAGGGACACACGGGCTAAAACGACATAAACTCGTGGGTTTATTCTCTTTGGTTGTGGCGTAAGGTTTTACCACAGCGGCAGATAACTAGCAGTAGGGTAGGGAAGTAATACCATGATACCATCAATATGCAATGTTTTCCAACATGTCATAATATAAATAACATTTTGTGAATCTTTGTTCAAGAATATCAGCAATATGCAAACATGAATCACTTCAAAACATAGGTCACTGAATACATATATCTCACTTTAAATTTAGGTACTGTGCTTCAGTGAAATGAGTTTCATTGGATAAATACTTTTGAGGGACAACCGGTTGCTAACGAGTTAATTAGACCATTACACTAAATGCTCCTGCAGCAGATTATCTAGACAAACCAAACAATATAGAATTTTAGTGCAATTATAGACCACTTATCACACAAAATCAGAAAAGATGCAACAAGGATTAATCCAGCTTGTTCAGGTTACATTCTTTATCAGAAATGACTGTAGATTAGGGTCACATTACAGCAGACAGAACCCACAGGTTAAAGCTAAGTCTTAATTGGACACATGAAGCTTATTTATGTCAGGCGTTGTCCCAGCATCGTTCCTACAGAGCCTGCCATTTCCAGCCATCTGAACATCTCCAGGCACATGTGCGGTAGTGTGTCTCATTGCCAGTCTGTGACGTTAATGACCGCCGTATTATCAGCCCTCAGGCACCTTTATTTAAACCTGACAGTGGCACCATTAGGTTGCCAGAGTATCAGGTCCCCCTGTCTCTAGCTTTATTAGTGTTTATCTGATTACATTGGCCTCCTCTATTGACCCGGCTTGCTCTCTGACTATTCTTCTGGATTCTGAATTGGAACTGTTGCCCTTCTGGTTTGACCTCAGCTATCCTGACCTCTCTTTTGGATCACTTTTGGTACCGCATTTTGTTTAGCTTGACCCAGATTATCCCGACTACTCTTACCATTGCTACACTGGTAACTGTCCTGAACAACCACAACCTGCACACCTCTTGCAGCGAAGACCAAACCTACGTGCGTAGATCCCTGGTGAAAACCAAAGGTGCGTTAGACTTCACGCCTCCTTGTTCAGTTGCACCAATACTAAGTAGTAGCTCCACCCAATACGTTATCCTGACAATTTTCTTGTACAAGATGCAATCAGTAATCAATCTGTCCCAGCAACTGTATAGTTGAACAACTTGCAATTCTCTTCTCAGCAACTAGTTTAGGCAGTTTCACAATAGAATCAAATTTCTGATGCAATATAGACACAGTCTTGTGACAAATGATTGCTCTCTACTTCCCTTGCACACAGTATCAGTTTGCAGATAACTAAATACAGTAGATTTGTCTGGAATAAACTCTTCGTTCAGTCAGCATAACCTCTCAATAGCAATATTACAGTCCTGGTCAGAGGTTTTAATAATACAGTTTGTTGTCTCACCTGTTTTAATAACTTGAACATAGCAAAGCAAAACAAACTATAAACTTATTTGTCTTATGAGTCCTGCTGATATCTCATGGGAAGTAGCAAGTTAGGTATTTTCCTGTACTGCAAAGATGCTTCCTTCTGGGCTGGCCTTTACATCTGGCTTTTACATACATCCCTTGAGACAACAGTTCAGCAATAGCATTCAGTGGATATTTGTGGGAAGATCCTTCATTAACCAAATCAGCAGACATACTGCATAACTCGCAATTGCCAGTCTGTTTTTGGCATTTCCCCTTTCTTCTCAAGAATCCCCTGAAGTCTTCCACTACATTTTGGCACCAAAATGCCAATATTTTGCAGGCTTTTGAGATTGTTACTGCAGGCCTCTTTTGGAGTGTGGAGCTATAGTGAGCAGCCTAGTGATGAAGATTGCAGGTTGTCCACCCCAAAATGGCCAAAGCAATTTGCATTGAACGTCCCAGAGGCACTCTGGGGAACTGTAATTTTATGAATGAGTGCATGCAGTAATATACCTGTTTTTTGAAGGGTATTACAACAGTTCCCATTAACATTGCATCTGCTATAGAATAATAATCTATAAGTATCAGATCATAAACTAAACATGTAAATAAGCAGCAGATTTTTATTCCTGATAATGGCTTAGTCAACGGCCCTTGGGCTCCAAACTACAAGCAAGGGCCCACCTGGCATCTATTAACAGATTAAAAATTTCTTTAAAACTGTGCGGCGACCGCTGACCATACCTTTCACGGCCGCCGCACAGCTTCAGATACATCCACAGGGAGGGGGCAGTGAGTGCTGCTTGTAGGTGGTTCTTGTAGTAGTGCCATACAGGACCTGGGGTCTGTAGATGGTGGGTTGGGAGCGGGTGGCAGTGAGTGCTGATTGTAGGTGTTTCTTGTAGTAGTGCCATACAGGAGCCAGGGTCTGTAGATGGTGGGTTGGGAGCGGGTGGCAGTGAGTGCTGCTTGTGGGTGGTTCTTGTAGTGGTGCCGTACAGGAGCCGGAGTCTGTAGATGGTGGGTTGGGATCAGGTGGCAGTGAGTGCTGCTTGTAGGTGGTTCCTGCAGTAGTGCTGTACAGGAGTCAGGGTCTGTAGATGGTGGGTTGGGAGCGGATGGCAGTGAGCGCTGCTTGTAGGTGGTTCCTGCAGTAGTGCTGTACAGGAGCCGGGGTCTGTAGATGGTGGGTGGGGAGCGGATGGCACTAAGTGCTGTTTGTAGGTGGTTCTTGTAGTAGTGCCATACAGGACCTGGGGTCTGTAGATGGTGGGTTGGGAGCGGGTGGCAGTGAGCGCTGATTGTAGGTGGTTCTTGTAGTAGTGCCGTACAGGAGCCAGGGTCTGTAGATGGTGGGTTGGGAGCGGGTGGCAGTGAGTGCTGCTTGTGGGTGGTTCTTGTAGTTGTGCCATACAGGAGCCAGGGTCTGTAGATGGTGGGTTGGGAGCGGGTGGCAGTGAGTGCTGCTTGTGGGTGGTTCTTGTAGTGGTGCCGTACAGGAGCCGGAGTCTGTAGATGGTGGGTTGGGATCAGGTGGCAGTGAGTGCTGCTTGTAGGTGGTTCCTGCAGTAGTGCTGTACAGGAGCCGGGGTCTGTAGATGGTGGGTGGGGAGCGGATGGCACTGAGTGCTGCTTGTAGGTGGTTCTTGTAGTAGTGCCATACAGGACCTGGGGTCTGTAGATGGTGGGTTGGGAGCGGGTGGCAGCAGTGAGTGCTGCTTGTAGGTAGTTCTTGTAGTAGTATCGTACAGGTGATGGGGTCTGTAGATGGTGGATTGGGAGCGGGTGGCAGTGAGCAGTGTTTGAAGGTGATTTTTGTAGTAGTGCTGTACAGGAGTCGGGGTCTGTAGATGGTGGGTGGGGAGCGGATGGCACTGAGTGCTGCTTGTAGGTGATTCTTGTAGTAGTGTCGTACAAGAGCCAGGGTCTGTAGATGGTGGGTTGGAAGCAGGTGGCAGTGAGCGCTACTTGTAGGTAGTTCTTGTAGTAGTGTCGTACAGGTGATGGGGTCTGTAGATGGTGGGTTGGGAGCGGGTGGCAGTGAGCAGTGCTTGAAGGTGATTTTTGTAGTAGTGCTGTACAGGAGTCGGGGTCTGTAGATGGTGGTGGGGAGCGGATGGCACTGAGTGCTGCTTGTAGGTGATTCTTGTAGTAGTGTCGTACAAGAGCCAGGGTCTGTAGATGGTGGGTTGGAAGCAGGTGGCAGTGAGCGCTGCTTGTAGGTGGTTCTTGTAGTAGTGTCGTACAGGAGCCAGGGTCTGTAGATGGTGGGTTGGAAGCAGGTGGCAGTGAGCGCTGCTTGTAGGTGTTTCTTGTAGTAGTGTCGTACAAGAGCCAGGGTCTGTAGATGGTGGGTTGGAAGCAGGTGGCAGTGAGCGCTGCTTGTAGGTGATTCTTGTAGTAGTGCCATACAGGACCTGGGGTCTGTAGATGGTGGGTTGGGAGCGGGTGGCATCAGTGAGTGCTGCTTGTAGGTAGTTCTTGTAGTAGTGTCGTACAGGAGATGGGGTCTGTAGATGGTGGGTTGGGAGCGGGTGGCAGTGAGCAGTGCTTGAAGGTGGTTCTTGTAGTAGTGCTGTACAGGAGTCAGGGACTATAGATGGTGGGTTGGGTTTGGATGGCAGTGAGTGCTGCTTGTAGGTGGTTCTTGTAGTAGTGTCATACAGGAGCCAGGGTCTGTAGATGGTGGGTTGGAAGCAGGTGGCAGTGAGCGCTGCTTGTAGGTGGTTCTTGTAGTAGTGTCGTACAGGAGCCAGGGTCTGTAGATGGTGGGTTGGGAGCAGGTGGCAGTGAGCGGTGCTTGTAGGTGGTTCCTGAAGTAGTGCTGTACAGGAGTCAGGGACTGTAGATGGTGGGTTGGAAGCAGGTGGCAGTGAGTGCTGCATGTAGGTGGTTCTTGTAGTAGTGTCGTACAGGAGATGGGGTCTGTAGATGGTGGGTTGGGAGCGGGTGGCAGTGAGCAGTGCTTGAAGGTGGTTCTTGTAGTAGTGCTGTACAGGAGTCAGGGACTGTAGATGGTGGGTCGGGTTCGGATGGCAGTGAGCAGTGCTTGTAGGTGATTCTTGTAGTAGTGTCATACAGGAGCCAGGGTCTGTAGATGGTGGGTTGGAAGCGGGTGGCAGTGAGCGGTGCTAGAAGTTATAAAAGGGATTAGTGTGAATTGTGAAATTAGCGCTTATATGGTTTAGGATTCTGATGTGCTAAGGGTTAAAGTGAAATAATATGGATTATGGATAGCATGGCGAGAGTATAGCAGTGTATATGACTTAGTGGATTGGTGAGAGATGAGATGGGGTAAATTAGGGAGGGCAGGGGGATTAAGGGATAAGAAGGGATGTGTGGGTGTGAGAGAGAATGGGAATATATGAATTATGGTTGGGAGCAAGAAAACGAAGAGGGAGGTCATGGTAGGACCTCCCGGACCTGGACACAATTAAATAGGGGGGGCAGGGCTTATTATGCAAATCACACATCATTGTGGCCCTACCCCCTACCATAATAGGCTATACCTGATGTTGTGTGTTTAGGGGGTGGGGCCAAATGATGCGATTTGCTGAGTGTCGCCCCACATACCCACCTGCTCCCGCATCTCCCGGAGGCAAACTTGCCAATGTTGGCAAGTATGATATATGTCTATCTCAATCCCACTGGGATGCTTTGGAGGGACGCTAAGAAATTGAGGCCTCAAACTCTAATGAATTATTTTAAGGAGATTCTAGGTTCGACTCCTGGCTGGCTCATAGAGTTTATGAGCAGCATGGTGGCTTAGTTGTTAGCACCTCACAGCACTGGGGTCATGAGTTTGATTCCCGACCAGGGCCTTATCTGTGTTTTCGTGGGTTTCCTCTTACATTCCAAAAACAACATGCTAGTAGATTAATTGGCTGCTATTAAATTGACCTTAGTCTGTGTGTGTATGTTAAGGAGTTCAGACTGTAAGCTCCAATGGGGCAGGGACTGATGTGAATTCTCTGTACAGCACTCCGGAATTAGTGGCGCTATATAAATAGATGATAATGATGATGAAGGAGGAGTGGGTGAGATTTCGTTCAAATACAATGCAAGAGACTGATACAGATAACAATTCCTTCAAGCTATTTCTGCTGCTTTTACAAACTATCTTTTTCACACATGGCTTTTTGATGTTGCCTTTCTTGTTGAATAAATAATAAATAAATAAGAAAAAATCTTCTGTTATTTGTTATTTGTCAGATGAGATCAGATTTATCAAACTTTGGGGATTTACATATCAGTACTTCAAGTTTTGTTTACAATAAATATTACTTATATTATCCTACAGTTATGGTTAAATAGTTTATAAGTAGAGAGAAACTGACAAGTTTTAAATGAGTAGAGAGTGGTCATTAATTCATCTCAGAACTCTCAGACAAACTTAATAAATAATATTCTAACATTTTGTTGGAAAAATCTGGTATCCTGTGCTCTATGTTTAAAAACCTCTACATGCGTATATAGCAAATCTATTAATTCTTGAAGCTTGAAGGTAGGAAAAAAACATTGTATTAACTCACATTCAGCAGACAGGGAGTGGGAGAAATATATATATATATGTGTGTGTATATATATATATATATATATATATATATATATATGTATATGCCACGTTCACATATTTGTGACACTATACCTGTTCTCTGTACAGCACTGTGAACAGGCCCGGCGCTCCCATTAGGCAAGGATAGGCAGTTGCCTAGGGCGCCGGGCTCTGGAGGGCGCCACAGATTAAAAATTTCTTTAAAACTGTGCGGCGACCGCTGACCATACCTTTCACGGCCGCCGCACAGCTTCAGATACATCCACAGGGAGGGGGGGAGGGACTATTGCTCACCACCACCGCCTCTCTGCTCCGTCTCCTCCTCTCCACTCACTGACTGACTGTCGGCCGTGACATCATCATCACGGCCCGACAGTGTCAGTGAGTGGAGGGGAGCAGACGGAGCAGAGAGGAGGCAAGTTAAGGTAAGAAAAGACGCACATTTTCAAAATCGGCGCCCCCACCCTGCACACTTACACACTATTTTGTAAGTGTGCAGGGTGGGGGCGCCGATTTTGAAAATGTGCCGCGGGGGGGCGCTGATTTTGAAAATGTGCCTAGGGCGCCACAGACCCTAGCACCGGCCCTGACTGTGGAATTGATAAATAATATTTGTCATCCACATCAGTCCCTGCCCCATTGGAGCTCACAGTCTAAATTGCCTAACACACACACACTGACTAGGGTTAATTTGTCAGCAGCCAATTAACCCACCAGTGTGTTTTTGGAGTGTGGGAGAAAACCCACGCAGAATATACAAATTCCCTATTCAGGAATTGAACTCATGAACCCAATGCTGTGAGGCCGAAGTGCTAACCGCTAAGCCACTCTGCTACCCTATTTTGATGTCATACATTTAATTTTCCTTGTAGTACTTATATGCTAAACTACACTATACTACATTGCTTAAAATAAAGCATATTTCATTTTAAACAGAAATTATTCTATTATTCTTGCAGAATATTATATGTTATTGTTGTCCTCCCTGTACACACAATTTTTATTTATAGGGTGCTACAAAGTGTTTCCGCGGAGCAGTACAGGGTACAAACAGTAGGATAGTACAAGGTAGAACAGTACAGTACAATAAGCAAGTAGCACTATAACTCTAGTAACTCAAAGGGTGAGTGATATTCAGCACAAGCTGGAAGCCTGTGCCCAAGAGTGTGGGGGCAGATAACGGGATATGAGCCACTGAAAAGGTGCAGAGAAAAGAAAGAATGTAGTCCGTGGGCAAAAAGCCCAAGAAGGAGGTGGGCAGAATAGCTGGTGAGCAAAGTTATAAGTAATGGAAACAGAAGGAGAGAGGGTTTAAAGGAGCTTACAATCTAAGGGAAGGGCAGACATACTGAAGACACAAGGAATGAAATGGGGACAGTGTCACATGGTGCGAGAAGGAGGAAGGGGAATGAAGGGATGAGAGGTGGTAGACAAGGTGGGTAGTTAAGCGGATGACTGAAAGGCTTTTAAGAATAGGTGGGTTTTTAATGCCCGTTTGAAGCTGCACAGATTGGGGGATATTCTAATGGAATGAGGGAGATCGTTCCAATGGAGGGGGGGCAGCGCAGGAGAAGCCTTGAATGTGTGAGTAAGAAGAGGTTATCAGAGGGAAAAAGAAGCACCGATCGCTGGCTGATCGCAGTTGGCGGGATTGAGTATGAATAGAGATGAGGCTGGAGATGTAGGGAGCAGTGGAGCTGGTGTCTGCCTTGTATGTGAGCATGAGGAGCTTCAAAAGGATTCTGTAGGGGAAGGGGAGCCATATATATGCGTATATATATATATATATATATCTATATGCATATATATGTAAAAATGTTCCCTCCTCTCTTAACCCACAGTAACTGCATGCTATATGAGACAGATATATATATATATATATATATATATATATATATATATATATATATATATCTGTCTCATATAGCATGCAGTTACTGTGGGTTAAGGGATGTACATGTAAACAAGCGGTGGCAAGCAATAGAAGCCTAAATACCAAAGTCCCACTTCAAAGAGAGCACAGCCATAAGTTTATATGAACAAAATCCTACAGGATTATGTATATTGTACCCATATTACAGACAAAGACATGTATAGCATTTAGAATATTATTGAGGAAGCTGTAGATTATAGACCACTGCTTGCCAGTGAGTTGCATGTACACCCAAGAAGGGTAGAATAATAATCGTGCCTACCAGAGTCTATGTAGATATCTGTCAACATGTACATGGTTAAAGGAAACATACAATGCTGAAACTGTGTTGGCTCTAAACATGTAAAAAATAAATTCAACATTGACAAAAAAGTAATCATGAAGAAATGGGATATACTACAGGAAGTATGCATATGTCCTTTAATGCATGCGGCTGGCTAGATATTGCTGTCATCTGGCCATGCAATATTAGCATATTCACAAAGCGTTTGTTAGACAAACAATACAATGGACGTACCAAAGTGAAATCTCATGGGACCTTGCAGCGCTCACCTGTTAAATTTAAAATTTATAACTAAAATATATATAAATAATTTTATCAATAGATATAGAAATAAATGCAATTATGTGATGAAAATAAAAAAATTGTAAAGAGCTTGTGCAAAGAGTACAAATTGGCTTAATTTGAAAAAAAAATAATATATTTTAAATATTCTTCTTTATCAAGGCCAAAACAATAATATTCTATTGTCAATATTCCACATATATGTGTTTTCTTTTGTCTGCTCATCACTATTACCATATAAATTCCAATGTAAAACCTTTAAAAGTCTAATCACTCATAAACTTTTTTTCTTCTTTTTTTTTTTAAAGCCGTTTCCTTTCATTGTTCATGTCTGGTAATTAAGCCAACTGATTTTCCTGATAGCAGTTTTACACCATTGTGTTTAGCTTCTGACGGATATAACACTCACCATTTATCTTTCCTTTTAATGAACAAAAGTTCCTGCCTTAAGTATACATAAGATGTAAAGTTTCTAGGTGACCCTACTCCTTTCCAGCAGTGAAAGAATACAGGCGTTATGGGCTGCTAAGCATTGAGACCACCAATCTGTTTGAGAATTTGTCATCTCAAACAATTTAAGGTAATTTACTAAACCATTTATGTGAATTACATATGTGTTCAACTGCTAAACATAATTAGGACTGTCATTTTATTTTTCTGTATTAAATTTAATACATTAATTTTTGTATACTTTTAGATTATAAACTTTCACTGTCTAATGTCCTTTTTTATTTATTTAGGGGTTATAAATTTGTTTACCTTTTAATAATTGCACAGTTCTTTGTTAAATGTTTGTACTTAATAAATTCTGATTATTATTATTAATAATAATAATAATAATAATAATAATAATAGCAACAACACATTGATATATGGTAAATTTCTGTGTGTGTATCAGTTATTTTAATACATTTTTACTACATATTTAAGAAATATTTTAAATATCATGGCTGACAGCTTTTCTTATCATTTTAATTTTTCAAAATGAGTAGCTTGTGTTGCTGCAATTTACTCTCTGCATCATTATTTTATTCCTCTTTACAGAACATAAGGTTATATGTTTTTGTATTTGCACTTATGTAAGAATTTTTATTTATTTACAAGAACAAACAAAATTGACATAATTGACATCATTCGTATTATGATTATCAAAAACTATAGTAAATAATCAACCAGCACTAAGTCACAAAATTGAAAAAAAGATTGCATGCTCATGTGCTGACTGTTGGGGACTAACTTGTTGATCCCATTTTTTTAATGACCCTATTATAATTAATGAATATGATTGTAACTTACACATTTTCACCAGTTTGATTTACCCTATGTACAAAACAATTACATTTTAATATAAAAATTAATGATGCTGACTAGCGAAATGAATACTTAAATAATTTGCATAGGATTGCATTCCATTATTTCTGCTACTTAATAAATTTGTTGTATATGTGACAATCTTCAATAATCTATTGTTATCATTATTGATAAAAAAAAAAGGACTTTACTGACAAACCGAGGCACATTGATGCCGTTTATCACCGGTAAAGTGACGTCTTTTAATTTAGCAATTGCAATAGGGTGATTGTCAGTTCATGTCATGTTAACTTGCACTATTTTGCATGACAAATAATGTGTAATAAATCTGTTTCATGCAGATGAGCTGCCTGCGGTTGATAGTTTTGGCTGTGGTCTGTTTTCTCCCATCAGGTAAGAAAATAAATAAATATATATATATATATATATACATGCTAAAACAAGTTAAAGTTAATCTAAGCTATATGTGTCTTGTAAACACTAGCTAGACGAAACCTTTCATTTACTGTAGATTATCTAGGTCTCTTTCTGGAATGATTTTATGACACTTATAAACTGTTTATGGTTTGGTAACAATTACCTGACTAATATAATATTATATTGGGAACTTCTGGTGGCTCTGCCTGCAATTATTATACATGGTTTTTATATAACTTTCATTGCTACACCCAAAATTCTATAATTATATGATTGTTATCCAAATACCTTTTACACCTGTTTTAACACATCTGTCTACTGGCCAATCCCATGGTTCCTCAAACGTCCTGTTATGAGGTACCTATGATTCTTCTACATGATGGGTCTGATTCATTATGGAAGCAAAAAAAAATGAGTAACTGTGCACCTTGGCAAAACCATGTTACAATTCCAGGGATGCAAATTAGTTTATTACTTTGCACATAAGGAAAGTACTGGCTGTTTTTCCATGTAGGACACAAATACTTGATAGCTTTATTTTTACACTGACATTTGAAGTTGATCTAGGACATGCCCTACCCCAACTACAAACCTGTCCCCACATTTTAAATGTACGTCCCCCTCCAATCCAACATGGTTTTGCCAAGGTGAAAAGCTACTAATTTGTTTTGCTTTACTTTCGGTAATGAATCAGGCCCAATGTATTTATGTATTTTTTGCTATTTAACTATTTTTTTTGTATTTTAGTTAATATATTGTGAGAAATAATTTAGACTAACCAATGTTTTTATATGAAGAGTGTGTCTGCAATCAATTGATTTTTACCAATTTTATTCATATCCAAATATTTTTTTTTTCAATATATGTCAGATTTAACTATGTTTAAATAAAGAGTTTGATAAATATTAAACATCAGGTTGACTATGTGAGCCACTGATATGTATAGTATATCCGATGTTACATAATAGATTAGAAAGCTGCTCTTTTGATAGAATCCTGTCTTGTTAACTTACTACTTACAGTGCTGGTTCAATGGAAATCTTCAAGATATGTTGCAAGCTATATTATAACCAATTAAACTAAGCTGTTTTAGGAGGATTGAGTTGAGAAATTACAAGGGTATTTTGTTCAAAGCATGAATAGATAAGTAGGATAGTCATGTTCTCGGCATAGACCAATTGTTACCAGATTGTTAGTTGCTTTATTTAGAGTCGGGATTCAATGCTGAACAAGATCTTTAAACATAGAAAACAGAAGCATGTCAAAATCCAGTCTCTAGATAAACCGTAGGAATGCCTATTGTACGGGATGGGTACGCTTCACCAATGAAAAAGCCTTACAAAGAATTTATGAATTTATGAAAAACCGATTGGAAAATCAACAGACCTACAACCAGACGCTGGAGATCTCTGATGGGAGCACCAAGCTGACAGCAAGTGATTCCGATTGGAGAAGTGTTCGGCACTGCAGGCACTTCGGGGTCTCTACATTGGCGCTTTAAATTTCTATTGACAGACGTCGCAATGACGTCACCCTGCAGTGCCGAACACTTGTCCAATCGGAATCAGTTTCTGTCAGCATGGTGCTCCCGTCGGACATCTCCAGCGTTGGGTTAAAAGTAAGTCTGTTTATTTTCAAATCAGTTTTTCATAAATTCTGAATTTCTCTGTAGGGCTTGTCCATGTCGGAGTAGTGGTAAACGTAAAAAAAAATGATTACCAACCCTATTGTACATACTCCCTCCCTCTAGAACAGGGGTGTCCAAATTCAGTCCAAATGGGATAATTACTGATCCAGCCAAATAGAAATCCTGAAACATGACCTGATGACTGAACTTGGACAGCCCTGCTCGAGAATTTAAGCTCTCAAGAGCAATGTTCTCTCCTCCTCATGTCTCATGTTTGTCTCCCTCACACGACTTTGCTGTCCTTTCTTAATCCGAATCATCCACTACCTCAAGCTATTATTTCTAGTTCATGATCACCCATGGAGGTGTTACTAGGCTTAATTGTATCAATGTCACTTATGATCTGTATCTGTCATTATATTTATTGTACTCATGTTTGTCATTGCTGTAAGGTTATTGTTCGGCGCTACAGAATCTGTGGCGCATTATAAATAAACGACGATGATGTTGATCCTTGCGCTAGAAACCAAGCTCTGTGAAATCTTTGGCTATGGGGCACTCCTGAAAACTAGTGTATAGGTAACTTTGCAAAAGGAAAAGTGCTGTAAACCATAGTAACCAATCAGAAAATTGCTTTCAATTTCTTCACTGTTCTAAAGAAATTTCATTTTGAACCGGATCGGTAGCTACGGTCTACAGCACCTGTATCCTGTGCACCAGTTTTCACTAAGGTCCTGTTCCTATGAATTCTTATTTTCTTATAAGTTGAGTCATATTGATCTCAATACTTAATTTATCTATAGGAACACCTCTGGATGTGTTTGGGAAACCAGACTGGTCCACGCTTTCAAGATGCAGTCTTTTTGGAGAAAATCACATTCGAACTTTTGACGGAACGTTCTACGATTTTATCGGAGACTGCAGTTACATGGTGGCTGGGGACTGTCACAAGCGTTCGTTCTCGCTCTTAGGTATGTGTGCACAGACTTATGTCGTCCTATGTTCATGTCTGCATAATATTTATGCATGTATACCCATAAAGAACAAATATTGGTGGTCTCATCGTCTACATGACTCTGGACTGGTGCAACAATAAAACAATTAGGGAGAATTTATAGCTAGACCCTAATATCAGTAACTAGTGGCAGTGATCCCGTGTGCAATGTCCGTTGTGTAAAATATTGATTCAAAAAGTTGCTGTATACAGTATCAGGGGCAAACACAGGATTTGTAGAAGGGGGTTTCCACACCATGCCACCAGTGGGCGTGACCAGCATGCATGGGGGCGTGGCTATAATTTTAGACAGTGCTTGGCTGCTCTCCAACTCTTCCTATCCTCATAATATACATATGCAATGCTGCATGCACTACTGAAATCTAAAACCCTCATGTCTCTGGAGTTATAACTAAAGAACTAAGTTCAGGAATATCTTGCGACGATAACCCAAAGTAAAGTATAATCTGAACACATTGCAGTGTTTACCCAATGTAATTCTCAAGATGTCATTTTTTTACTTACTTTACGTAATAGTAAAGTCCAGATATTTTTTTAGTTCATACTCTTAAATTATTACAATGATTTGCAAATGAGTGCTATTAATTTAATATACTAAAGGTGTTTCTAACCTGAACTGGGTCAGAGAAGTGTCTAGCCTGGGTCCTGAGATCTGTAGTCCCTACTCACTACGGACTACACTTCAGCGCATAAAGAAGATTTTGCAGTTTGCAAATGATCCTTAATGATTGGATTTGTTCTGCACTTTAATCAGCAGCTATTTCATGGATAACAGACTTTATATAGCATCACATTAACAAGAAATGCTTAGAAAAGCTAACGGCAATCTATGAGGATAGCTCAGGTCTCCGTAAATACACGGCACATGTGAATGATTTTAAGATGAACTTACTTTGTCCAGCTGGAATAAAGCCAAAATAAAGACCGCTATTCAATTTCAGGGCCTATTTCACAAAGAGAAGTAGTGATAGAGTAAAAAAACATTGTGCTCTCAGGGGCCTGCAAGACGCTGGGCTACAAAGAGCTCTACCTCCCAAGATGTTAATATTATAATCCATTAAGTCTATTATCTGCTACTTATGGACAGTAAAGGAACCTTATATTATCTTCTTACCTGATGTTCGAAATGAAAATACCTGTTAAGGGGACAAGGACTTAGAGGGATTCTTCACTTTAAGGGCTAGATTTACTAAACTGTGGGTTTGAAAAGTGGAGATGTTGCCTATAGCAACCAATCAGATTCTAGTTATCATTTATTTTTTTCCTTCTACAAAATGATAACTAGAATCTGATTGGTTGCTATAGGCAACATCTCCACTTTGTCAAAGCCGCAGTTTAGTAAATATACCCTCAAAATTCAATCTTACAAAACAATTTCCTTTAGCAAAACAATCACTTAGCAATCCTTAGATGGTACTAACATACCAGGTATCAATACAATACAGTGACCATTATGATACTTGGTAATACTTGGTATCTAGGCTTCCCCATGCAAAATCAGCAACTGAAGGAGTTATTGCCAATGGTAACCCCTTTGATATATAGGTCGAAAGGAAAAACAGTCCTGTAACTGGGGTAAAAGTGCTTTTCACGCTTTAATAAATAGAGCTCATAGTATGTTATATTTAAAGGAAATGGAAAGCCACCAGCCAAATAGCAACATTAATTGTAATTGTCCGGAAAGATCGGTACCAGAGGTCTGTCCCTGATCTAAACGGCTGTCCCAGGCTGGGATGTGACATCACATCATCTGCACCCATCCTGCCCTGTGACTTTCTCTCTAGAAGGTGCTCCTGACCAATCACAATAAATATAGTGATCCAGAGGCTTCCAGTCCTTTTAGCAATGTGTACTTATGGAATACATTATATTTGATGGTACGTATCATTATTTCAGTGGATTACAGACATGGTGAAAAGAAGAGCGTGTCAATGTATCTGGGGGAATATTACGACATTCACTTGTATCTGGATGGGACAGCAGCAGAAGGAGAAAGAAGGTAAGACGTATCGATAAATATCCTATATTCCGAGGTTTGCAGCTTCAACCATTGCAGATAACGTTTCCGTCAAATATTATTATTAATGTGCATATATGAGTAATATTTCTTGCAGCGCCATCTAGTAGGATCATGATGTCATATATGGAATGACAGCAGTCGAGCAAAGACCATGCTCTGTAGAATAGATATTTCATTTTAGCAGGTAGAGATAAGATAAAATGTGATGCAATATTCATCCTTATTTTCTCATTAAAATTTTGGCTTGCCTGTAGGTTCTGCTTCGATGGGCACGGCACCCACCCCAATCTTTTAATACAGTCTCCTACTGCTGCTGGCTTTGCTGCTGTAAGAATTAAGCATTTAGAGTTTGGTGTTAGGGTTCGTTTTAGGGTTAGATCATTGGGTATTTGGCTTTAGCTATACAAACTGCAATCTAAACTCTATAAGTATCCTGGTTTATTTATTAGTGTCCCCTCTACTTGTGTTGTCAGGGTGCCTTCCTCCTGCCTCTCCCACCCCCAACAAAAATGAGGAGAACAAAGTGTTTACACAGAGACATAGACTTTGGCGGCAGATAAGAACCGCTTGGCCCATCTCCTCTGTCCATTTTATAACCTATGGTAACCTCCAACCCTATTTGGTCCTTTAATCTTTGTAAGTAATATCCTTATGTCTATCCCAAGCATGTTTAAATTGCTCTACTGTATTATCCTCTACCACCTCTGATGGGAGGCTATTCCACTTATCCACTACGCTTTCTGTGAAGTAGTTTTTCCTCACATTTCCTCTGACCCTACTCCCCTCCAGTGTCAGTACATGTCCTTGTGTTCTAATACTTCTCTTCCTTTGTAGAATGTTTCCCTCTTGTACCTTGTTATAACCCTTGATATATTGGAACGTTTATATCATATCCCCCCTTTCCCTTCTCTGTTCCAAACTTCCCTTCTCTGCTCTGCTTCATCCTGACAGCCAAGTCTGGGCAAGTAATTCACACCTGATCAGACTAAGACTTGTAACGAAAGTGGATCCCGAATGGACTGGGCCCACAGCCAATCCATTCAGTCCATATAGTGCTGTAACTAGACATTTTAGTGCCCTTGGGCAAGACAGGGCAGCGGCGCCCCCCATCTAAGTGGGAGTGACATTTGCCAAGTGGGTGTGGCCAACCTAATGTGGGGGTGTGGCTAGCACTTTACCGAAAGAATTCTGTTACATGTCTGCGGACCCCAAACATGAGCACAAAAGCATGGGGGAGAAGAAGAAGCCCCTCTGTGAGGTGAGGTACAAGGGGTCTCACAGGCGACCACCGCCTCATTCACCTCCAGCTATTATCTGCTGTCAGTATCACTGATTTACTGATCTCTTCACTGGGGAAATGTCAGATAATATATAAACTTGTCTTATCCATCCCTGATATTAGTTATTGTTACAACTACCTGAACTTTTAGTTTATTTTTCCTCTCAATGTATTTAATTTGTCCCTCCTTCCATTGCTTGCTGTATGTGTTTATTTCTGCCTGCCTCCTTTACATTATCTTATTCCTTTTCATCTGTCTGCTTGTTTAGACCTGTGCATGAGAAATCAATTTACAACATAAAGGGGTCTATAATGTCTCCATCTGTCATAGCACTTCAGAAGTGATGTAGTCCTGTCGACAAAATTGTCTCCACTAATTGATTTTTTCCAAACAATATTTAGTTTAACATGTGTATAACTTTTCTTACACTTAGTGGGATGAGAGAGAGAGAGAGAGAGATTCTTCAGCCTTTTACTTTTGCAGTGGAACACAAGTTTGCGTTCCAAATGCCGAACTTCCTGTCAGTGGAACACACATGCGTTCCACTGCGAAAGTTAAGGGCTGAAGGTACAGAGGCAGGTAGCGGGTGGCTGCTGCACCCCCTTGGGCTTGCGCCCTGGGCGACGGCACCGACCGCACCTGCCTAGTTACGGCTCTGAGTCCATAGCACATCATTTTATGGATTGCAGTGAATCTCCAGTGTTAAAAATACTAGCTATCCTATATATTAGCTATAAACAGCTAATGGCGAGGTCCAGGAATATAATGGGGCACTCTCACCAAAGCACTAGTGCCGGGGGGCACAACTGTCCAAAAGTGGATAACAACTTTAAGTACAGCTGCTCAGCTTTAGAGTTTAGATTAGGGCCTGAATAGCTCAAACTAAATACCCCACTGAGAGGCTGGGAGGCAGATTTTGATAGATGAGCCTACAGTCTTGGAAAAGGATCTATATATATATATATATATATATATATATATATATATATATATGTTACTACAATAAAACTTTGTTACTAAATTATTTCTGGAAACAAATAATGCAGCAAAAGACTCAATTTTTCCCAGACTTTTGAGTAAAGGTTGATACTTCTTAAAGTTATATCTGTTTTTAAGCTATCTTATGCTCTCAAGCACCACCTTTGGGAATCGTATGTTCATCTTTATAGCTGTGACCTTTTTGACTCCATATATTACCTGCTTGGAGCCTATTTGTAACATAATGTTATCTGTTTTTGCGCCGGCCTCACACCTTGCAAAAAGGACAACTATATGGGGCATTTGGCACAATATTGTAGTATGTGTTTCCCCAAAATAGTCTGTTCTAATTTGTTTAACAGAGCACTAAAATTGTCTAGAACAGTGGGTCCCAAACTGTGCACCGTGGCTCCTTTGTGTGTCGTGGCAATCTCCCAGGGGTGCCACGGCCAGAGCCAGTTGTAAGCAAGGTGGGGGACTAATTGGTAATTATTTTGACTTAGGGGTGCCTTGAAAAATTTATGGAGACCCTAAGGGTGCCTCAAACTGAGAAAGTGGGGGTCCACTGGTCTAGAAGATAGATAGAAGTAGCAGCTACAACTAAAGGGGGATTGTAAGGTTTTTTCCCACTATGCACACACACACACACATATATATATATATATATATATATATATATAATATAAATGGTTAGTGGCGTGAGTTAGTCTGTCTGTGTGTGTGTGGAAAATATAAAACCAAGCTGCAGCGCCACCTGCTGGGCGGAGTTATACACTGACCTACTAAATTCTTAGTGTGTGTGGAAAAAAAATTCAGAAAGGGCTGAAATTTGGTATACTAAGATGTTTTTAATTTGTTAATTTCATTTGTTAATTGTTAAAAGTGTTTATAAAGATTTAAAAAAAATATATATATATTTCTTGAAGGAGAAGTGACAGTTGGGAGTGGTTGGTGGTTGCCGGGGGTGACAGTGGGAAGTGGTTGGTGGTTGAGGCCGGGGGTGACAGTGGGGAGTGGTTGGTGGTTGCCGGGGGTGACAGTGGGGAGTGGTTGGTGGTTGCCGGGGGTGACAGTGGGGAGTGGTTGGTGGTTGAGGCCGGGGCTATGGCCCAAATGCATGACAAGAACCTTTTTAACACCTTAAGTAGCTTGATTTGACTAGAATGCATGAGTATCATGCACGGGTTAACTTGTATATATATATATATATATATATATATATATATATATATATATATACATACTGGTGGTTGACAAACCTTCTAGCAACATGTGTGCAAATGTCAGGGAGCAAAAATGACTCTGATAATGTATTGTTTCACTTTGATCTACATTTTAAATAGTGTTTGTTATCTAGTTATTAGAATAATCAGATTATTTGTGCGTCACCATGAAAACTGCTTGTGAACCTTTCAGCCCCGCCAGTAGCCATGTTGGAAGCGGACCAATGATAAACAAGAGAGGGAAGCAGAATGGAATGTTCTGTGTTTTTCGATGTTGAGTGACAAATGTTTTGTTTAATAATTGTCTGCTTTCCTGTTTCTACCAACAGCATTACTCTGCCGTATGCCTCCAACGGGATATTCCTGGAAAATGAGGCTGGTTACCACAAGCTGTCTAGTCAAGAACATGGCATTATGGTGAAGATGGACATCGGTGGAAACGTGCAGATCTTTATCTCCAGCAAATATTTTAACAGGACCTGCGGGCTCTGCGGCAACTTCAATCAGTTCGCGGAAGATGATTTTATGACGCAAGAAGGTAAAATAAACAGCTTAGTTTTGAGCGGGTTTTATTTTTGGGGACATAAAATAAAAGTCTTGTACCTTGAGCTGACCACGGTCAAAGTAACATTTTGAGGCTTAATGAGTAACTTCCTACAATGTTCTTAGGTGTGCTGTTGCCCATAGCAACCAATCAGATTGCAGCTGCCATTTTTGATGGACCATTTGTAACATCTGATTGGTCGATGCAGCATAATTAATCTTAGATAGAAAATTATAGTAGTTTCTATAAGAGCTGGTCGAAGGCACCAATTTCATTAACACCTTTGGCAACAGAAAACCTGGAACCACCCTTGGTCATAGTGGTGACATGGATATTTCAGGCTGCTATAATCGGCAAGTCGCTGACACATAACTACACATTATACAACAACCATGTCGTTATGTGCTCCTGAAAGTATAGGCTGCAAATCCACTCAGTTATTTACACCAGTACAATAGTGCAACAGGGCAGTGAATAATGCTTTTTTGTGATATTGCGTTCCTGTAACTGCCTTGTAGTGCATGAATAAGGGGCTAAATGGAGGTTTTATTATTATTACCATTTATTTATATAGCGCGACTAATTCCGGAGCGCTGTACAGAGAACTCACTCACATCAGTCCCTGCCCCATTGGGGCTTACAGTCTAAATTCCCTAACATACACACAGACAGACAGACTAGGGTCAATTTGTTAGCAGCCAATTAACCTACCAGTATGTTTTTGGAGTGTGGGAGGAAACCTGAGCACCCGGAGGAAACCCACGCAAACACAGGGAGAACATACAAACTCCACACAGATAAGCCCCTTGGTTGGGAATTGAACTCATGACCCCAGTGCTGTGAGGCAGAAGTGCTAACCACTGAGCCATGGTGCTGCCCATGGTTTCTGTGGGGGATGCAAATGTTTTCACCATATAATGGAATATTCCTGACCCCCCCAATCTCCACAAACACTGTTCAAACATGAATGCTGTTTGCTGCACGAGACAATGCTTGGACTCTTCTCTGTCTTAAATGTGTGAATCTATGACATCGCTATGTGTCCTCCCTAAGAACTATATACCAGAAGGCAGACATCTGTGGTTGCATTTAAGACCTTAATTTAATCAGTTCTGAAGACTTAGTGATGGATACATGTTGACATGGATTTAATAGTAACTCTTGTTCTCTGAACTGCCTCAATTTAGGCTACACATTATCGATTTGAGGGGACTTCTCTGCCGTCCTGCTGATCGGGAATTGTGTTCCGATTCCAAGACGATATGCCCTGCTAAAGGATGTCACACGCACCTTTGGCTGGTCCAAACAGCATTGAAATGGTCTTTTTAGGGGAGAGGCAGAGGGTTGGGGGGTGGCATGCCCCAACTTGACATAGTCACGCCCCGTCTAACATGAACCCTTTCTTACTCTTCATTTCGGCCCTAGTTTGAAACCTCCAAAGGTTGGGAGATACGTTAACTGCTCTTTTAGTTATTGTTAGATCCAGCTTCCAATACAATCTATTTTTGATAAAAGCAGACCTATTGGAGTTAAAAGAAAACACTATGGGTTAAAAAACAATATTGAAAATTATTGAAAAAAACGTAAACAAAAAATATATGGCAAGATAGGAAACAATACATCTATTCTAAAATGCTCCAAAAAAAAGCCCCATGTCCAAAGAAACACTTTAAAAGTTACTGTCCGAGTAACTGGCACAGCATGAAAATCATGTTTTTTATAAATGAATTATTAATTACCTCCAGTCATAAAGGGGTTAAGTATTTTAGCAACCAGATAAGTACATGTCTCAGATGGATGGTGATGAGATACAGGAAAGACAGAGCAGACAGAGGAAGTTTAATGTGGTCAAAGGAATAAGGAAGGAGGAAGATGCAGCTTCCTTTAAGTGTCTGCTTCCTAGATGGGTTCAATAGAAGTTAATAAGAAATAATTATGTTCTTTTTTATACATTGAGAATGACACAAGAATTGGATTTCACAAAGTTTGCTACTTCAGTGTTTTAGACCTTTTTGTTAGATATTGCTATGGTATACTGAAGTTACAAGCATTTCATAAGTGTCAAGGCTTTAATTGACAATTACATTAAGTTTATGCAAATAGTCAATATTTGCAGTGTTGCCCCTTCTTTTTGAAGACCTCTACAATTCACTCTGGCATGCTGTCAATCAACTTCTGGGCCACATACTGACTGATGGCCGCCCATTGTTGCCTAATCAGTGCTTGGAGTTTGGCAGAATTTGTTGTTTTTTGTTTGTCCACCCGACTTAAACCAAAATCAGAGTGCCGTCACGGACCTGCACATAGTGTACGGCGGCAGACAGCACGCCTCTGCTGGTGGGAGGGGCCCTCGATCACCCTGACCCCCCCCCCCCCCCCTGGATCTGTCAGTGCCTTGGGCTGGGTCACTGGGCTACCTGCATCATTCCTTTATCCTTTAAAATGTTCCTAATAGCCTGCAGAGCCGAGTCTCACCCACCCCAGGGCTAATATTTACCACTTAGCCCCTGACCCTACATTTAGGAGAATGTTATCATTTTGTAACAAGTTAAAAAATCTTTGGCTTAATTAAATGTAAGTTTTACAAAAGAACGGACAAATGCTTTGTGTATCGTTAAATCTGTATTTGTACCGTGCACGCCCATATGTGTCTATATCTACACTTGCGCCTCCTTACAACTGGAGAGAGAGAACCAGGGAGGGGAGAAGTGGTCTAATGTAGGCCAATAAGAGTATGGGGGGGTTCATGCATATGTGGCTGAAGCAGAAGAGCACAGAGACAGATATAGACCTATCAGGAGCCTGCTAGAGGCTCTGTGCAAATATATACTGATGACAATGACGGTCGTCATCATCATCACCACTGTACATTGATTAATGCACTTCTTATAGTGCTATGTGTTAATACTTTTTTCTTTTAATACAGGCATTTTGGCAGAGAACATTTACGAGTTTGCCAATTCCTGGGCGCTGCAAGGAGGCGATAAGAGATGTAAAAGAATTTACCCACCAAGCAACACCTGTAACATTTCATCCGAAGCAGCAGAGAAGGTCTGTCATTTATTATCCAGTATTTCACTTGTTTATCTGAAATTCCCTTACATGATAAACAAGAATAGAACATATTTCAAAACAACATTGTAAAAATAGTTAATTCCTCTGTTAAACTTGTGCTCAAATGTACGTAATTGTGAAAAAGAAAAAATCTCTGGAGATAAGAAAGATTTTGCAAAGGGAAAAACCAAAAACACCAATTCTGCAAGGTCTTGTTCTCTTTTGAACAACCCCTACTTTTTTCATGGTGTTTAACCCAGTAATACTTCACCAGGCTTCCTACCATTGCATACTTGCAGTTGTCCGTCACAACAGGAGGAACAGCAAGTGTCAAGCACTGAGGTCATTTAAACCTGGCCAAACTGAATGTGGCATCTCATTGGACAAGAGTCACAGCCAATCAAATGTTTACACACCTCCTGCCCAGACTGCTGTGGACAGCCACAACTCTCCAGCATTAGGGGTCAACCACTTTCAAATAATGTTACCAAATATATATTAAATAGGCAATTTGGTTATCTTGCAGCATTGAAAGCACCATGAGTTTACTTGGAAAAGAAAATAAATCATATTTTTTATAATCTAACAATATCCGGATTGCAGCCTCAACCCATCCTAATTGCCACAAATGAATAATGATGAAGGAATGATGTTAGAATTCCCATTTATAATCTTGTTGTATGCGTCTCTAAAACTGGGCTTGATAATAAAACTTCAGAATCCTGCAGAAAGCTTATCATGAACTGTATAAAAAGTAGAAATTAACCATATCATCATCATCATTACCATTTATTTATATAGCACCACTAATTCCGCAGCGCTGTACAGAGATCTCACTCACATTAGTCCATGCCCCACTGGAGCTTGCAGTCTAAATTCTCTAACATACACATACACAGACTATGTTCAATTTGTTAGCAGCCAATTAACCTACCAGTATCTTTTTGGAGTGTGGGAGGAAACCAGAGCACCCGGAGGAAATCCACATAAACACGAGGAGAACATACAAACTCCTCACAGATAAGGCCATGGTCGGGAATTGAACTCATTACCCCAGTGCTGTAAGGCAGAAGTGCTAACCATATGGTATTTTTTTCTTGAATCAGTAATAAAATTTTGTGAATCAATTCACTAAAAGGCCAACTGCTAGGTCAATATCATAAATTTGTTTTTACAAACAGAATGTGGTAGGTTCACTAATCTTTAATCATACCTACAGCCAGGTCGATTCTATACAATAGGTGGTTGCATACAGTGCCATGGCATAGGGGGCACCAAAAACACTGCAGCAACGCCACTCTTTGCTCCCCCCCATTTCATTGATTCACTGGAAGCGCCACACAGCCCTGCGCCACACTGCCAGTCTTAGGGGTAGATTTATCAATCTTCTAAACATGAAAAGTGGAAGTGTTGCCCATAGCAACCAATCCGATTCTAGCTCTCCTTTATCATGTACATTCTAAAAAATGATAGCTAGAATCTGATTGGTTGCTATGGGAAACACCTTTTCCTTTATCCTTTATAGAAGGATTGATAAATGTGTCCCTGAGAGGATCTGAAGGTGCTCCCCCCACCAAGGATCCACACAAGTTAAGGGGAGAGGGGGGCAGCTCCTAAGGGAGTGGGCTCCCTTAAAATAACAAACTGGATGTCTCAGAGTGTGATCTGCAGTAGCTGGATACAAAGCACATTTTGCAAAACTTGGAATACAAATCTCAATTATCTGACTGCAAATAGAATTCTTTGTTTATTAACATCACTTCCAGGAATGCAGATTCTTCTCCTCCTTCCCCCCAACACTTCGTCTTTCTGCTGGGGCTCAGATGCCAGAGAACACAGACAATAAGAACCCTTGATTTTCTTTTTTTGGAAGGATTTGCTGTCCTTTTTTTACCCACTCAGAAGAAATATTTCTTACATAGTTTTAGCAATCTATTTTGCGATTGCAGCAAGTAGGATCCGCCAACGGAGTCTTGATATAACTATCCCGTATTGTTTATTTACCCAGGAAAATATGTTATGTATAATCATTTTATGTAGCTAATTTATTGGCTAATACGGCATGCGTTGGTCCCCTGATATATTCCATTGCCAATCAGTGTTGTTGGGTACATAAAGTGTAACAACATAATATAAAATGCTTTATTTTTTTATGTAGACATTTGCAATTTACTGACTCTCTTGAATCATGACTTTACTATAGACTTATAATCAATCTAAGACTGCAAGAAGCTACTATTTAAGTAACTGATGTTGAGACCACTGATTCTTTTAACCCATTTGGCTCAAGAGATTAAATCGATATCATATCAGTAATGATCAATGGGATATAATAATTGTATTTATAGTTAAATAAACCCGAGTAAAACTCAATAACACTTTCACAGAAAAGTTCCCTGGAATTAAGTGAGATTTCTCGGCAATAAGAGTATCACATTTGTGGGCTAATACACGAATATTACATTTCCATAGAACTGCATTACAATTTATTACTAATGATAATTATATTAACAAGACAAAGCTTGTGAGATTAGTTTAGTCATTTTAATCCTTCCCAGGAAACAAATCTGGGCACTGTTGTTTCATAAGAACTATCTCAATCAACACCGATTGTCTTTGGTTAAACGATTTAAGTGCTTCAAAACCCGGGGCGTATGCTGGGTCATCCAGTTGCCAAACACGGGACAAACATTTTAAAACGTCAACTGAATTTTATTTAAATGCAGCAGATTAATTGGAAATAGTAACACAGGGTTTAAAGCTAAAGATCATAGCATTAATTATATGGAGTTAACAGTCTAAAAACTGATCTATTGACCATAATATTACAAAAAATGATGGTGTAATCCCAGTCAGGGCCATCTTTTCCATTGGGCACGATGGGCAGGTGCCCGGGGGCCCCAAGGGCAAGGGGGCCCCTTAGGCAGGGCTCTTAATTATAATAAATAACCCTGCAAAATAAAAAACCTGCAAAAAAAACCTTCAAGGGTCACAGAGCAAGTACATCTATCTATCTCTATCTCTATATATATCTATATCTATATCTCTATCCCTATACATATATATATATATATATATATATATATATATATATATATATATATATATGTAGGGGCCCCGGTGCACTGCTTTGCCCAGGGGCCCATAATGTTGTTAAGATGGCCCTGATCCCAGTTTTCTGGAGTTAATCTCGTTATAAAATCACCTTATAATTTTGACTGCTGTGATCTTTGAAGTGTAGACTTATGTGACTATGGACTAAGTGATGTTATAAATACCATTTTTAATTTTTCAGAATATGGTCTAGAAGCTTTAATGTTATTATACTAGATGTTCATGATAAACTAAGTTTGCATGAGCTATATTTTAGTTTTTTAAACTTTACGCGCTACTGAAGATTCTTGCAAGAGTGAGTTGACTGGGAGCATGACCCATGAGAATTAGTCAAAAGGGATGTTGGGAATTCCCTAGTTAATTTGCTGCACTAAAGATAATATTTACATATTTGGTAGGTCCTGTGCTCTATTTATAATATTACTTTAGAAAATGGAAAATAACAGTTGTTTAAAAGCATTATTGTAAAATTGATTTGTGATGATTATTTATTTGCATGTGGTTCAAGAAACAGTAACAGATATTTTAAATACGGGAATAGTACAAATAATACACTGTACCAAAAGCTTCTTCTTCTATTTTTTCTTTTTACAAATTGCTGCTCCATAAAAAGAAGATGGTGTTTTGCTTTCGCTAGTGTTAATATTTGCTGAAACATGTTTACCAAAAAAAATTGTGTGATGGCTTGTTTCTTAAAGTGAACTTTGTGCCTGTAAACAGCAGAGGCTGTGTACAGGCAATATTGGTTTAACCGACCCATCTAGCTTTCATTTATTTAGAACATTCTACAAAATGATAACTAGAATCTGATTGGTTGCTATAGGCAACATCTCCACTTTTTCAAACCTGCAGTTTAGTAAATATACCCCTTAATGTAGGGTTAAGATGAAACCAGATGGAGATCATATGAGAAAACTAAAGTTAAAATCTATTTATAAAGTCAGAGTATATTTTAATGCTCTGTCATGCACAGAAATGTATTCAATGTTGTATTCAGTTTAATGAACTATGTGAACATTAAACATGTTATCACTTGTATAAAGGTGTATATCATGCGTTGCCTAACTACATGGTAGAGTGGCATGAAATCGGGTATTTAGTTAGGACTTGCCAGTTGTTGATGAGAAAACAAGATATGAAAACTCACTTTCTTATAGGAAGTGGGGAGCATTAGATTTGCATTTAAAATAATCATTATCCTTTCTGTAATCTCTCTTTCCCTATTTCTGCAGTCCACTTTGTACATTGTCCTCTAATCTGTTCAGAGTAGTGATTCGGTATAATATCACATAGTTGGGGAAGTGTTTGGTGGCATTATGTCGGGGTTGGGGGGGTAGAGAATAACAGTTCCACGTCTGGGTTCGAGATTCAATTGGACCTTTTTGCTTTTCGAATCAAGTAGAATCAAGCAAGCAAGTAACCTACTAGTATTAGTATGTTTTTGGAGTGTGGGAGGAAACCAGAGCACCCGGGGAAAACCCACGCAAACACGGGGAGAACATACAAATCCACACAGATAAGGCCATGGTCGGGAATCGAACTCATGACCCCAGTGCTGTGAAACAGAAGTGCTAACCACTGAGCCACCGTGGACCTATGCTTATTCAGCTTTCATGGTGCCCGCCCACCTCCCGGTCCTTGACACTGTCCCAGGAAAATCAATCAGTGCCTAGGTTCGCAGATGGAAAGAGTGAAACGTCACCAATTTACTAAATTCCTACCTTCATTCATGTAAACTTTTCAGTTTCTCTTCTACAATACTGCTGGTTGTTGCTTCTTTTATAGTTTACATGAATCGTGAGAGTGAGGGGACATTAGAACTGTATTTATTATGTGTGACTTTTGTGTGTTTGAAACCTTTATTTACATTGATTTATAAGTGGCTATAAATCCATTTGTGGGAAGACAAGGGTTCAACGTCCTTCTGCAAAGCAGGGCAGTGTGCCCTCTCTCCCTCTTTCTCCAAATTGCTTTTGCAATCTTGTGGCTCGTTAATGTCCCGTAGTGACACAACTGAGAGCTCAACCTATCAATTCACTAGGATCCAGTGACATCACTGAGGCATAAAGGGTGTTAGTGATGTCTCTGGCTCCTAGTGAATGGATAGGGAACAGGTACACGTCAATGTGACCCTGTGCTAGGCTGATTCATTCACTGCAATGTTACGTTCCTTACCGTAGACGTTCTTGACCCCATCCGACGCTGTGTCTATGACTATACATGCGGAAGTAATACTCTCTATTTTCAGGACCTCATGCAGAGATGTCAATTTCTAAAAACATCCCCTGTGTTCACGAAGTGCCACCAAGAAGTGAATCCAGACCCTTTCATTGCCATCTGTGAGAACGACATGTGTGAGTGCGCCGAGGACATGCACTGCCCATGCCAGACGTTCTTGGAATACGCAAGAACCTGCGCTCAGAAAGGTGTCATTACCAGCGGCTGGCCAATGGAAACCATCTGCAGTAAGTTCAACTCTTTCTAAGCGTACACCTCCTGGGGGAATACACATCCTTGAAGAGCAGAATGAGGGTGCTCACAATATTTACTGATGCTTTAAGTTATGTACAAATATTTTAACATTTTACTTATAAGAATGTACATTCAATGCAAAAAATGGAAATACCTAGGTACTTAAGAGATACCAAGCATAATCAAGGGGTAGGGGGGGTTCCACACAAGTCTCGTATGTTATTTAAGAGAATAACATCCCAACATGGTCAGGGTCATATATAAAAATACTGGACTGCCCTTGTCGCCTATATTTATGGCTAGCCCCCAACCTTCAATCCTTCAAACGCTCAATCAAGACTCTCCTTTTCAAGCTTGCCTATCCTGCCACCTCCTGACCATCTTATCCATCTCCTCCCCTTCCTTCGTCTGCCATCTTCATTTTCTCCCAGTAGCTTCTACTGTTTCTCACGACTCCTCCCTCTAGAATGTAAGTTCTAACGGGTAGGATCCTCTCTACCTATTGTCGGATGTCCATCTGCTGCTCCATGTCTGACTCCCTGGTTCGTCCTAACATGTCTTTGCTGCACTGCGCTACGGAATCTGTGGCAAATTATAAATAAATAAAAATTAATAGAAAGAAGGGTTGGGTGGCAGTTGGCAAGAGATTCAATTACCAAGACAACTCAACTTGCCAATGCTTCATGAGCAACGTTGTCTAATGTGATGTCAGTATACAACTCCAAAGGAGAAACATCAACATCAAAGAGCAACTGTGGTCGGAAGCACATACTCCAGGATTGTGAGATTCGTGCATTCAAAGTGCAAAGCAAAACCGATGTCATCTGGATCTCCTGCCTTTGTCTTTTGGGTTAGCACATCGGTCACGGCTCTTCCATTTGAATGTAGACTATTTCTCTAGATAGTTAGCAGAGCCGGGCTTCTGCCGTGGGTGGTGAGGATTCCCATTCTGTAACAGGGGAGGAATTTCAAAGGATGTTACTAGTTAATAATTATGTCTCTGTTTGGAGGTAGGGGTAAAGTCTGGTACTCCCTATAAGAGGCTCTTTGTTTGATTTCTCTAATAGACTAAGGCAGGTCTGATTCTTGTCAATGCATAACCCTGTGTGTTGTGCTTTAAATACAGTGGAATCCTGTATATACTTGTTTTGTGCTAATAAGGAAACAAAACTCACTTCCATAACTCCATCCTTTTGATTTCTCCATGTTTAAACTATATCTTCCCAGTATTGCATTAAGCAGGGATATCACTGCGCCTGCTGTAAGTTTCTTTAAAACTCTCTGCTGCAGTAATCCACTACAACATACAAATACAAAGTCTCCTCGTTCCATGTGGACTGGTCTGAGCCTGAAACTTTGACATGTACGTCCTGGGATTTCTCAAATCATCAATGGTCTTTTCCTGTTTCTCCTTGGATTTGCTTGACATGTTTGACAATTTGCTGTAAACTTTTCAATGTCCTCATTTCTGTGTGGCCAGAACACTGAGCAGCTTGTACATCTTTTAGTAACTACCGATTCCAGGTAACCATCATCATCAACACTGTTTATTATTTATATAGCGCCACTAATTCCGCAGCGCTGTACAGAGAACTCACTCACACCAGTCCCTGCCCCATTGGAGCTTACAGACTAAATTCCCTAACATATACGTATATAACAGACTAGGGTCAATTGAATAGCAGACAATTAACCTTCCAGTATGCTTTTGGAGTGTGGGAGGAAACCAGAGCACCAGGAGGAAAGCCACACAAACATGGGAAAAACATACAAACTCCACACAGATAAGGCCATGTTCGGGAATCAAACTCATGACCGCAGTGCTGTGTGGCAGAAGTGCTAACCACTGAGCCACCGTGAGGCAGAAGTGCTAACAACCCCTTACCCTCTTTATGATAAACACACTTGAACTTCTGAACTCTCTTTGATATTAAAGAAACTTAATATTGTTCCTGTTTGTAAGGTTATGAATTCTTGGGTTGACTCACAGGCTTTCTGAGTGTGAGGGTCCCACATCCATTCTGTGTCTTTATGAGTTAAGTTCACAAGGAAACATTGGCTTGTAGTAATCCCTTAGAAGTCTACTCGGATCTGAGCATGGTCTGGGGGTATCTGGGTATGGTTTAGCTGGATCATGGAAGAGGATTATTTATGCCTCGAGTTTGCTTTTTAAAAAGTTGTAAGTTACATTCAAATATATTATACCACCAGACACTTTTTTGTATGTTCTTATTAAAATGATCTTTAATTTGTCTTGTGTAGAACCAGAGTGTCCACATGGGATGGAGTACAATGAGTGCGTGTCTCCGTGTGTTAAAACTTGCCAGAGCCTCAATATCAATGAGGTTTGTCCGGAGCAGTGTACCGATGGCTGTAGCTGTCCTGGTAAGTCATCATCAACGCCGATAGTCCCTTCTTGAGTCCACGTACGACTTGGCCAATTGTGCCTCTTACAAAATAAGTGAAGAGTGCAAATATATTGTAACTATGTAGTGCTAGAAAACAAAATGATGTACACTCACTCACTATAATGTCCCAAACGTAAGATTTACTCTGTACAAAACATCAGAAAATGTTGCTTTATGCTTTATACGCTATTAATAATAGCATAATATAAGCTAACATCATGGATGTGGCTGTATTTGTACTGTGACACTGTATGTTGCTTATACAAATCATCTTGGATCACTTTTAAATTATATAATTTGGACATACGTCAGCCTGTTATATGTAGTCGTAGAAGAGAAACAGATTGAGTTCCAACAAATAGTCTCTATTGCCTTTGGCTAAGCAAATTAATGAACTACAAGATTAAAGGAAAACTTGATCCAAACATAATTATTTTTAAAGCCTAATGTGTGAGTATTTATGTCCTACCCCATTTTTTTGTCACTGTGCCCTTCCTGCATTTGGCTGGTGCCCCTGGGAACCAGATGCCTGTAATCAGCTTCTTGTACTTCAGCTAAGATCATTTTTTTTATATTTTTAGATAAGTGGTCTCTGCTCACCCCCCTTTCCCCCTCCTAATTCCCACCAGCTCATTATGCAGACATCGAATGATGTGCCTAAAATATATTTTCTAACTATTAAAATTATTATTATTATTTTTGTTTTTGTGTCACACCAGGATGGCAGAATACATTTTGTGCTGCAATATTGATTTTTGTTGTCCATTTACACATTTTGTACACCCAACTAACAACACTATTTATGATAGTGTAAAAAAATGAAATGTGGCACCTGAGCCGCATTATGGGTGGGGAAAAGTGGCGGCACAGACCAATAGCTTCCTATTGGTTTGAGGGGTCATGTGCCCCCAAAGGCTGCACACACAATACCGTCTTTTGCCAAGATGGAGCTGTACCAGGCCCGAGCTAGCTCTTGGTGGCTGTGGTGATAGATGATGGTACATTTTAAATGTAACAGACAGGTATTTCTAACACTAATTATGTAGGGATATTAATTGTTCATTTTTTTTTGTTTGCTGCACAGAGGGAAAGGTTCTTGATGGGCATAAGTGTATTGATGTCTCCGAGTGCTCATGCTTTCATTCTGGTCAACGATACCCTGTGGATGCCACAATAACCAGAGATTGTAATACCTGGTAGGTGATCTGCTTTCGTTTCTCTGTTATACAGCTACCCTATACATTGAACATTGAAATGTATGGGGTACTCACCCATATTTCTCGATGCTCAAATACATTGTGGGACTCATTTATCAACATGTCAAAAAAGGAAGCCCTATACTGAATTATGTGTACTGGTTCCTTAGCGCATGCATGGGTGCACACCAACTTCACACTTTTGAGATCTGCCCCAGTACAATCACACTGCTGCTAACTTTGTAGGGTTGTACGTTGGAAATAGTAAAAAGGTCAATTCAAGGTCCTGCCTACTAGGATATTAGAACCACCCCTTTAGTCATTTAAATATTTAATTTTTTTCCTAAAATACTGCTCAGTCCAGCCTGTTTCTGTTTTAAATTATTGATGAGAGCATACCTCCTAACCCTCCCAATTTCAGTGACAGCGCTCATTTTAGTGTCCTGTTGTCCCACGGGTGGGAATGTTGGATGAAGAGCGGTATGAAGAAACAGTTTACAGCGCTAGGCAGCCCTCTGGGGGTGTGGCCACCTCGTCACCATGTGACCACGCCCTCTGGAGGGATGTGAGAGTTACCAGTCATTGGGACTGTCTCCACCATACATTTGAATGTTTGTATCACTTCGGTAGAACTGTGCCTGTAAGGGCATTTTCAAATATAAAATGTGGCTGGAAAGTACAAATGGAGTCCAAACTCAAAGTACAGACAGAGGACTCATCCTCACCTCCTCCAAGCAAGTGTAAAAATCAGGTCGTCCGGTGTGTGGACTAAACTCTGCAACCACTCACTAAATATCTTATCACACAACACAAAATCTTGTTGTTGCATGTGGATGTAGTACAAGGAACAAGTTCAGAAATTGTGTCCTATGTCCATGTATTGATGCCTATGGAGGTGCCCATTTTCATGGAGACCAAGATTTAATCAAAGACTGACAGGTAAGACAACATGACTTCAGTAATGGAGACAGAAATGTAAAAAACAGTTCAGTCTCTAGAGATTCATTAGCTGCTTTTCTTTAACGCAGAGTTGCCTACTTTCCCGAGACTCCCACATTTCTGGAAGACCTCCCGGGGTCCCGGGAGAGCAGGGCAACCTCCCGGTTCTCGCCCCCACAATAGATAAGTGGTGGGGTGGGGCTTAATGACGCAAATATTGTATCATCTTAGCCCCACCCCCTGCTGTAGTTGGCCAAAATTGTGACAATTGTTTAGGGGGCGGTGCCAAAATTATGCAATTCATCAAGCCCGCCTCCCTCGGGATCTCCCTGATGCCAACGAGGAAAAGTTGTCAAGTATGAACAAGAGTGAGCCTTGTGTGTATAATGAAATATAGTAGTGTGGACATGGGTACAGATGCTTCACATCCAGTATAAGTACAGGCACAGCACTGCCGCATGTCCCCAGGTTATATATGTTTCTGTTACTACGCAACAAGTGCAGGGAATAGGTAACAAAAGCCCAGAGGTGAAATCAGCAGCTAGAAAGGATTTTTGCTGCTCTATTACAAGCAACGTCCTCGAGTTGCTTATTTTGGGAAAACCCTGCATTAAAATCAAGTCAAACAGTTATGGAACCTCCCGTTTCTGTCAATAAAGGAGAAATAGCAGTCTGAGCCGTGGTCAGAAGGCCGAGCAGCAGTGACATTACTAGAGATGCTCAGGCTCGGTTCCTCGAGAATTGAACACACCCGAACTTAGGGGATCCGAGTACCGAGCTGAGCCAGCTCGGTACTGTCACGCGCCCTCGGAATAAAAAACGAGGAAAAACATCATTGTTACGTTGTGGGATCTTGCAAGTTTTGAATTCATTTTTAAGATCCAACATAGCGGGGGGTGGGAGGGAGGGAGGGCCCCCATTTATCTTTTTGCCACCGCTGTGTGCCAGTGTGTCCTAGATGTGCTAGGAGCTGCCGTGTGTTTGTGTCATTGCTCTGTCGCTTACCATCCAGCTGCAGTATTTGTCCAAAAATGTATTAAATAATATTGTGACCTGTGAGGTGGTCAAAATTGACTGCAAATGACTTTAAATTAGTGTTATTGAGGTTAATAATAATGCAGCGCAGTGGCTCAGTGGTTAGCACTTCTGTCTTACAGCACTGGGGTCATGAGTTCAATTCCCGACCATGGCCTTATCTGTGTGGAGTTTGTATGCTCTCCCTGTGTTTGCGTGGGTTTCCTCCAGGTGCTCCGGTTTCCTCCCACACTCCAAAAACATACTAGTAGGTTAATTGGCTGCTATAATAAAAATTACCATAGTCTCTCTCTCTCTCTCTGTCTGTTTGTGTATATTAGGGAATTTAGACTGTAAGCTCCAATGGGGCAGGGACTGATGTGCATGAGTTCTCTGTACAGCGCTGCGGAATCAGTGGCGCTATATAAATGATGACGATGATAAATGCAGGGGGGTAAAAGAGAAAAATTATGTGATTTTAGCATATTTTAGGATTTTTTCTAAAAAATCCAAAACCAAGACCAAAACCAAAACAAATGAGGGTGGTTTTGCCAAAACCAAAACACGAAGCTAATCCAGATCGAAAACCAAAACCCAAACCAGTTCACAGGGGTCAGTGAGCATCTTTAGAAATGACCATGGGTGCAGAGTGTTCGACCGTCACAGGGTCCGGCACAGCCGCCATTTTCCCCCAGGGCCCTGCAACGGCCCCCACTGCACACAATAGTTCTGCCACCTTGTGCAGGGTGCAAGTCTTCCCGAGGCGCCCTCTCTACCCTGAAAATAGGAGAGTGTAGTCTACTTCCGAGCGGGGAAGCCTATTTAACAAGGATTGACGCAGTTCATGTTTTGCCGCAATCCTCCTTACGCTTTGGCGATAGCAAACGATATTGAACAAAAAAAATGCATTTTTTAAATAAAGCATTTTTTTTTTAAAGCGGAATCCTTGCAAAATAATTATTTATTTAAATATTTTTAAAATATATATATATATATATATATATATATATATATATATATTATTACTGTTTTTTGCAAGTGTAACTGGAATTCCAAATGCAGATACACCCAGACTGGCTGTCATAGACTACTGTTACCGCTGTCAGCCAGTATCACCGGCCAACTATCACTACTCCAGCGATATTTGTCGATAGGAGGTTTTCGATCACAGCAATAAGGAAACCAACACTATCACCGCTTTTAAGTAAATAGACCCCTTTGGGTATCTACCATACAAACCAAATAAGCACCTGCCTGCAGCAGTCCTGCACCATTTCATATTATTGTACTTAGCTTTTTTCTTTTTAATTTTCTTTTATACATAGGAGTCTATTTATGACCCATTGCATGCTCACGTTAATTATCAGTTCTTATCACAATGGTAAGAAATGAATTAACGAGATAATTCGAAATTGGTTAGCCGGACAGCGGCCCAGATAGGAGTCTATCCTGATGATATAATCTATAGCAATCAGCACGATGACTGCTGAGGGGGGATCCAAAGATCTCTGGCATCCTCCTTACTTTAAAATGCTTTAACCCCCCCCCCCCCCCAAAAAAAAGGCAGTTTTTGGGGGATTTAAGGATTTAAGTCTCTTCAGAGGTTCATAAATAGGCCCCATGATCTTTATTGACCACCTCTATTTGCCAGTAGCAATAATGGAGGATGACGTGTTATGTAGAAGGGCATGAATGAATGTCACTCCACATTGGACTATTGCAATTCCCTCCTTACTGGTCTTCCCCAAAACAGACTCAACCCCCTACAATATATTTTGCACGCTGCGGCAAAATTGATTTTCCTTGCAAATAGTTAGTCCTCTGCTGAATCACTCTGTATGTCTCTACACTGGTTGCCTGTTTTCTACCGAATCCAATATAAAATACTTTTACTAACCTACAAGGCCATCAACAAAGCTGCACCAACATACATCCCCTCTCTTGTCTCAAAATATCTCCCAACTCGGCAACTCCGTTCTGCACCAGATCTGCGTCTCTCATCCACTCTCATCACATCCTCCCATTCCCAGTTACAGGACTTTATTTGGGCTGCACCCACTCTATGGAATTATCTCCCTCGCACAATAAGACTCTCCTCTGGTCTACAAACTTTCAAGCGTTCTCTGAAAACCTACCTCTTCAGACAAGTTTATAATATTCCTCAACCACTCTCTTAACCTCACTACCTTACCCTATTACCACCCGTTACACAATTTCACACAAGACAACTACCCCTGACCAACATTGTTGTGTGACAGGATCATTTAGCTTATGAGTCACTTTTACCTTTGCAGCCTGGCTGGGCCGAAATGCAAAATGTAGACTTAGCCTTAGCCTCATGTGTCTAACTCCCATTGTCCCATAGATTGTAAGCTTGCCAGCAGGTCCTTCTCACCTCTTTGTCTGTTTTACCCAGTTTGTTTATTAGTTTACTATGTTTGTCCCCAATTGTAAAGCGCTACGGAATATGTTGGCGCTATATAAATAAATGATGATGATGATTGGAAAAGTTTGCAATTACATTTTGCTATTTGAAAGCCCACCATTCTCCAACAAATGCCCATTTTATGGACACAACCACTCCTCCTCCCACTAGGTCACCTACCTGGGCGACTATATGCCCTCAGTCCAATTCCTTCCCTCTTTCATCCTTCTGTGGCACATGTCCACCTAGTTCCCAAACCCCACTTCTAAAAATGTCCCCCAGTCTCACCTAGACTGATGGCTTGACAAGTTTGAAAGGCTGAACAATTGCGTAGCAGCGCTCATTCTGTGGATGTATAGGCAGTCATTTAAAATGTTCCTGTAACCTACACATTGTGGAGGCAGCCATTTTGTGTGGTTCGAACCAATACCCAGCCTGTTTATTCATTTGGAGCTAATGAAATCACTGAAACATCATCACTACTGAATAACTAGGACACACATTCATGAAATTTTGTTCAGACCACAAAGTTGTTGAGAGAAGGCAATGGTTACATGATACACGTGTCGGTACAGTCAGACTAAACGACATATAAGCTAGTCCTCCATAATGACTCACTGAAACAACAACAAACATATTTCTCTCACATTACAATTATCCCCGAAGGTATTTGAAAATCCCATTGAGAAAACCACCAGCTAATTAGAGTGTACAAAGAAATTTTAAAAGCAAATAGGAATAAATGTTTGTTTTTTTCTACATGTATAATAAATTCCTTAGGGGAACATGGATTAAAGTAAACTAAACATCTCTCCAGTCTTAATAACAATGTATTTGAAGCAATATGCATGTCATACTATCTAATCTAACCTGCCTGATCAACGCTTACAGCTGAACATATGTGTTTGGAATAATATAATAACCCATAGGCAAACAGAGGGGGGTTTCCCGATGCCTGGAAACCCCCTCCAAGGCTGGGGCACAGTATAATTGAGGTGTCTGGACCCTGCTCCCACTTCACACTGCTCTGCTTGAAAAGGGAGAGCTGCATGCACCTAACAGTAGTGCATGCAGCACTGCCCATGTATATTATGGGGATAGGAAGAGTTGGAGAGCAGCCAAGCGCTGTTTAAAATTATAGCCACGCCCCCATGCATGTTGGTCACGCCCACTGGCGACATGGTGTGGAAACCCCCCTCTACAAATCCTGCGTTTGCCCCTGTAACCTATACATGTTTCTTTAGTAGAGCAATCAAGCATAACAATTATGCAACATTTTTGCAAAAAGTATATATAAAATATGCAGATTTAACATTTTTAAAGTACCTAAAAGGCCCATATATAATGGTATGTAGGTCCAGGTATTAATATTGATGCAGGTGAGTAGTGAAAGCTTGTTTATGACATTTATAGAAGTGGTGGAACATTTTATTTCGGGAGGTGAAAGTTGCCGGTACTATTCTTACCTAGTACTGTGTTCTTATAAATGTGTCCCATGTTATCTTTAGAATTACCAACGTTTCAGACCAATGAGTCTTTACAATCTCTTTTTTTTTGTTTATTTAGTTCCTGCAGAAACGGGCTTTGGGATTGCAGCAGTGAGGATTGTCCCGGTAAGTAAATACGCAGATATTAACAAAAAAAA
The DNA here is from genome assembly GCF_038048845.1 of Mixophyes fleayi. Classification (NCBI taxonomy): domain Eukaryota; kingdom Metazoa; phylum Chordata; class Amphibia; order Anura; family Limnodynastidae; genus Mixophyes; species Mixophyes fleayi. Next base: position 324,103,998 of record NC_134405.1, on the reverse strand, counting down.
AAACGATGGTGTTGCCCACAGCAAGCATTCATATTTTATTCATATATATGTCTGTATATATAATTTTTGTGGTTTTAGAAAACGAAAGCAAACATCTGATTGCTTTTAATGGACATCCATGTGAAGGGGTGGGATGCATAGGCAAACCTAGGGGGGGTCCCCTAGTGCATGGAAACCCCCCTCCAAGCCTGGGGCACTGTATAATTGAGTTGGCTGGACCCTGCCCCCGCTTCACACAGCTCTGCTCGAAAAGAGAGAGCTGCATGCACCAGTAGTGCATGCAGCATTGCCCATGTAAATTATAGGGATAGGATGGAGAGCAGCCAAGCACTGTTTAAAATTATAGCCACACCCCCATGCATGCTGGTTACACCCACTGGTGGAGTGGTGTGGAAACCCCCTTCTACAAATCCCGTGTTTGCCCCCGGACTGGCAAATTTTAGCCTTAGGGGCACGACTCGACTCAGCAGCCTATTAGGAACATTTTAAAGGAAAAAAAATGCTGGTGGTCCAGTGACCCAGCCCAGGGTAGCCCACTATGAGACCAGCATGGGGAGCGGATGACCCCCCCCCCAACACAGTCTACCCATGTTCATGTAAGTCACCTACTGTGTTACAATATTTTACAAAATTCTACTACACTTTCCTAATGATGCCATTAAACTATGTATCCAGCATAAGTAGCTATTGACTTAATTAGCGTGAGGTCATGACATCTAGTGAATTGCTAAATATTGTGAATACCAACTACAAATTAAAAAAAGATTCTAAATTTTTAGAGAGTAATTTTGTAGCACTATCTCAATTCTCTATCCCATAAAAATGATTGGTTTTGTATTACGGGATGAATATATCATGTCTTGTTTTAATATTACCTCATTTATAATAATAATAATAATAACATTATTATTAGTAACCTTTATACTAGTAGTAATTATAATAAGTGTGATGTGCAAAGGGAAATGTTTGTGGCCTATAGAGGTAAAGTTCATTTAGATCTAATTGCCCACGTTGATTAGTACAGTGTTACTTTTTTTTGAAGATTAGACTCCCAGGGGTATATTTACTAAACTGCAGTTTTGAAAAAGTGGAGATGTTGCCTATAGCAACCAATCGGATTCTAGCTTTCATTTATTTAGTGCATTATAGAAAATGATAGCTAGAATCTGATTGGTTGTTATAGGCAACATCTCCACTTTTTCAAACCCTCAGTTTAGTAAATATAGCCCCAAATGTCAATGTACCATGATTTTTGTATCCCGGGTGTCAGTTGGGACTGTAAAATAGGTGGCTACCGATAGACTGTATTGCTTATCTGACAATCAGGGGACCTCAAAAGAAGGTTCTGGACCCCCACGTCCTGACCCACACGTAGCTCACCTGTAGATTAATGCACGGGCAACAAACGGATGATCGGATTCGATTGTTATGAGAAAGAGAGCTAAAAGAAAAGATACAGTCGCTGTGAAATAATAGTTTAACTAGTTTGAATAAATCAAGGGAACACAGTAACATCATATTTAGTGACCCCTTGAGAGGGATCAGTATTCCTAAATTAGGCACCAGTCTCAGCAATGGGCTCAGCTCAATCTTTGGTTCATCTGAATAATTTACTTTGACGCCTACATCATCCCTATTCTAAAGAGGCCTACATAAGAGCGGACATCCACAGACATTACCAGATAATGTCGCTGTGCTAAATGCTCATGTTTCCATGTGTTTATTTGTGAGACTGTAGGGAGTTCAGTTCCTAATGCACCTCCCAACTTTAGGATTTGAAAAATCAGAAAACTTTAGGTCATGACTCATGACCCCATTCTATCCAGTTGGATCTACCAAGGACACAACCCGATTGGGTGACCCCACAAATCATTTGCCTCTCACTCCTTTCCACCAGGGAAATCAGAACTGTCCCTTAAAAAACAGGACAATTGAAGAACATAATACAGAAAAAAATATGTAAAACTGGTAAGGGTAGATAAATAATCATCATCATTATCTATTTATATAGCTCCACTAATTCCGCAGCGCTGTACAAAGAACTCATTCACATCAGTCCCTGCCCCATTGGGGCTTACAGTCTAAATTCCCTAAAACAGACACACAGACTAGGGTCAATTTGTTACCAGTATGTTTTTTGGAGTGTGGGAGGAAACCCACGCAAAAACGGGGAGAACATACAAACTCCTCACAGACAAGGCCATGGTCAGGAATTGAACTCATGACCCCAGTACTGTAAGGCAGAAGTGCTAATCACTGAGCCACTGTGCTGCCTTAAAAAATAACTTATGATCTACAATATGTGCAAAATATGTAGTATTCAAATAAAGGTCTGAGTCAGTTTTGCTAGGCCTGAACCTTCCCTGCTCTGGATAATTTTTATTTCTGTTAAATCCACTGGATTAGTGTCTCATGTAAGGGCAGCAACATTTACCTCACCTGACCTAGTGATGCTTATCTTACTCTAACAATAATGAAACAAACGAGAGCAAGACGAGTTTCCATTTAATTTTCTGTTTGAGTTATAAAGTAGTTTCAGTGTAATGTAAGACGCACGTTTGTAATGATAAACGTGTGTGTGTATTAAATTTTCCACTATTTCACAGCGAATGTTTCCACGTAAAATGCCAAATCCCCTGAGGGTGTTTTTAGCTTTGATGCATTGTTAAGAATGACACACCTTAAATTAACTTTTTTTTTTAATGCAATTTATTGTTCATACATTACAAAGACATAAAGATACGCCAACCCACCGATAGAATAATAAAACACATTTTAAGATTTTGATCCCTGTCCCGGTGGAATGTATCCTAAACCGTGGAAAGAAATGGGGGCACCAGCAGACGACCCACATCCGGCACGGGAAGAACATACAAACTCCACGCTGTTGGCACGCATTTTTATTTTTATGGAACTTAAGTCCAAATGGCAGCGATTATTTGTACCTTTTTGATTTTTAGAACTTAAGGGATAATAGGTTTTTTTAATTCATTTTTATGTTCTCAATCCTTCTTGTTTAGGGGAATGTTTCGTCACCGGACAGGCCCACTTCAAAAGTTTTGACAACAAGCATTTCACCTTCAGCGGGATCTGTCATTACTTGCTTGCGAAAGACATGACGGACAATGTGTTTTCCGTGGCTATAGAGACCGTACAGGTAACACATCTCCTGTGTTTTTTGTTCTAGAAGAAAAGAATAAGTTATTTTTCAATAAATTGAACTTGGGGGACCTTTGACTTTTTTCAGCCTTGCTAATATTCATCATCATCAGCTATTTATATAGCGCTACAAATTCCGCAGCGCTGTACAGAGAACTCACTTACATCAGTCCCTGCTCCTTAGGAGCTTACAATATAAATTCCCTAACACACACACGGGTCAATTTAATAGCAGCCAATTAACCTACCAGTTTGTTTTTTTGGAAAGTGGGAGGAAACCGGAGCACCCGGAGGAAACCCACGCAAACACGGGGAGAACATACAAACTCCAGACAGATAAGACCATGGTCGGGAATCGAACTCATGACCCCAGTGCTGTGAGGCAGAAGTGCTAACCACTAAGCCACCTAATATTGACGTTATTTGAACAAAATATCTGAAAATAGCAGATAAGGAGCAGTCTGGCTGGCTACTGAGCAATACCGGGTCCTGCTCCTCCCTCCAACACCTCACTTGCCCTTGATGCCCCTTCCTTGCTCTTAGAAGAGCGGAACGGAGACCTCTTCAGAAGTCTGGATGCTCAGAAGAGGTCTGCGGCACTCCTCAACTGAGAGCGAGAATGACATCGCTGTACACTTACCCAAACTTTGCTATGGCACCCAATAAGTCCTTATTCTGCCCCTGTAGGGGTGCGGGCGGGTAGGGGATTTCGATCTTTTTATAACACATGGACCCTTCTTGGAAAACCATGACACAATAATTATACTCTAAGGTTACCGTTTGTCATTTAAATAATTAATTTTATTCCAATACCGTTCATTGAACAATGGAACTAGTATCGAGGAGCAAAGATGTACTTCCTTTGTAATAGTGTTTGATATAATTCATTGCAGTTGACAGTAATTGTTGACACTGCACCAGAGATTGAACTAGAATACACAAAGCTATTTATAAGACATTTGATATATGTAGCTGTGTAGTCTGGGATTAATCTGTAGGCGTAGTGTATATAACTAAACATTACAGATTATTGGAGATTCTAGTGAATATAGCGCCAAGGTGGCAGAACGCACTGTTATTGTATTCTCTGCCATAGCTCAGTGATGTAACTGTTTACATATCACAGTCGGATGCCAGATCAAAGTGATACATGTTTTACGTCAGGAATGTCACAGTTATAGAAGCTGTCCAAAGTCTATATCACTGATGTAGAATGTTAAAGTAGCAATCCCACATAGACGTTTCTTTTCTTTTAATAGCAACTTAAATACCTTTTAAGCATACATCTGATTTCTTAGCTATCATCCTACTAATTATTATCTCCTTTTCAAAAGCTCTCTGTTTGACAAATAAACATGGCTGCCAGACACAGACACAGTCAGCCTGCTACACAGACACAGGCTCACAGCTCTCAGCATGTCATGGTGATGTACAGGGGGGGAAGAGGTGGATGTCACAATGCAGTGAGAGCTCAGAGGGGTGTAAGCCTCTCTATCCTCTATTTTATTTTGCGTCAATGAGAGTATATAAATTAGATTCAAGGGACAGTAGGTGCATTTAGGGGGTGTTATTTGATTAGCCCGGGGGTGGAGGAACATTTTCACCCTATGATAGGACACCCCAATGTCCCCTCACTCTTAAGATTAATTAAAGACAGGGGATGAGTCAGGCCGTGTTTTAGGAGAAAAATAAAATAGTTGAAACTAATGGAGAGAGCGGTTCTACAACATACTTGCCTACTCTCCCGAAATTCCCGGGACGCAACAACATCACCACGCCCCCTCCTACCCCCCTGTCACATGACTTCTGAGTTTTGAAAGTTGGCTTGTATGTTCTACAATAGTTGTAGGAAGGTCTGACGGGCTTTTATTCATATTTGCCAACTTTCCCTCATTGGCTTCAGGGAGATCCCGGGAGAGGTGGGCGTGCGGGGGCGGAACTTGATGAATCGCATCATTTTTGCATCTGCCCCGTAAATGATTGTCACAATTTTGCCCAATTACAGCAGGGGGTGGGGCTAAGATGATGCCATATTTGCATCAATAAGCCTCCCCCCGCCACTTATCTATTGCTGGGGCGAGAACCGGGAGGTTGCCCTGTTCTCCCGGGAGTCCGGGAGGTCTCCCAGAAATGCGGTAGTCTCCCGTAGAGTAGGCAACTATGCGTTAAAGAAAAGCAGCTAATGAATCCTAGAATCTGAAGTACTTTTACATTTCTGTCTCCATTACTGAAGTCATGTTGTCTTACCTGTCAGTGTTTGATTAAATCTTGGTCTCCATGAAAATGGCCACCTCCATAGGCATCAATACATGGACATAGAACACAATTTCTGAACTGTGTCATCATGCCACAGATGGTGAAGCCAACCACGTCTTGTACTGGCTCAGCATCAGGGAGAATGCCAGACTCTTCAGGGAGTGAGGGAGATCACCCCTATTTCAGGGAGTCTCCCTGACATTCAGGGAGAGTTGGCAAGTATGACTAAAGTGTGACCCAGAAAATCATGCAGTAAGGGTAATTCAGGTTATGCCTTTATGTGATGTTTACTGATAGTTCCTTAACTTAGCAATGTCAGGCCTGAAAATAGTGATCATTATATAACATTGAGGATCACAGTGTCAGTACTCAGGGGCTTTGATGGAGAGACCCTAGAAGTCACTTGATTCTGATCATTCCTGGTCCATCTGGCTTTTACAGTCAATCCAGTGATTATACAGTACTCATAGTAATACATAGATTTTTTAAAAGACCACCTTAGCTGCCTTCACCTTCTGATGAGCACAGTGCAGGTCAATGTACCGCAAACAGGTTCACAGCTACCCATGACAGCAGACTCTAAAGAGCTACAAGGGAAGGAAGGAAAGAGAGAGAGAGGGAGGGTGACAAAAACAACAACCAGCTGCTATGTGCTAACATTCCATCTGATAGGTATCTGAATGCTGTATGCACAGCTCCCTCTTGTGTCCTTCAGCAGTATTACAAAATTACTATATTAATGAAATACCATTGTGAATTTAGTTTTTTTTTCTTTAAAAGTCTGAGGTGCATGTTTTCAGTCACCCAGAGTAAAAAAAAAGGATATTACACACAAATAGTGCCTAAGATACAGTCATTCAGGTCTTTTCTAAAAGCGGAAAAGGCTCCACCAACCCCGATCACCTAGGGTAAAAGTCTTTTATGGGGACAAGTCTCCCCTTTCACCACAAGACTATGGGGAGTTCCAAATTCTCTGAGCCCAAAACCTTTGGTTCTCCCTGAACTGCGGAATGGTGGCAAGTGGGAACCAAAGCATTCAGCCTAGATCTTCAGGGACAGGGCCGAGTCTGATCTTGTTTTGGAGTAGCTTATATGTATATTGTCCCAAGTGTGCTAGGAAATATCTCCTCTCGATGTGTTGTGAGGCTGCCCCCATAACAATTTACATGCTGACCAGAACAAGTTACCCTGCACTGAAGAGACCAGACAAGGCTGAGGCAGGCTGGTTGCATGTTACCATAAGACCAGGTAGTGGGTGGGCCATTGACTTAAAAGGGATGTTATTTGCATTAGTCTATCCTCCTTTAGGTATGGCTTTTTGGTTGGAAACTCATCCACACTGTTATGATTCCTAGTGTATTCACGAAGAGCAACGGAAGTATTAAGCAAAGTGTCTTTATTCAGGAAATATATAAGCAAAGATAACTCAAATCCACGGATAAGAACAGGTTCCAAAAGAGACTATAGTAAAATGGCAGGAACAGGTATTATAAGTTTACCCCAGTCCAGAAGGCACAAGGCTGTCCAGGGAAGCAGACAGAGTCCAGGAGTCAAGCAGAGATCAGACAAACACAATCCAAATAGCCAGGCAGAGATCAAGGTCACAAGCGAACAAGCGAGGTCCAGAAGTAGAGCCAAAGGTCAGGGCAACAGGCAAACGAGCAGGGTCCAGGAATCAAACCGAGGGTCACAACAGAAGATCAAGCAATGGCGCAAACACAGGAACAGGGCAGCAGCAGCCAGCAACACACGGATGAACTGCAGAGAGCACAGCTTGAGGCAGGTATTTGAAACAGTGCGACAGGTGCAGTTCTAATTAGACATCAGACAAGCAGATTAACTCCTTCAAGCATGTTGCAGAGTTCAGGAGCAGAACAGCAGCCCCTCTGGTGGATGATAGGTACTGCTGCCAGATACAAAACATAGACAGTCATAACACACACCTGAAGTTACACAATTGGTTGACTCCGGCATTTGGCATTAATTATTGCCTTCGGAACTTGCTATGACACTTGAGATTCAAATGCTCATTTTCCCTTGCACCTCTAACGAGCAAAGATCTCTGTCAAATCTCGCACACGTTGCGGAATCTCCACCTTAGGGTTAAATTAATATAGTGAACTCCTAATGCTGGGCGATCTGCATCATATATATACCACATATACAGGATAACGGTTCTGTGTGTTTCTAGTGTGCAGATGACCCAGATGCCGTATGCACCAGATCAGCTTCTGTCCGTCTTCTGGACATGCACAATATAACCATTAAACTGAAGCACGGTGGCGGTGTTTCCGTAGATGGACAAGACATTATGCTTCCTTTGCTGCAAGGTAATTACGTTTCAGACTATGTCTCATGTGTTTACTGTTCTTGCATTTAAAAATAAAATGTATCCTAAAAAATAGTTGCAAATTGTAACGACTTGCCTCCTGGATTTTTGGACTTTATTATTTGTGTTTCTTTTTATGTGTTGCAGCAGTACCTCTATTTACCAGAGGTGCTGCTATTGTGCCTTACTTGTTTGTATCAGGGGTTAACCTGTCCTGTAATTTTCCTTGCACCTGGGTGTGTCCCTTCTTAAACCTATCACTCCCAGCATACATTGCTGGTTATTGTTGTCACATCCTGTTGTTACTTGTTGTTCCTGCCTTCTGATATGCTTCTGGTTACTTGCTGCTTGGGATCTCACCATACCTTCTACTTCCCTACATCAGCTGTGTGCCTTGTGTTTTCTGCAAGTTCATATTACCTCCTGCTGCCTGCATCAGCTCTGCACATGGTGTTTGCTACAAACTCATGATTACCTGCTATTTGTACACTTCTGCAAATAAACATAGAGTGTTTTTCACCTTATTCGTGGCTCCTAGCTGTATTCCTGTATTTAACCGTGACACAAATTCTTACATTTTATAGATAACATATTCTCTAATATTATAAATTAGAAGTTTCTTAACATTTTTACATATCAAATGTACATAAATTGAACTGTTAATAATGTGATTTATGTAGCATTCATTAGGTGTACATATTTCTTACTGTAAATAATAAGAAAACTACAATTCAACCATTATGGGTCCTCATGTTTGTACATGATTACTTAGCTCTTTAATATCCTGATTTACATTAGTGCTACATTCTAACACTTTATCATGTCATTAATAATATACTGTGCTGCATCCTAGGTGAGAGGGGGTAATTTTAGCATGAAATAAGGCTGGTGCATGTTGTCTTGTCACTATAATATTATGGAAGTGAGAAGAGCTGTTATACCCATACAGGACTTCTATTATGACATAATTAACTTGGATTTTGGGCAGCGATTTAGAGAGTTTGGGAAAGGTACCTGTGACAGCTTATTGTGATTACATTATTGAATAGAGAATCACACATGGGTAATTTGTGAGAAAGTTTATCACCAAATTGTGTCCAAATTGCTCCAAGCTGATCTTTGCTTAGAGCTGAAATCCACAGGCCGTTAACTTATCACTATGTATATGAGGTCATAAATAACTGCACCAATGGGAGCACATGGAATCCCGCCATTCAACCTGATCACCATGGCTAATTTGGAAAGCACCTGGGAGTTCAGTGATAAGGGCCACGTGGCCAGAGCTGAAAATACGTGACTAATTTAAATCCCAATTCTGTATGAAATCCCCGCAAGGGCACCTGACCCCTATGATTGTTGGACTAATTGCATTTTGTGCTTCAAAGGCCTTGGCAGTGTTTACTAATAATTTGGGGATGCATATTCAGCGGTTCCTTAAAATGACTGAAGGATGACCACGGAGTCTTTATTACCGCATTTCGCCTGCCATTAGTTAGATCTCAACTATAAAATCGTGTCTCTGACATAGAACATTTTGGTGCAAGAGCTACCTGTATATAAATGTATTAATAAGTAAATAAGATCTGCTGTCTTGTGTCAGACATACGTAAGTGATAGCTGGATGTGATATGGGAAACTTGAGAGTGGAGCAAAAATCATTCTAATCGCACTTTCAACAGGTTCCCTTCGCATCCAGACAACAACATTGTCAGCCGTACGTCTCTCCTACCGGGAGGATCTGCAGATTGATTGGGATGGTCATGGAAAAATCATGATTAAGGTGAATAAATACTTATTACAGCACTACTTGAACGTATAGCACTAATCCCAGGAGACTCCTCCTTGTAGACCTTGGTCCATGTACTGTTTTGTGGGTTGAAAATAATGCATTTGTAGAGGTGGATCTATTTCTGTCACTAGTACGTTTAGTGAAGGAATGTCTGGGACAATAAATCTACATTATTATAAAAGGTGCACAGTGTGTGTAACTCAGTCAGGAGGTGACTTGTTAAAGAAAGGGCTCTACTAACTGTGGATAATCGGGTGGGAGAAGCTGTTCCTGATACCGGTTGGAACTTTGGAAACCTGAGAGATGAGAAACTTCCATCCAATCGTAAAGTCAACATAGATGGTTTCATTGTTTAACCTCCGTTGTTTGGGTTTTTCATAAAGCATTAAAGCAAGAGACCTAACGGTGACATTTTATGTAGAACATAACGTCCACAATGTTCTGCTTTTGTCTATGTGTGGTCTGTTTGTGTGTAATGGTCTGCAGGCTGCTGACAATAGCTTGGATTTCTTACGTAATTGCAGACACATTGAGTTGGAGCCTTTAGGATGTTGTGATATTAAACAGATGCTTTCTTAAACTGGGGAACAAAAAATTATGGGTTAGAAAATAAATTGACAGCAGTCGTTTTGGATATAACCCCTGAAATGGAACAATTTGTGATTTAGCTTCTCTGCTGAAAATGTAACGATGGGGGGATACTACCGAAACAATCCATGGACCAAATCATAGAGGATTTACTCATCTCAAATCAGTCACCAAACAATCTGTGCATATAATTAGATATTTACTGTGTAAAATGTCTGTTCCATGCGAGCTATAGCCCATGGTGGATCGTTCATGCATCAGTGTGAATTCAGTAGAAAAAGTGTTAATTTTTTGGGGCCATAACCTACCACTTTCATCAATTTCTCCAGTTGTCACCAATATACTCAGACTCCACTAGTGGCCTTTGTGGGAACTACAACGGAAACCAAGGCGATGACTTCCTCTCCGTTTCTGGACTTGTTGAAGCCAGCGTGGAAGACTTTGGGAATTCTTGGAAACTTAGCGGAGATTGTGTAGATTTGGTCAAACAAGACACTGATCCATGTAGCTTGAACCCCAGACGAGGTAATGAGTTGGATTCTTAAGAGTCATTTCTGAAAGAGTAGACTTGCCGACTGGCAGCGCAAAATTGCGGTTTGTGAACTCGCGTGCCTTTTTCTAGAGGGAAGAGCATGTATTTGCAGGCCAAGATGGCGCTGTCGGCAGGGTGCAAAATTTAGCATCTTCTGATTGGAGGGCCTGGTAAAATCAGAGCAATGTTTAATCAATAAGGGGAAGACTATGCAAGAACGAGATTGTGTTTGTCAGGACAAGATTATTTATATCCAAGCTGTACATGAGACATTTAGACGACTGTGTTCCATATTTAGCAGGGTGCCATAGAGCTTCCAGCAAAATGACTTCTTTTTAATGTCTCCTCCAAATAGTTGCCATGAACTAAATGTTTACATGGATGCCTTTCCCATGTTCTAGGCATCCTTAATATGAGTAAGCACACTCCCTGGTGCAATGTGAGTAATGTAACATAAAACATCATCATCATCATTTATTTACATAGCGCCACTAATTCCGCAGCGCTGTACAGAGACCTCATTCACTTCAGTCCCTGCCCCATTGGGGCTTACAGTCTAAAGTCCCTAACATACACACACAGACAGATACACAGACTAGGGTCTATTATGTTTGCAGCCAATTAACCTACTAGTATGTTTTTAGAGTGTGGGAGGAAACCGGAGCACATACAAACTCTACACAGATAAGACCATGGTTGGGAATTGAATTCATGACCCCAGTGCTGTGAGACAGAAGTGCTAACCACTGAGCCACCGTGCTGCCCTAAAACATTCAAAGTGCAACATATATAAAGACAGTCCCAATGTAACTACGGGCCTGATTCATTAGTGATCTTATCTTGTGCAAAAATTAAGATGCTTATTTTTAAGAAGAAACGGGGAGATAAGAGGGAAGTTAAGATGGATTTTCATCTTAACTTAAGAAAATTCTTTACTTACTCAGTGGATTTAGCTTCTTATCTCCCTTTTCTGAGCATGCACAGAGTGGATTTGCTTAAGATAAGCAAAAAATGGCAGATAAGATCCTAATGAATCAGGCCCTACATTCTCATCATTAATTTAAGACATTAATTAGGCTACACTGATCAGTATTATAGGAGAAAAATAGGAGCATTTAGATTTATGGAAGGGGTGTCCAAATGGACATGCAAAAAGGTAATTGCAGCATATTTAAGGGGAGCAGTTCCAAAAAGTGGACTGTGGGCATACTGTGGGCATGCTGTGGGCATGGTTCTTGTTATACACATATACTGTTTATATGATAAAAATAAATGAAATTATACTTTATGTACCATTCCCTCCGCAGCCAGATATGCAGAAGACGTCTGCTCAGCCTTCATGGACAATATATTCCAGCCATGTCACAATGAAGTCAACCCCCTGCCATATATGAAGAATTGCCGCTACGATGTCTGCTCCTGCTCCAACGGGAAGGAATGTATGTGTTCAGCTTTTTCAACCTACGCTGCCGCCTGCTCCAGGAAAGGCGTTCTCATTGAGTGGCGGACCCCTGAATTTTGCTGTAGGTATCTTTCAGATGATTGTGATTCTACAGTATATCTAATATGTTATCATACAACCAAGCCCAGCAAAATCCAAAACCTTAATGCTATAGGTTTTTTTTATTCTTCTCTATTTATAAGGCACCATCATATTACACAGCACTGTACCAGTAAAGGAATAACAATTATAGCTGTTGGTAGGCATACATGTTCATAGACAAAGGCACTGTGCTAATTCCTGTGCTGTTGGTGATTTCAAGCACTATCCATGTTCCTGGCTCTGTGCAGTTGATGATCACAGGTACAGCTCTAGTTCCCAGGTCTGGGAAGTTGATGGACATAGGCACTGTGCTAGTTCCTGACTCAAGGCAGTTGGTAATTACAGGTACAGTACTAGTTCCTGGCTCTGGGAAGCTGGTTATAACAGGCACTGCTAGGTCCTTGCATAAGGCAGTTGGTAATTACAGGTATAGTAGTAGTTCCTGGCTCTGGGAAGCTGGTTATAACAGGCACTGCTAGGGCCTTGCATAAGGCAGTTGGTAATTACAGGTACAGTACTAGTTCCTGGCTCTGGGAAGCTGGTTATAACAGTCACTGCTAGGGCCTTGAATAAGGCAGTTGGTAATTACAGGTACAGTAGTAGTTCCTGGCTCTGGGAAGCTGGTTATAACAGGCACTGCTAGGGCCTTAAATAAGGCAGTTGGTAATTACAGGTACATACTAGTTCCTGGCTCTGGGCAGCTGGTTATTACAGGGACTGTACTATTTCCTTGCATAAGGCAGTTGGTAATTACAGGTACAGTACTAGTTCCTGGCTCTGGGAAGCTGGTTATAACAGGCACTGCTAGGGCCTTGCATAAGGCAGTTGGTAATTACAGGTACAGTACTAATTCCTGGCTCTGGGAAGCTGGTTATAACAGTCACTGCTAGGGCCTTGAATAAGGCAGTTGGTAATTACAGGTACAGTAGTAGTTCCTGGCTCTGGGAAGCTGGTTATAACAGGCACTGCTAGGGCCTTAAATAAGGCAGTTGGTAATTACAGGTACATACTAGTTCCTGGCTCTGGGCAGCTGGTTATTACAGGGACTGTACTATTTCCTTGCATAAGGCAGTTGGTAATTACAGGTACAGTACTAGTTCCTGGCTCTGGAAAGCTGGTTATAACAGGCACTGCTAGGACCTTGCATAAGGCAGTTGGTAATTACAGGTACAGTACTAGTTCCTGGCTCTGGGAAGCTGGTTATAACAGGCACTGCTAGGACCTTGCATAAGGCAGTTGGTAATTACAGGTACAGTACTAGTTCCTGGCTCTGGGAAGCTGGTTATAACAGTCACTACTAGGTCCTTGCATAAGGCAGTTGGTAATTACAGGTACATACTAGTTCCTGGCTCTGGGCAGCTGGTTATTACAGGGACTGTACTATTTCCTTGCATAAGGCAGTTGGTAATTACAGGTACAGTACTAGTTCCTGGCTCTGGGCAGCTGGTTATAACAGGCACTGCTAGGACCTTGCATAAGGCAGTTGGTAATTACAGGTACAGTACTTGTTCCTGGCTCTGGGAAGCTGGTTATAACAGGCACTGCTAGGACCTTAAATATGGCAGTTAGTAATTACAGGTATAGTACTAGTTCCTGGCTCTGGGAAGCTGGTTATAACAGTCACTACTAGGTCCTTGCATAAGGTAGTTGGTAATTACAGGTACATACTAGTTCCTGGCTCTGGGCAGCTGGTTATTACAGGGACTGTACTATTTCCTTGTATAAGGCAGTTGGTAATTACAGGTACATACTAATTCCTGGCTCTGGGCAGCTGGTAATTACAGACACTGTGCTATTTCCTTGCATAAGACAGTTGGTAATTACAGGTACAGTGCTAGTTCTTAGCTCTGGACAGCTGGTTATTACAGGGACTGTGCTAGCTCCTTACTTAAAGCAGTTGGTAATTACAGATACAGTACTAGTTCCTGGCTCTGGGCAGCTGGTTATTTCAGACACTGTGCTAGCTCCTTACTTAAGGCAGTTGGTAATTACAGATACAGTACTAGTTCCTGGCTCTGGGCAGCTGGTTATTACAGGCACTGTGCTAGCTCCTTGCATAAGGCAGTTGGTAATTACAGATACAGTACTAGTTCCTGGCTCTGGGCAGCTGGTAATTACAGACACTGTGCCAGGTCCTTGCTTAATTCAGTTGATATTTACAGGTAGATCGCTAGTTCCTGGTTGCAGGCAGTTGATAATTGCAGATACAATGCTAGTCCCTTGCTCCAGGCAGTGGATAACTACAGGCAGATGAAATAAAAGAACTGTATCTACCATTAGTGTATTTGCTTGATTGTGACTAGGAAAACGTTAGGATTTATGACTGCCTACTCTTTTCTACTGTCTTTTTGTATTTGCATACCTATCAACATTTCTGAATGCAGAATCAAGGCAAAATAAGCCCGCCCCGATCCCCCCAAATCCGGCAACTGATTGGTTCAAACTTCTTTTTCTGTAGCTCAGCCCATGTCCATGTAAGCTCCGCCTATTTCAAGGTCCGCCTCTCATGACATTTGGGAGATATGTATTTATAGGCCTTAGATGTGGCCACACCCACCATGAAATGCTCACAATGATATCAGAACAACTTCTTCGACTAAACCCCACCCCCACGCTGTTACCTAGGGAGATGATTGATAACACATCAGTGATATGGACAGAAGACATTTGGGCATTATCTGATAGATACAAAAACAATGGCACTCTACTTGTAAGTTTTAAGCTTTCCTAGAGTTATTCACGTTTTTGTAAAAGCTGTTAGAGTCGTACAAGAAATATGTAATTACACACTAATCTCTTAATAATTGCATTAGACAAATGGGAAGAATACAACAATGTAACATGTAACTGATTCACAGGACATGCAGTTCTGGATTAAGTGAGTCATAGGATAATATTTAGAAAATATTGACAAAGTAAGTAATATGTTTTTAGAATTTATATTTTATTTATCTAGTAAACTTTACCGCACATAATAGATATGTCAATTTTTTATTTTTGTTTTTTGAAAAATGAAGCCTGATCGCCATCTGCTGTATTTTTACCAAACTGCAGCTTTACTGAAGTGCTGTGTTTTTTTTACCAATTAGTTCTAGAATTTGGGAATAAAATAAACAAACATAAGATCTGAATGAACTGCAAGAAGGAGGAGGAAGTGAAACAGATTAGGAGATAGCGATAGGGTGAGCTGGAATTTTGATTGGGGCTGTAAATACTGTTGCTTGGTGCTGTGATCCAATCTTTTCACTTTAGTAAGTGCAGGCAGGTAAGACAGAGATGCTGTCATGGTATACCAGATACATTATGCTTTAGTGCAGGCCTGTCCAACCTGCGGCCCTCCAGATGTTTGTGAAACTAAAAGTCCCAGCATGCCATTCCAGCTATTAACAGGTTGCCTACTGGCAAAGCATGCTGGGGCTTGTAGTTTCACAACACCTGGAGAGCCGCAGGTTGGACAGGCCTGCTTTAGTGCAATATTATGGGAATAAGGAACCCCCTATGACCATATAAAAGCACAAGGCTGCAGCTTTCAGAACTCTAAGGTGACTTGTAAAATCCTTTACATTTTACAGTAGGGGGTAGATTATTCCCAATGATCAACAAGCTTCATTTGTAACAGAGCAAGCTGCTTGTATGAGATGATATATCTAGATGTGCTTTGACTTCACTGAGAGTTATTTAATCCATTATGAATCACTTTCATTACCAGTCATGTGACACAAGTGACATCACTACGTTCCAAATATAAGTTATATATTTAAGTTATATTTTAAGGAATGGCATCACAACTCTCCAAATATAGATACTGGATCTCATATCCCTCCCTAAATACAAAAGCTATACCCGGCTCTGCCCCATGTGATCTCTGATTACAGCCGGGGCTGCTGAAGTCTCTGTTAAGAGAGACTGAGGGGTAGATAAAAAAAAAAAGGAAAAGTGGAGGTGTTGCCCATAGCAACCAATCAGATTCTAGCTCTCATGCTCTAAAGTGTAGTAGATAAATGATAGCTAGAATCTGATTGGTTGCTATGGGCAAACCTTTATCTACAGTGGCATGTCCAGGAGACTACTGAACTTTGGGTAGTTCTCTCAAATTCTCAGAAGTGCAGGCCACCCCCCTGCACCTTGTCCACTTTTTAGTGAAGCGGGCGGGGCCTCAATGATGCAATTTGTGACACGATGACGACAATTGCAGCTTTGTGGCATAGTGCTCCAAATTAAAGACCCCCCCCCCCCACATTCTGGAAAATGGCAAGAACTTATGATAATGCATCTCTTACCTGTGTAAGTTACATTTTACAGGAGGGATAGTTCACGTGTGTATTATAACTATATAATTTCAATGTTATATCTCTTCACAGCAATCAGATGTGCTGAGGGTAAGATTTACCAGCAGTGCGGCAGCCCCTGCAACCAGACCTGCCGCTCCTTGTCCCATCCTGACAGCAACTGTAAGGAGTTCTGTATGGAGGGATGTTACTGCCCCCACGGATTGTACAGCAATGAATTTGGAGAGTGTGTGCCCAAATCAGAGTGTTCGTGCTACTACGACGGAGAGCTCTTCCAGCCTGATGATGTGTTTTCAAATCACTTCTCCATGTGGTACGTTAATGTTTGAAAAACAAAGGGGGAAATTAGACTCAAGGCACTTTCTCATGCCCCTGGTGCCCAGAGCTGGCAACTACTCTGCATGTCATCATTTCCAAACTCTGCTAATCTCTGTGGATAAGAACTAAATTCATGTTTAACCATTAGTGAGGTTAAAGGAGACATTCTCTTATTGGCACTAAGGGCCTGATTCATTAAGAATCTTAACGTGAGAAACTTCTTATTTCAGTCTCCTGGCCAAAACCATGTTACAATGCAAGGGGTGCAAATTAGTATTCTGTTTTGCACATAAGTTAAATACTAACTCTTTTTTTCATGTAGCACACAAATATCAACTTTAAATTTCAGTGTACAAATAAGCTTTCAAGTATTTGTGTGTTACATGAAAAAACAGTCAGTATTTAACTTATGTGCAAAACAGAAAACTAATTTGCACCCCTTGCCATGTAACATGGTTTTGTCCAGGAGACTGAAATAAGAAGTTTCTCAAGTTAAGATCCTTAATGAATCAGGCCCTAAATGATCATTTTATTCTGTCGTCTTCTTGTTGAAAAATATCATTTAAAGTAACAGTTTTCCTGCAGCACTAAGGGCTAGATTTACTAAGCTGCGGGTTTGAAAAAGTTGGGATGTTGCCTATAGCAACCAATCAGATTCTAGCTGTCATTTTGTAGAAGGTACTAAATAAATGAAAGCTAGAATCTGATTGGTTGCTATAGGCAACATCCCCACTTTTTCAAACCCGCAGCTTAGTAAATCTAGCCCTAAGAGTTGATTACAATGTGTGACAGCATTGTTTCAAAAGCCAAGTGTGCAGATGGGGCGTGGGCCACCAGAAATGCATATACTTATCCAACATGGAAGTGGTTCGGCTAATAGGCATAGCTAGGCTGATCACGGACATTGCTAATTTGTCCCAATTTTCCAAGGAACATTGGCCTGTGTGACAGTGGTCTTGGCTATACACATTCTATTTTAGAGAAAATGACTGCTCAGACTGCTATCTCCTATTATTATTATTATACTCATATAAGACATTATATTGCCAGCTCACAAGAAGATAGGTTAGAAACAGCTCTAACGTATTCTTATTTTTCACTCGAAGGAAAAGGATAATGTATTAACAATAATTTTCAAATCATCTTACTATCGGTTTAGATTTGCTACTTAAAAGAATCTAGAATTGCTAGATAAAAGAAAAGGCATCAGTAAGTAATACTGGGCGTATATAATGTAACAAGTGTAATTTGTTCTCTACTTCAGTTACTGTGACAACGGACTGATGCATTGTACGACCAGCGAAGTACCAGGTGCTGATTACACAGATTCTTTCTTCAGTCAGTCTTCAAGAGGTGAGTAAATGTATAAAATAAAATACAATTATTATAATACTGTAACTGTAAAGAATCTTAAGTCACATAACGGCCAACTTCACCAAACAAAACTATGCTGCAAATCTATGTCCTCTAATTTAATATATATTTTGATATAAATATTTCTATCTCTTCTCCCACAGATAATGGCCCGTTGCATTTCAACTATGTACCATTAAGTCACAATATCCATTAAAGCTCCCATGTTGCCTATACACAATGGAAGTAGCACATTTTCTTAGCTCAATTAATATTCATGTCAGTGTAGCCTATCAGTTTATTCGGAATCAGTGACATCACTGAGTCAGTATTAGCTCCCAGCATTTTTATTGGTTCAGCTAACACAATGGCTGTTTCCACTGTGTGGAGGGACTGACGCATTTTAACTTTTAAGACCTTTGCTTACTACCTGTGTTTAATACTATTGTTCCCTTCACATCCTCTTCCTTTTATCTAAAGATGCTCAGGCTCGGTTCCTCGAGAACCGAACACACCCGAACTTAGGGGATCCGAGTACCGTTGGTACTGTCGCGCGCCCTCGAAATTGAAAACGAGGCAAAATGTCATTGTGATGTCGTCAGGTCTCGCGAGTTTTGAATTCCTTTTAAAGATCCAACTTCACGGAGGGTGGGAGGGATGGTGGACCCCCATTTATCTTTTCTGCCACTGCTGTGTGCCAATGTGCCCTAGATGTGCTAGGAACTGCCGTGTTTGTGTTATTGCTCTGGCGCTTACCATCCAGCCAGGTCGCTGCAGTTGTCTGAAAGTGTATGAAAATAATATTGTGACCTGTGAGGTGGTCAAAATTGACTGTGAATAACTTGAAATTAGTGTTATTGGGGTTAATAATAATAATGGAGGAACAAAAAAAGAGCAAAAATATTTAAGCATATTTTAGGAATTTGTCTAAAAATTCCAAAACCAAAACCAAAACACACAAGGGTGGTTTTGCTAAAACAAAAACCAAAACACAAAGCTAATCCAGATTCAAAACCAGAACCAGAACCAGTTCATGGGGGTCAGTGAGCATCTCTACTTTTATCCTCCCTCCCCCTTCCATATTATTGCCTTGTTAACAATGGTTAACTGTTATTTGCAAGAACCTGTATCTGTTTTTCAATCCAATATTACATATTATTTTGGTACAATTTAATCTTTTTAGAAAAACAAGACTTCAAATCTACTAAGTGACTGTGGAAATCAGGCAGATAGTATCTACTTTCTACTCATTATAATGCGTCGCGCTCCAGGCACTTGTATAAATGTTCTAACATGCAAATAAACCAGGGGCCAGCTGTGTAGCCATGCGAGTCGGTTGTTGGCCAGACATGAGTTTGTTGCCTGCTTATCGCTGCCAAGTATTACTTCCCATTTTATAATGCGGAAACCTTAGGCCAGTAACAACAAGATAACATTCCAGGACTGTTTGTAAACACTTCTATTGTTTCTGAAGGGCCTAGTATACTTACATTGCTTATACTAAGCCGGTGTCCGTGGCTCATTCGCCACATTAACGAGCAAACTTTACAGGGTCAAGTGAAATTATTTTTAGCAAAACAAATCAACATTGCTAAATGGCTTTTTAAAAATCCTGAAAGCAAGCAGAGATCCATGCTTGTCTTACAAGGTTGTAGCAGTGGCTGATTTCAGATGAACCATATTTTAACAATTTGTACAATTATTAATGCTACAGATCTATCATCCTATAAAAGCCCAGGATTTAAGTTATTCGTTTTTCACCAGTCATTACGTTGAAAAATACCCGTCAGCTATGCACAGTAGAGGAGGATCATTGTGTGGGCTAAAACAATATTCAGCCTATCAAATTAGTTATAAGATTATCGCTAGGTCATACTGGATCCAATCAAATCGTTAGGATGTTTAGAATGCAAGAACTGAAGGGGACGTCCACTTGTGGAGTTCCCCCACCCCTTTATTTAGCAAATAGGGACCACCCATGTTTCCCCTTCCCCCAATTGCATAAATACAAGAACTGCTGCGATTCTGTATTATAGAAAGAGAGTCTGTCCTCTTATACAGCTATAGAGGTCAACAGAGGCTGCTATTTCCAACAGGGAAGATAACAGGGAAAATTAATGTAGCTGAGAGTTGCAGCACAATATTTCAGATACAGTTTATATATGAAATAAAGGTTATACTTCAAACTTCCTTTGTAAAAAGATGATTTATGTAAAGGGTCCATTTAACGATACCTACAGCATATTTGAGGTATGGATATGAAATTGATAAATATGACAATTGGAAAGGAGTAACTTTGCATCTTAGCAAAACCATGTTGCATTGGAGGGGGGAGGTATATTTAAAATGTGAAGATTTATAGCTGGGATAGGGAATGTCATAGATCGACTTTAAATTTCAGTGTAAAAATAAAGCTATCAAGTATTTGTGTGCTACATGAAAAAACAGCCAGTATTTAACTTCTGTGCAAAATAATAAACTAATTTGCACCCCTTGCATTGTAACATGGTTTGTCCTGGAGAACATTTACTCCTTTTTTTGCCTTACTTTCCTTAATGAATCAGGCCCACAGTGTCTGGATGTAGCAGCAATGAAAGTATCATCCTAGAACAGCGCCAGGAACTGGTTTGTCACTCTTCATGGTACAGCGCGAAAGAGCAGAACATTTAGGGCGGACGGCACCAGTTCAAGATGTTCCAGCTTTATACGACTTCATCTTTTATTACTGTGTGATTTAGCCGACTACATTTCTCTATATGACTCACAACTTCCCTCAGGAAGTAACTTTTAATTAATGTCATTTATCCAGTGTCGTAAAAAGAGGACCTGGCATTAAATCACTGACACTACGTTGAAGGACAATCTGTGTCTGGTGTATAGGATAGTGCAGGATTATTGCTTTTCAGTTATGGGCGTAGATTTTACAAACATTCTAAACGGGAAAAGTGAAGTCGTTGCCGGTAGCAACCAGTCAGTTGGGACAAATCTTTAAAACCTGGGACTGTCCCTAAAAATTAGGGACCGTAGGCCAATATGTAGTTGACAGATTCTCTTGCACAAGATAAATGCCAGGTCTTTATATAATAATAAATTGTCGACTGATTAAAGCGAGCATTAGTCCGTTGCTGGGTAATAAACAGTAGCCATTTTCTAGACATGTCCTTTACTATATATGAAATGCATTTTATAAGCATAACCTCCCAGTTGTCCCAATTTTGGTGGAGCAGCACCCAAATCGCGAACCTCAAATGAATTCCCCCCCCCGAAATGGGTGGACTTTCACCAAAAAGTGGGTGTTCAAATGGGATATAGGCAAATCAGGGGGCGGGGCTTTTTCTGTCACGATTTGTGATGTCTCAGGAGATATGACAAAACTGTTGTGTACAAAGCAATAGCAATAATTCCAGCGATAAAATACTCTACTACTACAAAAAAAACTTTTAATTTTCTTCTGGATGGAGCTTTATTTACAGCTTCCTCATCATGTACCTGTCACTACTAAGCAGAGGCAGCCATTTTGTGAGCTTAACCAATGAGACTGCATCCTATCAATACACTAGAAACCAGTGATGTCACCCATGCACTTCTTCATGGCTGCAACCAATTTATGGGCGGAACTAGTATTTAACATCCTGGGCCTGAATTATGAAGCATCTCAAAACAAAACCTATTGTGTGTGTATTAAAAACGCCCGTAATTCAGTCATACGCACGTCCGTATTCAACTAGAAGCGGATCTGAGCAAACGTCTCTTGTTGAATACGGGTCTAGTTACACTCTGCATATACGGCGCTTACCGTATTGAGACACTGCAGGACTAGTGTCAGGCGCCGCTCGGCGGCCGCCCGCCCCTCCACACAGAACGTCTGGTTGCCTAGCAACCAGACGCATCACTTCCCCTTCCGCCCGGCCGGCCAGCTAGTACAATAGATATATGGAATATATAGTCCCAGCAGAAATCACAGAAAAAATAAATGCAATAAAAAGTATTCAATTAAAGTCACATGTTAATAATAGAGTCATTAATTAAAACACATTTTAAATAAAAAAAAATATTTTTATATTCCCCCCAACATGAAATACATGTTATTAATATCTGCTGTACATAAAATGCATTTTTAGAGTTGCTCTTGACCATCATCACGATCATTCAGGACTTACATCAGACCTGTAGCTGGTGCAAGGGATACGACAGAAAATCACGTACCTTTGAGATGCCCAAAGCTTGAATCGGACGCTGCTGCGTGCGCTCCATCTTGGCGCCTCCTTACCGTACACTGGCCACGCCCATTCTCCTCCCTGTTACGCTCCTAAAATCATAGGCTGTTGTAAGGGTCCTTTTGCTCGACGATGATCAGTGCAATACTTATAGACATTTCGTCCCTTAATGAATCAGGCCCCCAATCAAAAAACAGTGATATCACTGGGACACTTGGGGGTAAATGTATCAAGCTGAGAGTTTTCAGACGGGTTTGAAAAGTGGAGATGTTGCCTATAGCAACCAATCAGATTCTAGCTGTCATTTTGTAGAATGTACTAAATAAATGACAGCTAGAATCTGATTTTTCAAACCCGCCGGAAAACTCTCAGCTTGTTACATTTACCCCTTGGACTCTGCACCAAAAACGTCTACCTGACACAATCTGATTTTTAAATTATATTTCTCCTTTAACCTTTTAAATGCCAAGGACAAGTTAGGTAACGGTTTTTCATGCATTAAAACTGAAATATCGATGAGGTCTGACTGTATGTGCGCTTTAATAAGTATTGAAGATCAAGCTGTAGTTCCTGAACTGAGCCAAATGAAGATTTGACACTTTCTCTTATTTAATTTACAGTAAAACGGAGCTTGATGTGCCGGAGACCCCTGCAGAAAGTGGTATGCTCTCCTAACGACCCGACAATGAAAGGAGTAGAGTGCACCAAAACCTGCCAAAACTACGAATTTGAATGTTTGAGTTCTGGCTGTATTTCGGGCTGCATGTGCCCGGAGGGAATGGTAAGGAGTTTTTATGTACCTACTGCATCCTTTAGGATGATGAAGTGTCTTTATCCGCAGGTCGTCTGGCTATAGACTACAGTCCAAGTTGCATCCTTTTCATTTATTTTTCATTTCTGTTCCAGTATGATTACTTTTCAGAGGACGTTGTCAACAAAACCACATCATTGTTTAATGTGGTGCAAACAATATATATCTCATAATCACCCACTATTTTCAACATTGCTTTCAGGAGATGTGGAGGTGAGGCAGGAAAAGAAGAGGTGGGTGGAGCTTACTGACGAGAGTCGTTGAAGCAGGCGGGGCAATTGTATCTCCAACCCTCGCGCCTCTTAGTAAGACACAGAGTTTATATTATAACTCTATGCTTAGTTATACAGAGGAATATATAGCATAGCTAATATATTACAACGCCAATCCTCAGTGTAGGAGAGCGTTGACCATTTTCTTTTAGCTCACCTCTCCCTTAAATACTTCCTCTGCTCTGTTAAGGTCTCCGATTATATTGGGCCCCCTCAACAGAGGGCCTGAATTGCCTTAGGCCACAAGCCCTATGTCATCCCTACCTCCTGCTCTCATGACTGCGTAGGCTGCTGATGCAATGGTCCAAACGCGTTAGCGATAAGTTAAAGTCACACAATAACGAAATCAGGAGGGCGGGGAGACTGAAAACCTGGAACTTGGGTCCTCTATTGTGGTGGCCCCAATATAACCAAGGACTCCAATGGCACAAATGAGAGGGGTTAAGATGGGGGGAGAACACGGCACTGCCGGGCTCCATAGTAATACGAGACAGAAGAGCGGAGCAGGGACCAAGGAAGGGGTAAAAGCATTAGTGGGCCCCCGTAAAGGCCGCGCATGCTGCACTGGCAGTAAGTCCACCACTGGATGCAGAGGTGGCACCGCCATCAGTTTTTAGCCGCTTATGAATAATATTCCTTAACTTCGGGACAACTCTAAATCTCACCGAACACTTCAGTGCAATGGGCTTAGTGTATCCAAAATATGTATCAAACACCAGTTTATTGCACTCAGGTGCCCATACAAACTGGTAACATATGTAAAATATCAGAAAGGATCCGAAAAAAAGTTTCACTATATAGGTTTAGCACACATCATACCCCCAGGAATTCTAATATGACTCCTCTGTCCCATTGACGGATGGAAGTTGTTCAATGCAAGTGACAAGTAATTTATCCCCCCGAGAAGGTTAAAGTGAACGGCACATCTGGTTTTGTGTGCGGTCCTGCAGGTATCCTGTTTTACAGTTGCAGACATATGTGAAGCACACAGAGGTCAGGAGACTTATTATAGTCGTATAATGACTGAGTTGAAATTCAGACCCAAGGGCCTCTGCCTCAATGGGAGATTTCTTTTCAAAAGCAGTGTCCCGTATTGTCTGACTCACGGCAGACCTGTCAGATGTAAGTGCACAATGCATCATAGACTTTTCATCGGGTTTTCACATTAAACGTGTTCTGCTGTTACTTATAGCCAGTGTACATCCTGGTCCTCTGCTAAAAATTGCTGCAAACTGTTTTTTTATGCTACATTATAATATATATTATCTGACCTCAAAAAGATCTGTTTTACCTGCTTCCAATGAGACTATAGATTCACCTAACCATTATTATACTTTATATAAGCAGAAGACTTATAATATTATTATTATTATTATTATTATTATTATTATTAATAATAATAATAATAATAATAATAATATCATAGATTTGTAAGGCTCCACAGTGCTCCGCAGCGCCGTACAATAGGGAAAACAGGACATGCATAAAACAAGGACATACAAGGTAGATAAAATAAATAAAGACATGAAAACAAAGGGTAAGGAGGACCCTGCTCATTAGAGAGCTTACATTCTAAAGGGAGGAGGGCACAGCTGAAACAAGAGGAGCGAGTGTGGCTCAGAGTGGAGATTGGGATAGTTGTGAGGGTGCATTAGTGTGAATAGTGTTATCGGGGATAAGGTAAGCTTTAAAAGAGATGGGTTTTCAGAGAACACCTATAGATTTGAAGACATGGGGTCTGATTTATTAAGGAAAGTAAAGCAAAAATAATGAGTAACTTTGCACCTTGGTATAGTTTGGGTAGAGCATACTTACCAACTTTACAATGTTGGTATCCGGGAGCCTGCGGGGGAGGTGGGCGTCATGGGGGGGCGGGCCTCCAAAATCCGTGTCATTTTGGACCCGCCCCCATGACGTCATGACGCAAAATGCGTCATTTGACAGAGGGGGCGGGGCCAAACGCCGCGATTCACCAGGAATCGCGGCGTTTGTGACCTAATTCTGCCCACTTCACTAGGAAGTGGGCAGATCCGGGATTTTGCCACACTCGCCCGGGAGTCCGGGAGACTCTCTCAAAATGCGGGAGTCTCCCGGACATTCCGGGAGAGTTGGCAAGTATGGGGTAGAGCATGTCCTAGATCAACTTTAAATTCCAGTGTACAACTAAAGCTATCAAGTATTTGTGTGCTAGATGTCTTATAATGTCTGTCATTCTGTGTCTTGATTGTCATCACGACGCCCCACTGCGCGACGGCTGCTGATATGAAGGGGCGGCAGCTGGTAGCTTCTTCCCTGTAGAGCTGATGACTGCTGCTCCTCCATGTTTGTAATTGGCTGGGGGTGTGACGCTGGGCTCTGATGTCACAGCCCAACACCACACCCCCAAGGAGAGAAGATACCACTAGGTAAGAAGCGAGGAGCCGGGTAGCTCTGTTGGGGAGGAGGAGGTGTACAAAGCAGAAGATTAAATTAATCAGTAGGGCGAATTCTCCTTTAAGATTGCTGGCGGTGTAACTTCCCGGTGCTATATTGGAGTCACATAGCTCCATAGATGGGTGTTTGTTTGGCTATGGAGCAGAGCTGGGTATTAAAAGTTGATGCCCCTTCAAAATTTTCATAATGGGTCCCCGCAGCGCCGGTGCTAGGGTTCACGGCGCCCTAGGCAACCTTTTCTTTCTTTTCTCTAGCTGATCCGCGCCTTCTTCACACAGAGGCGGAGTGATGCATGCTGGAAGGGAAGGGGGGCATCGGGAGAGAACTTTATTCACACTGTCTGTCAGTGACAGATAGTGTGATACTTCGCTGATGCGCCGCGGACACTGGAAAACAGCGGCAGCACCCCGCCGCCGCTGCAACCCTCTCCTGAGCCGCTAGATTAGAAAATCTAGTCAGCGGCGCCCTGCAGGTCCCGGCGCCCTAGGAAACTGCCTAAGGTTGCCTAATGGGAGCGCCGGGCCTGGGTCCCCGCTATTTCTGGTAAAAGCCCTGATACTTGTAATCATGTGTTCTAAAATCTGTGCAGCTGGAAATCAGACCAAATGGATGAATAATGCATAATCTATAAAGCAGTAAGCCATACTTGTCTTAATTTTTTCATCCGCAAGATCCCAGAGGAGGGAGCATGGTGGGAGGGCTGTGAATTACTGCCTTCATTCTGCAAGTGTAGTACAGAGCTAAAATCTTCTGGTCAGTATTTCAAATCCTTATTCATATGTCCTTTTCTGCAAACATTTCCTTCTAAGTTATCTAATACCAACATCAAATCAGCATTGGAACGTGTATTCAAATGGAAATATTTATAAAATATGGATATCTATGGAATACAAAACAGATTCGCAAAAATGGGAATTAGCTCTTTTACATGTATAACTCTTCTTCAGCCAGTAGATGGCAGTCACCTGCAACAAACATCGGAAAACAGTGGAGAATGAGCTACTGAAAAAAATTCTGATTGATGGGAATTCTTATATCTGTTCTATAAATTGAAATCAATAATATAAAGTTCAGGAGGAGGTTGTGTACACATACAATGTAATTCTCAGCACTAAAACCTGTGCTCCTGACATTTTCTTTTTCCGACAATTTATTTTTGGCTGTGTTATAGAAATCCACAATACAAATATTTATATTTTGTGATCGTGATGTGATGTATAAAAGGCTCCTTAATCCCTTGTATCAGTTACATCTTGGATTCTTGCCCGCTCACTCCCTACTTCTGTGACTGGCCTGCCCTCTTCAAGCTTTTAATAATCACATTGATCTATTCCTACAGCGTCTTCCTGTAGTTTACAGTGATGTCTTTATATCATCAGGCAGAATTGGTTAATGTCTTTGCATTAGGATATGACACGAGCCTTGGTGGGGGCCTGGCGATGCCACTATAGCCACCCAGGCCCCCCATTATGCACTGAAAAGAGCAAAACAGGGGCCTCTTCTGTGCGCCCACCGCTCTACTCTTTTCATAGCGTGGGGGGAGCGGGGGCATCAGAGAACGCTGCAGGAGCCTCGGGGGGCATCTGAGGGGGGAATTGCTGTGCCCTGCAACCTCCAGATCCCATACTTTCCGCATCCCCTACTTTCACAATAGTTCCGGCACTTGCAGAGTGTTGTGTTGTATAAAGAGCTGTGCTGGATTATAGAAAGACATTGCTGAAAAGTGCAGTATAAAACCATTCATTATTATCTTATTAGTTTTCCTTTTATTATTATATCTCAAGTTGGATAACTTCCCTCCCTTGCTCCATATCTCTGGCGCTCCCTTCCTTCCAATGACCAGCTGACGTGCCCCATTAGCAATTAAAGGATAATTTTACATGTCAACTTTTTTCTTTAAAAGTAAGCGCACACTCCGTTTACCTGAATTATGGATGAGCTAGCCCTGAATATACCGCTAGCTGCTGGAATCCTTGGGGAATAGGGCGGATGGCCCAGTTTCAGTTCACACTATGGCAGAGTCTCCACCTCGTGCCACCGCTCAAAAGTCCCAGTGCCAGTAGTTATCTCCATAGGTGATAGTACACTGAGGACTGCCTTAGACGCACATTATAGAGTTGCATTAGGGTAGTATCAGAAACTAGTGTACCCACTTCAGCTACAAATACAGCTTATTATTCATTTTAAAATTAGAGTAAGACAGTTCCCACATCCTGAGCAGCTCAGCAGCAGGTGTGACTGGTAACGCTGGCATCTGAAAGAGAAGTCGCTATCAAACAGGGCTACAGACTATTGATAAGAAAGGCTTTACTTGAGCTTCTAGGGGGCCACATGCCGCCCTCCGCTATTGTTAAAGACATCATTGTTATTTTATGTGGGATGATAAAAGACTGTAGCTCAGGTCACAGTAAAGGGACACATTAACAGCATATATGATTTGTTTTCATTTTTAGGTTCGACATAATTCAAGGTGCATTTTTCCAGATAAGTGCCCGTGTTTCCATGCAGGGAAGGAATACGCTCCGGGGCAATCGGTGGATATAGACTGCAACACATGGTCAGCATACATTATTTTGCAAATTATAAGTGACATTTATTATGTAATTTGTTGTCATATGGCACTTTGAAACAGTTTGTACCAGTTTAGTTGTATATACCTAATATTAAACTATTACTAGTGGTGGAACTACCGCGGGGGTACGGCACCTGGAGATGAGTTGTGCTCTGTGCAACGGCAGTGGTAACTGACACTGATATTTAAGTGCAAAAGTAAAAAAGAAACAGTGATTCAGTGCACATTGCTCACTCATACTCAGATGAGCATAGTTGGGGCCCTAGGGGGATAGACTGCAATGCTGGGCCCCTTCTCCAAATTTTGAGGCCCAGTGATGTAGTGTTCTGCCCTTCTCAGAATCTATCTATACAAATTACATTTTCATTGGTTTCAGTATATTTGTATTATGTTTGGTTTATTGTATAATGGACAGGGGTCTTTGGGTTCCATGCCCAAATCATCACCAATGTGGCTAGAAAGAGTCTCTGTGCTTGTCCTTGTTTGGACTAGTTGCAGTTAGTAGAGAGGAGCACACTCTTTTGTTTCCCCTCTAATAAAAACAATTAGACCAGCGCCAACTAGCCGTAGAGCTGGCCACTTTGAATGACATGGGGACCCTATATTGTGGGTAGCCCCCAAATCATAGTAACCAACCTTGGAGTTCTCAGAGATCTTATGAATTTGTGGCTTTAAATGTATTATTTTAGCCAAAATCAAATTCAGCCATAAATGTCATGTACTATTTTTTAGTGCTGTTGCATATTGAAGTGGGGGAAATTAATATTTGGGTTCCCTTCTACTAAAAGTATTGAGCCCCACACAGATGGGCCCTGGATATAGCTGCTGTGAATACGAACGTCCCAGTTTTACACATTGTTGTATCGTTGACGATTGTTGGGGTTTCCTAATTTACTCTCCACAAGAACCAGAGCTCCATCAATTTTGGGAACATCGGTTACCCTCTTTAATAAAAACACCACATCTATGTATTTTTTGCTGTTGTTTTTTTTAACTTTGGCCAGAACCTTATTTGTAATTTTAAATAATATATCATACGTCTTCCTAATGGGCAAGCGGCACTAATTGTCCAGTTAGATGCATCGAAGTTGACTCCTCCCCCTTAAGAATTCAAAATACAAAAAAAGATTTTGAGAGTTCAAATTTCAATGGGCTCAGGTTTTGGTAACAGTAATTGTACCTGGTGGTACGGTGACACAGTGGTTAGCATTGCTGGCTCACAGTATTGGAGCCATGTGTTCCACGCGGCCAAGACATGATCTGTGTAGCAAAAATGACACAGTGCATCTGTGCACAATGTGATTTAAGTGTAAGCAGCTTATCAATTCACTAGGAGCTAGTGATATAACTGAGGTATGGGGCACAAACCCATCACTAGGAAGCCATTTTGTGGGTGGAGTCAGTAACCATGAAAATGCAGCCTATCAATTCATTAGAAACTAGTGACATCACACACGCTTTGTGAATTGATTGGCTGGATATTTGCAACATCACTAATTCTTAATGACACGCCCCACTGAGGTCACTAGTTCCTAGAGAGTTGGTTGATCAGCTCAGCCAACATAATGGCCTCTAGATTGTATGCTCTCACGAGCAGAGCCCTTTCTATCATTTTATTACATATATTTTATCGTTTACCAATAATCATTGTCTATGCGATTTGTGTGGTTCCAAAGCACAAAGCGATTTATTATCAGGAGAAAAAGAATAACAGTTCAATAAATAAGTACAGCCAATACATACGCTGCGCGGTGTTGCGCACTGCTGGATCCAGCTAGACAGTCCTTCAGTCCTGAAGACTGTGGTCAGAGTGACTGCATGTTGGTCCCAGAGCCCCTGCTTATATACAATCAGTGATATAGTGAAAACAATACAGATGATTTGGCATGTTTCCATAGGTTCAGACTTCAGGAAGGTCCAGTGTAATGCAGGTCGTTGGCCAGTTCAAACGATGCCCTCCAAGGGTGAGGGTCAGCTGTCCAGAAGATGCATACTAATCTTCCCGCCAAGAACTAGTTCAAACTGGTCTATTAACATTACACAGACAATACCATTCTGATCATTTATTCCCTATAATTCATAACTAGCATATGCATGGTGCATTCTTTTAGGCGATTGAACCGGACGTCTGCGGATAAATAGGGGATTAGAATGATACCAGACATGATATGTTTCCTGTGACCTGAACCTTAGATCTCACTAACGTGTACATAACATTATAATACTTCACCATAAACTCTGCTACATTTGTTCACAAATGACCGTGGATTGGAACTATTATAAATATGAAATATATATAAGTTAATGTGTAAGTGTATGCGTGCGTGATTTATCGTGCGATTGCGTCATGACACGTGGCGTACTGATCGCAATCGCACGGTAAAACAATTTTAATCAATATACTTTTCTTCAGTCAATTATTCGACTTTAACAGTCTCTATCAAGTCTACGCCTTCTCTGTCAATAAATAAATAAATGATGATGATTCCCATAGCAGCCAATCAGAATCTAGTTGTCATGTTCTAGAACAGTGTAGGCTAACCTGTGACACTCCAGGTGTTGTGAAACTACAAGTTCCAACATGCTTTGCCAATATATAGCAGCATATTGCTAGAAGGGTATGCTGGGACTTGTAGTTTCACAACACCTGGAGTGTCACAGGTTAGCCAACACTGTTCTAGAATGTACTAGATAAATGACAGTTAGAATATGAATGGTTGCTATGGGCAACACCTCCACTTGTCCTTGTTATAAGGTTTGATAAATCTCCCCCATGCTGTTTTGCTTTGTTTAGTACAGTTAGTTTGCCTAGTGAATGTGTATTGGGTGTGGAAAATACAACGGATGTCCCGGTCACCATAATAAAGTATAAACATATTTCTACTGTTATTCCATTCATACTAAATCTACCATTAATTTGGAAATGTGTCAGGGACAAATAGCTCTAAATTGCTAAGAATACATTATTACGCAATCATACTATATTTCATTATCTGCCTAAATTGGTCATTTGGGTACAATAATGTATTTTATTAAATGCATCCCATAAATTTGCAACATTATTAGCGCGATTGTATATTTCAGTTTATTTTTAAACAAATAGTTTTATATAGATGTAACCAAAACATCTGTTGTTTTGCTAATATTATTTTTGGATGTTACAGTAAAGTAAAGACACAGATCAGTCCAATTACTTACTAGGTTCAAAATATACCTATAAGGTTTTATGTTTTATTTACTTTAATTGTTCTTATATATTAATGTTGCAATTAAAATACTATTATTGATTATTAGTGCACATTTTGGTTTATAAGCATGTCTCCCATGCCAATCTCCTATAGTTTGGTTCTCTGAAAAAGTTGTGATGTTGAACCAATAGTTAAAGAATCAGTTCACAAATGTTTTATTACTTGTTCAAACAAAAATATATTTTAAGACCATTCAATTTTGTTTACGTGGTACACTTGTTGTATGAAACCACCAATTCACATTTCTGCACGGCAAGTCTGCAAAGCTGTCACTCACACTCTGCCTGCTCAGTTATAGAAGCTTCTCCCTCCTAACGCGGTAACCTGCTGAGTGATAGAAAGCATAGATAAGTATAAGCATGGCAGCTTAGTAATATATAGCTTTTTCTATCTATTAATGGTTTTATGTATTTACTGTGAACCCAGCTGTGACCGGCATATGAAAGTGCCCATGTGTTGGAGCCCTCGCTGGATACAGAGTATGCCTTTACAATAGAGAGCAATGATCCCTATCTCTTACTCTGTTAAGTGAAAGTAAAGTATACCGCGATGGCTTCTTATTGGTCATGTCCGTACTTAGAACTAAAAATGGAGCAAAGGGAGAATTTTAATAGACAGAGAAAATCTCTTGTGTGTATCCCGGTTTCTATTTCACCATTAAGGGCGCCCTAAGTGTCGTAGGATGTGTCTTGCTCTAGGGATTAAGGGGTCTATTGATGACCAATCGTATTTTCTTCATGTTAATTATCATTTCTTACGGCAATGATAATAAATTATTTAATGCAACTATTTATTAAAATTCCATAGCTGAGACAGTGACACAGATAGGAGCTTGTCCCAGGGAATAGTCTATA
This sequence comes from Mixophyes fleayi, assembly GCF_038048845.1. Classification (NCBI taxonomy): domain Eukaryota; kingdom Metazoa; phylum Chordata; class Amphibia; order Anura; family Limnodynastidae; genus Mixophyes; species Mixophyes fleayi. The sequence goes on along the minus strand of NC_134405.1, from coordinate 324,071,435 downwards.
GCCGTGTTGGCTAACCTGTGACACTCCAGGTGTTGTGAAACGACAAGTCCCAGCATACCCTTCCAGCAGTAAGCTGCTGTATATTGGCAAAGCATGCTGGGACATGTAGTTTCACAACACCTGGAGTGTCACAGGTTAGCTAACACTGGTCTATAGTAAAGTGATCGCAATCTCCATCACTTTACCTACAGGTTCTGAAGGTCTTTGTGCAATGTGCGATAGGAAGGAGGGAGGAGCACAAAGCCTGTTGGGGAGGGATCTTCGGAGGTTCATTAACAGGCCCCAAAAAATATTTTGACGGCAAATAATTAACTGTATAAAAATGACTTGTAAACCATTGTACTTTTCATTTGCATGTATTTTGATTATTGTGCTCTAACCCCCAAAGCTAGCCTGTGAATAAATGTAATAATCCAGGTTATTCGCTGAATGGATTTACTAAGCTGCGGGTTTGAAAAAGTGGGGATGTTGCCTATAGCAACCAATCAGATTCTAGCTTTCATTTATTTAGTACCTTCTACAAAATGACAGCTAGAATCCGATTGGTTGCTATAGGCAACATCCCCACTTTTTCAAACCCGCAGCTTAGTAAATCTAGCCCCTAGACTATATCCGGTGTGGGTGGCGCAGTGTTTAGCATTCCTGCCTCACAGCAGCGGTTCATTGGGATCACCTTCGACCAGTGCAATCTCTTCCTGGGAACTATTTTCTGACCATGTTCCAGTGGATTTGTTTTTGTGTGGGCCAATGTCCTTCCATGGTCAAAAGACAATATTGTGTGTATATCAGACTTTGGCATCAGAATAGGCCCTTTTTCTGCAGAGTTGCGGATTTCCGGTTTCGCTTTGCCATTTTGGAACGTTACGTCACATTGTACTGATAAATCATTGATCAGAATTTATATTCCGTGAAAAGAGCTGAGATAACGACAGTCAGTTCGTTCTGCCGTGTGGCGCAACTGGGGACAGTCAAATACCGCCAGAATATGATCTATCTTTATCTATGCTGGTGTGTACAGCGCAACTAAAGATAACTTTATCGTACTAATAATATGTGCATGGTTGACAGGGTTCAAATGGCGTCTGCTTCATGGCAAACCTTTATTAGAAGGTTGGGGTAAAGGCTTAACATTTATGGAAAACTAAACAAAAGTTTAACTGTAATGTGAACAAAGGAAAAAATACATATATAAAGTGAAAATAAAAAATACTTTGTTTTTTTAGCGTTTGTCAAAATAGAAAATGGCAGTGCAGTAAGAAGGTGTGTGACTCCACCTGTTCAGCCATTGGAGTGTCTCATTACTTCACGTTTGATGGCATGAAGTACAACTTCCCTGGCGACTGCCAGTATGTCATGGCTCAGGTAAGAATGAATGTCCAGCATTATATTAATAAGTCAGCATTAATAGGACTCATATCCTGGCACTCATATATGAAATAAAAGCATACTTGCCAACTCTCCCGGAAAGTCCGGGAGACTCCCAAAATTCGGGCCAGTCTCCCGGGCTCCCACGAGAGCTGGCATTTCTCCCGCATCCCGGAAATCCCTTGTCATTTTGGCCCCTCCCCCCGCGCCAAAACGTTGTTTTACTTGTGGGGGCAAGGCCAAAATGACGCGATTCGATGCGCCCCTGCCCCTCCCACCCATTAGTCACGCCCCTCTCCCGGACATCGCCTACGGAAAGTAGGCAAGTATGAATAAAAGTGTACTATAAACAGACAATTTATGGACTGTAGAAACTATCACTGTATGGCTTCAGCATGATTTACACAGTCCACACAATGGCTCATGTACCAGTGATATCACTAGATCCTAGTGAACTGATACGTCGTATTGTAATGAACCCACAAAATGGCTGAAATTTTATTACCACATGGCAATGATTTCCCCATAAAATGGTGTTTGACTATCATGCCAGCTTGTGTACTTACCTCCATACTTGTCTATTCTCCCTGCATGTCTGGGAAAATCTCCCATATCTGGGATCTCTCTTGGATCACGCCCACTTCCTAGTGAAGTGGGTGGAGACAGAGCTGGGTGACGCTATTTGCTGTTAATTGCGTCTTCGTGGCCAACCACCGATGCGCAATGCCGAGATTTACAACATCTGGTGAGCGGGGGGCGGTCCATGCCCTTGCCACTTTGACCTCATTTCTGGGGGGATCCAGTGTGGTATAATGTGTGGATCACAGACTGTTCTGACATACAGAAAATATCCTAAGAATAGATTTCATTATTTCCCCTCTAGGATTACTGCAACGGGGAACCTGGAACCTTCCGTATTCTTGTTGGAAATGTGGGCTGTGGGTTCTCCGGAGAGAAATGTTCCAAAAAGATTACTATTTTCTTCAGAAATGGAGAAATTGAGTTAGCGCATGAACAGGTTTGTATAGTACACACATCATTTTTATTGTCTTGAAAATATACATATATAAATAACATATATACATATATATACATAACATATATACATATTCACTGCAACATAATTATTCGTGGGTACATCCCCAAACACACCTTTTAGGAGACCGTCTGCAGCACTATCTACCCGCTTCTGATTGGCTAATTGCATATTGACCCCTCCAGTTGACAGTAATTAAATCATTAGCGTTGCGGTTATATTATATCAAATCATTCCCCATTACTCAATTGATATTTCCCTTTAGAAAGATTCTCGTTCGATTATTGAAAGGGAAAAATAACATATGAAAGGGTTTGTATTTAATTCCATTTCATATTCACATTTATTAATAACTGGCAAGACACTATTCTCTGTTGTGTCCATGACACTTCATTACGTCCTTTTGTGGGTGTGCACAGTACAAATTAGCATAAGCCCCTTATTATCATAATTATTATTATTATTATCGTAGATTAGTAAGGCTCCACAGTGCTCCGCAGCGACGTACAGTAGGGAAGACAGGACAAACATAAAACAAGGACATACAAGGTATACAAAATAAATGCAGACATGAAAACAAAGGGTATGGAGGACCCTGCTCATTAGAGAGCTTACATTCTAAGTGGGAGAGGGCACAGCTGAAACAATAGGAGTGAGTGTGGCTCAGAGTGGAGATTGGGACAGTTGTGAGGGTGCATTAGTGTGAATAGTGTTATCGGGGATAAGGTCACCTCTAAACAAGAGATGGATTTTCAAAGAGCATCTAAAGATATAAAGGCTGTGGGAAAGTCTGATTGAGCGTGGTAGGGAATTCCATAAATGGGGAGCAGCACAGGAGAAGTCTTGTAGGCGGGAGTGAGAGGTGGTTACCAGAGACGAGACAAGGTGAAGGTCAGAGGTAGATCTAAGAGGGCGGGAGGGAGAGTATATTGATATGAGATTTGAGATGTACAAGTGGTGTTGTTGTTGTTGAGGGCTTTGTAGGTAAGGGTGAGTAATTTGAATTTGATTCTGGAGGACACAGGGAGCCAGTGTAGGGATTTGCAAAGTGGTGCAACAGATGTGGAGCAAATCAATTAATAATAATTAATAATTAATCAATAATCCTATTCAATTTCATGTTTATAAAAAAAAAAAGGGATAAAGTATTGCAATAGATTGAAATGTATATAACTGGTTAAGGTACTGTACTGAACTGTGTTTTGTTATGCATACGCAAAGTGATTTCACACAAGATATACGCTAAGCAAACTGGTGTACTTCCCCAGCCCCAATGTCTCTGTAATTACAGAATGGTTTTAACTTTATCTCTTTTTTGTTTAGGTCTCCATTAAAAGACCTCTGAATAATGAAGCTGGCTTTGATGTGATGCAGTCTGGTAACTTCTACATTCTGACACTTGGAAGTGAATTGTCTGTTATTTGGGACAAAGGGATGAGATTTTATATCACTTTGAAGGAAACCTTAAGGGTAAACAGTCTTCTATTACTGCATCTAAATAAAAATAAGTAAACGATAGCTACGTGTAAAATGCACCTGCGCGGTGGAGGCAGTCATTATGGGTATGGAAGTATGGAAGCAGATAGTGGCCTCACCAAGGCACTTCGAAATCGGTTTCATTCAAAACAAAAATGTCTGCCTCCGCTGTTTTGTAGGCATTGGAAATGTTACTTTTAAACAAAATGCCTCTCATGTATGGATTAACATCACACAGATCTCTATATATGTCTACATTGTGCCTCTAAAAATCGAAAATGATGCCCGATTCTTGGCAATGTTATTCATAAAAGTACTTAATCCCAATTTGAGATGTTTAACAAATAGGGCCCAAGTCATAAAGGAGAGCAAAGTATAAAAAAGGAGTAAATGTTCTCTGAGACAAACCATGTTACAATGCAAGGGGTGCAAATTAGTTTATTATGTTGCCCATAAGTTAAATACTGGCTGTGTTTTCATGCACCACAGAAATACTTGATAGCTTTATTTTTACAATCAAACTTAAAGTTGATCTAGGACATGCCCTACCCCGACTACAAGTCTGTCCCCACATTTTACATTTACCTCCCCCTCCGATGCAACATGGTTTTGCCCAGGTGCAGAGTCACTCCTTTTATAAGCTCTGCTCTCCTTAATGACTCAGGCCCATAGCAAGCAATAATCTTCAAAAAAATGTTAAAGCAATACCAATGTTGAAATCTAATTAGAAAATATACATTATTATACCGTAATAACTATTACAATGCAATGAATGCACAATTCCGCTAATACAATTTAAAGCCACTTTCCCTTACAAAATTGAAATAAGGGGTTTAGTGAACAGAACAGTGTTACTTTTATTTGGCTGTTCCTATATTCATGTTTAAATGGATCTTCGCTTTTTGCAAACCCCACCTTGTGCATGCTGTGTTTGGCTGGATAAGAACATATATATAGTGTGATCAGTGTATGACACAGGTGTGCTGTCTTGGTTGGGTTTTGCGTTTGTGTTGTGAGTTATTGTTCTGCTTCACTGCACTCTGATCTTTGTTAAGGTGTACAACTGGTGCTGTCAGCCAAAAATGTTCCAGTGATTGACAGCTGACCGCTGCAACATCTGCACCAGACGTGACCTGCGAAACACACACTGACTAAGCTGTTATTTATTACTGCTCACTCCCTTCCTGTTTCTTGTTGCGCGCATGTTGTGTAACACTTTATTGTTCCTCATTTATTTATGTCTGGTTTCAATTTGCCATCTCTCTAGCCAAGCTAAGCTAAACACCCCTCAGCCCCGTTGCCTCTCGCATAACACCCTGCTGTGTGTCCTACTGCACTCACTTTACCAGGGCCTGATTAACCAATAGGCTGACTAGACAGCAGCCTAGGGCGCTAGGCTTTTTGGGGGGCGGACGCAGAATTTTTGGTTGTGCATAATTGTGACAGGGTGAAGTATAAACTGAAATTCATTTTAAAATATAAGATAATATTATTGTCCAAAGTAAAAAACAAAAAACAAAACATGAAAGTAAAACATGTAGTAAAGAAGGATGGTTGGGAAATGCACGGACACAGATTTGGGCAGAGAGGGGGACAAGTGTTTAAAAAAAATCAAAATAAAACTAAACTAACTAAATTTCCATTTTGACCACTGTATATGCCCTAATCCAGGGGTCGGCAACCCTCAGCAGTTTATATAGGTTTTTTTTTTCCTAATAAATGTAGACAAGACTTTTCTTAATCCTACAAAATTCAGCGACAAATCAAGTCCTAAAAACCTGAAAGACCAAATGAAAAGGTTTGTGCTCGATACTCTTAATGGTCCCTGTCACATGATCAATATGTCATGAGGCCTGAGGTCACATGATGCTCGAGGTCACATCGTCATGAGTTGAAAGTAGACAACCGGTTACTATCTTTACAAATTATGAGGCCAACCACTTGGTCTAATCCATGAACGGTCGACTTTCTTTCTTTGTTCTCACAAGTGTAAGAACACTATTATACAGGTAGTTTGTGTTCTATAAAACCGTGAGGTTTTAAAATAGAGAAAAAAAAACCCAAACATGTTACAAAACTCCAAAGAGTAAGTGGGGAAAAAAGAACAAATTATATGAGAACCAAATACTATGGTGGGACCAAGAAGCATGCCAGTGTGTTAAAATAATAAAATAACACTCACTAAAATATTTTATATTGGTTCAACCAATTAAAAATATATGTATGGTTTTTTTTTATTTTTCCCCCCAGGACAAAGTCTGTGGTTTGTGCGGAAACTTCGATGGAAGTGAAAACAACGATTTGATGAGTAGTAATAATCAGGTGGAAAATAACCCCAGCAACTTTGGAAATTCGTGGAAAGTAAAACCTCTTTGTGCTGATGCTACAATGGTGAGAATAAAGACTGCATTGTAAAGGTTTAAAATATCTTTAGAAAAATTAGATTTTTTTTTTTACGTTTTAATGCATTTTTGCATGCTAAGTTTATTTAACATACTTATAATTATTAGTATTATAACTTTAATTTATAAAGCGCTGGCATATTCCATAGCACAGTACAAAAATCGATATACAAACTATAGTTATGCATTATATATACAATGTAATTAATGGTGGCATTTACTGCAGCTTTTAACAATGTTATTTTCACATAACCTTGGAGTGCTTTCAGTTTCCAAAATTATTTAAAAAAATGTAAAAATATCATTTAAAAAAATCATTAGAAATATGGTTTGCATTAACTTATTCATGGATTTTATAGTCTTATTAAAAAGGCATTTAAATATCTATAATTACATTTTATTTGTTATACGCAAACATACCGTGTTCTGCAGAGCTGTACGTAAGAATAAGATATATTCCATAGGCTGTAATTATTTCTGATATTAATTGTAACTTTTAATAATATTAATTTCACAAAACAGTGGAATGCTTTCATTTTCAAAAATGATTAAAAACATTGTAAAAGTAAAAAAATACATTTGCAGAAAAAGAGCATGAGGTTTGTATTACCATTTTAGCATATATATTTTTCTCGTTAGTTTTTCTGAAAGTCATTTAACCACCCTTCCAATAATTAAAGTAATATTTATGATATTAAATGCATTTGTTTATTTTCACATTAAAAATGTAAAATATAGCTTTGTAATATTTTATCAATTATTTTTTGATTATGAGAACATTTGTAGATAGTTTAGTTTGATTTTATCAGCTTTAATCAGTTGCATTGAGGACAAGCTTTGTGAACATCATATCCTAAAATAAATTTCACTTTATTGTCATAGCCGAACAATAAATAGAAATTCTAAAGGGTGAATTTAAATGTATGAAAAGAAATAAGTTAATATATCTATCGCCTATGTATCTCCCGTCGATCTCTTACTTATCTCCTGTCTATCTCCTATCTATCTCTTATCTATCTCCTGTCTATCTCTTATCTATCTCATGTCTATCTCATGTCTATCTCCTATATATCTCTTATCTATCTCATGTCTATCTCCTGTCTATCTCCTATCTATCTCTTATCTATCTCCTGTCTATCTTCTATCTATCTTTTATCTATCTCCTGTCTATCTCTTATCTATCTCATGTCTATCTCTTGTCTTTCTCATGTCTATCTCATGTCTATCTCCTATATATCTCTTATCGATCTCATGTCTATCTCTTATCTATCTCATGTCTATCTCCTATATATCTCCTGTCTATCTCCTATATATATCCTGTCTATCTCCTGTCTATCTCATGTCTATCTCCTATCTATCTCTTATCTATCTCCTGCCTATCTCTTGTCTTTCTCATGTCTGTCTCATGTCTATCTCATGTATATCTCTTATCTATCTCATCTATCTCATGTCTATCTCATGTCTATCTCTTATCTATCTCATCTATCTCATGTCTATCTCTTATCTATCTCATGTCTATCTCTTATTTGTCTCCTGTCTATCGCCTGTCTATCTCATGTCTATCTCCTATCTCATGTCTCTCTCCTATCTCATGTCTCTCTCATATTTCATGTCTATCTCATGTCTATCTCTTATTTGTCTCCTGTCTATCGCCTGTCTATCTCATGTCTATCTCCTATCTCATGTCTCTCTCCTATCTCATGTCTCTCTCATATTTCATGTCTATCTCATCTCTCTCTCCTATCTCATGTCTCTCTCCTATCTCATGTCTATCTCATGTCTCTCTCCTATCTCATGTCTCTCTCCTATCTCATGTCTCTCTCCTATCTCATGTGTATCTCATGTCTCTCTCCTATCTCATGTCTATCTCCTATCTCATGTCTATCTGCTATGTTATGTCTATTTCCTATCTCATGTCTATTTCATGTTCATCGCATGTCTATTTCCTATCTATCTCATGTCAATCTCATGTCTATCTCCTAACTATCTCATGTCTATCTTATGTCTATCTCCTATCTCATGTCTATCTCCTATCTCATGTCTATCTCCTATCTCATGTCTATCTCCTATCTCATGTCTATCGGCTATCTCATGTCTATCTCCTATCTCATGTCTATCTGCTATCTCATGTCTATCTCCTATCTCATGTCTATCTCCTATCTCATGTCTATCTCCTATCTCATGTCTATCTGCTGTGTTATGTCTATTTCCTATCTCATGTCTTTTTCATGTTCATCGCATGTCTATTTCCTATCTATCTCATGTCTATCTCATGTCTATCTCCTAACTATCTCATGTCTATCTCCTATCTCATGTCTATCTCATGTCTATCTCCTATCTCATGTCTATCTCCTATCTCATGTCTATCTCCTATCTCATGTCTATCTGCTGTGTTATGTCTATTTCCTATCTCATGTCTATTTCATGTTCATCGCATGTCTATTTCCTATCTATCTCATTTCTATCTCATGTCTATCTCCTAACTATCTCATGTCTATCTCCTATCTCATGTCTATCTCATGTCTATCTCCTATCTCATGTCTATCTCCTATCTCATGTCTATCTGCTTTCCCATGTCTATCTCCTATCTCATGTCTATCTCCTATCTCATGTCTATCTCCTATCTCATGTCTATTTCCTATCTATCTCATGTCTATCTCCTAACTATCTCATGTCTATCTCATGTCTATCTCCTAACTATCTCATGTCTATCTCATGTATATCTCCTATCTCATGTCTATCTCCTATCTTATGTCTATCTGCTATGTTATGTCTATCTCCTATCTCATGTCTATCTCCTATCTCATGTCTATCTCCTATCTCATGTCTATCTGCTATGTTATGTCTATTTCCTATCTCATGTCTATTTCATGTTCATCGCATGTCTATTTCCTATCTATCTCATGTCTATCTCATGTCAATTTCCTATCTATCTCATGTCTATCTCCTATCTCATGTTCATCTCATGTGTATCTCCTGTCTATCCCTTGTCTAGCTCCTATCTCATGTCTGGCTCCTGTCTATCTGTTTTCTCATGTCTCATGTCTGTCTCCTATCGTATGTCTGTCTCCTATGTATCTCATGTCTGTCTGTCTGGCTTCATGATCATAACTTTAGAAACTTGAAACTCCAACTATTGTGCAACTACAAGTCCCGTCATACTAAGTCAAGAGTGTCATGATTATTATATATTTTCTTATAGTTCACTGATGCAACTTCCATGCCACTGTGCCAAGGCAATGTCATGAAACAGGCTGCGGTAGAACATGCCTGCAGCGTTCTCTTGGGTGACATTTTTGAAGAATGTGAGAAATTGGTATGTGATTTTTTTCCCACTCCCTTAAATTGCACCTAGAAACTGTGGACATCACTGAGTCACAAAGTACTATTTACTGTCTATAAATAGAAATTATAACTATAGAAATTATAACTGAGGTCCACCAATTACCTTTATTGGAGCATGTATGATTGTCTGTCCTGGAGATGGGAAGTGCCCACTTTACCCTGTAATCTTCCCCACACACAAAAATCTCCATATATGTGGTTATTTGGCATTTCGACCTACTACACCCCCCAGTATTTCACAGTGATGGGGGGGATGAAGGATAGAACGGCTGCCCCAGGTTCCATGATACAAACAGTTGTAAAATACAATTTGGACAAAATGGATCAAGCTGCGATTTGTCCGACTTGTTGTTTCAAAGCCAGCCGGAAAAAAATTGCAGAAAATTGGCAATTACGCCAAATCACAGCTCGATACATGTTGCTACTGAAATTATGTAAATCCAGAAATCAGCTTGTCAATCAAATAACTATATATATATATATATATATATATATATATATATATATATATATGGCTCCGGTTTCCTCCCACACTCCAAAAACATACTGGTAGGTTAATTGGCTGCTAAACAAATTGACCCTAGTCTGTATGTCTGTGTGTGTGTGTGTGTGTGTGTGTGTGTGTGTGTGTGTGTGTGTGTGTGTGTGTGTGTGTGTATTAGGGAATTTAGACTGTAAGCCCCAATGGGGCAGGGACTGATGTGAGTGAGTTCTCTGTACAGCGCTGCGGAATTAGTGGCGCTATATAAATAAATTATGATGATGATGATATATAGATGTATACATACGTGTATATGTGTATATATATATATATATATATATATATATGTATACATATATGTGTGTGTGTATGTATATATATATATATGTATATTATAATTGTTTCATTCCAACAGGTAAACCCAATGCCCTACTATGAGATTTGCACTTACGACACTTGCGTCTGTGAATCCATTGGAGATTGTTCATGCTTCTGTGACTCTATAGCTGCCTACGCCCATGTGTGCGCTCAGAAGGGAGTGATTGTGCCGTGGAGATCATCACACTTTTGTCGTGAGTAGAAAAGACCCTATATACCCCCTGTGTGCCCCCCTATGCCATGGAAGGAGAAGTGTATTATATTACCTCTCCTAACAAGAAGTAACCTCTCTATGAATCTGAATACGTATCATCGGTAACTGTGTGGCCGTAGAGTAAAGGATTGGGGGGTTGTTAGGGTTACTAAGGAGGTACCAGGAGCATTTTGTGTAAGTAAGCAAGTTTATGTACACACAAATACCATGTCACTGATCAAGACACAAACGAGATACATGTCATCAAATGTTCCCTAACTCTTATGATTATTTTAAGCAATAAATTAGGCTGAAGTGAGCATAATTTTAGCGGGAAAAAAAAATTAAATGTATAAACAAAAATGTAGGGAGTGTCCCTAAAGTGGTAATTGGCAGTATATTGGGCTCCCATTTTCTGCTTTCCACCATGCACACCCACAAGCACCCAAAAAAGTATTTGCATCACCATGTTCTGGGAGAAATTCCCAAAAGCGCTATATGGGTGTTCAGCTATGCATTCACTAGCTGGACAAATATAGGCATATTTATTTTGTTTTTTTTAAAAAAATAATAGACTTAGCTAAATAAGATCAACAAATTTGATATCGGCACCAGGAAGCTTTAGGTTCTACAGTTCATATTGCAGTTTTATCCGCACTAGAAGAAGGGTTTCCTCTATAATCAGTGATATAACGGTTAGTTCTGAGCAGTACTTGTTATGCACTATCCTCAGGTTATAAGAGGGTCCTAAACATTAGCACTAGGCCAATACATAACTTCAGAATGTTCAAAATATAGAGCATTCCAAATCACTAACTCAAATAAAATGATCAAACCATTTTTATTGTCAATGTTAAAAATTATTTATCATCAACAGAACTCATCCCTATCTTAGAGCTAATTTTTATAATTTCTTTTTGTATTTCATGGCATATTTATTTTAATAAAAATAACACGTTTATGAAACTGAAATGAAAGAAAAGGAATATATAGAAATATAGAAATTAAAATACAGATTAGACTGTATAACCACAAGACATACCAAACAATTATATGTTTCTTACCCCAATATTACACTTCATTGAGCAATATTATTTATTGAATCCTTAGCTAATGTATAGTTTTTAATTCTCAATAATTTTCAGAGTAATTCTCATTATCAGTGAATTAATAAAGAATATGTTTATTAGCTCCCAATATGTTGCTGATGTGTTAGTGTTAATCTTCTCCTGACAATCTATGAATGTCATGATCTTAGTGCTCAATGTATTACAATTTAGACATCAAACATTGGCTGTAATATATGTAAGTTTAGAGGAACTTTATCAAGACGTTCATACTTGTGGGAAAATCATCGATGGTAGTTTTACACAATGGATGACAGTGCTAAGGATAATTCTTTGTTTATTCGGAATACAGCACAGAGTTGTGAAGAGAAGAATATTAAGGAGCTGGACTATGTGTGTGAATGGAGATACAACAGTTGTGCACCAGCCTGTCCTGAGACCTGTCAACACCCCACACCTACAAATTGCCCCCTTAAGTGTGTGGAAGGCTGCCAAGCCCACTGCCCACCTGGTAAGTTATTTTATGCTCTACTCGGTTAATATGTTGCATTAAATCTTTTAGAGGAGCAGTCCACTGTGGGATGAGGGGGGGGGGGAGGTAACAATATAGCAGAAGTCACCTCTATTAATTTGTGCTGAGGACCTGTGGAGGGCACGGCGGCAGCGCTAAAGTAATGAAGGGATCTGGTTCATGGGGAGGGGGGGGCGTGGAAATAGACCGTTCCTGTTTGAACGAGGCTGCAACCTGGACCACCTGTACTCCTATCAAAATTGTCATTTCAGAATAGAGATAGCCAGGTTCCCAGCTATTCCTAGTCATTAAATAAAGCATTTTATTTTTATTTTTTATTTTTTAATAATTTATTCAGTTATTTATTATTTTTTTCTTTATTATTATTATTATTATTATTATTATTTTTTTTTTTAAATAACTTTATTATTTTTTAATTTTTTGATGAATCCTTGACTGGAAGTTCAAATATGAGCCTCCGGTTCCAGTGCACATGTACAATGCAGCAAGCCGGCTCACGCATGCGCAGAGGCATCCTGCACTGGGCAGGCAAGTGGTAATTCTCCTCGTACCGCTGCCAGCCAGTATCCCCGGGGGAGCTGATCGTCGCTCACCTGCCTTGGCCGAAATGTAATTAATAAATAAGGTTGATGAGCAGCAATAAAAAATGAAATAAAAAAAAAAAAAAAAAAAAAGCAATGAAAAAAATATTTAATTATTATATAAGGAAGTTTGGTTGAAATTTACTTCATTTGCATATGTTGCACAATGCTGACTGCTCAGTGAAGTAAAGCTGTATTGCGGTCTTTCTTGGGGTTGGGATGGATGACTATACACGGGCCTGGATTTGCGGCCTGGTCAGAGATGGACTACGGCCCACGTTTTATTATCTTTTCCCATTATTTTTCTTACGACTGTACTTCTGTTGCTGCCAAATATCCGAATGAGGTACTGCCATTGTCAGTTTACTGCAAAAACCTATATGAAAAAATAAATCACTTCAGCCTCATGCGTAAAAATAAAAGTAAGCCCTCATTTTTCACACCTGGTGCCAGGTGTTTTCTACGGTTGTAAGGTGCTTCAAGTATGTTAGGGAAAAATAAATTTGAACTTGCTAAAGAGGATCTGTCGGTTTTTAGATGAATTGAGTTTCACATAGTGCTCTCTGCTTTATATAAGTGTAAAAAAAGTCAGTGTTTTTCTAAGCTCTGCCTTGGAAATTAAATAGAAAAATACAGTGGGCTTGATGCTAAATTGAACGATTTTGGGCATCATTTATGCTACAAAAGGCAGCCCCCGTAAAAATAGCGTATTCACGCCTATACACTGTCTGCATATCTTGAGATCCTCTTGGATTTAAATACAATCAGAACTACGCGCACCTTCCGGGCTCTTCGTTAAACCGCAAACCTGCGCGCAAGTTCCTTTCCCATTGGAATCGGGCCCTATGTTGGCAACCTGTCCCATTACCATGAACAATTTAAGGAACAGTTTGAAATAATTTGTATCAGCTGAGCAGACGGTTGAGTAATAGGAGGAATACATAGTTCTGGCTGAGGCTTCTGAAAGCAAATTCCAACATCTATAAGTATTTTCAAATAACTTTTTATTGGGTGGGGAAGGAATGCTTTTAGTTGTTGTTTGACTTTTTTTATTTCTTCTTTTCGTTTTTTTGTTTTTTTTGTAAAATTGTAGTCTTTGCACCAGTACTATTTTTTTATCAGTAATTTGCTTGTAAAATTAATACAATAATGTCCACAAGCCCCTGTTGCACGCACAAGCAGAGGTAAAATTTGCAGTGGGACAAGTGTATGAACAAAGTAGACAGAAGGCCGTACCTAGGCCTGAAGGGAGATGAGTACTCTCAGCTGGGACCCCACAGGGAGAGAGCTACAGTCTACGGTCAGCCCCCCTCTCCTATGTTAGTTTACATTTCCATCTATGGAGGGTCGGGGATAAGCACTGCGGCCAGCCACAGGAAACGGTCCCACGGTAAGCAAGAGAGGTCACTATATTTGGCCAAGGCCGTCTTTCCCATTGGGCCCAATGGGCAGGTGCCCGGGGGCCCTGCAGCCCAGGGAGCCCGTCGGTGGCAGCCCAAAAAAAAAAACCTGAAAAAAAAGAAGAAAATATTTACCTTGCGGTCAGCTGGCGATCCGGCTCCCTCCATGGTCTCCTCCTCCGTGCGGCGCTCGCAGTGCATGTCGGGCGTGACGTCATCACGCCCGCCCGACATCCATTGCGGAGCGCGACGGAGGCGGAGTCCATGGAGGGAGCCGGATCGCCAGCTGATCGCAAGGTAAATATTTTCTTCTTCTTTTTTTCAGGTTTTTTTTATTTTTGCTGCCACCGACGGGCCCCCCTGGGCTGCAGGGCCCATATATATAATCATTTTATTTTTTTGTATATATAGGGGCCCCGGTGCACTGCTGGGCCTGGGGGCCCAAGATGTTCTTAAGAGGGCCCTGTATCTGACTGTACGTTGACACAAGAGCATAGCTCCCAACATTCAGAATCCCGAAAGCGGGACAAAATAAGCCCCGCCCACCAAAACTCCACCCAATTATGGCCAAGCTCCACCCACAAATGGATAGATTTGTTTAAAACCTCACGCACTTCCACCATTCCCATTCTATAACACTGCTATGGCAGAACCATACTTCTACAAACACCAGAAACCTCAGTCACAGACTCACCAGGATTTCTGTGTTTAATACACATGGGGCTGCGTATGGTGGAAGGGACACTAAAACATGGGCATAGTTTAGTAAGTTTGTGGCACAGGCTGGTATGTGTATTGAATGAAATGCATTCCATTCATTTTTTTACTACTTCAAGTTGTACAATAATGACATAAAGGAGAAGCAAGCAGTTGAATGGCTGGCAGTAAGCCACTGGCAGATTAAGGGTATGTACACAAGGGTGAATCGCTTCCATCCACTGTGCTGTATGGCTGTACTCCATTCCTGCCATGGTAAATTAGGATGAACCTAGCCGTATTGTAGAAGTGGTCTTACCAGGGTAGTTGGCTGATGTGACATAATTCTTTCCAACATGTTTCCAGTCAGACCGGCATTACTTCAAGGGGTAGATTTATCAAACCTTCTAAAAAAGAAAAGTATATGTGTTGCCCATAGCAACCAATCAGATTCTAGCTATCATGTTCTAGACTGTACTAGAGAAATTATAGCTAGAATCTGTTTGGTTGCTATGGACAACACCTCCACTATTGTCCTATTTAGAACATTTGATCTATTTTCTGTCAATGTAGATGAGTTCCTTTGAATGCACTTATTCCGAGTACTGTAAAATTGTTTGCAATACGTTTAATTAGGTAAAATCCTGAATGAAGTAACAGAATCGTGTATCGACCCAAAAGACTGCCCTGTGTGTGTCTCTGGTAATCTCCGTATCCCACACGGAAAGAGCATTTTATTGGACCAAGACGACCCTGCACTTTGCCAACAATGGTAATGATATTATTTATTAGTTTTTTCTGTATTTGACGAAAATTTACGATTAGTATGACTTTAATGGGACAAGGTGAAAATACTACATATAGAAAAGCATATATAGGCAAGAAATAGTATAAATATGCAAGTACAATTGACTTTATAAAGCGCTGTTCTAAGTCAGTCTTGTAGCTATCAAGTATTGAAGACACATATTGGTAGTTTCTTAGTGTACAACAGTCTAAGGCAATGGTTCCCAAACTGTGTGCCTAGGCTCCCTGGGGTGGCTTGGAGATCTTACAGAGGTGCCTCAGCCAGGGCCAGTGGTAAGCAAGGCGGGGGAGTACTTGGTAATTATTTTGGCTTAGGCGCCTTGAAATTTTTTTGGAGACCCTAAGGGTGCCTTGAACTGAAAAAGTTTGGAATCCACTGGTCTAAGGGGTATATTTACTAAACTGCGGGTTTGAAAAAGTGGAGATTTTGCTATAGCAACCAATCAGATTCTTGTTATTATTTATTTAGTACATTCTACAAAATGACAGCTAGAATCTGATTGGTTGCTATAGGCAACATCTCCACTTTTTCAAACCCGCAGTTTAGTAAATACACCCCTAAGTCTATTTAATTATTACAGATGGATACTGTCTTATTTTATATTCTTTTAATATATCTAGATTGGTTTTTTCCATTCTGCGCCTGAAAAAATTCTTTGTTTAGTAAGTATTGTAAGGAAAATATTTTGAGTCACTTTTTTTTTTAGAAAGGGGGCTCTGTACATTTGTAGGTGTGGCTATGGTAATTTTGGGATGTATATTTATTTATATACATTAATGTAGTATGCAGCACTAGCATGTTCTATCTAAAAATTGCCACTTTTCAATGCCCTTTGAGTCCAGTGCCGTCACCGGTTCCTAGGACATCAATAGGCTGCCTTCTCATGAACATTGTCTTACCATGCAAATTGGCCGCCTCCACCGTGCATTTTAAATTCTACTTGTATTTTATCTATAGTTACATATTACAAAGTGATATGTTATGTGCTTTCTCTTTTCCAGCCATTGTGAAGAACAATCGCTGCAGTGTGTTCCCTGCGCCAAGCCTGTAGTAACAACAGCGCCTCCACTGGTGGAAACCACTCCTTACGAAGAGGAAGAACCAACCGTGCTCCCTGGGACATACACCTGTGAGAAAGCCATGGACCTGGCCTTCCTGGTGGACAGCACCTCAAGGCTTTCGCAAACCGAGTTTGAAACGGTGAAAGCTTTTGTCGCTAACATTATGGAAAAAATCCGCATCTCGCAAAGAAGGATCCGTGTGGCCGTGGTACAGTATCATTCTACGCGCACGCCCAAACTCTTTGGGCTTAAGGAGAGGAAAAAACTTTCTGAACTGATTGCTCAAGTCAAAGGAATGACGTCCTTTAAGGCCTCCACAGCTTCTACCTTTGAGGTGCTTAAATTCACCTCCCTTTATGTGTTCGCTGAGGCACCAAGGGACAATGCGCCTAAAATTATCGTGTTGTTGACAGCTGGCAAAAGTTCCAATAGCATAGCCGGTGCGCTGAAGTTTGTGAAGAAATATAAAATCACTGTGATTCCCGTCGGATTAGGCCCTCATGTCGACATGGGTGAAATAAATCTGATTCAGAAACAATCATCCTCCAACAAACCATTCTTGGTGCCCAATGTAGCCGAGTTACCACTCCACTTAGATGAGATCATTGATTATTTGTGTGGATTAGTACCAGTACCAACAATGGCTGCAATAAAAACGACCACTACCACGGCAGTAGGACCAAGCACGATGCCAACTGTGTCACCAAAACCCTCTATCCCGCCTAACAGGAGGGACATTGTTTTCTTGATTGAAGGTTCTAATGATGTTGGGCAAGAAAACTTTACTAAGGTCCTGGAATTCTTAGAAAAAGTGATCTGGGAAATGAATATAAGTGAAAAAACCATTCACATCACCATCCTCCAATTTTCTTTCACGGTAACGGTGGAATACACTTTTACAGGAAGGCAAAGCAAACGGGACATTATTCAGAAGATCAGAGAGATCAAATACAAGGGTGGGAATTCTACCAACACTTGGGGAGCCCTGCACTACATCAACCAGAACACGTTCACAAACAGACATCAAGTTCCGAACTTGGTGTATTTGGTACAATCCAATCCGCCAAGTGACACAATAACAACAGAAATTACTAATGACTTAAAAGTTTTTCCGATAATAGTCGGTACCCCCATAAGAGAACTTGACATCCTCAATCCACCGATAATCATTAAAAGTTATGACTGTTTCGATACTATAACAAACCAAGTACTCACAAGCTGTTGTTCTAAAAACACAACAATAATCCCAACACCTCCTACCAGTGGTAAAGGTATTGTTCTATTTTATTTATCTATAATATATAATGTAACCAAATTGACTTTAACACGACTTTGCTTCCTTTTTTTCTTTAAAAAAAAGTATTTTTTTTCAGTGTTTTGAAACAAAAATTAGTCATTTATATTTTTGTAAGGTTGGAGAGAGGTTTAAATTAGACAGAATGCATTTGGGTTTGTATTATTAACCATAATCATCATCATCATCATCATTTATTTATATTGCGCCACTGATTCCGCAGTGCTGTACAGAGAACTCATTCACATCAGTCCCTGCCCCATTGGAGCTTACAGTCTAAATTCCCTAACATACACACACACACACACACACACACACAGACTAGGTTCAATTTTTGATAGCAGCCAATTAACCTACCAGTATGTTTTTGGAGTGTGGGAGGAAACCGGAGCACGTGGAGGAAACCCACGCAAACACGGGGAGAACATACAAACGTCACACAGATAAGGCCATGGTCGGGAATTGAACTCATGACCCCAGCGCTGTGAGGCAGAAGTGCTAACCACTTAACCACCATGCTATGACAACAAAACTAATTTTGAACTTTTTTATCCGTGAGCCCAACTTTACTTATAAAGTGTCATATTTGACTTAGTTTTCTTTTAATTTTTATAATGTGCCAATTCTATTCTGTTTTGGGGGACTATTTACTAAACTGCGGGTTAAAAAAGTGGAGGTGTTGCCTATAGCAACCAATCAAATTTTAGCTTTCATTTATTTAGCACATTCTACAAAATGACAGCTAGAATCTGATTGGTTGCTATAGGCAACATCTCCACAGTTTAATAAATATACCCATTGGTGTTACTTAAATTTGACCACATTACTTCAATTTGACCATATTATCATACATTTAAACTTAAAGGGGCGTATTCAATTGTTGCTCCGGCCGCCGGGAAAACGAGCGTGTTAAAACTAATACCATTTATACGTTAATATTGCGCGTAAAAACCGTTAACACGGTAGTTTACTCGCTGAATGAGCTGCGGGATGAAATTCAGCGAGTAATTACCGTATAAACGGTAATAGTTTTAACGCGCTCGTTTTCTGGCGGCCGGAGCAACAATTGAATACGCCCCAAAGGTTGTTAAAATGATTTTAAAATGGTGTTTATTATGATAGCATATGACTTTCTAGTAATGTATTTTTTTTAACTATTATTATTCCAATTTTTCTCTGTGTGTCCTTGCCAATTCTATACAATTTACTTATTTTTGGCATTGTTATTTAAAACTACTCCCATTTTACCTCGTTAGCATACATCCCAGCTTTCATGTTGTTAAAATAACATCAAAATAGTATTTATTTTTATTTATAGAAAATGACTTTCAAGTACCCATTGGAAGACAAATTTACTCCATTTTTTTTCCATTTTTTTTTAAAATAATCCACTTTGTATTGCTTTTCAATATGTGATCAAGCCTGCTCATCTTGTTCCTATTTAAGTCATAGGTGTGATAGCACCATTGCCTTGCCTTCCTTTGAAGGTCTGTATCACTCAATTAATAAATAATAAGCAAATAATAATTAAGTGGTTGATCACTGCATGAGGCCATATTTCTGTGAAGGTCTGTCCCACATCCTAAGTTGACATTTCACACTAATTTATCTTTTGCAGTTTTTGCTCTTGGATGCAGTTATATATAAGTGTTTTAAGCTTTTGGCATTAGGTTTGCACCAACACCTATGTTACTGTCCAACTTGAAAACAGATGTAGGTGTAGAGTCTTGGCAGTTCGCTTGTGGCGTCACAAGAGTGTGGTAGTGTGGTCTGGAGATGGCCACACACACAGGTCAAAATTGTCTTCATCTTCCAACATTCCTGGTGGTGATCCTATCGCTTTTGGTCAGAGACATTGCTGTAAATTTGTAGCCATATCTAGCCAGCAGTCCAATGCCAACATTCTCTAACCTCACCAGGGGCAAACGCAGGATTTGTAGAGGGGGGTTTCCACACCATGCCACCAGTGGGCGTGACCAGCATGTTTGGGGGAGTGGCCATAATATTAGAAAGTGCTTGGCTTCTCTCCAACTCTTCCAATCCCTATAATATACATGGGCAATGCTGCATGCACTACTGTTAGGTGCACACAGCTCTCCCTTTTCAAGCAGAGTCGTGAGAATTGAGGGCAGGGTCCAGGCACCTCAATTATACAGTGGCCCAGGCTTGGAGGGGGGTTTCCAGGCACTAGTTAACCCCCCTCTCTGTTTCCTATGCTCACCCATAGATAAGGTTAGAGACTGATTTTCAGAACTAGCTCTCTGGCATAACGCAATCAATGCATTTTAGATACTTCTGAGATACCTCTATACGTTTCTCTTCCTGTATGAATAATGACCTTGCCATACTGTTGATTTTATTCCGCAGTGCCGTGTACAAAACCAATGGATGTGATAATCATGCTGGCCGGCGGTTCAAACGTCGCCCCATCAGAGTTTGAACATATGAAAACTTTTGTAAAGAATTTTATTAAAAAAGTGCATATCGGTAAGACCTTATCTGTGCGTGCACTCACTTATTAAATGTTTTCTATAGCTCCTCCTACCCAGGGGTCACAGGACGCAGCTGTAAAGAGAAAATAAGGGGCTCTCCGGATTAATATTGTATATTGTTGCAATATTAAAGCTTAATTTGAAAACGTGGCCTATAGGTCTCCCCAGTTAGTAAGCCTATTTCCAGCTAACTTTTTTTTATATATTGACTTCTAGAACTTACCAAACACCATTATTTGGAATTAAGTTCTTTAGTACTGAGGGGTAAACACTCACGCTCATGGACGCTGCTCATGTACTTTATGGTGGAGCAGAAAGTGCTTGAAGAAATAGTATTAAGGCCCGTTGTTGCCCACAGTCACTTTTTGGCGCTAAAACAATTTCCATGAAAATGCATCCTATCAATTTATATGTATCAGTGACAATACTGAAGTACAGAGTCCCCGAATATATTATTTTAGCTACAAAATAGGTGAGACACAAAGCAAAGTGCCTCAGAGATGTCACCCACGGTGGAGGCAGCCATTTTTGAGGTGATTCATATTCCTTAGACTGTAGCCTGTTAATTCACTAGGGAACAGCGACATTAGTGAGGCACTTTGTATTCGTTTTAGTAATGTTAACAGGACATGCTCACAGTTGTGTGTTTTGTTTATTACAAGGCTCCGACCTGACACAAGTGGCGGTCCTTCAATACGGTTGGGAACCTAATATGGAAATTGCATGGTCAGACCCCCAGGACGAGATAAGCCTTATAAAAGCAGTAGACGTTATACAGAAAATGGGAGACGGTCCAGGGAAAATTGGTAAGTAATGTATCACAGTCTGCTTATTTAATCTTCAGTTCAATGAATTTACAAATGTAAAATGTTTCCTGTACGTTGTAAACTCTTATGAGCAGGGCCTGCTTTACTCATGTTTTCCTCTCTTCACTTTCTTATACACTGGTACATCTATATCTAGCACCATCTACCTGGTCTCCTAGTCAGTTCCATCATCATCTCTGGCCTTGTTTGTTGTGCCCATGGTCCTGAGCACTGGCGTCCTTCCCGCTGGTATGGTCCCTGCTAGCCCCTTCCCTTCTCAGTGCTCCCACTTCCTGCACTGTGCAACTATTTTCTCTCTTGTTCCTGGTGTTGCTGACAATTGCTCTGCTGTACTGTATAACTATCATATGATTTGTACTATGTATGTACTATGGATGCTGTTTCTTCATTGTGTTACTTTGCGTTGCTTTTTCTCCCTTTTTGTATGTCATTGTGGGGCCTCTGTGGTACCTGATAAATAACCTATGATAATAATAATATAAAATAAACGGGCGTATATACCAAAACACACATTCTTGACTAGACCATTAGTCTCAGTACCCATGGCGGTACCTACGACATTAGTGTCTGAGTTATTGACACCTCCTTGAGTGAAGGGTCGTCGGTGATTGTCAGTGTTCATGATATAAATAATATAATGAAGGGGGTGCCGAGTGCACCCAAGAGTTCATTGTCCGTGTGTTTGAAAGGGAAAGGGTGCAAGGGTGGCCTAGCATTCTCTAAAGCTATAGCAATGCCCGTTACATGCTGGCCATGCCCACGCTGCCTGAACAACAGTGAATGACCCCCAGTGTATGGTATATGACAGGTATATGACCTCGCCCACCAATAACGTGGCACCTTCAATATGAGTCCTTTCAGTATATTTTCCAGGACTACTTTAAGTTTCCAATTAACAGTTTTCCAAGAAGGACTATAACTATAATCCCATCAGTATAAAGGGGACCATAGACTAATTTTTACCTACTATTCTCCACACTTTATAAATTGGGCATTGTCATATCTAATAGCACAAATGTAAGCTCTTTACAACCCTGGCAATCCTATTGCAGTACACGTTATATAGTATTTATTTATTATATCCTGCTGGGAGCCGAGAGGCAGTGTTGTGTACCGTGAAGGGGCTGGGAGAAGTAAATAAGTTTTAGAGGTCAAGCACGTGATGTCACCCCCGCAGAGGAGGGGTGAGCAGGGCTGAGAGAGCACCACAGGGGGCTCCAGAGCTGAGTGATTGAAACCCCCACAGAGGGGACTGGATGTGCACTGAGACACCACTTTAAATGTGACTGTCCTATTATCATAACCATGTCACCCTTTAAGTACTGTGCAGAAGGAGTAAGGAGATGTATATGCCTAATTTATTATCTGCAACCCACGTATGGGGCTGGAGGAGTGTAAAGGAAGAGTTTATATTTTGTAATATATAGATGTTCTGAAGCCAGGGGCAGGCTGGGCTGGGGGGCAGGGGGGTGGGGTTCTGACCGCCGGGCAGGGTCCCTGGGCCACTTGCATTTTTTCCCCCGGGCTAGAATTTACCAGCCCTCCCCAGTCTGAAGTCCAACTGCAACAACTGATATTGCCGTAAAACCCGCATGTGCGGGAAACCTCTGGTCATTTACGTGCACATCCAAGAACTTGGAAATGAGGGTAGTGTAAGGAAGGAGAGGCATCACCCATCTATGTACCCTAGGCCAACACATAGTGACAGGGGGTTACCTTTCCTTGACACTTTGTTATTATTATTATTATATTTTGTACAAATAGGTTAATGCGACTTTTACGATTAAGCCACGTATCTACGCTATCTCCAGACTATATACTGTTTTTGAGCTGGACAATTCTTGACATGAACTTAGTACGTTTTATATCTGTTTCTTTTCCTTATGTACATTTATGTCCCCCTCCAACTAAGCCCATTTGTGCCCAAATTTAAACAATAGTTTTAAAGGAGGACATTTAAAAGCGTCTCAGTAAGTATGTAGATGACAAGTTGATAATGTCGACTTAAAACCTGATAAGCTTCTCAAACGGTTTTAATTTTTATACCTCCTTAGTAGTGGTTGAGACAGGACATCAGCCATGACTTTCAGTGTATTATATACAAAGGTGACCCAAGAAATCAAACTATCGCACAAAACAGTTGCATGGGAGAGCAGGCGATATGTGTGCATGACGGAAGAACAGGCGATATGTGTGCATGATGGAAGAACAGGCGATATGTGTGCATGATGGAAGAACAGGCGATATGTGTGCATGATGGAAGAACAGACGATATGTGTGCATGAAGGAAGAACAGGCGATATGTGTGCATGATGGAAGAACAGGTGATATGTGTGCATGATGGAAGAACAGGCGATATGTGTGCATGATGGAAGAACAGGCGATATGTGTGCATGATGGAAGAACAGGCGATATGTGTGCATGATGGAAGAACAGGCGATATGTGTGCATGATGGAAGAACAGGTGATATGTGTGCATGATGGAAGAACAGGCGATATGTGTGCATGATGGAAGAACAGGCGATATGTGTGCATGATGGAAGAACAGGCGATATGTGTGCATGATGGAAGAACAAGCAATATGTGTGCATGACGGAAGAACAGGCGATATGTGTGCATGAGGGAAGAACAGGCGATATGTGTGCATGATGGAAGAACAGGCGATATGTGTACATGATGGAAGAACAGGCGATATGTGTGCATGATGGAAGAACAGGCGATATGTGTGCATGATGGAAGAACAAGCAATATGTGTGCATGACGGAAGAACAGGCGATATGTGTGCATGATGGAAGAACAGGCGATATGTGTGCATGATGGAAGAACAGGTGATATGTGTGCATGATGGAAGAACAGGCGATATGTGTGCATGATGGAAGAACAGGCGATATGTGTGCATGATGGAAGAACAGGCGATATGTGTGCATGATGGAAGAACAAGCAATATGTGTGCATGACGGAAGAACAGGCGATATGTGTGCATGAGGGAAGAACAGGCGATATGTGTGCATGATGGAAGAACAGGCGATATGTGTACATGATGGAAGAACAGGCGATATGTGTGCATGATGGAAGAACAGGCGATATGTGTGCATGATGGAAGAACAAGCAATATGTGTGCATGACGGAAGAACAGGCGATATGTGTGCATGAGGGAAGAACAGGCGATATGTGTGCATGATGGAAGAACAGGCGATATGTGTACATGATGGAAGAACAGGCGATATGTGTGCATGATGGACATAGAGCTGTATTATCATAATGAGTGGGGGGTACAATTCATAGTGCATCAAGCCCAACAGAATTCAAACCGCACAAAAAGCAGAAGCCTCATATAGGTGAAAAGTGAAAATATTCCACTGTGCAATTAGCACAAATGGTTGGTCCTAACACTCACTAAGAGTTATTTAACTAAAAACAAGATTTTATTTTGTGTTTTAAACATATTTAAATAACATTTAAGGGGTGATTAGGGGACATTACAAGCGGCCACAAAGCATTTTCCCACTCTGGAATAGGATTTGTGTTTTGCACATCCTCGGAGACGATTGAAAGCAGGTTAGAGTCATACATCAAAGGGACATAATATTCCTTCAACTAAAAAGCATATATTTTGTTTCTTTTTAGGAGATGCCTTGTATTTTGCTGTCCAGAGTGCCATGTCGCAAATACACGGAGCAAGACCCTTTTCCTCGAAGGTTGTAGTCATTATTGCTGCAGACAAGTCTTCAGATCAAGTGGATTTTGCAGCCAGTTTCGCTACCACAAACAGTAACTATAGAACATTTATTTTTTTAAACATCATTCATACCATCCAGCTTTTAGTTGTCCCTAATCAGGACAGCGTGTGTGCATGAGAAGGGGATGTGATCACGCTATGTTGCGCTTCCGAAGCCCTGGGTCGCCTCAAACCCCTTCTCTTCCTCCAAATACACCCCTGAAATGCCAAAATCCTTAAATGTGGGTGATCCTAAATCGGGATGTATGCTCAAATGTGTACTTGGTAGGACTTCTTCTTGCAAATAAAAAAAACACCTTTAGTGCTACTTCTAAGGGGAGAATTAAATTTAGTGCAAATTGAGGTGCTGGCAAAAATGACCGTAGTTGGGCTCTATTTCTAGGTGAAATGAGCATCGTGGGTCCTGCAATTGAATTATACTCCCCCCCCCCCCCCCGGCATTTGACATGTATAAAAGAAGCGCATGGCAGCTCATGCAGAATTGAACCCCCCTCAATGTTTTGTTGTAAGCACTAGTGTATGTTATTTAGCACCACCCCCCTCAGACTAACTTCCTACAACCCCCGACCACCCCCCTCCCCCCGAAAAAAAAATCACTTCTTGCTTTGAGTGGGGTTCAGGGGTAACAGGCAGATGGTACATGTTGCAGTTTGTAAAATGGAGCTTTGCATCATAAGGCAGAGCAAGAATTTTTATTTGGGATTACTCCTAACTGGAGCAGACAATGGTTCCCATGGCAACACCACCCAGGCTGAATCTACGTAATTGGTTGGTGCAAAAATAATACAGGCATAATCATACAATAAATATAATAAAAACAGCTAATACTAGTAATCCACTATAAAAATTTCGGAATATGCAATTAATCAATCTTGAAATTGCCTTGTACATAGCTTAACTGCATCCCCCCATAGCCTTTACCTAGCACGCACCCTCAGCCTCTATGATAACAGTACACGCATTTGCCATTATATCAACTTTCCTATTTGTTTATAAAGGAGTATCCGTATTTCCGATCGGAGTTGGATCCAGATACGAGGAAGAAGAATTATTGATTCTCGCTGGGCCATCTGATCACCATAAGATCACTAAACTACAACTTTTTGAGGATCTGCCCACGATGGTTCTTCTCCGGGACGATTATATCAACAAGCTTTGCGCTGGTAACTCACATTGCTATTTATAATATACACAGTCCTATTCAGTGGTAAATGATTGGGACGGCAGACTAGCCGGGGGCTAAGAGCAGTAAGGGGGACGACAGAGCTTCAACATTTCAAGTGAGCTTCCTGCGAGGAACTTGCTCTATAGATCGCCAAAAAATTTGGTTATTGATGTTTATGTAATATATGTATTTGATTATTTCATTAATGTATTGTTTATTGGTGTATGAGGTTTACGGCTTATAGTAAAGCACTAGAGGTGAAAGAATTTCTCTGTCTCCTAAATAATTAATTCAAAATTGCTCTTTTACACACATGGGGCCTGAGTCATTAAGAAGAGCGAAGCATAAAAAAAGGAGTAACTTTGCACCTGGGCAAAACCATGTTGCACTGGAGGGGGAGGTAAATTTAAAATGTGGGGACGGATTTATAGTTGGGGTAGGGCATGTCCTAGATCAGCTTTACATTTCAGTGTAAAAATAAAGCTATCAAGTATTTGCGTCCTACGTGAAAAACAGTCAGTATCTAACTTATGTACAAAATCATAAACTAATTTGCACCCCTCGCATTGAGACATGGTTTGTTCCGGAGAACATTTACTCCTTTTTTTTTGCCCTACTTTCCTTAATGACTCAGGCCCATCGCATTTAGCCAATTTTGCACTGAAGCATAAGAACCAATCAGTAAATAAAGTACCCTCTTCCTAAACTTTACTTGCTGTCTGTAGACAGATAGAACAGGACGCAGGATAAGCACAAGTGTATGTTCACTAAAAGGTCACATTAGAACACATAAATATACATTTTAATTATAACATAAATGAACATCTCTTCACAGTATAATAGTTAATAAAAATATGGATTTAAATTTCTTTTTCTTTTAATTAAACAGATAAATCAAGATGCGTTTAATGCGTACTGTACATACTATGCATTTATATAGTTAGTATTCCCTGCATAAACATTTTCTTAGCTAGTGGCACACAGACGTGTAGTTCTTAATCATACTCGCCAACTCTCCCGGAATGTCCGGGAGACTCTCGAAATCCGGGTCGGTCTCCCGGACTCCCGGGAGAGCAGACAAGTCTCCCGCATCCAGCAAATACCTGGCCAAAATAATGCGACTTGCGTTGAATCGCAACTTTTGGCCCCGCCCCCGCATCAAAACATCATTTCCGACACGGGGGCGGGGCCAAAATGATGCGATTGACTGCGCCCCACCCCCTCCCGCCCTCTAGTCACACCCCCTGTCCTGGACTTCAGTGCCTAAAAGTAGGCAAGTATGTTCTTAATACAAAGTCTATGCTGTGTTAGTCATCGGTATCAGTCGTCAGTATTGCATTTCATTGACGTGAGGTCTGTTTGTGGGCGTGCGCAGAGCTACAATGCAAAAATACAAAAAGACTTGCGTCCGAACATGAGTCATGCCCAAAGTGTTGAGTTATATGAATTCATGAATTTGGGCCATTGTATGGCAAGTGCAATTCATAATATTTTACACAATTATTGTAGTGAATAAGTTCATTAAACAAGTCAAGCAATATAAGTACTTATACATTTTTGATATATCAGACCTCCTTTCCTGTTTATGCATTACTTACCATATTGTTTTAATGAGGTTTGTTTTTTTCCAGATACTGTCAAAGTTTGCATTGACGACACTGGGAATCAGAGACAGGTATAGGCTTTATTTTCAGTGTTATATATTTAATAATAACTGTGGTACATATATATGTTGTCATATATGTACAGTGGTTGAAGTGGAAGTTTAGAAGTGTCAGTATGAAACATGTAATAGGTATGTAAGTGAATGGAATTGAATAGATTAACAATGAAGGCAGTAGGAGAAGAGATGGTATGGCATACCACCGTATACACCGAACCTCCACCACTCTAAGTGTACAGTGTATATATATATATATATATATATATATATACATCACCGAACCTCCACCACTCTAAGTGTACAGTATATATATATATATACATCACCGAACATCACCGAACCTCCACCACTCTAAGTGTACAGTATATATATATATATATATATATATATATATACATCACCGAACATCACCGAACCTCCACCACTCTAAGTGTACAGTATATATATATATATATATAAATATATACATCACCGAACATCACCGAACCTCCGCCACTCTAAGTGTACAGTATATATATATATATATATATATATATATATATACACATCACCGAACATCACCGAACCTCCACCACTCTAAGTGTACAGTATATATATATATATATATATATATATATAAATATATACATCACCGAACATCACCGAACCTCCACCACTCTAAGTGTATATATATATATATATATATATATATATATATATATATACATCACCGAACCTCCACCACTCTAAGTGTACAGTATATATATATATATATATATATATATATATATACATCACCGAACATCACCGAACCTCCACCACTCTAAGTGTACAGTATATATATATATATATATATATATATATATATACATCACTGAACATCACCGAACCTCCACCACTCTAAGTGTACAGTATATATATATATATATATATAAATATATACATCACCGAACATCACCGAACCTCCACCTCTCTAAGTGTACAGTATATATATATATATATATATATATATATATATATATATACACATCACCGAACATCACCGAACCTCCACCACTCTAAGTGTACAGTATATATATATATATATATATATATATATATATATACATCACCGAACCTCCACCACTCTAAGTGTACAGTATATATATATATATATATGTAGGGTAGCTGGCAGACCATAAGAAAGTCGTAGTGATTTTATTATTTAAATTACTGCAATTCAGCTCTTAGACCACTGCTGGTTGATAGTAATTTCAACACTGTATAATTTATTAGATTGTGAATTTGTTTTTTGCTTTTGCACTTTTCATTATTTCTTATGATTTCCATTTTAGACAGGAGATAAGTGGACGATTATAGACCAGTGCCACACTGTAACATGTTTGCAAGATGGGTCAACCAGGCTGGACAGTAGCTACATGAACTGTACGAGAATTCCAAAACCCATATGTAACAGCAACCTGCCTCCCACTAGGATCGATGAGAAGTGCGGCTGCCGATATGTGTGCCCATGTAAGTCTCATCTTATATAATAGTCAGATATTATTTACGGTGATGAGTGACGCCAATCGCTGCACCATCCGTGCAAGTATTGTGAGGTATGACGCCTGCTGGCACTGTGATCGTTCTTCAGTGAGGGAGGCATCCAGGTCACATGTACAAAGCGTTTGTTCACTTCAGTACCAGTGTAGCCTGGAGATGTTGCTGCTGGTAATGTCTATCTATTCGATACAAAGAATAATTTTAATTTAGTGGGAAGAAAGTTCAACTGGAACATTGTTCAACATACGATAGACAGAGGTCAAAAGATAAGATGTAAAACAAAATAAACATGATTGAAATACAATAATTACAAATAACCTAGTGCTAGATCCATAGTAGAATTCTCATGGTTTGAACTAATGTCGGTTTCTAAAATGCCATAGATTTTTACTTTATGAATGACACCAGCGAGCATAAAACTGTAAAATGTCCCAAGTGCTATTTAGACAATGAGTTATACAAAATTATTGGCATCATTTACAATTACTGTACAGTACTGTGCTTGGTGATCGCTTGTGTTCTTTCCATCAATGATGTCAATGAATTAGCCCATTCTAAAATGCCTTCTATGGACGCTGCTCTGTAATCCTAACACACACTTATATCAGCATGGCTGCAGAATTCTAGTTAAATTGCCTCTTCATTAAGTGGGGTTTGCCTATATATTTGTTATGGATTGCAGAAGGCATTAGAAAAAGACAATGGATGCCATTTATTAGTTGCTAAAAGGAAGTAATACCCTAATGCAAGTTATAAAATATACAATAAAAAAAATTATGCTCTCTAGACTAACTGCATTGTTGCCAAATGTCCTGGCTTTTAAAAATGTGGCCCTGGAAATATGGATTCCTGCAAACATACCTGTTTTCTAATATAAATTGTTCTCCCCGTGTTTGCGTGGGTTTCCTCCGGGTGCTCCGGTTTCCTCCCACATTCCAAAAACATACTAGTAGGTTAATTGACTGCTATCAAAATTGACCCTAGTCTCTCTCTCTGTCTGTGTCTGTGTGTGTGTGTGTGTGTGTGTATATCAGGGAATTTAGACTGCAAGCTCCAATGGGGCAGGGACTGATGTGAATTAGTTCTCTGTACAGCGCTGCGGAATTAGTGGCGCTATGTAAATAAATGGTGATGATAATGATCATGATGATAAATCCTCTGCACTGTACAATCCTTATTATATTGTATGCTAGATCAGGGTTTCCCAAACCCAGTCCTCAGGACTCCCCAACAGTGCAGGTTTTCCGGATCACATGTGACATAATTAGGACCACCTGTGGATCTGTTACAATGTGTCAGTCAGTAATGATTACACCTGTGCTCCAGCAAGGAGATATGGAAAACCTGCACTGTTGGGGAGCCCTGAGGACTGGGTTTGGGAAACCCTGTGCTAGATGCAATTCCAACTATCCATTATTATTATCTGGGCTTTCTAACTTGTTATCTATTGAAAGGGAGCATTAAAAACATGCAGATAAATTATGTTATTATAAGTAAGTTAATAAAGCATACCATGATGGGAATTGTAGTCTACATTGTCTACCTAGGGCCTGATTCATTAAGGATCTTAACTGAAGAAACTTCTTATTTCAGTCTCCTGGACAAAACCATGTTACAATGCAAGGGGTGCAAATTAGTATTCTGTTTTGCACATAAGTTGAATTCTGTCTGTTTTTTCATGTAGCACACAAATATCAACTTTAAATTTCAGTGTACAAATAAGCTATCAAGTATTTGTGTGCTACATGAAAAAACAGTCAGCATTTAACTTATGTGCAAAACAGAATACTAATTTGCACCCCTTGCATTGTAACATGGTTCTGTCCAGGAGACTGAAATAAGAAGTTTCTTAAGTTAAGATCCTTAATGAATCAGGCCCCTAGTTTGCACTGTACACCAACCTCCTAACTTTCCCGATCTCGGTGGCACAGTCCCAAATGAAAGAGTTTGAAAGGGGTGGAGCTGACACAGAAGCTGGTGGGATTTCACCAAAAGGTGGGTGTATTTGGCTGGATTGGGGTGTGTTTTGGGTAGATCTAGGTGGGGCTTGAAAAATGTTGTGAGGTATGCCATACATGATGTGCTCAGCCCCAAATTCTGTTGCAATGTTGGCACCTATGCTGATCTGCAAGATCTACACATAGAACAATGATGTAATTTTATCATTCTACAACAGCAGAGTAACATGAGTTGATACAATGTAATTCATTTGTTTTCCTGCCAAGGTGAATGTTCCGGAAGCTCCAACAGACACATTGTTACATTTGATAGACTTAATTTTAAACTCATCAGCAACTGTTCCTATGTGTTATTCAATGACAAGGAGAAAAATATCGAAGTGATACTGCAGAATGGTGAATGTAAATCATTGGAGCATCAGACCTGCATGGACTCCATACAAGTGAAGTACGACCAAGATACAATAAAGCTTTCACATAATATGCAGGTAAGTTACATCTGCTTTATTGTCTTTTCATGTTCAATTTACCCTATGTCATGACGTCTGCAAGTTATTTGTCATGAGATAAGATACAAGATGAGTTGCTCAGGTTTAAATGTCTTCACAATTTGATTAATATATACATTTCCTTTGCAATTTTTTTTTTTAATACGAAATTAGGTTCCATTCACAGACTCTGCAGAGTTGGTCTTTGTTAAATTTATTCAAGGATTCAGACACACACACTATGCGTAGTGATTTGTCGGGTCTGCAGACCTCAATATCCACGCAGCTCCACTGCCTCCCTAATACACTGTAATGGGCTATATTTGATAGTGATATGTTCCAATATAATCTGGTAGCACATATAGAACATTACAGTGTATCAGGGGGTTGGGCACATTTAATAGAAAGTGGGTCTGCAGACCCGTCAAACCAAATGAAATGTACTCAGGCTGTGAGCTGAACTCTGTGCAATGTCTGTATCTCGCTTAATCAGCACTGGAATTAATACATCGATAAATATAAATAAGGAATTACCTTATCTTTGTTAATCATAAGTGGGCGAAGATAATAATTATCACTAGAGAACCCCGTTATACAGTTCTATTAATCTTATATTTTATTTTATTTTATTGTTTCCTTTGTGACACTTGACCTTTACATTTCAAAATGATAAATTAGGTAGGTGTATAGATTTTGTATTTTGCAACTTTCTGAAACAGCAAATCTAAATTAAACCAAAATAAACACGTTAATGTGTTTGCCTTTATGAGAAGGCTAGAAAATATATAGCAGTTTTAATAGGTAATGTCAGGAATTAGATAACATTAAAATTATATGCCTAATGTCAACATTATAATTAGAGATGCTCAGGCTAGGTTCCCCGAGAACCGAACATACCCCAACTTAGCAGATCCGAGTACTGAGCCGAGCCCTCTCGCGATTTTTGGATTCCTTTTTAAGATCCAACATATATTCCAAGGACAATTCCATCTTGCACCATTTTTCTTTTCTGTCACTGCTGTGTGGCAATGTGTCCTAGATGTGCTAGGAACTGCCGTGTGTTTGTGTCATTGCTCTGTCGCTTACCATCCAGCCAGGTCGCTGCAGTATTTGTGCGAAAGTGTATAAAAATAATATTGTGATCTGTGATGTGGTCAAAATTGACTGCAAGTGACTAGAAATTAGTGTTATTGAGGTTAATAATAATGTAGGAACAAAAAAAGAGCAAAATGATGTGATTTTAGCATATTTTAGGATTTTCTCTAAAAAAAAATCCAAAACCAAAACCAAAAAACACGAGGGCGGTTTTGCCAAGACCAAAACACGAAGCTAATCCAGATCCAAAACTAAAACCAAAAACCAGTTCAAGGGGGGTCAGTGAGCATCTCTAATTATAATGTGAAATGAAACAAATGAGGCCATTCTTGGCATTTTGTAGACTTATTTTTATTGAATTTCATGTGTTACAATATGCTGAAATATTGATTTTACAAATAAAGTAAATTTTATTAATTTTCATATATTTAAGTGTAGTTGTGTACAATTACACACATTTACACTAGGTGAGTGCAGTAATTGACAAGCCCTTTTAAATGGGACCTGTTATCTATGCAAGGTGAAGGCATCAATCGTGTAAGCTCAATCGGTATGTAGCTTATCCATTTCATAGAAGTCAGTCACATCCATGTTTATTCATGAGGTACTGGTTCCTAATGAGTTGAGTTGCATTCTCATGAGCATTAGTTTATAAAAATATTTAGATTCAGTGTAGAGAAAAAAATCATATTATTATTTTATCTTCCCTTAAATGTCACAACAGCTGTAGAACAACCATTCTTATATGTTGTCCCTATTTTGGTCCATCAGTAGTGACACAAAAAGAAGTTTGTGGGTTGTGGCTCTAACAACCAATCAAAATCTAGCTGCCATCTTCCAAGTGCAGTTTTGAAAATGAAAGCAGGCATCTGATTGGTTGCTATGGGCAACACTATTATTTTTCCTTTACACTCATTTCCACGACAAGTGTTGTTCTCCCATTATATAACGTTTTGAGGCTCTGTGGTTAGAAGACGCAGCGCCCAATATAATATAAAGCTTGGTGACTCCTCAGCGACCTCTGGCAGGCTGACTCCAGAGTGTGAGTAATCGCCAATGAATGATGGAGCCTTGCAAAAAAATATCTCAAACTGCCAGAATATAACGCCTTAGAAAACGCTAAGGAAAACATTGCTGTACAACTGCAGCTCAGATTAAATGGATTATGGCCAGTTTCTGCAAGTACCCGTACACTTCCATTTGTTCTTTGTGACTTGGTTTACAAGTATGTTGCGTTTTGGGCTTTTGTAACGTTGGTGATTTAAGCTTGTAATGAAAAATGTGATCCTCAAAATAGTGAAAGGAGTTTCTCTGTCAAAACCATTTCTTTATTTTTATACTGTATTAATGTAAACAAACATTCTATTTCCAGCACTAGATTGTTTTTAGAATTTGTTTTTTTCATTCAGACTTCCATCAAGTCAATAAATCGGTTCCCAATAATCAATGAGTAATCAATAATTCCAGGACGGAGACTGCTCTAGTGTTTTGACCACCTCACAGGTCACAATATTATTTTCATACACTTTCAAACAAAGACTGCAGCGACCTGGCTGGATACTAAGCAACAGAGCCACAAACACACGGCAGTTCCTAGCACATCTAGGACACATTGCTACATAGCAGTGTCAGTAAAGAAAAGTGGTGCAAGATGGAATTGTCCTTGGATCATGAAACCAGTTATGGTTCATTTGATCCCTCCACCCGTTCCTTGGATAACTGTGGTAATTCTACAGCTAATACATGGCAACGAGCACCCCCGGGATGCGTGCTTTTATCAGACACCCACCAATCCAGGGTGCCAGACAATACACTAAAGAGCCATTGTAATTCATAGCAAAAAGCAAGTTCATCACTGAGCTTCGAATCAGCCCCAATTCCCAAAGAATTATAATATAGTTAGGTACCTTTGACGTAAAGTACAAATTACAAACACTTTGTGCAATACTGATGAAACAGCAGCAAAGTGGAAGGTAATACATATACACGTCTATTTAGACATCCATGCTTACATTACTTCTACAAGCAACGTTGTTCTTTGTTAAAACTGTTGTCTTTATACCTTTCAAAAAAATTCTCTGCCATTCTTTGTATATTGATAGTTACAGGTCTTTATTTCTTGACCAAGGTGAATGGTGTCTTTTTACATTTTTGTTTCCCTGACTTACAAACACTATGCACTTTAACATAGGCTTTACCAGATGACGTAGAGGGATTACCATCATCATGACTGGTGCCAGCAGCTACTTGGTGCTCCTGCTCTTCTATGTACTGCTGTGAATCCATTTTGATAACACAGTACAATGTGACTGCAAATTCAGGAGACCAAGCCTGCCAGCCCTAGTATTTGTATTTCAGCAATGACAATTAGCAATGGAGCAATGGAGCTCTCCTCTTTGTGTGTTACCTATAGAGCACAGTACAATGTGACTGCAGATTTACACCAAGACTGCCAGCCCTATTATTTGTATTTCAGCAATGACAATTAGCAATGGAGCAATGGAGCTCTCCTCTTTGTGTGTTGCCTATATAACACAGTACAATGTGACTGCAGATTCACACCAAGACTGCCAGCCCTATTATTTGTATTTCAGCAATGACAATTAGCAATGGAGCTCTCCTCTTTGTGTGTTACCTATATAACACAGGGCAATGTGACTGCAGATTCACACCAAGACTGCCAGCCCTATTATTTGTATTTCAGCAATGACAATTAGCAATGGAGCTCTCCTCTTTGTGTGTTACCTATATAACACAGGGCAATGTGACTGCAGATTCACACCAAGACTGCCAGCCCTATTAATTGTATTTCAGCAATGACAATGGGGCAGGGACTGATGTGAATAAGTTCTCTGTACAGCGCTGCGGAATTAGTGGCGCTATATAAATAAATAGATGATGATGATCTTTTAATATTTACATAAATATCCTCTCTCATTTAACATATTGTCTTATTCAATAATGTGTGACAGCTCGTAACCTTAAAGCTGATATCAATGCTATCAACACCTGTACACTCTTTGTCTCGAACAGTAGAGTTTTTTCAACAAGTTTTCTAGAAGTTATTACAATTCTGCCTTTATTTATTACACAAAATGTTACAGTAGGACATAGTTCAACTAGCTATCGTAAAGAGGAAATAACCTCAGTGTGTCTTGACGGCATCCATTCTGTTATGTCCACTGCCTGTGGTTAAGCTAGTAACTAATTTCTGCTTTACTTAAATATATTAATGTGATATAACTGTGTGTATTACAAAAAAAAAGGCAACTAATTATAACACAAATTTTGCCTAGAAAGCCATGTGATTTTTTGGGAATGTTGTCAAACGTGGTGTTGTAACCCCTTAAAAATACCTGTGAATTAAAATGTTATTTACAAAACAAATGGTGGCAGCTCGCATATTTGCTGACACAATGTTATTCATTTCAAAATGTGTCATTAACTGAATGCAGAAGCAATGTGTCCACTGTACTCTTTTCTTCCTGACAGTAAATTTTTTTGATGCTTGGTTTTTCGACTTTTAAATGGAAGCTATTTAAAGCTATATTTGTTATCTTTAAAAAAAACGTTCATGCTTTGAATGTTGCATTGCAGGTGTGACTTGATTAAAAAACAACAAATAACATTATGGGGTATATTTACTAAACTGCGAGTTTGAAAAAGTGGAGATGTTGCCTATAGCAACCAATCACATTCTAACTGTCATTTTGTAGAGTGCACTGAATAAATGACATCTAGAATCTGAATGGTTGCTATAGGCAACATCTCCACTTTTTCAAACCCGCAGTTTAGTAAATCTAGCCCTATAGGTCTCATCATGACACTTTTCTGATTCTTAGTAAACGGCTAGACTGCATTCTCAGGAATAACAATGCCACAACAAAATGGCTGCCTCCGCAGAGTGCAGACAAAGAGCATACTTTAAAAAAAAACACAAAAAATTTAATTTTTGTGTGTTTTGGTGGTGTTCACTAACTTATGACAAAATAAAATTACTTCCCAATTTAGGAGGGACAGTCTCGATTTGAGGGCTCTGTCCCACCACCTCGGTGGGAGGAAAGGAGAATATGGGAACGTCAAGCTAAGAAGGCACAGCCCCAGGTGTATGGTCACACACCCATTGTCATGTGACCAAACCACTTTATGACATGTCACACCCCTTGTCCCGATTGAAGAAGAGGCAAGGTTCGGATGCATGCAGCCAATCAAAAATAGACCAATAAAGGCAACGATCTGACTGGTTGATATGAATTACAGGCCATTAATCCAATTTACATAGTATTCAGCTGCTAGCTAAAGTTATAGAAACCGTATTATTAAATTAATAGGAATCTGTGTGTAATGACAAAGTATTTTGTATTGTTTCCACTGATATTCTGCAATTTACTCTATGCCCTGTTTGTTTTCATTCTTTCCAGGTCTCTGTTAATGGAAAATTAGTTCCGGTCCCATTTCACAGCAACATATTTAATGTAGATGTTTATGGATCTGTCATACACGAGATCAGGATACATAAACTGGAATTTGTTTTATCATTTACACCAACAAACAATGAATTTATACTCCAGCTCAACCCACATGTTTTCTCTTCAAAAACATCAGGACTTTGCGGTAAGTTTGCAGAAGTTTTTCAAGGGCATATAATATTACAAATGGATAATCTAGGACTTGTACCTTTATGGATAAAGATTAGCAATTTGATCACAATTTAATAATTTTTTTTTTCAAGTGGGGATGCCCCAGATCTGACTATATGTCAGATTACAGCAATATTAAAATGGTGTGCAAACGAAAATACAATATGGCTTCTCGGTGCTTAAACTGACCTTTTTGCACGTTCAAATGCAACATTTTTTGGAAAGAGGGGTCCGTTTGTAGAGCAGAGGATAGCCAAGCTCAGTGGTAGAAACTAGGTAGTTTTCATGAGCCATGCAAGTGGCCCTTGGTCCTGCATAGGGGCCAAATACCCATTTTGTAGAGTCACTTTTTCAGATCTGAGTACAGCATGAAATGTTCTCACAATGTAAGCAGGGGCATAACCTATGATTGGATAGACATCACAAT
Organism: Mixophyes fleayi; assembly: GCF_038048845.1. NCBI lineage: Eukaryota > Metazoa > Chordata > Amphibia > Anura > Limnodynastidae > Mixophyes > Mixophyes fleayi. The sequence continues at coordinate 324,033,305 of NC_134405.1, read as the reverse complement.
CCAATCATTGAATAACCTGCTACAAAAACTATCAAAGGGGGCCACAAAGTGGAAAATACATTGATCGTGATCCTGTTTGGGGCTTTCTGTTGCTCACCACTGATTCTGGTGGTCCATGCAAGAGATGAGCAGAGATGTGCAGAATCCTACAGTTAATATTTTTAGCGCAAATCCAAATCCATTAGTATTCTGTCAAACTAATCTAAACCCTCATATCCCTGTGATTTACTTGTGCAAAGTTTACCCTCCCTGGACTTAATTTTATATACAAATTTGCCTTTTGGGATTTGATTAATGGATTTGGAACACCTCTAGTATTAGTCACCTGACACCAAGGCCGGTCCTCCACTGTGGGACACCTGAATATTAGATTTACTGTGATTTTTTTAATTTTTTTAACACAGGTATATGTGACCAAAACCCAATGAATGACTTCACGCTCAGGGATGGCTCAGTTACAACAGACAGCAGTATATTCATAAAACAATGGACTCTAACCGACAGTTCCGGGAGGACGTGTGAAACGAAACTGGATGATGTTTGTTCCCAAGCTCCGAGTCCCAAATGCAAGGTCCTGCTTTCCAAAACATTCGAGGACTGTCACTCCAAAGTTCAACCCAGTACGTTCTTTACGCTGTGCGAAGAGAACAGCTGCCACGGGCAAGATTTCTGCAGCACTCTTGCGAGTTACAGTCACCATTGCAGAATTTACGGAGTATGTGTAGATTGGAGGACACTAGATTTGTGCCGTGAGTATAAAATATTTTACCTATCATCTGGATTCCATTATTGGGTAAAACAAGCCAGGAACTATAGCAGATAGCAACAAGAATAAGTCAATGTACTTGTCATTTGTAAAGATGTAAATAATATAGCATTCCATCCTCTTCCCCCAACCGGCCCACAGTTGATCGAATATACATCTATCCTTTTTGGATTTGATGGGCAGCACGGTGGCTAAGTGCTTAGCACTTCTGCCTTATAGCCCTGGGGTCATGAATTTAATTCCCGACCATGGCCTTATCTGTGAGGAGTTTGTATGTTCTCCCCGTGTTTACGTGGGTTTCCTCCGGGTGCTCCGGTTTCCTTCCACACTCCAAAAACATACTAGTAGGATAATTGGCTGCTATTAAATTGACCCTAGCCTGTGGCTGTGTGTGTGTGTTAGGGAATTTAGACTGTAAGCTCCAGTGGAGCAGGGACTGATGTGAGTGAGTTCTCTGTACAGCGCTGCGGAATTAGTGGCGCTATATAAATGATGATGATGATGATGATGGTTAGGTTAAAATTAGTATAATAGCATCTCCCTAGCTTAGAACAAGCCATGTCATGCTCTAAAAACCCAAAGGGTCTGGCTGAAAGGATACAATGTGAATGACATTATCCTACTCAGTATATACCGTATTCACTTTAATTATTTTTGTTAGGCTGTCTCTAGAGCTCTTTACATTGTGATCAGCACAGCTTATCCTGCACTGAGGAGTCCAAACAAGGTAGAAACAGGCTCATGCTTAACTGGACAAATAGTTGGCTCAACGGGCTGCCGTGCAAATAGCATTACCTAGAAGGTTGTTCTTTTTTTGTAGTGGCTTATTTGCATATTATTCATAGGGAGTGTTTGTTAAAAATACCCTCAGCTCATGCTTTCGGTATGATTATTATTGCATGTTGATTTTTAGTGTATAATAATTAGACTTTTGTACATTTGTATCAGAAAATTCTATGGCTGTGACTATAGCTACCAGCAAACATTGGCTTGGTTAAATCAGCGATGTAATGATGTTTAATTATAATAATAAAGTATAGCCTTCACATAAAATTATTAGTTTAATCATTAGTATAATTACTCCATATTACCAGCTCCCAAATAGTGGATAATTTGCACAGTATCCAGGCTTGTGGTACCCCAGTCTTAAATGTAGGAGAGCATGGTGTTATTGGACTTTGGTTAATAATTCTAATAAGATAATGCTTTATACTTTTTTAATATTACTCCTTTTTTTCCCAAAGTTGCATAAAGTTCAAAATTTCAGCGGTCAGAGCCACCATGAATAAATATCCCACTATAGATTTATTGTTAAACAGGCTGCAGTATGTCTTAGCAGTAGCTCACCTTTATAAATCAAGTTAAACATTAATACAATGATATATTTATGTTTTACAAACATTTAGCCATAACTAACTTCAACACAGAGCAATCGAACATAAATAACTTCTTACTGATGAGTTTTCCTGAACAAATGATATATTTGGGATTTTTCATACCATACATTAAGATTAATGTATGTCAGGGTAGAGCAGAGAATTATGTGTCATGGAAAATAAATTTGCTGTCAGTGTAACGTGACCTTACATAAGGTCTACCAGAAGTACAAATTTATGAAAACATTTCTTAGTTAAATACATGTAATTTACTTGAGTCTTTATTTCTGTTTCTTACCACGCTAATAAATATATTAGCATAAAGACCTGTGAATATCTGAACTAATGACATAATTAAAGGAACTGTAACCTAAAGACTTTCTTAGCTGGTTGGTGCATAGCCTGCAGTAATGCATCTGATAGACATAGTCTCTGCTAGTTAGCTTCTGTAATGATCTACGAGTACTGGAGGGAGGGATTAGCGCATAGCTAGGAATAGCAGCCACCTCCTTATTGGAGGAGTACGAGTACTGTAGCACCGCGCATTTTATGAGTCTAGTGAACCTGTGTACAAGATTAGTGCTTGTGCCGCATCCGGCATCCTCATATGTGATAAAGGGAGATAGGGGAACATATCTGACAAAAGAACAGTGAGTGTATGTGATAAAAGGAGAAGGGTTGGGGAGCATATGTGATAAAGGGAGAGTGAGCGTATGTGATAAAGGGAGAAGGGTTGGGGAGCATATGTGATAAAGGGAAAATGGGAAAGGTATATGAGTCATATGATTTCCATATATTCTCCCCCACCATTTTCTCCATGTTACCTGTGCACTAAGTCACCCCCCACCCCCCAGGTTCCTAATTACTGTGGGCTCTGGTTTTCACAGTAACTTCCAATTGGAAATTCTCATCAATTGTAAATTTTACATACAGAATTTTCTGTATTTTGGTTTTCATTTAGGTTTCAGCAAGTACACTCAAAACAGAGTAATTAGCACTGTATAATGGTGATTATTATAATATTATCATCTTAATCGTGATAAAAGGACTACGGAAAGCTAATTTCTACTAAGATTTCTGTTTGTTCAGCCAACACCTACTGATAGTGAGACCTAAAGCTCATCTCTTGTATGACGTAATACATTTGCCTGCACAAGCTGCAATATCCTGAGCAAACAACCAATGGATTAGTATAATAATTGTCCTCTCTTCTGTAACAAATAACTGGTTGACATTTAAAGAGGAGCAGCAAACACTTGTTGATGAGAAATGCCCAGCGGGTGAGAATCAGACACTAGCGGCAGCATGGCAAGATTTCCCTGACATTAAGCCCTATATGCGAGAAGATCCTCTGGTTCTTTTACTCAATGGGTTTAAGTGATGCATTGGGTTCTCAATGGGCATAAGTGATGCATTGGGTTCTCAATGGGCATAAGTGATGCATTGGGTTCTCAATGGGCATAAGTGATGCATTGGGTTCTCAATGGGCATAAGTGATGCATTGGGTCAGTGATAATGGACGATCTGTAACTATACATAATATCTGTAGACCTTTTGTTCATTTGTTGATTTTACCAAATGAAGTCTAGGGCTCCCAAGCTCTATAGAGACGCTAATGTTATATAGGTATTTATATCTAGTTTTCCATGGCGCAAAGTTTAGTAATACGTTGGATAATTGGGATGCCATGGTAGGGATAATGATCAACACTTGATGCAATGTATATTCAGACCAGTAGAGATGCAGGACACCAAACAACTGTGGGATACGTCTAGTTCGGACACTTTGATCCCAAATTGAAATGTAATAGGAAAAGGGCAGGTTGGCCTCTGTGTAGGGGCTATGTAGTACAGAGGTAACAAGCCGTTTAGAGCTGGCCTGTCCAACCTGCGGCCCTCCAGGTGTTGTGAAACTACAAGTCCCAGCATGCCCTTCCAGCTATCAACTGGTTGTCTACCAGCAAAGCATGCTGGGGCTTGTAGTTTCACAAACAGCTGGAGGGCCGCAGGTTGAACAGGCCTGATTTTGAGGTAGGACTCCACAAAAAGAAAAGTGGGGTGGATAATTTGCAAGAATGTCCATGTTTTCACATAATTTACAGTAGCTTAATTACTGGATTGCTAATTTGTTTTAATTAGTCTTCTCGTCTTTGCTTTTATCTTGCACTGATGCACACACACACAGACACACACACACACACACACACACACACACACACAGTGTTAGCTGCTGGATATATACTACGGGTCGATTTATCAAACCTTCTATTATGAAAAATTGGAACTGTTGCCGATAGCAACCAATCAGTTTCTAACTATCAGCTTCTAGCATGTATTAGAATCTGATTGGTTGCTTTGGACAACAACTCCATATTCACTTTTTTAGAAGCTTCAGTAAATCTATCCCCTAGTCTTATCCCAAATTGTGCACGAAATGTAAAATCTGGGATAAGAGATCTTCACACAAATTCTGCAAAAACAAAAGCTTTTAAATAAGGTTTTGGGACTGGTATGTACCTGAAAGCGTATATGACAAATACACATATTACAACTGAGATGTATTGGGTATTAGGTACAAGACGGTATGTATTATTGATATTTGTTAATAACATGTTATTAGGTAAGGAGACGTTCTGCACACATTATGCATCATCCTAGAATGGTAAATGAAAGTGCCCCCCCCTCGGAGATTATATTTATTATGTACATAGTAGACACTGTCTGCTGAAGTTTCCATCGCCTCATATAATGCAGTATATTTCCAGCTTTCTCCCCCTGCATGTTCCAACCAGAGTCACCCATATTACAAGCAGAGTCACCTCCTTTGAAATGAATGCGGTCTGTCTGATTGAAGGGATAAGTGCACCTGATGCCATCCATCTGCATTGTGGGAAGCTCTGCTTCATCCCCATATAAACCCAGCCAGTCTCGTAGCAATGGCCATGTCTCTGCACGTATCTGCTTTATGCAGAGCAGAGATAATTAGTGCAGGTCTACAAGTCACATCGTCTTCTGTTTCACCCAGCTTTCTGATTTCACATGAATTTGTTCATTCATAGATAAGTTCCGAGACTTATACCTTTTGGAATGTTGGAATAAAGTCCATGAAGAGTTAATATCAGCATGTAAGGTGATAGATTTCAGCGAGCTGTACATAATTTTATCTCCCTATCTGTACAATTGTCTAAATTATTTAACTTGAGGTTTGTGAAACCAAAGAGCGGTCAGTGGCGGATTCAGAGGGGGGTGATTGGAGCAACCCGCCCCTTGGCAGCACACTAAATACCTTTGCCTTGTGGCCGAGAGGTCCAATCAAAGCGAATGAGTTGGCGGGGCCCAACAATCAGGGCAAAGGAGGGACGTGGCTGTGCTAATCCCCCCCCCCCCCCCAAAAAAAAATGGTCTGCCCTGGGTGTATGCCTTTATATTAATGAAATGTGTATAAAAGTGAATAAAATAGTTTGAGAAAGTACTGCCAGGACAATTAACACCACTGTGTATGTGAAAACAAAAAATAGGCACTCTAAAACAGCCATATACAATACTATGTGTCAGCATATCCATAAGTAGGTCATTTTGCACACAATATAGCTGAAGGTTTTAATTGTGACATCCTGGATACGCTTGTTACACAGGCTAGGGATTCACTTGCAGGAGATTCCTTGACATTAACTGGTGAGCTTAGCTCAATATTGTGCACTATATCTCCGATTTATGTATATGCTGACACACAGTGATTTATATACTGCGTTAGAGCACAGGACTACCTTTTTTGGAAAATATTTGCTTGAGATGGAGATAGCAGAAGAAGGACTGCAGTGCTACATGTACAGTCACGGCCAAAAGTTTTGAGAATGACACAAGTATTGGTTTTCACAAAGTTTGCTGCTTCAGTGTTTTAAGACCTTTTTGTCAGATGTTGCTATGGTATACTGATGTAAAATTACAAATATTTCATAAGTGTCAATGGCTTTTATTGACAATTACATTAAGTTTATGCAAAGAGTCAATATTTGCAGTGTTGACCCTTCTTTCTGAAGACCTCTGCGTTTCGCCCTGACATGCTGTCAATCAGCTTCTCGGCCACATACTGGCTGATGGCAGCCCATTCTTGCTTGGAGTTTGTCATAATTTGTTGGGTTTTGTTTGTCCACCCGCCTCTTGAGAATTGACCACAAGTTCTCAATGGGATAAAGTTCTGGGGAGTTTCCTGGCCATGGACCCAAAATTTAGATGTTTTGATCCCCGAGCCACTTAGTTATCACTTTTGCCTTATGGCAAAAGTGATAACTATCTAAGTGGATAACTATGCTGGAAAAGACATTGTTCGTCACCAAACTGTTCTTGGATGGTTGGTAGAAGTTGCTCTTAGAGGATGTTTTGGTACCATTCTTTATTCATGGTTGTGTTCTTAGGCAAAATTGTGAGTGAGCCCACTCCCTTGGCTGAGAAGCAATCCACACATGAATGGTCTCAGGATACTTTACTGTTGGCATGACACAGGACTGATGGTAGCACTCACCTTTCCTTTTCCAGACAAGCCTTTTTCCAGATGCCCCAAACAATCTGAAAGGGGATGAAAATGACTTTACCCCAGTCCTCAGCAGTCCAATCCCTGTACCTTTTGCAGAATATCAGTCTGTCCCTGATGTTTTTCCTGGAGAGAAGTGGCTTCTTTACTAGCCTTCTTGACACCAGGCCATCCTTCAAAAGTCTTTGCCTCACGAGCAGATGCTGCCATTCCTGAGCAAGCTCTGCACTGGTGGTGCCCCGATCCTGCAGCTAAATCAACTTTAGGAGAAGGTCCTGATGCTTGCTGGACGTTCTTGGGCACCCTGAAGCCTTCTTCACAACTATTGAACCTCTCTTCTTGAAGTTCTTGATGATCCGATAAATGGTAGATTTAGGTGCAATCTTACTAGCAGCAATATTCTTGCCTGTGAAGCCCTTTTTGTGCAAAGCAATGATGACTACACATGTTTCCTTGCAGGTAACCATGGTTAACCGAGATAGAACATTGATATCGAGCACCTCCCTTCTTTTAAAGCTTCCAGTCTGTTATTCTATAACAGAGTGATCTCCAGCCTTGTCCCTGTCAACAATCTCACCTGTGTTAACGAGAGAATCACTGACCTGATGTCAGCTGGTCCTTTTGTGGCAGGGCTGAAATGCAATGTAAATGTTGTTTTTGGGATAAAGTTCATTGTCATGGCAAAGAGGGACTTTGAAATTAATTGCAATTTATCTGATCACTCTTCATGATATTCTGCAGCATATGCAAATTGCCATCATAAAAACTGAGGCAGCAGACTTTGTGAAAAATAATATTTGTGTCATTCTCAAAACTTTTGGCCATGACTGTACTGCCACGATCCCTGTTAAAAATGGAAGGCTATCGCCAGAGAGAGATGGCTAGTATTATCGCTCTCATGGATTACCCTTGATAGATAGGGAGAAGCCCTATCTCCGCCGAAAACATCAGAGCCCTGTGTGAGTTCAAGGAACCTAGACTCACAGCTGTTTAGAATTTTGACTTCAGTGTATACATAATTACATTGCATGGAGATGATTCTCTAGCTAATCATATCCTGGTCCTCACCACAGCTATACAACCGGTGTGTGGATGCTCGCATACATCACCTAGATGTAATCCAATAACGTCAACACATAAATATAAATATTTAAAATGTAATATCATATTATCGAAGAGTTACGTCAATTTAAAGCGGTAGAAAATTGAATAATTGTTTGTGTCTAAATTGCTAGGTTCAAAATTTGTGATATTTTATTGCATGAATGTTAAAATCAAACACACATGACCTTTTTTAATTTATGTGAAATATGGATTATTATTTTGTAGATCAGAAGAATAAACTACACACACATGGAAAGTAAAATTAAAAAATTTTTACGCTGATTAATTGCATGTGTTAGTTGCAAAGATAATTCTCCTAGATTGCAAAAAACAACTTGATTTGCAGATGAAATATATTAAATAAGCATTTAAATTGTATTACTTTACTATAGGTCCACTAGTCTTATTCCACAGTACATTATACTTACGGTGCAATATAGTAACTATATGATATACTGTTTAGAACAAACTTTCAAAAATGAAAACGCGTTAACCTGCAAATACCTGAGGATCTATTTTTGCCGGTTTGGACCACATCTGAATAAGTCCTTGTCTAAATGAAACACTAGTGGTTGGCGTTTTCAGAACCCTGAACTACCATTTTATTATTATTATTACAATTTATTTATATAACGCCACTAATTCCGCAGCGCTGTACAGAGAACTCACTCACATCAGTCCCTGCCCCATTGGGGCTTACAGTCTAAATTCCCTAACACACACACACTAGGGTCAATTTATTAGCACCATATTAACTTACCAGTATGTTATTGGAGTGTGGGAGGAAACCGGAGCACCCAGAGGAAACCTACGCAAACACAGGGAGAACCTACAAACTCCTCACAGATAAGGCCACGGTCGGGAATTGAACTCATGACCCCAGTGCTGTAAGGCACAAGTTCTAACCACTGAGCCACCATGCTGGTGGCTAAGTGTACTCCTTTGTATAGTTATCAAATGCAATATACGTAAATATAGCATAGTAATATTCATCAGTGCCTCTTGCTTCACTTTTCAGCAATGGACTGTCCCAGTACAATGGTCTATAACCACTGCCGCTTAGGTTGTAACAAGGATTGCGAAAACGCCCACAATGGAACTGTGTGCTCCGACCACCCAGCAGAAGGCTGCTTCTGTCCAGACGGAGACGTGATGCTTAATGGGAACTGTGTGTCGGAAGATGTCTGCAGTCAGTGCACCGATAGCTATGGAGAGAACCATCATGTGAGTATATCCTCACTAACCTGTAAATGAGCTAACATTTGGGGCTAGATTTACTAAAGGGCGGTTTGCTGAATCCGCCGCTTTTCGGCTATTTTTCATCGCCGGATTTACTAAAGCCCAAACTGGTCAGAAATGATATTTTTCAAAACCACCACTTTACAAACCACCATCCCCGATTTTAACAATGATGAACATACGAACAGCCAGATTTACTAAGCTGGGGTTTTCAAAACCGCTGCAAAACAGCCATCCAAACGGGCAAAATAAAAGAAATTGTTGTCAATGGCGAGATTGCTCAAACTCCTTCTATTTGATCTATTTTGCCATTCAGAAAATAAGAGAAAGCACCATCGACATTTACAATATTTGGAAAACCATTATTTATTGATAAAGGGACAAAATTAATTTAATATTAACTTATGGGGGAATTTTTTTTTTTATATATATTTTTTAAAAGGACACTATTATAGCATTATATTATGTGTGAAATGTGAACAAATAATATTATTAGCTGATTGTTAATGGTGGATATAATTATTTATATTGTACAATTTGTCATGACATATTTTCCCAATAATAATTAAATCATTTTATCCCCTTAATATAATGATTTTTTTTTCTCTTCATAAGTTATTACTTAATTCATTTTGCCCCTTAATCAATAAATAATGATTGCCAACCTAATTTAAATGTCAATGGTGCTTCTCTTATGTTCTGAATGGCAAAATAGTTCAAACAACACATTTAAGCTATCCAGCCATTCTGAAGCAGGTATTATAACTGTCCTGTCCTGTCTTTTGGATGGCGGTTTTGATGGCGGTTGCATCCAAACTGCCGGCGGTTTAGCTTATTCAATCCGTCATACATCCCCAGTCATTTTAAATTGAAGCCTCAACCCGCCCTATAGTAAATACAGCGGTTTGGACCACTAAACCGCCAGCGATGGGTGGCAGTTTCAAACCGCCACCAAACTCGATTCTTAGTAGATCTAGCCCTTAAAGTCAATGAACAGGGCATTTATTCAACAATACATTCAGAAGTAGAAATTAAGGAGATGGTAGGATTGGTAACACTGTAAAGACTACCGTTATTACTTAGTCAAGGCTGACCAAATTTTTTAAGTTGAGGGCCTCGGATCGGTTACAATGAGATGCGTACTTGTCCATGGAGATACTAAGGCAAGGTCTAAGTCATTCTTTGGAGGGATGAAGATTTGTCGAATAGTAATAAAAAATAATAATAATCTGTAGTTGGCCATCTCTGACGGGTGTTTGGCTAAGCGATACGTAGGGCTGGTCATTTCATCTCAAGATTTTTAACACTGTGAAACCCAACAATGGTCAGTTCTGTTTGTTTATATCCATTTCCTGAAACCACGTATATTAAGAAGTTACTGATTGATACATTGGTCATTAATTTCTTTACATTAAGTTATTATTATTATTTTTATTTAGCATATGGAAGCCTGGATACCCATTCATGACCCCTGCAGCATCTGCATATGCCTGGATAACAGGAAGATTAGCTGCTCCACGAAGCCATGCCCTACAGTGAAACGTAATACCAGAGAAAGGAATCTTCACAACTTCTGGTTATACTATATTATAAGTCTATGTATGAGCATTTTATTTTCTTTTAGCTCTCACCTGTGGCCCTTGTGAAATCCCGTCCCTGAAGAAGACTTCAGACCACTGCTGTCCAGAATATGAATGTGGTGGGTACTCGTTAATTAATCTATTATGTAAACAGAAAAGGTAAGCTTATTAATGGGGAAATGGTAGAATTATTTTAAATCAACTATCCCTTTAAAGCATTAGTATTAGGTACTTGCATAGATCTGATAGTAATGGCTGTTATAGCTATTAGTAGATCCACTTTGTATTGAATCTTTTAGTAATAAAAATAGGGGACATCTTTCGGGAGTTTCTTAAACCAGTAGAGAGCCAAAAAGATTCAAAGATGAAAAGATTTAAAAAAAAAGAAAAGAAAGAAAGATAAAAGTAAAATAAACCCAAAATAAAATATATTCATGTTTCTGTTCCCACAACAGCCTAAGATCTTGTAGGTAAGTGCACATATCTGGTTTTCTTGGAATAGCTATAGTAGATGAAGCATTTAAGTGTCATTTTCCAGGATTTCTCTAAGTATAAAAAAAAGTAATTATTGGTGAATTATTGAAAAGAATATTTCTTTGCGATTTTTCAACATTTTACCCTGATAGTGAATGTAAGATAATAAGCTAATCTGTTTCAATATCTTACCACGGAAACCCTTACATGCCCAGTATAAAACAATTTAACATTTTCTTCAGTAAAATGAGAAATTAAGAATACAATTTCTGACAAAACTGACATAAATGTTTCAATCAAATTCAGTCTTAACGGGTTATAGGACCACTAATACCCAAATTTGAAATGTTCAGATTCAGTATGAACCAAGACAATACATACATTGATCATAGTTATTCTTATGTTCCACCGATGCTCTGTTACAGAGTGTTATCTCCCACATAACGCACAGCTGAAGCTTATCCCATATCTATAGGACAGTGTGAAACAGCTGATTATGCAGACATTTCAGGTACTGAACAAAAAAACAAAAACAAGCGGAAATTGATCCTATCTAATAAATACCACTGTAGATTTAAAATATATAATAACATTTATTTGTAGAGCCATTAATACATATATAAAGCAAAAAAATAAAAATAAAACAAAATATCAAAACATACTCCACCAAACCATTAATCCGGACTAATTTTGGTCTTAAATTTTTGGGAAATCACCTATAGTGCACACATAGGGAAAACAAGAAAAAAAAAGACAATAACTCATTGCATAATCCAGAATTTTTGATATTAAAAGATCACTGGATTAGCCCACAGTACAAGACACAATTGTATCTATCAATGTGCAATATTGATGGTGGAATCCAACTTAGATTGTGATCTCTCCTTAAGTCAGTCGATCCAATCAGTAGAGTTATAATTAAGTCCTGTGATCACGGTTCAAAAGAGTTCCACTGAAGCGTTTCTCCACTTTTGATATGTGGTTTCCTCACCTTTGAGGTACTGGCCCTGTGAATGCATCATCCAATCCACACAGTGCAATTCTGCACAGCAGGAATGCAAATCTGTCACTCATACTCTGCCTGCTTAGTTAGAGAAGCACCTTCCTCCTACATACCAACCTGCTTTAATGAAGTAAAAGAGAGCATTGAGGGCTTACTAAGTTAAGTATAAACACTCCAGCTATTTTCATTTGTGATTTTGAGCTGTCTAGGTGTCATAAATATGCCCAGGATTCCCCCTAAGACTGATACGACACATGACATAATTCCTACAGTCATTTTCTTCTGCAATTATATTCTATCATAAAACATTTTCAATCAAATATTTGTATTGTATGTATGTATCCAATTTTCATTTATAGACATTATTTTTGTGTTTTGTTTTTTACATTTTCGCACACACCACTCCCATTCTGACTCATTCCAATTTTTTTTTTAAATTGACTCTTCACACCTATACATGGGACATTTTGTCTTGTTCTCTGGCCATCCTGGGATCGGAAGCATCGAGGTTTTGGCAGATTTAAAGAATTTAAACCATAGTATCCAGGGAAAATATTTAATCATTAGAAGTGACTCAGTGTCTTGTTTGGAGGATTCCAAGAACGACAAGTCAAAACCGATAAGATGCCAAATGGTAATTAATTTCAGATAGTGCAGCATAATCCGTGTGATGTCAATGTGTGTGGTTTTTGTTTATATAATCTTGGTATTTTAAATGTACCTCAACACCAGGGAAAAATAACAGATGGGTTATTTCATTTTTCGAACAATAAACCCAAACTCACATCCAATACACAGGGACAAATTTAGGACAGGGAGAGAGAGGATTTATCTTGGCTCTGATACTCGACCCCTGAGCCATTATTTCCATTGTTCCAATGGAAGCTTCTATTTCACATCATGATTTTTTGTGTAACTTCCCGTCTTGTTGAGTTTAAGGCAATTATTTTATGCCTGGGACTCTTGGCAGAGGCACAGAGGGACTCACACATGCACACAAGCAGAAATTGCCACCAGTTAGAGGAACATGAGTGAGAAAATGAGTTCAGGAAGTTAAAAAAAAAATAATACTTTATTGATGATCTCAAAAATAGCAAAGTGTAAACCCAGCTTCACACTCTCAAAGAAGCATCCATAATCTATTAATTGTCTGCAGATGAAGTGAGGTATATGATAGTCCAAGTGCTGTCCAGGATGAAGCTCAATAAGGGACTTCTCGACCTGTCTTTATCTACTCACAATACTTCCAGATCATTACTACATTTAATTGTACAGTATGAAATAGATATGGTTATTGGTAATGAGCTTTGCACATGACACCCCAGTGCCATTAAAAAGTCAGCATGCCCTGCTAATATCCATTAATGAAGTTATGATGCTTTGTGGTTTATACATTGGATCCTGATACTGGAAGCTTTATTAACACGTGTCACAGAGACACTAAAATCTCTAGCCTTTAGCCTTTTCATGTATTATAACTAAAACGTAATAATGGGATTACTTTTGTTTCAATGTTTTTATTGTTACTGTTATAAGATATAAAGCATGATTTTTATATTTTCAAATTGATGAAGGTTTAGTTTTATCATCTGTCGTCATAATCAAACTAAAGACTGAAAGCACCAGCTTCCTTTTGTGATCTGGGCCACTTCAGTTTTATTATTGTCGCTAGATATAATTGAACAAACCTCGTTTTGAAACCCATTTTTGCTTTAGAATACATTAAATAATCTTTATTTCTGTATCTGTATCTCTTTTCCCTATAGGAAAATCTGCATCTATCTATCTATATATTATTATGGTTTCTTAGAACCGAAACTTTGAATAGTGTTTTATTGCAGAACATTCTACAATACAGATATAGGGCCTGATTCATTAAGGAAAGTATAGCCATAAAAATGAGTAACTTTGAACCTTTTCAAAACGATGTTGCATTGAAGGAGGAGGTAAATTTAAAATGTGGGGATAGATTTATAGTTGGGGTAGGGCGTGTCCTAGATCAACTTTTAACGTCAGTGTAAAAATAAAGCTATCAAGTATTTGTGTGCTAGATGCGTATTACAGCCAGTATTTATCTTATGTGCAAAGTAATAAACTAATTTGCACCCCTTGTATTGTAACATGGTTTTGTCCAGGAGAAAATTTACTCATTTTTTTGCCTTGCTATCCTTAATGATTCAGGCCTATAGTATTTAAAAAGGAAATATACATTTTCGACAAGACCTTTTGGGCCTGATTCATCCAGGCAAGGATCTGCCAATTTTGAGCGTATTGTAGGCAAAATCACTCAGCGTTTGCCCAGAACTGGCAGAAACATGCGTGAACACACTCATGTTCCATGCGTTTACGAGCACAAAGGACACTCACTGCAGTCTATAATTTCAGGGAGTGAACTGGGTGGGGAAGAGGCATTTTGCCGTAGTCAGTGTACAATAGGAATGTGCCAAACTCAAGTGCACGCAGCCACGTGCTGCTGTATCTCTTGTTCCAGCTAAAGGGCTAATCAAAGGCTGGGTACACACTGCGGAAAATTTGTCCCAATGCAATATAGTTAACGATTTTACCAACGACTGAAGGAAAAAAAAATTCCTGATCATCATGCCGATCCATGTGTACATACTATACATGTTTTACACGTTTTACTTTCAGATCTGTGCTCTTCATCTGTCATATCCATCGGCTGAAAAGATAGTGACTCTGCACATTCCATAGATCTATGGACACTGCCGGTCCTGAGTTCAGACACACTGCAGAATTGGAACGACATTGTTCCATCGTTGAACGATATTTTTAAATCGGTTTAAAAATCCAATCACATGATACAATGAGCTTTGGAACAATAAATGTTCATCGTTGCAGTGAACACACTAATTAGATATCGGCCCGAATGGTCGTTTATCGTGCGATTGGCCTGATATTCGGATGAAAAACCTGTAGTGTGTACCCAGCCTTAGTCCTGATCAGTAGTGAGCACAGTCTTGTATGCATGCTATAACATGTGTTTGCAATCACAAGCAACTATTAACAACATTCTGTGTTTTATGGAGAAAAAAAAAATAGCAAAAAACACATGTTTTTTTTTCTTTACTGTATTAACATGAATGTCTTTATTAATATCAGCTAACAATAACGCAAGATTTTTTTTATTATTTTCCTCTGCGTTCTTTTGCGATTTAATAATCCACAAAGATATTGGGCGCATCCTGCTGTGTTCGGTGTAGTAGAGCACAGCAGACTTGCCCCCGATTTCAAAAGCACATGCATCCTGAGATCCGTGCCTTGATGTGTTTGGGCGCACGCAAAGCCTAAAGACGTTCGTATAATACTGAACGTGCTTTGCGCTGAGAATAAGTGCCTTGATAAATCAGGCCCTTTATTTTTAAATAGGAGTCACAATTCAATAAATGTGAATTTCTCATTTGTGTGCATTCTTTCAGTTCTACGATACTTTATTTTGTATTGTTTACATTCTTTTCTTTGACGGTTCATAATAACGTCGACACCTCTAAGTGTCTTTGTGCGCTGTGGTAGAACATTTGGGCGAGACTAAGAGTAGTGGAAAGACCTCAGGGTAATGTGAGGATTTGTCCTGTCTCCCGAAATGTAACGTCCTGTTCGTACAGGTTAATATTTAGATGTTACTGTGTCTCAGTCAGTTACGGACAACGAAACTCGCTGGTATCATGTTGCCATGACGATAAACTCCAAAATATAACAACATTATTTTTCCTAATTTGTAAATCACTTTTACACCTAAAACATTTTCAGTTAACAACAAAAGACTTTTTTTAATCCCGTATTTTGACAAATTTTGACTCCCTTAATACAAAATATGTCAATTGGAAAATGTTTCTCACGTAGACATGTTGACTCCTAATCTGGCCGGCTAGGTGTTAAATGTGGGCCCTCCGGGCTGTGTTTGATGTGTGAGGCCTTTGTTGAACACTGTCTGAGGGACTATCCGGCTTAGGCTTCTTTGATTCTTGGTATGTTTTACATGGGCTCCACTTAGACACGTATATTTCCTTCCTAAATAACCATTCCACATCAGCGTTTAAGAGATTAAACCAAATAAGGCGTGTTCATGTCAACATAGAAGGAGGACAGCTAAAGACCAACAGGCCCAGTTTCTTATCTTGGTTTACATTTCAGCAAGTTGTCAGCAAGTTGGACGGGCTGAATATTTTGGTATGAGGTTGTGGGACAGCTCAGATATCTCTCTATATTCTACAGCAGGGGGCGCAGTAAGAACAAAGAAATCAATAATATTCAGATATAGAAGTCAAAGTTTCAGGAGATTATCAAAACTAAGGATATTGGAGATGAGAGTTTGATCATGGGGAAAGTAGGCTGGACGTCCTGTATCTCAAATGAAGGACACTACATGGAGCCTTTACGGAGGCCCACATGGCTGAAAACAGGGGACAATACCTTGCAGTGAGGCAGACCGCATGGTGCCAGCTGCTTTCTCATACTGGAACAGTTGGCATAGCGACCTTAAACACGTTATGCTAATTGGCTATTTCTAATTGCTCACAATAGGAGACCCCTATCTTCTAGTGTCCGATAAAGGTGGCGGGTGTATGCTCCCATAATAGTCCTCATTTAAGGTCCCTGCTGTTAATGACAACCTGGGGGGCCCCGAGGGTGCCAGGAACTGTTCTGTCTGGTTAGTAGCTACCAACCTCCATATAGAGGTGCGTATGACACCTAATATTCCGATGATCTGATTGGCTACTGGTTATCATATAAAGAAAAGCTTATCTGGATGGGCAGGAGATGAAGACTGAAAAAAAAGGGGGCTCAGAACCTAGTCAAATGTACTTCTAACATTATAGATCCTTCAGGCCCTTTAACTGTGAATAGACTTCTCCGTATTTGTATCCCCTAAACAGGAGAACTGAATGCTTATGGTTTGAAGTAAACCAACAGGACTGTGCTAATTGTGCAAATATTAAACATGGGCAGAATCTTGAAAAACAAATCTTTATTAGGCTGAAATTGCTCACGGTGGCTTAGTGGTTAGCAATTCTGCCTCGCAGCACTAGGGTCCTGAGTTCAATTCCCGACCATGGCCTTATCTGTGAGGAGTTTGTATGTTCTCCCCGGGTTTCCTCTGGGTGCTCCGGTTTCCTCCCATACTCCAAAAACATACTAGTAGGTTAATTGGCTGCTATCAAATTGACCCTAGTCTGTGTGTGTGTATGTATGTTAGGGAATTTAGACTGTAAACTCCAATGGAACAGTCAATGGGTTCTCTGTACAGTGCTGCGGAATTAGTGACGCTATATAAATAAATGATGATGATGATGATTTTCCCCCTATATAATGGATAAACCGACATTTGTCCTACTATACCGCTAGAATAAATTCTATCTATCCTGGAAATAAATGAACAAATAAATGAAAACATACATAAAATTCACCCGGTTAGTGCAAAAAAATTTAAGAACTTAAATCCCAGGTGAAAATGTTATATAATATAACATGAAAAACTGAGGGTCATAATATTGTAAAGTATTTGCTAACAAAGCTAAAATGCAATCTATAAATCTAATATCTTATAAAGTTTTTTTCTAAAGCTGGTGCTATTGGCAGCGAAGTGGCACAGTGGTTAGCCTTGCTGCGTGTGTGTGTGTGTGGTAGGGAGTATAGATTGCATGCTTCACTTGGGCAGGGACTGATTTCAATTATTAAATTTTCGTTGTACAGCGCTACGTAATATGTAGGTGATATATATAAAAAACTGCTAATAGATAAATAAAATATTTATTTCTTCCAGTTTGCGATACAAGTGCCTGTGAGATACCTCCGGTGCCCCACTGTGAAAATGGACTGGAACCCATACTGACCAACCCCAGGGAGTGCAAACCAAACTATGAGTGTGGTACGTTCTTTGTATGTTTGGGATATGTAGTTTGAGTCCTAAAGGTGAACGCAGCTGTATATAACATATAAAAGCAAAGAAAAACATATTTGGCCAAACCGCACCCTTTCCGGGCCACAATCCTTTCAGCCGCCAAAATTAGGCACTCTCAGGAAAATCAGGACTGTTGGCAGGAAGGTTACATGTCTGCCAGAAGCATGCTTACTGTTCTCCTGAGAAGCTGCTGCTGACATCACAAATCAGATTAACTGCAGCACAGACTCCTGATTGGCTCTGATTGATCACATGACTAGTCGGAATCATCAGTGGATTTAGAGACGGTAAAAGTTCCCTCAATGACACCTCACCAATTTACTAACTGGTGCTTGACGCCCTATTAGCATGTTGGTCAGTGAAAAATTTAGCCGCGAAGTGTCTCCGGAACGTCCACGAGACACCTCGCGGCAGAGATTTGACAGAAATCTCTGCTCATTTTTCTGCGTGGGAAAATGAGCTGAGGTTTCTACAGTAATTGCCAGCAATGTGCGCGGCGCGATGTCCATGTGCCGTCAACTGAATCTCTCCCAGTATATAGACATTATGTAAGTAACTTCTTCCTATGCTGGATAGATAAACAGACAGACAGACATGAGATAGATAGATAGATAGATAGATATGAGATAGATAGATCATACTTGCCAACTCTCCCGGAATTCCCGCATTTCGCGTGAGTCTCCCGGACTCCTGAGAGAGTGTGGCAATCTCCCTGATCTGCCCACTTCCTAGTGAATCGCGGCGTTTGGCCCCGTAAAATGACGCGTTTTGCGTCATTCCGTCACGGGGCGGGGCCAAAATGACACGATTTTTGGAGCCCCGACCCCTGCACGCCCACCTTTCCCGGCAGGCTCCCGGATAATACTTGCCATAAGTTGGCAAGTATGAGATAGATAGATAGATAAATAGACAGATACAAGATAGATTAGATAAACAGACAGACATTAGTTTGATAGATAGACAGACAGATTTGAGATTGATAGATAAACAGAGAAACAGACATGCAATAGATATATAGATAGATAATAGATAGACAGACAGACAAATATGAGAGACAGACGGACACTAGATAGATCGACAGACAGACATTCGGTAGATAGATAGATAGATAATAGATAGACAAATATGAGATAGACAGACGGACACGAGATAGATAGATAGACGGACACTAGATAGATAGGAGGTAGGTAGACAGACGGACACTAGATAGATAGATAGATAATAGATAGACAAATATGAGATAGACAGACGGACACGAGATAGATAGATAGACGGACACGAGATAGATAGGAGGTAGGTAGACAGACAGACGGACACTAGATAGATAGATAGATAGATAATAGATAGACAAATATGAGATAGACAGACGGACACGAGATAGATAGGAGGTAGGTAGACAGACGGACACTAGATAGATAGATAGATAGATAGATAAATAGATAGACAGATATGAGATAGATTAGACAGACAGACAGACATTAGTTTGATAGATAGATAGATAGTTTGATAATGTAGGGTACACATGGGAAAAGACAGGGAATTTTAGTTTATTTTTGGCATGGTGCTATAAATTATGGAAAGCTCTAAGGTTTGGATAAAATATCCTATACCTGTATATACTGTATATATGCGTGTGTATAACTCGCACACGCACACACACATACCCACACGCACACACACACACACGCACACACACACTCTCCTACTGTATATAACTGCAGGTTTTGTATGTCATTTTGATCTCGGTCCAGCATTATTTTGGTAAACCTAATACTTCGACCTCCATAAATACAAATTCTGAGAAAATATGTGTTCCGCAGCTTGTTTATTAGGAGACTTCTTTCAACAGATGACCTTTGGGTTGAATCTGATTCATTTTATATTGTGCTGCGGAAGCCTTCATTCCCTTTATCCCCCCGTATTACTAACCACACTCCGATTCCATACCACCAGCTTGGCGAAGGATTTTCTCTCCACATTCCAAAGCAGTGAGCTTCCATAGAGAGGCAATAACACCGAGGAAAAGGCTTTTCACACGGGAAAGTTGGGAAAACTCCTGAGAGATCCCTGACCAGTCTACCAGCACATGTTTGTGACTGCAGAATCCGGTGGCTGTCAAATAATACAGCTGCTCCGGTCACATAGATTGGAACACGTATATATTTACATACAGAAAGAAAACGTTTCTCTACGTGGTTTCAAAGCCTTACAAATAAAACAAGATATTTATAGGATTTTGCATGAACACGAAGAATGGGCAGCGTCAGGGGAGGGCTGGAAAACCTTAGTCCGAGAGCCGAGACTCAGGTCAGCAGCCTATTAGGAACATTTTAAAGGAAAATAAATGCACGTAGCCAAGTGGCCCAGCCCAAGTAGCCCATTATCGAACCTGCTCGGGGTAGCATCAAGTACTTGGCCACCAATGAGAGAGTGAGAGCTACAAGACCAGAGGACGCCAAACATTTCAGATCAGTACTGAAGGAAATTCAATTTTCTGCGACTACTAATTGTCTTTTCTTTAGTTGCGACATTTAAATGTAGACTTCACCACGCTGTAAAGGTAAAGTTATATCGTATCAAGGGTAGAGATGAGCGCACTCGGATTTCCTGAATCCGAGCCCACCCGAACGTTGCCGATCCGAGTCGGATCCGAGACAGATCCGGGTATTGGCGCCAAATGAAAACTTGAAAGCGAGGCTCCGAATCATAATCCCGTTGTCGGATCTCGCGATACTCGGATCCTATAAATTCCCCGCTAGTCGCCGCCATCTTCACTCGGGCATTGATCAGGGTAGAGGGAGGGTGTGTTAGGTGGTCCTCTGTCCTGGTAGATCTCGTGCTGTGCTGTTTAGTTCTGTGCTGTGCTGTGCTGTGCTGTGCTGTGCTGTGTTTTGCAGTATCAGTCCAGTGGTGCTGTGTGCTGTGCTCTGTCATTTTTGAGTTCAGTGGTGCTGCTGGGTCCTGTGTGCTGTGTCCTTTTCACTCCAGTGGTCCTGTGTCCCGTGCTCTGTGCTTCTAAGGGCATAGTTATTTCCCCAATATTTCCAAGTGTTTAAAAAATAAAAAAAAAGTTAATAAAAAAAATATACAAAAAACTAATTAAAATTTTTTTTAATTACAACAAAATTTGCCAAACCAGTCCTGCAGTATAAGCCCATTGGTACTGCAATATTACCAAGTTCACACATTCAGCAGTATCAGTCCGGTGGTGCTGTGTCCTGTGCTCTGTCAATTTTGAGTTCAGTGGTGCTGCTGGGTCCTGTGTGCTGTGTCCTGTTTAGTCCAGTGGTCCTGTGTCCCATGCTCTGTACTTCTAAGGGCATAGTTATTTCCCCAATATTCCCAAGTGTTTTAAAAATGAAAAAAAAGTTAATAAAAAAAATATTCAAAAAACTAATTACATTTTTTTTTAATTACAACAAAATTTGCCAAACCAATCCTGCAGTATAAGCCCATTGGTACTGCAATATTACCAAGTTCACACATTCAGCAGTAAAAGTCCAGTGGTACTGCTGCAATATTACAAAGTTCACACATTCTGCAGTATCAGTCCAGTGGTGCTGTGTGCTGTGCTCTGTCAATTTTGAGTTCAGTGGTGCTGCTGGGTCCTGTGTGCTGTGTCCTGTTCAGTCCAGTGGTCCTGTGTCCTGTGCTCTGTGCTTATAAGGGCATAGTTATTTCCCCAATATTCCCAAGTGTTTAAAATTTTTTAAAAAAAGTTATAAAAAAAATACCAAAAATTAATTTAATTTTTTTTTAATTACAACAAAATTTGCAAAACCAATCCTGCAGTATAAGCCCATTGGTACTGCAATATTACCAAGTTCACACATTCTGCAGTATCTTGTGCTACATATAATGGAGAGCAAAAATTTGGAGGATAAAGTAGGGAAAGATCAAGACCCACTTCCTCGTAATGCTGAAGCTGCTGCCACTAGTCATGACATAGACGATGAAATGCCATCAACGTCGTCTTACAAGCCCGATGCCCAATCTCCTAGTACAGGGCATGTAAAATCCAAAAAGCCCAAGTTCTCAAAAAAAAAGCAAAAAGAGAAACTTAAAATCATCTGAGGAGAAACGTAAAGTTGGCAATATGCCATTTACGACACGTAGTGGCAAGGAACGGCTTAGGCCCTGGCCCGTGTTCATGACTAGTGGTCCATCTTCACCCAAGGATCTTAGCCCTCCTCCTCCTCCCCCCCCCCTACAAAAAATTGAAGAGTTATGCTGTCAGCAACAAAACAGCAAACAACTCTGCCTTCTAAAGAGAAATTATCACAAATCCCCAAGGCGAGTCCAAGGGTGTTGGTGGTTGTCAAGCCTGACCTTCCCATCACTGTACGGGAAGAGGTGGCTCGGGAGGAGGCTATTGATGATGTAGCTGGTGCTGTGAAGGAACTTGATGATGAGGATGGTGATGTGGTTATTGTAAATGAGGCACCAGGGGGGGAAACAGCTGATATCCATGGGATGAAAAAGCCCATCGTCATGCCTGGTCAGAAGACCAAAAAATGCACCTCTTCGGTCTGGAGTTATTTTTATCCAAATCCGGACAACCAATATATGGCCATATGTAGCTTATGTAAAGCTCAAATAAGCAGGTGTAAGGATCTTGCCCACCTGAATAACCTTCATAGTTCAGTGGTTAGTTCAGGAACTAGGGCTAGGACTGTCATCGGTACAGGGATACCTAAATCTCGTGGTCCAGTTGGATACACACCAGCAACACCTTCCTCGTCAACTTCCTCCATGATCTCCATCAGATTGAGTCCTGCAGCCCAAGTCACCAGCCAGACTGAGTCCTCTCCAATACGGGATTCATCCGAGGAATCCTGCAGCGGTACGCCTACTACTGCCACTGCTGCTGTTGCTGCTGTTAGTCGGTCTTCTTCCCAGAGGGGAAGTCTTAAGACCGCTAAGTCTTTCACAAAACAATTGACCGTCCAACAGTCGTTTGCCATGACCACAAAATACGATAGTAGTCACCCTATTGCAAAGCGTATAACTGCGGCTGTAACTGCAATGTTGGTGTTAGACGTGCGCCCGGTGTCCGCCATCAGTGGAGTGGGATTTAGAGGGTTGATGGAGGTATTGTGTCCCCGGTACCAAATCCCGTCGAGATTCCACTTCACTAGGCAGGCGATACCAAAAATGTACAGAGAAGTACGATCAAGTGTCCTCAGTGCTCTGAAAAATGCGGTTGTACCCACTGTCCACTTAACCACGGACATGTGGACAAGTGGTTCAGGGCAAACGAAGGACTATATGACTGTGACAGCCCACTGGGTAGATGCATCCCCTTCCGCAGCAACAGCAACAGCTGCATCAGTAGCAGCATTTACTATCATATATTGTGGTGACCACTGCTCTACGCAGTCCAGGTACATTTTTTGGTGCGATTTAAGACCAGTTGATGTTTTTCTTATTATATTGTGGGGACCACTCCACTACGCAGTCCAGAAAGATACCTCGTTGCAACGTTTTGGACTAATAACTATATTGTGAGGTGTTCAGAATACACTGTAAATTAGTGGAAATGCTTGTTAATGAATGTTATTGAGGTTAATAATAGCGTAGGAGTGAAAATAAGCCCAAAAACTTGATTTTTGAACTTTTTATGCTTTTTTCAAAAAAAATCCGAATCCAAAACCTTAAATCCGAACCAAAACCTTTCTGCAGGTGTTTTGCGAAACAAATCCGAACCCAAAACATCACGAAAATCCGAATACAAAACACAAAACACGAGACACCAAAAGTCGCCGGTGCACATCCCTATTTAAAGGGGTCCTCTCAGCGGGGAGTATTGATTTTTTATTTATTGGAAAGTTTAGGCTGTAAGGAAACCCTCCCGTTTATCAACATTCTAAAGCTGATAACCAGTTGACCTGGGCACATCTATCTGCTCTTTGCCGGTGCTCTAAGAAGCGCTTGGGAGGCTGACGTGGAAAAGGGAGACAGGCTCTGTCCGCTGAGCGTTCATGCTCATACGTCAGACAGAAAGATCTGAGTCTCTTACCAGCCTCTACCTCTAGGTCAGCCTCACCAGGCCTTCCAGGAGGGGTTGCGGGTAGAGGGGCAAAAGAGCAGCCAAGGTGCCCCTCTTTGATGAACGGCTGGGGGTGGGGCTTAGAACATTCTTCTGTAAACCTAAAGTTTACAGGAAATGATAAAAACATGTTCAGCTGGTGGCAGGTGCACGATTTAAAAAATAAATAAATAAGCATCACACCTTTATTTCATGATAGATGTGGTAAAAGGAACAATATGGTTTAAAATTAAAAATAAAAACACCAGTAGATTATTAGCTCTTCTGGACCAGATTTATCAAACCTTTTAAAAAGGAAAAGTGGAGTTGTTGCCCATAGCAACCAATCAGATTCTAGCTATCATGTTCTACAAGTTACTAGATAAATGATAGCTAGAATCGGATTGGTTGCTATGGGCAACAACTCCACAAGTCATCCCCTATGTCTTCAATACTATGTGATTCTATCCTTGTTGTGTTGTAGTTGGTGTACTGTTATAGCTTCCGTACTTGTCTGGTGCTGTGTCTATACTGAGATGCATAAATAAACTATAATAATATTAGTATAGTATTTAATGGTAGCATTTTAACCTTTTGTTTTTTAATATACACTTTCTTCTAAGAAAATATGTATTAAAGTGTGGTGCTAATTTTAATATAAAATGATAATTTAATTGTTGTGCATCAAGGTACCCACAATGTCATTCCTTGGTCCTTGTTTGTAATCACACCTTGTAATGTATCAAGCTTTATTGAGGATTCCAATCCCCCTTTAGGCTGTCTACTTCTGGGCAGATGAATACATTTGTTTCTTATCGATCCCAGCCTAGCACATAATCACGTAATCAAGTTATCTGCAAGAGCCTGCTATGAAAAAAATTATGTTTAGGAAAGAGTGTCATCCCCAGAGGAGAATTGTAAAGCATTTTATTGCCTTAATTTGTGCAGCCAGCAGATGGCGCTGTTTGCTCTGTCTCACTGACACAAAATAAGTGTGTGGTTCAATATAGTTTCAGAACTACCCCTATGTACAGTAATAGGTGTAACATGATTATGCTCCATATAATCTCCTGTAAATAACATTTACGTTACCCACAGCCAAAGCATCTTAAAACTGTTTGTGAAATGCAGGTGTCTTTACGTCCATTAATCCCTGTGACAACACACTTACCTGTTCACAATAAGTATGTGTTACTGTCTGATGTGCTGGAAACATTGAATTAATTTAGATCTGCTTAACTTTAATGTGTGCTAAGCTGTGAGCAGGCACGAGTGTTATCAGAGGGTTTAATAATCATCAGCAGTTAGACCACCTCCGCTCACAGCACTAAATTAATAGCATCCACATTTAATATTTAGGTCCCATCTAACTTAACTATAGTTGTCTACTCTTCTGGAATGTCTAAGAGACTCCCGAATTTCTGGGTGTCCTCCCAGAGTCCCGGAAGAGCAGGGCAACGTCAAGGATCCCGGACAGTTTGGTAAGTTAAATTGAAGAGGTGGGGCTTAGTGACACAATTTACGCATCATCGTGGCACCGCCCCCTGATGTTACAGGTTCAAAATGGCTATGACAGTTCAGGGGGCGGGACAATTCTGAGTCCTGCCCCCACAGAGCAAATTGCAAGAGTTGGCAAGTATGAACTTAACCTTGCTCATTACTAAATTAATAGGCCTACGTCCGGACCTGGGCTTTGACTGTTCTGCTCCAGGTACAATATGGTGGATGGTCTGGAACCAACCAGCCACTAACAAGTCTCCATAGCATGAACTGGCCCCCGTTAACTAGGCCCAGCGCCTCTCTAATCCTTTTTTCTAGTGCCCTCCCCCCAACCTTGCACCCTGGGAGATGACATATAACACAGCAACCTAGTTATAGCTCTAAATTATAATGCCTTTTCTGAAATATAATATGCAATATAATACTAGTAATAATATCACATTTACTCATACTTGCCAACTCTCCCAGAATGTCCAGGAGACTCCCGCATTTCGGGTGGGTCTCCTGGACTCCCGGGAGTGTATGAGAGTCTCCCGCATCTGCCCACTTCCTAGTGAAAAGTTGGCAAGTATGCATTTACTGGTTCATTAAAGTGCATTGTTCGCATTCACAAATTTTTCTTTAAAAAAAAAAAAATGAATGTCAGTTTTGACAGTAAAGTTGTAAATTTCACCTAACATTTCCCACACCAATGTTTTTGGGTCTGAATAGGGTTAGGGGTCTCCTTTTCTCAGTCCCTGTGCCCCTTTCCCCACTAGATCAGTCATCAGGGGGCCCGAAGTTGCCCCACGTCTGCTAACAAGAGTAGAGCGTGGGCCTCAGAGATGGACTGACAGCGACGTGACCCCACATCTCCAATTTTTGCCAGCAATAGAGCATTACACATCTACTCTAAACACTACTTGTATTATTTTTCATACATTTTAGAATTGCATAAATAACGTGTCAGTAAAATATTGTCTGTCAGTATATTTTGACCAATTTGACAGTAACCAATATTTTGAAGAGTTGGCAACCCTGCTCCGAATTGGAATCAGCCAATATGTCTACTGAGAGGACAATCGTATTATTGTAATGTCATACATTTCATATTAACAGCCTGCAGGAAAGATACGTGTCCGGTGTTGAGACGCCCCAGCTGCCCCACTTACAAGAAGCTGACCAGGAAGAGCACGGAGTGTTGTGATATATACGAGTGTACTTGTAGCTGTTCCAACTCCACCGACACCTGTCCCGCTGGATATATAACTTCCGTCCTTACCAATGAGTGCGGCTGCACATCCGTCAGCTGTACTGCAGACAAGGTGAGGAAAAGTCCCCGATGCGAGCAACGCTCATTTACTAAACCTGCATCCAATTAGGCTCTTGCTTTCATTGTCTAACTTGCACTAAACGGATAATAGCTAATTGCTGATTGGTCGCTGGGGTTTAAAGCCAAATTTTATTATAATCCTTAAAGCGAGAGGTATTCAAGGCACACAATGGGCTTCAGTTGAATTCCACGTATCTTGCACCCATGTCCAAGTGCTGGGAGAGGTGGGTCAGGGGGTTGATGTTTAAGCCCAGTACAGTATGGACGTGGAGGTGCAAGTTCGATTTTGACTTAGCCACATCTTCGAGATATGTCTTGTAAAAGGGGTGTATTTTTATGAGACATGAGGTCTGGTGCAAGTTTATGTGTTGATGATGGCTGCATTTTTGTGTTGGATGTCACAAGAACTTATCACAACTGAAGATATCTCAGACAGTGGAGTGACTACCATTGGTGCAGCAAGTGGGGTGCACCAGGGCCCATGGAGACAATGGGGCCCGCTGCACGGGGAACTAGCGAGCTGTGGGCCCCATTTCCCTCCTCCCTGCTTCCCTGCAGCAGGGCCTACAGCCAGGGGCGGACCTGGATTTTTTTTTAGGGGGGGTGATTTGCGCACCGCGCCTTTTTTTCCTAATAGAAGCAATCGGCTTCCAGCGGCGACTCACTATACTGGTGTTCAGGGCGGCTGATTGGGTTAAAAGGATTCTCTGCCTGTCTGTCAGCTGCTGGGAACATCAGTATAGTGAGCTGCCACTGCTGCTGGGTGGGGCGATTGCCCTGATTGCCCCCCCCCTGGATCCGCCACCGCCCACAGCTCGCTAGTTTCGCCTCTGATCTCAGATAAATTAGTAATCGCAAGGAAGATATCTTCCTACACACATCAGGCTTCTTGCCAGCAATCCCCCGGATTTAGTGAATTTGGTGCACAAGAAGTCT
The DNA here is from genome assembly GCF_038048845.1 of Mixophyes fleayi. Classification (NCBI taxonomy): domain Eukaryota; kingdom Metazoa; phylum Chordata; class Amphibia; order Anura; family Limnodynastidae; genus Mixophyes; species Mixophyes fleayi. The sequence continues at coordinate 324,005,537 of NC_134405.1, read as the reverse complement.
GAAGTGAACCATTTGTGAGTCATTTCATGGAATGAAGGCATGACCTCTGACCCCCTGGCAGTTAAGTCCCCGTTCTAGTTAGCTGTCTCCTCTTAATTGAACTGAGCTGTTGGAATACCTCCGCTGACAGCAGGGAGAGCTGCCAGCTACAGTGTCTCCACACTGAACCTCTTCTAAGGTTTTCGGATGCTAGGACGGGAGGTGTTTAGCGCTTGTGGCTGTGAATCCTGTCCAGTGCAGCCTTCACTATAGGAGCCAGTCTGAGAACTCTGAATCTGCTGCTCAGCCCCTCTCCCCAAAGAGTGGTGTCAGACAGGCACTTTACACTCCATGATAAAAGTGCTGCGTCTTATCAGTTCAAGATGAAATCCTTCATCAATATGAGTAATACAGAGAGGATGTCACACATGCAATTTGTGTAACGCCAACAGCAGCACTTTAGACTTAGTGTCCGAAGAACCCAATAGAAATGCTCTTCAATTGAAGTCAATTATATTTGCGTATTCCCGTCACACAAGGTGTGCTAAGTGTGCACTACAAACTGTGAGCTGTAATAACACCCCTCTCTTCCAGCAGCTAGAAAAATACTAGAACAATTTAAATGTGAAACGCATCTGTAGGATACTACATAAAAATGGACAATCCCTTTAAAGTTTCACATTTAGTTCAATTTAAATTTTGTTTAGTTTGCACACTCGACATAGCGGATTGTTACGCCCAGTTGAAATGGTCAATTTTTTTCTCTGACTAGTGATTGATTATATTGTATACAGATCACAATGATGGAGTTATTTTGTAGGAACTTATAATATCAGTATATTGCTATTGGTGTAAATATTATATAGCTTATACTGTAGGTACGGTAAGGCCATTGCATTGAACAACTTTATTTCCAAATAATAAAAATGAATTACAAGATGTGGGTCTCTCAACCCTTGCACCTGACTCCATGGGCTAGATTTACTAAACTGCGGTTTTGAAAAAGGTGGAGATGTTGCCTATAGCAACCAATCAGATTCTAGCTGTCATTTATTTAGTGCAATCTACAAAATGACAGCTAGAATCTGATTGGTTGCATCTTTTGTGTCAAATTATCTGCGGCTTGTGGTGGCCAACAGTGGCTGAAAAGAGTAATTCTGGTATAATCTGAACAAGCGCTACGTCATTGTTATAGCTACCTAAGTGTTTAGCCGCAAAAAGTGAAAATTTTGTGACTACTGTAATCCCTTTGCACATTATAGGTCTGCATGCATAACAACAATTTGTATCGTGTTGGAAGCCTTTGGCAAGATGGCTGCCAGACCTGCAGGTGTACAGACATGGTGGACTCCGTCACAGACCTTCGTATAGCTCAGTGTGCGAAAAAGCCGTGTAACGAAAACTGCGGTCCTGTAAGTACATAGAAGTATTCACAGAGTATTGTCATTTATTGCGCTGCTGGTACTTTCAGATTCCCGTGTTTATCTAGATACAAGTAAATATACCATATAAAATAATATACATAGATACATATTCATACACAATTTTTAATTTGTTCAAATAGAATGTTAGGGTCCAGGTATAAGACATATTTTGCAGTGATGGACAATAAATGAATTCCATACAGTTAGAGCAAAGAGGTTTCCATGGCAATGGAATGCAGATATTAAAACACAAAGCTCCTATATAGATGGATGCAGGTCTGTTATTTTTTTTGGTATAAGATACACATTACCTGCATAGGTTCAGGTGAAATGTATCCTACTTTAAAAAGTAGATTTGGAGAAACCATATTTATTATTTCAACCTTAGTCTGAAACAGTATTAAAAAATGTCCATATGACAAACCCTAACCCTACTATTATACTATGTATTAGTAAAAAAACTTCTGGTCGTAAAAATTGTCTATAAAACTGTCAGAGAAAAAACAGTGGGTCATCATACCTCCCAACATTGAGGTTTAAAAGCCCAAACTTGCCCCTCAACTTGACTGCAATGTCCAGGTGTTATGTGTTCTATTAATCAGTATGAAACCGTGACAAAATAAGCCACTCCCCCGCTTCGCACAAACCCACCCACAAATGGGTTACGTTTTGGTTAAGCCCTACCTCTTTAGCGGCCTTTGATTTGGGATGTCATGCCAAACTCAGGACAGTTGGGAGGTATGGGTTATAACTGGCCAAAGAGTGTGACCCAAACTAGGATATGAACCAATCGTGTGATGCTACCATACAATCTTGGGACGCCAACTTTGGCCCCTCTCAAGTCCCCCAGCCAGTCGCAATGAATAGTTTGTGACACCCAGGGATTTCCTTACCCTTTAAGAGCTGGTGATCCTGGATTGTGTGGGTCATTGTGGATCATTACATCGGTAATTTTTTTTAAATTAAGAATCTGTTGCCTAGTTATTTAATGCATGGACATCGCGGTCAAGCTCATTGGCAAGATTGGGCTTTTTTAAAAAAAAAAATTAATAGCTACAGGTCCTTCTGCCAATTAGATTTCTTAATACAATCCAGTCTTCAGTAGACTGTGGTGGTCAAATTTTATAAATTGTCTGAGACATAGATCACTTCACATTCACCACCTTATTAAAAAAAAAAAAATAAGTACAGAGTCTGCATCCAATCACTACGTGACACTTTCTAAAATTCAAATCAGGTCAGTCAGGGCTAAGTGTGACTTTTAGGAAAAATGGTTTCCATTAAGAAGCAAACGATGTGCCAGGGTAGCGGCTCGCTGTAGTGAAGGCACCAGTCTTAACATGTATAAACAGTGATAGTTCTGCCTGATTGATTTTGCAGCACGGTTCCGAGAAATCCACCACGTTTTTTTTTCATGCTCAGAGCTCACCAGAATAGCTTAGAGTAAGCTTCGCTTTTCGTTTATAATATATTCCGAGCCACTTCTACGCTCAGAAGTGTGTTGACTTTACAGAGAATGTTTGGGAATATCTATGAGGAACAATGAGTGCTCTGTCTTTTAGGACCTCTCATTCATAAGCGCTTTAAAGTTTTCCTCCGTTCCGACACGTTATAATTGAAAAAGCAGGGCGAGAGTTTGAAGACTGGGCAAGGTACTCGCTCTGTGCCTTCGCACGTCTCCTTGGGTGGTCAGGGGTGAGACTTATATGCCTTACGGTACCTTGCGGGCCCCAGCAAAGCCGTGTTGTTGTTTTGTGCGAGATAATTTACTGTGCTGTCAGTAGAAAACCAGTGTTGACCCTTGATGGAATTTTATTAGAAACCGGCTTTGTTTGCCAAGGCTACGATGTGAATTTTTCATACATTCTGAGATGGATAAAATAGACTCTTATGGGACTGCATGGTCAGGAATCATTGACAATGATGCATTTGTTATAAAATAAGTCGTAGATCAGTGTTGTTTAACCTTCAGGTTGGGCTGTAATATTTTTATATTTACATACAGTTATTTGGATAAAAACAGGGTATAGTGAGGAGATCTTAGACTGACCTGGAAGGGATGCACATGCAAAATCCTAAAAGTATTTAACCACTTTTAAACTAAACCATTATGTTGTAGTGGTCCGGACAGATTCACAATACAGGTTTTCTTTAAAATCCTCCAACTAGTAAAATCTTTTAGGAACAGCTCTCAATACTGTTCACTCTTATACTGGCATCTTAAAAGACAACGGATTTCTCTTACTAGATGCCATGGACAGAAGTACACATACACCAATCATTAGTTAGGCCTCTAACAATGGCCCATCCATTTGTCTTATTTCTCTAATCCTGACCGGTAAAATGAAGAACCATTTTTGCAGCAAATTAGACGCATCTGAGCCAGGTCATCTTGAATCCATCTACTTGTCCTCCCGACGTTACTTCCCACATTGTGTTGTTACTAAGACTCTCTTATTGAATCTAGTCCATGTTATTCAGCCTCACTTGCTACAGTCACATTCGATACATTGGTCTTTAATATGAAGCTTATTGGACAACGTCTTACACCAATCACATCGGTTCTTCGCTTCCAAACTCTTTTTTTTTGCCTTTTAATTTATCGTTTTCCAATTAGATACATAGTTTTCATTCTTGTTTTCTTCTACCATTTGTAATATCCATGTTTCCTCGTTTTTTGCCCTTTTAATTTCAGCTCATTTAATGATATTGGTGGGGACATGGTTTCCTAGTTGTACTTCAGCTAACATAAGGCTGGGTACACACTACAGTGTTTTCAGCCGATTATCAGGCCAATCAAACGATAAGTGGTGTGAGGAGGTGTGCGTGGGGACGTGTGGGGAGGTGTTAGGTCCGTTCCGCCCGATATCGAATTAGTGTGTTCGCTGCAACGATGAATGTTTATCGTTCCAAAGCTCATCGTATCGTTTCATTTGATTTTTAAACCAGACTAAAAATCTCACTCCACAATGGAACGATGTCGTTCCAATTCTGCAGTGTGTATGCGCTCAGCACCAGCAGCGTCCATAGATCACTATGCAGTATGCAGAGTCACCATCTTTTCAGCAGATGGTAATGACAGGTGAAGAGCACAGATCTGAAGGTAAATCGTGTAAAACGTGTGTAGCGTGTACACCTGAATCGGCATGCTGATCGGGACTTTTTGTGCATTGTGTACCCAGCCTAACTCTCTCTAGGATTCTGTTCATCTTTCTTCGTTTCCTCATTGGTCATTGAACATCTTACTTACTAGGGGCCTGATTCATTAAGAATCTTAACTTGAGAAACTTCTTATTTCAGTCTCCTGGACAAAACCATGTTACAATGCAAGGGGTGCAAATTAGTATTCTGTTTTGCACATAAGTTAAATACTGACTGTTTTGTCATGTAGCACACAAATACTTGATAGCTTATTTGTACACTGAAATTTAATGTTGATATTTGTGTGCTACATGAAAAAACAGTCAGTATTTAACTTATGTGCAAAACAGAATACTAATTTGCACCCCTTGCATTGTAACATGGTTTTGTCCAGGAAACTGAAATAAGAAGTTTCTCAGGTTAAGATCCTTAATGAATCAGACCCTAGTTTATCATTTTTGGAACATTCTGTTCCCCAGTTCTCATTCTACTTGAGCAGACAGTCTCCAGTATCGTCTGCGACAATTAGTCCTCCTTTCATTTCCATAAATTTTCTAAGAATCTTCCCCGACTTAATTTTAAGAACATACATTTCCAGATAAGTGATAACTATCTAACTATCCTTAGTTACCTTCTGGACATCTAATTAATTAATCATGTACTTCGTAGATGTTAAAACGAAGACCCAACAGCCAAGCATTCACTAGTAGCTAGTACAGTGTTGGCTAACCTGTGACACTCCAGGTGTTGTGAAACTACAAGTCCCAGCATGCTTTGCCAATATATAGCAGCTAATTGCTGGAAGGGTATGCTGGGACTTGCAGTTTCACAACACCTGGAGTGTCTCAGGTTAGCCAACGCTGAGCTAGTTCATGTTGCATACATAGGGTGCGTTCTCTGTAACATTAGTTCTAGACTCCGGTGATGGGTAAATAGTCAATTATTATGATAGCCTCGGACTAGCTGACTATTCTGAATAAGGCATGTGCTCACATTCTGTCCTTTGAGATGCCCCTAGAGATCTGATTATAGAATGAGTGAATACTTCAGGAAGGATGGGGCAAACCATTATATAACCAGCAATACCCAGCTGCCGTGTTACATTGTGTACAGTACACCTACATATGGGCTTAGGATGACTCATAGCTTTTCCTATTATCAGTCTAACCTTCATTTTAATTACAGTTAAGCAGTTCAACAAACACCTGGTCCCCTATAAAGTGAAAAACTTGATTTTTGTTTGTCATCCATTAGAGTAAAAAAAACAGTCAGATAATCCTAAGGGGTAGGATGTGCATTGATCATTTTATGTTGTCTCGTTTGTGGGGAACAAGACGTTTAACATAAAAATAAATGGTGCTTTTTAACTGGAAAATAATTGTGTTCTCTCAGTATATTTACAATTCATTTCTCTTCATGACATTGACTTCTGCAACTGGTTCTATGTGAAATGATATCGGCTTGATGTTTGTTTTTTTTAATAAACTAATGAAATAGAAAAGAGAAACCGGTCTGTGTGGTCCAAAAATCTTTCATTCTAATTGACAGAGCATTGATTAGCCAAAAAACAACTTTTTGTTTGCATTTTTTTCTTAATTCCTTCTATTTTACATTTACAGAATTTGGTTTATTTATATCGTCATATTTTTACAGTATCATTTCATAAGTATTTCAGAAGTTGCTGTGGATATACATTTAGGGCCATTTAGAGTCATTAAGCAGAACGAGGCATAAAAAAGGAGTAACTTTGCTCCTGAGCAAAACCATGTTGCATTAAAGGGGGAGGTAAATTTAAAATGTGAGGACAGAGGTATAGCTGGGATAAAGCATGTCCTAGATCAACTTTACATTTCAGTGCAAAAATAAAGGTATTAAGGATTTGTGTGCTAGATGGAAAAGCAGCCAGTATTTAACTTATGTGCAAAATATTAAACTAATTTGCACCCCTTGCATTGTAACATGGTTTGTCCAGGAGAAGATTTGCTCCTTTTTTTTGTTTTGTTCTCCTTAAAGACTCAAGCCCTTAGAGTTCTTTGCCAGCCAAAGGTGAAGGCAAGCAGGAGTGGTTGGTACTTTAATTCCCAAAACTTCTGGAGAGCCGCAGCATGTTTGCTAGTAGATATCTTGCAAGGCATGCTGGGACATGTAGTTTCACAACACCTGGAGAGCCACAGGTTGGCCAGGCCTGTTTAGGGTCTTCTTAATGCACGAGTGCTATTTTTTATTTCATTTTGTTTTGTACTTTATTTTAAGCACAATTATGACCCATTATATAGTTCAAAGAGCCAACAACATGTTAGTCTACGATGCAGCACATATTTGTATATATCTTGGTTATTTTTACATCTTTCACAGTTTTGGATTTTTGCACCAGTTCCCATACCCGGTTTAACCATTAGGCAACCTAAGCTCTTGTCTATGGCCCAATGAGTATGTAGGGTCCCGGATTATTCTAAGCCAATTTATGTCTGTTACCACATGGACAATGTCCAGTCCCTAAAGGGTATATTATGAACATAACAATAAAATAAATATAAAAACATCTAGGTATATTTGTTTAATAAATTGCATTGCAAAATATAATTTTATTTAATTTTGAATAAAAAAAATATAGTATGCCTTTCGAAGCAAAATAAAGCAAAATATTTGTGTGTCATATATGTGTTTTAACACTAATTTCCATTGTAGGCCTTCAAATATGTGATAAAAGATAATGAATGCTGTGGAACCTGTAAACGAGCCGTGTGCGAGCAAGAAATTATCTATAAAGGCAAAAGAGGAGACTTTGATGGCTCTGAGGACAAGACTCGCTGGTATACCGTAAGTGAAAACAGAGGTTCACAAAGGGACAGTCATACATTGAGAAATAATTTCAGGGAGATTGTGCTGGAGTGCGGTGGCCATTTTCTTGTAGCACAACTCCTCCTGGTAATGGAGTGTGTTACAAGTTTTAGCACTTGTTGACTACAAGATAATGGCCGCCTTTCTCCAACAAGAGGAGGTGAGCTACAAGGAAAGGGCCAGCACTCTCCCCAGCTTCTACGGCCCGGCTTCAAGAACATTGACAGAATATTAGAATTGGTTTAATATTATAAGCTGTAGACATTTTGCTTAATTGTCTATCGTTACGAAAATAACATACTGTATTTGCAACAGAATATTAAGTCTAATTTTTAAAAATACCTTATCACCTGAATTTAACACAAAACTGTCCAGAGACGGCTGAGCAATGTTGATTTCCTGCAGAGATACTAACTCAGACTGGCAAAGGTTACGTTACCACTTTACTGGGCCAGTCTTTGCTCACACATAAGCAGTGGAACTGGAAGCCAACACTAAAATAACTAGAGATGGGCGGGTCCGGTTCTCCGAGAACCGAACCCACCCGAACTTTGGGTATCCGAGTACCGAGCTGAGCAGCTCGGTACTCTCCCGCCAATTCCGAATCCAAATCGAGGCCGAACGTCATTGTGACGTCGTCGGATCTCGGGACTCGGTTCTCGCGATACTTCAACTTTATAAATACACGCCTCCACAGCAATCCATCGCCATTTGACAGAGGGAGAGAGCAGGGTGTAGTCATAGGCTAATTAGAGCAGGGACAGAGAAAGAATACAATATTGTTCTTGCAATTGCTCTAACCAAAATCGCTAGTGCAGAGAGGAGGATAGAGGTTTATTATTTTTTCTTCATATTTGGCACTCCCCAGCGCTTTTGGGTTGTCCCCCATAATTGTGCATTAATATTTCTGGCTGTCAAAAGTCATATCTGTCAGCAGTATCTACTCAATAAATGTTAGCACTCCTCAGTGTTTTTGGGGTGTCCTCTCTAATTGTGCATTAATATTTCTGGCTGTCAAAAGTCATATCTGTCAGCAGTATCTACTCAATAATTTTAAGCACTCCTCAGTGTTTTTGGGGTGTCCTCTCTAATTGTGCATTAATATTTCTGGCTGTCAAAAGTCATATCTGTCAGCAGTATCTACTCAATAAATGTTAGCACTCCTCAGTGTTTTTGGGGTGTCCTCTCTAATTGTGCATTAATATTTCTGGCTGTCAAAAGTCATATCTGTCAGCAGTATCTACTCAATAATTTTAAGCACTCCTCAGTGTTTTTGGGGTGTCCTCTCTAATTGTGCATTAATATTTCTGGCTGTCAAAAGTCATATCTGTCAGCAGTATCTACTCAATAAATGTTAGCACTCCTCAGTGTTTTTGGGGTGTCCTCTCTAATTGTGCATTAATATTTCTGGCTGTCAAAAGTCATATCTGTCAGCAGTATCTACGCAATGGATTCAAAGCAGTCCACATATGATCTAAATGAGCAACCAGGTTCTGTCACCAGTCCTGATGTTAGTGTTCCCAGTACGTCATCTGGCCAAGGCGATGTCAAACAACAGAGTGTTTTCAAATTAGTGCAAAAAACAAAAACCAAAAAAAAATTTACTGTATTGAAGCGAAAAAGAAGTGTAACTGAGCAAAAGTTAAGTGACGATAAAAAAAAAATTGCAAGCATGCCATTCTACACACGCAGTGGCAAAGAGAGAATGAGGCCTTCACCTTTGGCTATTAGTGGCAGATCCCAAAAAGTTACCCAGCCTACAATTGGTGCACAACTACTGTTACGCGTCAAAGCTGAGCTGCAAGATACCAGTGAGGCATTACAGGAGAATATTTGCTCTGATTCACAAATGACAACAATCCCTGTGGAGAGTCCATCCAACAGTGGGATGTCTAATCGTGAGCATTCTGCTGATGTGTGCCTTAATAGCCCGAGTGTAGCCGGTGATACCCAAATTGAGGATGCCACTTTGGAATTAGAAGAGGATGAGGGGGAGATTTGTGTAGGCGACGAGGGCGCTAATGATGATGTTGATGATTATGATGCAGACAGATACCAAATTGCCTTTCTCAATTTCTATTTATATTCTAGATTATATAACGGCTGAATAGTTTTCTATTTTACTCCTAGTGGAGAGAGGATCTGATGCAGACAGATACCAAACTGCCTTTGTCCATTTCAATTTATATTGTACAGTCTATAATGGCTGAATTTTTTAGTATTTTATACAAGTGGAGGGGGGGCTAGAGAGACAGAAACCAAACTGGCTTTCTCCATGTCAATTAATATTGTACAGTCTATAATGGCTGAATTTTTTGGTATTTTATACAAGTGGAGGGGGGCCTAGAGAGACAGAGTGACCCCAAACTGTCTTTCTCCATGTCAATTAATATTGTACAGTCTATAATGGCTGAATTTTTTAGTATTTTATACAAGTGGAGGGGGGACTAGAGAGACAGAAACCAAACTGGCTTTCTCCATGTCAATTAATATTGTACAGTCTATAATGGCTGAATTTTTTGCTATTTTATACAAGTGGAGGGGGGCCTTGAGAGACAGAAAGCAAACTGGCTTTTTCCATTTCTTTACATATTTAACTATAAGTGTAGGGTGTAATATACATTCAAAGACGATGGCTGCATTGCCAATATGCATAGATGGAGAGGAAGACAATCTGTTTTGTGTGTAGAATAGGCCTACCAACGAAGAATTAAACTGTTTTTTTGGATGATTTATTACCTCAACAATTAGATTACTTGTCTCTAAAACAGTTGGAGCACTAAATTGGGTTAATTTAGGCCCAAAAACATGGATTTTCCCAAAAAATAGCAAAACAAAACCAAACAAAACCAAAACCAAAACCAAAACACGCAATGGCGGTTTTGCAAAACCAAAACCAAAACCAAAACACGACGGTAATCCAGATCCAAAACCGAATCCAAAACCAAAACACGGGGGTCAGTGACCATCTCTAAAAATAACCCTCTCCATGTATTGGGGCAAGAGAGATGATAGAGAAAACACCTGTTGGTGCATATGCTCCCTCGTCTCAGCAACAGCCCCTTACATACTGTATGTAGGTCATATAGCACTAAACAGCCCCTTATATACTATATGTAGGTCATATAGCACTAAACAGTCCCTTACATACTGTATGTAGGTCACATAGCACTAAACAGTCCCTTACATACTGTATGTAGGTCATATAGCACTAAACAGCCCCTTATATACTATATGTAGGTTATATAGCACTAAACAGTCCCTTACATACTGTATGTAGGTCATATAGCACTAAACAGTCCCTTACATACTGTATGTAGGTCATATAGCACTAAACAGCCCCTTATATACTATATGTAGGTCATATAGCACTAAACAGCCCCTTATATACTATATGTAGGTCATATAGCACTAAACAGTCCCTTACATACTCTATGTAGGTTATATAGCACTAAACAGTCCTTTATATACTGTATGTAGGTCATATAGGAATAAACAGTCCCTTATATACTGTATGTAGGTCTAATAGGAATAAATAGCCCCTTACATACTCTATGTAGGTTATATAGCACTAAACAGTCCCTTACATACTCTATGTAGGTTATATAGCACTAAACAGTCCTTTATATACTGTATGTAGGTCATATAGCACTAAACAGTCCCTTATATACTGTATGTAGGTTATATAGGAATAAACAGCCCCTTATATACTGTATGTAGGTCATATAGCACTAAACAGCCCCTTATATACTATATGTAGGTCATATAGCACTAAACAGCCCCTTATATACTATATGTAGGTCATATAGCACTAAACAGTCCCTTACATACTCTATGTAGGTTATATAGCACTAAACAGTCCTTTATATACTGTATGTAGGTCATATAGCACTAAACAGTCCCTTATATACTGTATGTAGGTCATATAGGAATAAACAGCCCCTTATATACTGTATGTAGGTCATATAGCACTAAACAGTCCCTTATATACTGTATGTAGGTCATATAGGAATAAACAGCCCCTTACATACTCTATGTAGGTTATATAGCACTAAACAGCCTCTTACACAAATATAGCACTATGTTAACATTTCATACATACATAATCTTTGTGTCATTGCAGGTCGGTGCGAGTTGGCCATCTCCTGACAACCCCTGTGTTACTAATGAATGCACCCAAGTGAATGGAGAAGTCTTTACAGTGCAGAAAAATGTGTCCTGCATTGATATAGAACTCCAGAAATGTCCGCTTGGATTTGAGCTGAAATGTTATCCTGGATCAGAATGCTGCCGCAACTGCGAGTGTGGTAAGATTCTTTTCCTTGTGGCATATGTAGAACTTGCAAAAGGGTGGTCTTTAAAGTGTCAAATACAAAAGTACTCCTCACAAATGCTCCCAAGATTTAGAGTTGCTGCCTACACCCAAAAACATATCATCTACTTTAAACAGGGGTACAGGCACATGTAAATGAAAACAGTCTTGTGAACTATATGTAAATAATCATCAACATCACCAGCTATTTATATAGCGCCACTAATTCTGCAGCGCTGTACAGAGAACTCACTCACATCAGTCCCTGCCCCATTGGAGCTTACAGTCTAAATTCCCTAACACACAGAGAAAGAGACTAAGGTCAATTTGTTAGCAGCCACTTAACCTACCAGTATGTTTTTGGATTGTGGGAGGAAACCGGAGCACCTGGAGGAAACCCACGCAAACACGGGGAGAACATACAAACTCCACACAGATAAAACCATGAACTCATGACCCCAGTGCTGTGAGGCAGAAGTGCTAACTACTGAGCCACCGTTCTGCCCCGTAATGTTCAATATAGACAGATGCTATCCTTCCAGTATAGTACATTCAGTTGTCACCATGACGACCGGGACGTCACTTGCCCTTCCTACCCGGTTGTCACCAAGGCAGCGGCCGGACGCCTGTCAGGTAGAGCTGCGTCCCGGCGGTGTTGGAAGCCGGGCGCATGCGCAAAAAAGGACACAGCCTGGGGGCTAATTAAAGGCACTGATAGTTACAGGCATTAGCCTGCATCTGTGTTAATCTATCAGGGACCAGCCCTGATTGGTCTGGAGCCATATGGCTCATTAGTCTGCAGGGGTGCATGTAAGTTCTTATTGGGTCAGCTGTGTATTTAAGGCAATGAGGTCTGCTGCCTCATTGCCGGTTATAGCTTCTGTCTCAGTCTGCTGACCTGCTTGTTCCTGTTCCTGTATTCTGATACCGCTACTGATTTCCTGTGTATGACCTTTGGCTTTGAATTGGACTTCGCTTGTGTATCCTGTGACCCTGATCTCTGGCCTGTTTACCGTTTCTGCTATCTGCCTGTGACCCCTGACCTCAGCTTGTTTACCGATACCGTTGTCTGCTGCCGGCCCTTGACCTCTGCGTGGACCTCACTCCGCTTGCCTGGGTTCTCCCCAGCCGGTACACACTTCACGACCCTCTGTCAGTCTGCGGCCCAGTCTGTCCCCACCATCAGGGGCTCCAGTGAACACCTGATTGGCAGAGTAGATTCCGGGTTGTGTTGTGCCGGCTGGAGGGTTTCCTAACAGCACACAAATACTTGATAGCCTATTTGTACACTGAAAGTTGATATTTGTGTGCTACATGAAAAAACAGTCAGTATTTAACTTATGTGCAAAACAGAATACTAATTTGCTCCCCTTGCATTGTAACATGGTTTTGCCCAGGAGACTGAAATAAGAAGTTTCTTAAGTTAAGATCCTTAATGAATCAGGCCCTACGTTTTCAAAAGTCCAGATCATGTGGAAGCAAAATTTTAACAGGGATAGAAATATAATGTAGTATTTACTAACATAGACGAACACCTTCCAACCAAACCACTAAGGACCAGGGCTGTGAATAGAATCCTTTAACATCACACCTTGTGAGTCACCACTGTGCTCTACCACCCCCTTTGAAGTTACATTAAATCAGGTGAAGAGAAGCCTTTACCACCTGATCACATTAATAGTTTCTTGCTTCAGTTCCTCTGGTTTGAGTATAAAACTCCCCAGACCATAGAGGATAACTACAAGGACATCTCTCTCTGTGGAGCAGACAACACACAGTGTGAATCCTCCAGGATCGGAGGGATTGGTGTCCTCTTGGTTATCTTGTATGGTCTGGGGAGTTACAAGGAGCGAGCATATAATAAGAAAGGGTTATGTCCATTAAACTAAACAAATCTTTGCTTATTTCTTTTTCATTGATAATACGAATTGATCATATTAATTTATTTGTTTTATAGAGCGCATACCTGGTTGCATTCACGAAGGAACTATGATTGAGGTAAGATAACAGACTGATTTATAGTTAGATGATTGTTTGATTCCTGTGCCTAATTATGTCTGTAGAAAGACTCCATAGCCATCTTAGCCCCATTCATTTAAATAGCCCCACCCATTTAACTAGCCTCACCCATTAATTTTTTCATGGCCAAATGCACTACAGGAATAGTCCAACACACTTTTTCTCGCTGATAGCCCCATGAAGGCTGCCATCAGGGGGTTTCATAGGACACTGTATAGAGCCCGGGGAATGAGCTATAGGAGTGGGTTCTGTGCACTGTAGGTATATACTGCTAGGCTCCACACTCTTTGCTTTTTGTTAAGGAAAAGAGCCTTCATTCAGTATAGACAGCTCCCAAGACTGATGTATCAGAAAAACAGGGATCATGAGGCATGGGTATATAAAGCTACTATTCAGACCTAGCAGAGCAACCATTATAATTGGGAGTTCGCATACGCATACCAGCCAATGATAGCCACTAGATTTTTGGTCTGTGTTGTATAGCCACTAGATTTGGGGTCTGTGTTGTGTAGCCACTAGAAATTTGGGGTCTGTGTTGTGTAGCCACTAGAAATTTGGGGTCTGTGTTGTGTAGCCACTAGATTTGGGGTCTGTGTTGTATAGCCACTAGATTTGGGGTCTGTGTTGTATAGCCACTAGATTTGGGGTCTGTGTTGTGTAGCCACTAGAAATTTGGGGTCTGTGTTGTATAGCCACTAGATTTGGGGTCTGTGTTGTGTAGCCACTAGATTTGGGGTCTGTGTTGTATAGCCACTAGATTTGGGGTCTGTGTTGTATAGCCACTAGATTTGGGGTCTGTGTTGTATAGCCACTAGATTTGGGGTCTGCGTTGTATAGCCACTAGATTTGGGGTCTGTGTTGTGTAGCCACTAGAAATTTGGGGTCTGTGTTGTATAGCCACTAGATTTGGGGTCTGTGTTGTATAGCCACTAGATTTGGGGTTTGTGTTGTGTAGCCACTAGATTTGGGGTCTGCATTGTATAGCTACTAGATTTGGGGTCTGCGTTGTGTAGCCACTAGATTTGGAGTCTGCGTTGTATAGCTACTAGATTTGTGGTCTGCATTGTGTAGCCACTATATTTGGGGTCTGTGTTGTATAGGCATTAGATTTGGGCTCTGCGTTGTATAGCCACTAGATTTGGGGTCTGTGATGTATAGCCACTAGATTTGTGGTCTGCGTTGTGTAGCCACTAGATTTCGGGTCTGCTTTGTATAGCTACTAGAGATTTGGGGTCTGCATTGTATAGCCACTAGATTTGGTGTCTGTGTTGTATAGCTACTAGATTTGTGATCTGCGTTGTGTAGCCACTAGAGGTTCGGGGTCTGCAATGTACCAGAGATTTGGAGCCTTTATTATGTTACCACTAGAGATTTGGGGGTATATTTACTAAACTGCGGGTTTGAAAAAGTGGAAATGTTGCCTATAGCAACCAATCAGATTCTAGGGGGCAAATGTATCAAGCTGAGAGTTTTTTGGCGGGTTTAAAAAGCCAACCAGATTGTAGGGCCTGATTCATTAAGGATCTTAACTTATTTCAGTCTCCTGGACAAAACCATGTTACAATGCAAGGGGTGCAAAATAGTATTCTGTTTTGCACATAAGTTAAATACTGACCTTTTTCTCATGTAGCACACAAATATCAACTTTAAATTTCAGTGTACAAATAAGCTATGAAGTATTTGTGAGCTACATGAAAAAACAGTCAGTACTTAACTTAAGTGCAAAACAGAATACTAATTTGCACCCCTTGCATTGTAACATGGTTTTGTCCAAGAAACTAAAATAAGAAGTTTCTTAAGTTAAGATCCTTAATGAATCAGGCCCCTACTTATCATTTATTTAATACATTCTACAAAATGATAGCTAGAATCTGATTGGTTGCTATAGGCAACATCTCCACTTTTCAAACACGCTGTAAAACTCTCAGCTTGATACATTTACGCCTAGCTGTCATTTGTAGAATGTACTGAACAAATGATAGCTAGAATCTGATTGGTTGCTATAGGCAACAGCTCCACTTTTTTAAACCCGCAATTTAGTAAATATACCTCTTGGGGTCTGTTTTCTATAGCCACTAGATTTAGGGTCTGCGTTGTATAGCCATCAGAGATTTGGGGTCTGTGATGTATAGCCATCAGAGATTTGGGGTCTGTGATGTATAGCCATCAGAGATTTGGGGTCTGTGATGTATAGCCATCAGAGACTTGGATCTGTGATGTATAGCCATCAGAGATTTGGGGTCTGTGATGTATAGCCATCAGAGATTTGGATCTGTGATGTATAGCCATCAGAGATTTGGGGTCTGTAATGTATAGCCATCAGAGATTTGGGGTCTGTGATGTATAGCCATCAGAGACTTGGATCTGTGATGTATAGCCATCAGAGATTTGGGGTCTGTGATGTATAGCCATCAGAGATTTGGATCTGTGATGTATAGCCATCAGAGATTTGGGGTCTGCGATGTATAGCCATCAGAGATTTGGGGTCTGTGATGTATAGCCATCAGAGACTTGGATCTGTGATGTATAGCCATCAGAGATTTGGGGTCTGTGATGTATAGCCATCAGAGATTTGGGGTCTGTGATGTATAGCCATCAGAGATTTGGATCTGTGATGTATAGCCATCAGAGATTTGGGGTCTGTGATGTATAGCCATCAGAGATTTGGGGTCTGTGATGTATAGCCATCAGAGACTTGGATCTGTGATGTATAGCCATCAGAGATTTGGGGTCTGTGATGTATAGCCATCAGAGATTTGGGGTCTGTGGTGTATAGCCATCAGAGATTTGGGGTCTGTGATGTATAGCCATCAGA
Source organism: Mixophyes fleayi (assembly GCF_038048845.1). Classification (NCBI taxonomy): domain Eukaryota; kingdom Metazoa; phylum Chordata; class Amphibia; order Anura; family Limnodynastidae; genus Mixophyes; species Mixophyes fleayi. The sequence goes on along the minus strand of NC_134405.1, from coordinate 323,989,006 downwards.
GATTTGGGGTCTGCGATGTATAGCCATCAGAGATTTGGATCTGTGATGTATAGCCATCAGAGATTTGGGGTCTGGGATGTATAGCCATCAGAGATTTGGGGTCTGCGATGTATAGCCATCAGAGATTTAGGGGATGTGATGTATAGCCATCAGAGATTTGGGGTCTGTGATGTATAGCATTCAGAGATTTGGGGTCTGTGATGTATAGCCATCAGAGATTTGGGGTCTGCGATTTATAGCCATGAGAGATTTGGGGTCTGTGATGTATAGCCATCAGAGATTTGGGGTCTGTGATGTATAGCCATCAGAGATTTGGGGTCTGGGATGTATAGCCATCAGAGATTTGGGGTCTGTGATGTATAGCCATCAGAGATTTGGGGTCTGTGATGTATAGCCATCAGAGATTTGGGGTCTGCGATATATAGCCATCAGAGATTTGGGGTCTGTGATATATAGCCATCAGAGATTTGGGGTCTGTGATGTATAGCCATCAGAGATTTGGGGTCTGTGATGTATAGCCATCAGAGATTTGGGGTCTGTGATGTATAGCCATCAGAGATTTAGGGGCTGTGATGTATAGCCATCAGAGATTTGGGGTCTGTGATGTATAGCCATCAGAGATTTGGGGTCTGTGATGTATAGCCATCAGAGATTTGGGGTCTGTGATGTATAGCCATCAGAGATTTGGGGTCTGTGATGTATAGCCATCAGAGATTTGGGGTCTGTGATGTATAGCCATCAGAGATTTAGGGGCTGTGATGTATAGCCATCAGAGATTTGGGGTCTGTGATGTATAGCCATCAGAGATTTGGGGTCTGTGATGTATAGTCATCAGAGATTTGAGCTATCATATCACATCTTCCACAATTCACATCGGACAAACACCAACAGGCTGACAAACTAAACTAGCTCAGAATCTTCTAATAGCAACTATGTAATATGTCAATTGCACATGAACAGTAAACACTACCGTACACACTTAAAGGGGCTGTGATGGTGTTTTAAAAATACATTCTATATGTGGTAGGGTTAATAACACTGAAATAAAAGCAGCCACTATGGTAAGATCTGCCCAGGAACATGTGCATTATATAGACAGGTTGGTGGGCTAAAAGAAATGACTGTTCTTTTTTAAATAAAAAAAACCTATCAAAACATTAAATAAATCATAATTTCATTTCTAATTAAATACATTTAATTTCTCAATTAAATTACTATTATTTATATTTTATACTTGAATGGTATTAACCTTTTAACTGTGTAACTGAATCCTAATGCAGGTCACAGAAATTACATATTTCCCTACGATCTTTGGTCAACAAATGATGGCAGCTCCTGTCCTCCCGAAGGACAGAGTCGCAAAGTTGGCAACTATGTTTTAAATTTACCTCCCCCTTCCAATGCAACATGGTTTTGCCCTGGTGCAAAGTTACTCCTTTTTTATGCTTTGCTCTCCTTAATGACTCAAGTCAGCAAATGAACACACAAGTCCATTAAAGTATTTATTAAAATAAGTCATAAACAAGGTGAGTTACTTTAATAAAACAAAGGTAACAGCTCATCTTACATAGATGGTATATTCAATTGAATTTTAACGCACTTAAATGAAAAATGTTCATTCACTGGACAATTCACCCGGTATTGAATATGGAAACACAAGTTGAAATTATTTATGGAAGTATTATTTGGTAAAACCTGTTAGAACGCAAACACAAGAACTGCTTGGCAGGATTGTTCAAGAAATTAATCTTTTAAAACCGAAAAATAAAAAGCTGCACTTAATAAGACAGAACAAGGGAGTAATTAAGATTGGCAGCAGATGTTTGGTTACTAGGAAACGCAGATATTTTCCCAGAAGTCAGGACGTCTCCAGTGGCTTACAATCTGCAAACGTCTTACAGAAACCCCAGATCTTTCATCCATATCCTCTGCCCATTGGTTGTATCCAAAGGTTGCAAATAGATCTCAGTTAATATTATTGATAGAGATTTCACATTTATCACATTTCCTTTTAACATTCAGTAGATATATATTTACTGCTGATTCCAAGAAACTTTTAATACATTTTATTTTCAGACCTGTTAACATTATTTTATTGAACCCCGCAATTCAATTAAAATGGACCAGTCAGCCCCACATAGTGGAGGCAGCCATTTTTTTTGGTTGAACCAATTTTCAGCCTATCAATTCACTAAGAACTGGTGACATCACTGAGGCGGGAGACTTAAGTGATGTCACTAGTCCCTAGTGATTACATAGGCTGAATTCTCAGGAGCATTGAGAATTTATTTCAACTTTGTGACATTTTAAAAGATATTTTATATATATATATACAGTTTTGTTGCTATAGTTGAAATCATTTGAGAGTACGTCACCCTCCTGGATCCCGCTTCTCAATCTTCAGAAGTGTGTGAGGTGAGGTCTTGATGATGCGATTGACGGCAAATCGCGTCATCGTGGCGCCTCCCCTGATGCGCAGTGATGCGAAACGCGGCATTGATGACGGGATCTTCCAGCGGGCAGCTAGAATAAGTATGATTCCAGGATTTTATATAGTCTATGGTGATGTACCATGCATCTTTATTTTATTGTGTCTACTTAATGCCCAGGACAGTTGGCATCACATAGGAAAAATATAAGTCCGATTTAATGGTTAGTGCAGTGTTTACAGCCATCTCAGTCATCCCCCAATTAAATATATGCTCAATAAAATTGATGCAATAACTGTAAAGGACAGGTAATGTGGATTCGCCAGTATATAGGTTTATTCCTTAAAAGAAGTCATGTGCAATTTATGATGAATGAAGACCTGCATAGGGATAAATGCATTTAAATGCCAGGCTTGTAAGAGTACATTGCACTGACCTTCAGGGGTTAAAGGTTTCCAAAGCTTGTCTTGAAATTAGATCCAAGAGTTACGTTTGGCCGCAGGATTCTCCGCCTTCCATCTGTGTCTCGGTTAGGGTCATTTGCGCGAATATCCTGGGTATGGTTCCTGCGAGCGCGCCCTTTCAGCCCAGAAGGGGGCAGTTTCTCTGACGTCGTTAAAGTAGCGCCTGGGATTCTGGGCCGGTTGGCCATCCCTGTGTTTGGTTGTATAGTATTAGCTGGTTAGGTGACTTGCATTTGCTTTTGTTGCCACCATCATTCATTCAATTAAAACTGTGACCTTAGTGCGCCAATATTGAAAACTGTGTCCGTGTCTTATTACAGGTATTTAAGTAATTAGCTCTACTGTGAGGGTTAGAAGGTGAACGTGCAGAGGGAGATTATCAGCTGTTGGGCGTTTAAGGCCCTGAAACCTGGAAAAATTAAATGTTTTTCTTCAAAGCAAAATTTGTGTTTAAGCTGGATGAATATAAACCATTCCTGAACAATTGATTGCATTTTATTTCAATCCTACTTGAATATTTATAATATACATATTTATTTATTTATTTTTAGCCTGGGAAAACATTAATTATAGACGAATGTTCCTTCTGTGAGTGCAGTGTTTCCAGAGGACCTGTTCCAGCTTATAAAGTTGCCTGCAAAAAAACCCGATGTGAGCCCTGTCCAGCGGTAAGTGTCATGTATGAAAGCAGTGGCCGGATTACTATAGGAGCAGCCCATGTGGCTTCTATGGCATACTTGCCAACGCTCCCGGAATGTCCGGGAGACTCCCACATTTCGAGTGAATATCAATCTCCCGCATCTGCCCACTTCACTAGGTCCAAAACGCTGCGATTCCCCATAAATGATGTGATTTTCGGAGCCCCGCCCCCTGCACGCCCACCTTCCCTTGGCATCTCCCGGATTATACTTGCCATAGGTTGGCAAGTATGTTCTAAGGGGCCTGGTGACGTTAGACCTACACTGGCCCTTATAGCTCCAGACTCTGCACTCCTGACCAGGCATGAGGGCCACACCCATATATCACCCCCCAGAGCACCTCTTATGCTCTAAAGCAGGCCTGCCAAACTTGACTACAAGTCCCAGCATGCCTTGTCAGCTATTAGCTGGCTATCGCCTGGCAAAGCATGCTGGGGCTTGTAGTTTCACAACACCTGGAGAGCCACAGGTTGGTCAGACCTGGTCTACAGAGTAGAGATGAAGTCTCCACAGACCGGCATCGCAGGGAAACCCACAAATGTTGCTCAGAGTCTTGTTAGTAAAATTATTCTGTAGATTGTAAGCCCTTTACACAAGGAAAAGTAATGTGCTCAGCCGGCCTTACACAGCACAAATCCATGTACTGTTCTATAAAATTTTATTATTTACTATTTTTTATAACTTTATACTACAAATGTTCCTGTGTTTTAAGATTATTTTAACTAAGGTTTGACATTTTTAAACGGACTGTTGTTACTCTGTACTCATTTCAGGCCCTCGTCCACCCTTTCAATATAGTCATTTTTGTTATATATCTTCTTACCTATTTGGCATTGCAGTGCTGATCAAGTGGACGCTGTATACGACTCCAGCCTGTATGGTAACAGATTTGATGGGTCTGCAGACCCACTTTTCCATATAAGTCCCCTGCCTCTCTAATAACCTGTAAAGTGCTATATTTGATAACAGATTATAGTAAAACCTTGCACAATGATGTCTTACCAAATATGGCATATTGTAGTGTGTTATTGAGTTGCAAGAGATCTTCATTGGAATATGGGTCTGCAGACCCGCCAAATCCTTTGCCAAGTAGACTAGGAGGAGGGAGATGTGCAGTAAACATTGTATAACGTGCTAATAAAAGATAAATGACCATTATTAAGCTGTTGAACCTGATTTAGCAACGCAATATTGTTATCTTGGAATAGACAGCTTTACTAAATGACCAATTTCTTTACAGAATTCAGTTTTACAAAAGGTTGAAGGAGCCTGTTGTGGTAAATGTTTGTACACGTCCTGCGCTGTCATGTTGAACAATGGAAGGCAAGTAAATGTAGAGGTTAGTATTCATCGCTAGTGCTTTTGTACTATATGGGTAAATATTTAATAACATAAGTTTATTTTCTATTGGACTATTATTACTTCCTACTACTGCTCTTATTGTTGCTCTGCTATTATTAGTTATATTTTCAATGAGCCTTTCTTCTGCCACGATAATAATTGGGATTATACTTCAATATTAGGTGGAAAATCAGAGTGTGTAGATTACTGAGCTTGTCATTTCAATAGCTTTTATACCATCCAATAAAATAAAATGAGCTTTTAGTAAATAATGTTTTTTTTTAATTTCTATAATATTTCTGTACTTTTCAGCCTTATCTATATATCATCAGGTAAGATTGTTTATTTTAGTTGCCCTGGGATATATCACAAAGCTGCTTTCTGGATACACTTCTATCCAATCTAGAGTGCACAGAAAGATGCGTTGTATCCCCAGACAAAGCACAATAAACAAGACAGCCCGATGATATAAATGCATGGCTGAAAAGTGCAGAATGTAGCTAGAAAAACAATGTGATCATTTTAGGAAAAGTTACAGAAGAACATGTACAATACCGATAGGTTAAAGTCAACTGAAGGTGAACAAAAGCTCTCTGTTGACCAAGCTGAGGATTTTTTAGGGAATTATAATAGCAGTTACCTTGTCAGATCTTCCCTAATATAGGAAGATGCTTAGAGATGACTGTGCGCAGATTAGGTAGACGTAGGTCATATAGCATAGCGCAGGAAGGTGGTATGAGAGCCCTATTCAATCTCACTTGGTAAACATCAGTTGAAATCTCCAGTTCACAAGTAGGTAGGTTAGAAGCAACTTTAATATATGGTTATTATTTTACAAAGATGCAGCAGAAAAACTAATAATCATTTGATATTATTATTATTATTATTATTATTATTATTATTATCCATTGAGGGATGTTTATTAGGAGTTTTTAGTAAAATAAATATTGTAACTTGAGAATTACCATTGGTAAATAAAACTCAGGCTATCCCAAAAGGAGAGGAAGATGGGAATTGCCTGTGGTTGGGGATGTCTAGTGCTTTGTATGACAATGTCCTGTCCTTGCAGCTAAATAAAACCTTACAAGACGGTTGTTACCGATACACCTGCAAAGCAACCGAACGAGGAGACTTGACGTTGGAAACTAGAGTGACTACATGTCCCCCATTTGATCGTCAAAAATGTTTGGCAGATGGGGTGAGTGTCCTTCAATTCACACCTGGCGTGATGGTTTTGTTTACATCTCTTTGAAAGCCAAATAATAAAGAGTTGGTAGCAGAAGAAGAGCAATTTGCATTGATACTTCCTGCAAGTAGAATGGGAGCTAATTAAATAAGTATCTGTAAGGCCTCATACTCACTAATGTTAGATGACATGAGATTGGGCAGCATGGTGGCTTAGTGGTTAGCACTTCTGCCTCACAGCACTGGGGTCATGAGTTCAATTCCCAGACCATGGTCTGTGTGGAGTTTGTATGTCCTCCCTGTGTTTGCGTGGGTTTCCTCTGGGTGCTCCAGTTTCCTCCCACAATCCAAAAACATTCTGGTAGGTTAATTGACTTCTAACAAATTGACCCTAGTCTGTGTGTCTGTCTGTGTGTGTGTTAGGGAATTTAGACTGTAAGCTCCAATGGGGCAGGGACTGATGTGAGTGAGTGAGTTCTCTATACAGCGCTGCGGAATTAGTAGCGCTATATAAATAGCTGATGATGCTAATATAATGCATGCAGATTGAGTGACAGCGGAACCCATCGACTCAAGTTCAATTCTTGGCGATATGCAGTGAAATGTCTCCGAAGCGGTCTGTGAAGTCAGGGCGCAGTCATTTGTCTTTGTACCCTCTAGAGGCGCACAGGAAAGTCATCAGAAAGTAGTACCCATAAATGAGCGTATCATCACAGAATTGAATCTCCCCCATTGTGCCCAATGACCCCATACCAACTCGCATTGTTACAGGCCTCGGGGGTGCATTGTGAATGTGTTAGTTTTACATTTTCCTGAATGCTGCTTGTTCCTTTCACTTTTGTTTACTGTGAAGATTCTGACCTCCAAAGACCCTAACAACTGTATTAAAAATGTTTTCATTCATTTTCACTCAAGTTTTTGTACCTGCGTTTAATGTCAGTGGGTAAATGGAGCCACAGTGTGATTGAAGTAGAACTCAAGTCAACTTTTTGGGTGGTCAGTTCTCCCTGCGCCCCAGTTATGTCAATGCTGCATATACTGTATATTGCATAATTGCAAGTTCAAGCAAGACAGCTTTAGTGGCTGAATACGGGTTGCTCTGGATACATAATTAAAAGACCTTTTTTCAGAATGTAAGTTTTCTTTATCAATGCAATATAGTTGGAAATTAAATAGTAAACTGTATGTTTTATACACAATTCTCATATTTACATTTTCTAAAATTTTAGGGCAAAATTCAACAGCTTGAAAATTCCTGCTGTGAAACATGTGAGTAAAAATATGAATTACTATGTTTAGATTAAACTATATAGAGAGTCAACCCCCTCTAGCCTTGTGCCGAAGAAGAAGCTGAAGACCCTTGATCCCTAAGCGACCTTTTGTCCTTGAGGGTTGAGGATCGAGGGGCCCATTATGCTTCTGAGGAGGGCCTGAAGTTTTCCGCACCTTGATTTTACACCTCTTTTGTTTTGCACTTGGGGCACGAGAGCACCCATCCCCGGCTTTGGGGGGAAAAAAGTACATGTTACCTTTTATATCCATGCATCGAATATACAACTGGTGGTGTGTGAGTCTAAGTTCATTAATTTATGGTAACAGATCTACATTGGGAAAGTAGATAATTCTTCCTGTCCGTTTCCTCTCACTTGTATATATAAAAAAAAAAATGACATTGCTTGTAATTCACCTTTACATTGTGTCCATGTGATATTTCAGGTGTGGAGCCAGAATGTAAAAAAATCACTGGGCAAATAACATATGTCCGAGTTGATGACTGTGTGGCAGATAGACAACTCACTATTCACTACTGTGAGGTAAGATCATCATCATCATCATCATCATCATATTTTATGTACAGCGCCACAGAATCCGCAGCACCGTTATGATTAAGAAGCTCTGTCCGATGCAGAATAAGTAACTCAGGGAATATGTACCAACAGCAATTTGGCTTTTTGAGGTGTTCCTTATATCCTGGTGTTCTCCGCTTATGCCCCATTGTGGATTCTTTTCAAACAGTGCAATTTGCAGACTGCAAGAGTTATCTACTGTTTGGGCTCTTATAATTTGGTAATGGAGTCACCAATTGTATCTTAAGTCTACTCAGACCTTAAAATCCACAAGGTAAAATGGTTATCGGAACCAAGGGAGGGCTGGCAAATTTTAGCCCGGGGGACAAAACTCGACTCAGCAGCCTGTTAGGAACGTTTTAAAGGAAAAATTTTTTTTAGGTGGCCCAGAGACCCAGCCCAAGGTAGCCCACCATGGGACCGGCCCGGGGGGGGCAGATCCCGCCCCCCAACCCAGTTTGACCCTGATCGGAACCTATAACCACATGTCCTGTGAATTTGATAGCCAATGAGAGTTATTGATTCACAAAGAGTAATGCAATGATCCGAAGCAACCAAACAAACGTCTGCTTTCACCGTGTAACACTAACTCGTTGAAAGTTGATTGTTTGGTATGGGTACTCAGAGCCGTAACTTAGAATTCTAGCGCCCTGGGCGAGAAAGACAAATGCCGCCCCCCCAGACCTCAATTTTAACCAAATTAACCTAAAATATTCCTAAATTGCACCCCCCTTCAGCGTTGCGCCCTGGGCGGTCGCCCCTATCGCACAGCCCTAGTTACGGCCCTGTGGGTACTGTAAATGTGTACTTCACGGATGTGTCTTGTGTCATACATCCTGTCTTCATATGGGCACTGTTGTGAGATTAAAGCTCTTACATTGGTTATAATGCAGTGGTAAAATGCGCTTCTCTGCTAAAGTACAACAGGAAGGCGCAAAATTAAAATGATAGGATGAGACCTAATCCCTGCTAATAGCTGCTACATAATTCAAGTGCTTGTTCTGAGCAAAGCAAGAAAACGCCCATAAAAACATCCTTGCTGCACCCAACTCCTTCTATAGGCTGGTGCAAACTTGCCAGAAATCTGGATGCATCAGAGCAAATCGAAACGCGTGAGGTCACCATAGAGCATTTTGCTCTGTGTCTCTGCTCTTTTACATATTTTAAAAGAAAAGATTAGTTATAAAAGAGCTAATTCATGGGTAGTGTTCTAGATTAGAGTTATTCACTGTAATGCCTGAGGTGGAAACTGACACCCCTCCCTACACACCCACAGAGTTGCCTCTGACTTCCTCTGACGGCCTTGGTACTGGTGCTTTCCAACAACGGTCCCCCAGGAAGTTAGCAAGGGGGCACCAAGAAAGCTTAATCCGGCATTGCTGGTAGAATTCTCAGTGCATTATAAGACTATGTTAGTAAACTCAGCAAGAGAAACTCAGCTTCTAAACGCAGATATGAAAAGTGATACACAAAAAGGTACTATAATCCACCGTGTCCAATCAAATTCTCACAGTCATTTTCTGGTACAGCTTAGAAAATGAAAAGTTGGGTTGGTTATTATCAGAAAAATGCAGAAGTGTAAGTTGCTCAATCAATTTATAGGCTCATAGCAGGTGCTTGAAAGGATGGGGTTATCCTAAAAGGAACAAACACACAAAAAATTCTCCCAGCATTGATTGAGCAACTTACACTTCTGTATTTGTCTGAGAGGCATGTTGGTGTCAGTAGCTGAGGGGGAGTACTGGCGCTGAATTGCTGTTTGGAGGCTTCTGGGGTACCTCTTTGGTAAGTTAGCTCTCAATTAAAAAACACATATGTATGGCCCAATTATATGGGACTTTCACTGTTTAGAGTTAGGACCACCCTATTAGCAGAAGCACCGTGGAGTGGCGGGTGGCTTTAACATACACTTGCAAATGTGAGCAACTGAAACTTTTGCATTTTTATCTGCAGTAGAAATGGCAGGTTTTTTGCTGGCTATTGCAGTGTGCTGGGGGAATTTTTGGTGTTTTGGCTATTGTCAGTGCAATATTATGTTAGCGGATTGCAGCCGTGTTCCGAAAGTGTCAGTGTTGCTTAGTAACACACTGAAGCGTGGTATCTGCTCCTCTACCACCAGCTCCCAGTCTTCTCTTCTGTTATCACCACATTCAGAACGTGTCTACCATAAAAAGGAGTCAGCCACTTACACTGTTTATTTATTTTCTATGTTGCAGGGCAAGTGTACCAGTAAGTCCATCTACGCCATTGAGACTCACAGAATGGAGGATGAGTGCAAATGTTGCTCCGCTATACAGACAGAGTTGATGAAAGTTCCCCTCCGATGCGCCAACGGGACTGTAGTGGAACATGAGGTCTTACAAGCCACAAACTGTGAATGTCTGTCCCGAAAATGTACAAAATAACGAATGCGTACCTCTCTCTAATCCTAACACCAATGAAGGGGGGAGTTGGCCCCAAACCAATGTCTAGTCTAGGGTTCCATTCGACCCAGAATCAAGGCATATGTTGGTAAGCACACTACATATAACTTTGTATACAGAATATGTCTCACTGATGGGAGCTGCCATATTGGAGAAGAGAGCCCTTCAGGAAAGACGTACAGAGAAATCTTTTGCCAGTAATCTGCAATTCTAAATATTTTACATAATTCTACATATAATAATCACATGCTGGCTCCATATCTCTTTTATTGGAGAATTATTATATAACAACCGAAGCATGCAATATTTTTACAATTGTTTTTTGCTACTACTGCATTAAGTTCTATGGGATACGCTAACACAGTGTGCATGCATTATCAGTGCTTTACTTTTTACAGTAAATGTAATTTATCAGAGTTCTATTTTGTGGTTGGTATAAGCAGTCCGCTGTAATTAGGAAAGAGCTTTACATGTTTTACTTTAAAGTGCATTAAAATTAACAGGAAGGGAAAAAGTGCATATAACATTGGAATTGTCGTCTACAATGTCATAAGAGCATCAGTTATTGCATCTAATAAAAAAACCCAAATAAAAATGTTTATTTTGTTGATGTCTGCAGTTCTCTATATTTTGGATCAATGCAAATTGGCAAAACAATAAAACTTGCAAAAAGATTAACAAAGACAAAAACCATTAAAAGCACATGTAAATTGTATACAAGTACAGGAAATGAATTTCTTTCACAGCTCAGCTCAATCTAACACTTCTCCATCATCAGCATCATTCATATATATAGCGCCACTAACTCTGCAGCACTGTACAGAGAACTCACTCACATTAGTCCCTGCCCCATTGGAGCACCAGGGTTAGAGCTGTAGCTCGCTAGGTATCTGGCCCTCTTGGTTCACGGAATCACACAGGTAAGAAGACAAGAAAGAGAGAACAATCTATTTATTCACACAATTGTACACACAGGTAAAGGCAAACAGTGCTCCGCATAGGAGAAATAGACCCCCCCCCCCACACCAAATATACAAGTGTTAGCAAAATCACCAGTAACAGTCAAACACCTAACGAAAACTCAGCAATAACCTCACCCCACAGAGTTCTCAACAGGTTCAGAGTTCTGGCACCAAAAGAGTCTCAAATTGCTCCACAAGATTGTACAGTGGGCCAGTCGTCCGACCCAATTGGATATTATGTAAACTTGATGAGCCCAGTCGCTTCGCCAACTTTCCACCAGATATCTGGTACCCTGAGTACAAGTCTCCCTACTGATGTAGGCTCACCAGTTCCCCAGGATCACGAGTATCTCCCGATGGAGTAAGGATGAATCTGTTCTCAAGAAGTTCAATACCCAATCTGAATCCCAGGGTTTTTAAGTCCAACAGCTTTCTCTGGCACTGATAGAGCCTGGCAGCTTACCCTCAGTCCAAGTTCTCCTACTGAGAAAATCCACAGCATGTCCCTCTGTCCCTCCAGAGTCCCCTTTATAAAGTCTCCCAAATTTCCCCAGTCCTGGGTCCCTCCCTGGGCACAGTCCATGTTTATTGCTGACAAGGGCAAATTAGGTGGAGACAAGGGTAGGGGAAAGAGTGTGACCTCAGCAGAAGCCCCCTGCTGTTCCCCTGCCACAAAATCTGGTGTATACGTGCTTAGGACTGTGTTCAGTCAATCCCAGAATCCCTCCTCTTGTTTTTAGATAGGGTGATGTCACAGGGGCTCCTGCTGTTCCATACTTACTTCCTGTGACAACCGCCCCTTCCCTTTAGGATCTGGCCTCCGGGTGGAATTCGATAACAATGTAGTGGGCCGTGTGTAATCCAATGAGCCCATCGATTTATAGACCAGGTTGGACCGATATTGCCCTGATATTACCCGGTCTCGTCACAGGTGGTCAAAAGGGTGGAGCCCTGGCAGAAATAGGTCAAAGGGGGTGGAAACCTGTGAGAAAGAAGTCATATGGATGTAGCCCTGGAAAAACAAAGTTATTAGGGGTGTGGCCCTGGTAGAAAGTGATCATAAGTGGTAGAGTCCTGGGAGAAAGAGGTCAAAATGGATGGAGCCTGGGAGAAAGAGGTCATAAGGGGTAGAGCCCTGGGAGAAAGAAGTCATACAGGGTGGGGCCATGAAAGTAAGAGGTCATAAGGGGCAGAATCCTGGGAGATAAAATGTAGCGATTGTCTCAGGAAGAGAACCCTGGGGTGACGGATACACGTGTTATCTCGGTTTAGTGCTGGCCAAACTAAGGCGCAAAGTCTAATTGGTTCCTCGGTCTTCACCAAGAACTGCTGCAAGGCAGGATGGATACTTGCAGCTGGGAAAACGCAGGTCATGGCCCTCTGATCAGTTACTAGGTGTAACACAGTGGAGAGAAAGGGAAATCCGAAAGCAGGCCAGCTAGCCGAGGACTGGTACACTAGCAGTAGTGAGGTACAAAATCAGTATGCAAAAGGGAAGCCCAATAACAGGCCGGGATCTGGTACACAGGCAGTAGTAGTGCAGTACAAAATCAGGATCCAAGTGAGAGAGGTGAAAACAAGCAAGGACTGATACACGAGGAGCTAACAGACGGAAGCACTATCCAAGAAGGAATCACAAGGAAAGCCAAAGTCGGCAGCAATACAGCATAACAGGGAGTCAGTCTGGGTATCAAATACCTGTTGCTCTAATACAGCTGCATGGTCAGAGTGAGCTTTATATACTCTGCAGGTTTGAATTTGCTACCTCCCAGCCACGATCATATGACCACCCAAACCAGGAAGTGCTGACCTCTATACAGAGGCAGAGGAAATCAGCAGCAGAGGAGTGTGGAGCAGGTAAGTTTTGTGACAAAGTGGACCTAAGGAGAAATGGTGTCAAATGGACAGATCAGAGTACGGTTTCAATAGATAATGGAGCCTGACCTAATTAATTCCTATTTTAATGAGACCTTTTATCATCAAAGGAAGAAAATCGTTATAATGTGTACAACAGTATTACATACAATAAAAACGTGCTGTAAATAACAAACATAGTATATACTGTAGTATATCAAACCCCTGCTATATGCAGCTGCATCAAGACTCTGTCTTTATTGAAAGCTTAGAACGGTGCTCTTAAAACCTATCAGTTCATCAAAAAAGCTCACAAACACAAAAAGGTGCACTGGGGTATGCGTTTTCAGATCCTCCTCAGTAGAGGAAGGACTCCTCTATCCTCGGCCCCTAGGACAATAAGGCCTCTCAAGGGGCAAGTGTCTTCTGACCTCCCTACGATGCAAGGCTAGGAGGGTCCATTTTCCCCTAGGACCCAACAATGCAGGGACTGAATTTTCTGCCTCCCACCTCCCCATAAGGGAGAACCTCCAAGGTTCCAGGGAGCCACTAGGACCACACCACCTTCAATAGATCTTTCGGAGCGAAGCCCATAATATGAATAAATTAGTGACCATCACACACCCCAGCCTTTTGGTTGGATTTGTAAAAATGTTCGGGCAAAAGAAGCTAGAGCAATATAAACAGTGAGACCAGTACTCTCTCTTACCACGTGAGGTCACCTCCTATGTGATTTTTCAGGCACCCTGGATCGCTTACTCATATAACACACAAATACTTGATAGCTTTATGTTTAAAATGAAAATTAAAGTTGATCTAGGACATGTCCTACTCCAATTATCAATCTGCCATCACATTGGAAATTTACAACCCCCTCCAATGCAACATGGTTTTGCCAAGGTGTAAAGTTACTCCTTTTTTTTTTGCTCTGAGTGCCATTTCAGCATTGGGAAACACAGATTTCAAGTTGTCCGAAATTATTTTTCTGTACAATGCGGGGAGAGTCTCACAATTTTCATCAAGAACCATGTAATGCTTGAGATGCTTACATTCATTTAAATGGTCACCATAATCAATATACTGAAAAGTTGGCAAACCTATGGGGCCCCTATGCTTGTGTGGCCCCCGGGCAACTGTCTAGTGTGCCTTTGCATTAAGACAGCTCTGAAGCTAAAGTTTAGCTTGAGTATTGTGAACTGGTTCATAACATACTACAGAAGTACAATAGCTAATTTAATTTTTACATGTAAAATCCATAGTTTAGGAACAAGGGATGTGCAATATTAATATGAAAAGAAAACAAAATGTGTATTTATACAACTATTACCTAAATGCACTTGGAATACATTTAAGCTGATGTATGGTATATATATTTTAGGTGTGCTTGACTAGGGTCAGAGTACCTATTGCATTTATTCTTCAAAACTGGGTACATGCAGAAATGCAAACAATCTCTTGGTTTCCTTGCCACGCTACAAATTGTATACACTAAACACATATACAATTCCCTACTTATAAGCCATAAAAAATAAATAAAGTCTAAAAGCAAATAGCATCTCATTATTTTAATTTTTTGTAAACATCCACACCCGAAATGGAATAATATAGGATAAAAATCATAGGGAGAAAGGGCACTCATGGTGTAGTAATTAATGTGCAATGAATGAAACTATTGAATGAAAGCAGTGTACGTTTTTCAATTAAAGACAAAGCTTATCTGTCAAATGCTCAATAGGTGAACTACAGTCAAGATCCTCAGCTCTCAATTATAGTCACTTTATTATCGGTGGAGGAAATGCACATTGAGAAGACAACCGCTCATATGTGAAATCTTTTAAAACAGCCAATTTTTGTTTTGAACTAGATGAAAGACCCTTACAAAAGGTAGCATAAAAACAGAGCTTATCTGAGTCCTCGGTGATGTTGACACCAAGGAGGAACACTTGAATCTGTCCAAATCAGCAGGTATAGCTGTTCCACAAATATCACACTGCCAATAAAAAAATTACTCTAAAACATGACTCTAAAAAATGCCAATACCGTGAGGACAAATTCCTACATGTTTCGTTCTCTTGAACTTCATCAGACTTACAGCTGGTGAAGGGGACAGGGAGAACAATATGTAATAGAATCTTAGCAGCAGCACAGATACTTTGAGGTTAGCCATCTCCCATGTGCTCATGTGTAAGCAAGTTAGAATTGGGACGACCAAATAGCTGATCCAACCATCTGAAGTGTAAATAAATATTTCTTTCTGGGGGGAGGGGGGTAGTAGATATAAAATTGGGGTCTGCCGATTGATAAGTATGAGAATCACTCACCTGCCACCGTGATACATTTTATTCTGCAATTGGTAGAACAAAGTCATAAGGTGGTGGGGCCATTGGAGAAAGTGGTCATAAGGAGGAGGGACCATTGGAGAAAGAGGTCATAATGGATGGGGCCATGGGAGAAAGAGGTCATAAGGGATGGGGCCCTGGGAGAAAGAGGTCATAAGGAGGTGGGGCAATTGGAGAAAGAGGAGATAAGGGATGTAGCCTTGAGAGAAAGAGGTCATAAAGGGTGGGGTCCTGGGAAAAAGAGGTCATAAGGAGAAGGGACCATTGGAGAAAGAGGTAATAAAGGATGAAGCCATGGGAGAAAGTGGTCATAAGGGATATGGCCCTGGGAGAAAGAGGTCATAAGGGATGGAGCCATGGGAGAAAGAGGTAATAAGGGATGTGGCCCTGGGAGAAAGAGGTCATAAGGAGGTGGGGCAATTGGAGAAAGAGGTCATAAGGGATGGAGACATGGGAGAAAGAGGTCATAAGGGATGTGGCCCTGGGAGTAAGAGGTCATAAGGGATGAAGCCATGGGAGAAAGAGGTCATAAAGGATGTGGCCCTGGGAGAAAGAGGTCATAAGGAGGTGGGGCAATTGAAAAAAGATGTCATAAAGGATGTGGCCCTTGGAGAAAGAGGTCATAAGGGATGGAGCCATGGGAGTAAGAGGTCATAAAGGATGTGGCCCTGGGAGAAAGAGGTCATAAGGGATGTGGCCCTGGGAGAAAGAGGTCATAAAGGATAGAGCTCTGGGAGAAGGAGAGCCTTAGAAGAAATGGTGTTAAATGGACAGATCGGAGTACGGTTAGGACAGATAAGGGGGCATGACCTAATTTACTTGTGTTTTCCAGTCTGGAATATTATAACAATATCTCAAGGGCAGAAAAATATTGTCCAGGACATTTTATGTATCACAGGAAGAAAAAGATTATGATTTGTACAAGAGCAATTAGACACAATAAGAAATTGCTGTAAATAACAAACGTAGCATATACTGTAGTATATCAGATCCCTGCTCTATGAAGCTGCATACTGACTATTTCTATATTGAGAATCATCAGTGCATAAAAAAAGTGGTCACAAAAAGTGCAGTTAGTGTCCTTTTAAAATTCCACTTTGCAGACATGTTATAACATACAGTATATCTGTGATAAATAATGATGTTCTCACTTTCCATATTGAGATCTTTATTCCACAGTTTTGTTACTGGCAGGCTGCAGACGTCCCTACGAGAACCTCACCAGACTTTACTGTATGACATCACAAACGTGTATTTTTTTATTAAATATTACTATTGATTGTTTATATAGTACCAACCATGTTACACAGTGCTGTACAGAGAATATGTAGTCATTCAAACAAGTCCTTGTCCCATTGGACCACCTAGCGGAAATCCATTCAAACATCCTTTGAAAACCTTGGATCCCAATGGTAAAACGCTATGGAATCTGCTGGCGCTATATAAATAAATGATGATGATGTTGATGATGGTATTGTTTTAATCAACTTCTTTAGATTGTTAACTTACAACAACTTTCTCAATGACGTCCACATACACCAATGTACTCTCGTGTGATTATGGTTCTCAGCTGAGCGTAGAAAAAATGGAGTCAAAGTTATACTGTTTAGCAAAAAAATGAGCCGACGAAGATTACAAACATTCAACACAGTCTTCTTCATCACTGTGCATGGGAGAGACATAAAACCTTGCAATGTAAATACTCTCAATACCGTGTTTCACTTTAAATCCAATTGTACCCTGTGTTTAAGGTTAAAATGGCCCCATGAGACCTAAGCAAACAGGTGATTACAAGCTAAGTCTTTTAATATTTAAAGCAGGTAAGCGTCTTCGTATACCAAGTGTAACTTGAGATAAAAGGAAAAAAAAATAGACCTATAAAAGGATCAACTCTTCATAACCTAAAGCAGAAGAGTTCTTATAACTTACAAAGAGCATTGTTCTTGTATCAACAATACCGCAACATACAGGGAGCAGGATCCAGGCTGTCATGCTTATTGGTTTTCTCTTCTTCTGGATTTTCCACATTAATGCTCTTTTGTGTATTTTTACAAATGGAATGGCTTTTTATGTGAATGACTGGAGACAATAGTTTCCCTTTGTGGACCAGCCTTTGAAAAAATTTCTACACATGTCAATTAATAGATGCCATAAATACAGATTTTTTTTTTTTAATTTTTTTTTTTAGCTATTGATTTTGTTTTGTTTTTTTTTTTTTTGTTTTGTTTTTTTATACTGCTTTTTCTTCCAAGCTGGTGATTGCATTAGCAGAAGGTCTAGCTAATTAGTTCCACTCTGTTTGCCTAAAGGAGATTCTAACTTTGATGGAATTAGCAGCCAGCACCATTGGCAAATTAAGACAGGTTAGAAAGAGAAGCAGATTGTACACAGTAGCAACTCAGCCTCATCATCCTATTAGCACTGTCTCAACTCCGAACAGGCAAATCCCTCTCTGCAATATGGAAGCTTCCCCTGCACGATTCACTGGTGAGTTTATCCTTCCAAAGTATTCATGTTATTTGCATTTTTTCCCCCCTCTCCTTTAAGTACATCTATCGAGATCTTGAGCAGCAACAGGGTGCTAGAACTGTTGCATGTGGCTATTGAGTACTTTATTTCTCATCGGGATTGTGTAGCAGGTGCACTAACTATACACAATATTCCTGGTTTGCAAAACACTTAAGGTGTGTTTTGTGAGCCTATAATATGGATATATTATTCAACCTTGTGACTTTGGATTCAAAAAATAAAATAAAAAATAGGACTCTCTTTTTAAACGTGACATGTTGCAATGAATCAACGGGCTTAGTATTTGTTAGTGACAAGGTCAATGTCTATATTTACATTAAACACATTATAATCTCTGCTTTGCTACAGTGAATATTCTGCATGTTTGACGATGCATGACCTATAATTATAAAAATAATTGTGCTAGGGAAGCAGACGCACAAATGCATAATGAAAGAAAAACTAAATAAATATTTTTTTTTAAAATAATTAATAAATACAGAAGTGAATTAAGATCAACAGTGTTACTTAATTTAACATTTTAAGCATAAAAAATACTTAACAGAATAAGATTTAGAAGGAGATATTTTCTCCAGCAGATGGTTAACAAAAGGCATATTCTTCCATAATTAATGTGGTTGGATATTTGTAACTGTTGTAACAATGGCTAAGGATAATGTTATTGGTTGCTCTACCTGAACCCACTTCTCCTACTACAAATAATTACATTAAAACTGCTTAAAGAATTATTAGGTTACAGCATTTTAAAACATCTCTTGCTCTTTGTTTCACTCATAATACATTCTCAAAACAAGGTTTTCCTGTTTATAGTTAGAGCATATAAATATTAAAAAAACTTCAGCTACTTCAAAATTGATAAATATAGATAATTGATAATTATCTATATTTTTTTAAATTAAAAAACAAAAACATAAGGGATTCTTTAAAAAAATCAAGATTAAAAAAAAATGTTATCCCTTTATTAGTTTGCAGTCAACAAGAAGCTTAAATTGAGAATCAGGATCACAATTAGCATTAAGAACTGTATGTAATAGTTTAGTGTTAACCCATTGATTGTTACATCATTTTTAATTGCTTCTAACCAACATGTGTGGTTTTACTAGAAAGGAAAACAATTCTCCAGCAGCTTTGCAGCACTATATACATAATGTAGAAATATGAGTTGCTACATTATTTATGTGAACATAATAGTAATAGTAGATTGTATTGATAACTGTAAGTTTACAACATATTTTACTAGTACTATTATTAATATTATCTTTATTGTAAATAATTATATATTATTATTTTATTATTATTATTATTATTATTATTATTATTATTATTATTATTATTATTAATATCATAGACTAATAATAATAGCAATAAAATAGAATAATAATAATAAGGAGAATTGTATCTTAATTATATAATAATAATAATAATAATAATAAAAATAATAAAAATGACAAAACTAATATAACATGCTATTTTAATCTTTCTCATTTATGTTATAACACTTTTTATTTAAAATAATTTTCAGGTAGTACAAAATATAGTTTTAGATATATATATATAAATATATATAAAAATAACAATTAATAATGCTTTAAGCCACATTAGGATGGCATCCAGTATGTTGTACAGATACGGAAATCAAACATATTGATTTTCTCCCCATTAGGCTCCATCAAAACCATTCCATATAAAGCCTTGTGATATATTAGTGCTCATTTATGGAACATTTTCCAAAGGTCAATGTGAAGAAACAGATGTGTTACACATAACAACCAATCACATTCCAGCTTTCTTGGCTGCACTCGGTAGCACCGCTTTCTTTCACAGTTATTATACCGCTTTCATACTGCCGCCCCTGCAATATCCCGGGTTTTTGAAGCCGGGTTTTTGCAGGGGCTTGGAGCGTCCCAGCTCAGAAACACCATTCATACTGCACCTTGGACCCGGGAATTTCCTGGGTTGACCCCATTCATACTGCACAAGTCTGTGCCCTGGCAATTTGTGGGAGTCATCACCAGAGCAGTTTTCATTGGCTGAAAGCTGGAATATGGAAGAAAAGAAAAATAAATAAATCTCAATCTCTCTCTCTGTGTCTCTGTGTCTGTGTGTCTCTCTCTGTCTCTCTATCTGTCTCTCTCTCTTTCTCTCTCTGTCTCTCTCTCTGTCTCTCTCTCCCCCCCCCCCTCCCCTATGCAAAAACCCTCTCTCCCCTATGCAACTATGCAAAAACCCGAGTTTTTCCATTCATAGTGCAGGCAACCCGGTTCCGACCCGGGAATTACCCCTCGATAAATCCCGGGTTGAAGACCCGGGTTTTTAGACCCGGGATTTTTCACTTGTACCATTCATACTGCACCAAGACCCGGGTCATTTGAGTTTGACCCAGGAAAAACCCGGGATTTTGGTGCAGTATGAATGGGGTATTACCTGTTTAACAAGTGTCATAAATATCCCACAGTGTGTTTGAAACTATAATGGTTTCCCACACCTGGTAATGTCATTGTTTGTCTGCACTGGGCAGTGCTAGGACAAAATGCGGCTGCACATCAATCACAAAGCACTAACCTAATAATTATTTATGGATGGTAGAGTATGTTTAGTGAAATGTGTATCTGTATCCTGAGTGGTAAAAATTGTTCTCAAGGCAAAATGGTTAGAAGTAATGCGAGGAACCTTTACATGCAAAACACGGCAATACACAATACATACTTCATCCTTGCACATGGCTTTCTCCTGACTCTAGATCAGCACTATAGTTTCAGCTCTTGTTTAATCTGTATTTACACTGAAATTCAGATCTATGGCATGTATGTTTCTCAAACTGACATAACTAAAGCATGAGAAATGCCCATTTTCACTGGTGCAGGTAGACTTGCAAATGCTCCATATTATATATATATATATATATATATATATATATATACATATATATATATATTAGTTGTATTTGTTTGGTCACCATCACTGCATCCACAGTGCTTCACTCTGCTACACATACGCGATGGTACATACAACATGCTACTTTTCACATACACAGACATTAAGGCATATACAGTTGTAGTTTCCTCACAATACCTTCCAGTTCTCTCTCACTTAACTGTTACTATCCTGTTATTCCAACCATAATCCCACACTATCATGAAGCAGACCTGAGTATTGCATAACACCCAGGTCTCATATAGTAAAATCTTTCACTCCAATCACATTACAATCAAATTTATATGTGAGCACGGAGGGCCAAATTGCAAAAATCTGATCTGACTGCAATGATCCAATCTGGTTGCAATGGAAAAGCTTCTATGTCACTCAAGGGTCAGGTAATGACCCCATCCTCACCCCCCACCCCCTTCATTTATGTGCAGAAGATTGGGTAACCTGATTTTTCATCATATCATATCCAGGATGGGTCAAGATACAAGATACAGAATAAGCTATCCACTAATTAGCCACCAACTGTGTGCACAAGTTTGTGGATGATTTGTTACTCTTTTAAGTGACAAAGTAAAAGTATGCTACAAATGAAAAATGGGGTGTGGAGGAAATTAGGCTCTTACTGCTCCATTGCAGGACTGTGTCTCCCATTCTGGCAATTACTTACCTCCCATCTCCGCCTTATTCACCATTGCCGTAAGACCCCCTTGCTCTTCCCTCATTTACATTGACTTAAACAAACGTCATGATCTGACTATTAGGCCTGACCACAGAACAGGAAGGATAGATTAGAAGTTCTATAATATGGTGCACACAATTCCCTAAATATAATTATAGTCATATGTTAGGACATCCAAATTAATAAAATGTAACCTTTATTAGTAGTATTAAAATATTATTAAAATTAGCGAATTATTTAATTGCTAGTGAAGAGTGAAATAATGTGTATTAAAACACTGGATGCAATGCTACTATTCTTATATGTATACAAAACACATGGATATATTCTCTATATATTTGCTCATAAAAGAAATATGAGGAATGTTTGCTCAATCTCTATTGGATCTTAATATATGCATTCACTGACGTAAAGTTTCACTGACGTAAAGTTCACTGACGGATATCCTGTACTGGTATGCAGCTATTATTAGTATCCTTAGTAATATGGGCATATAGTTCAGCGCTCTATCTAACTCCACTGCACAGGGATACCATATAGTTCCTTGCTGCTCTATTCTGGGAGTGAGAGGGATAAGGAATTGCCTATTATAGATTGCTGCTTATTAGTTTAATGGATTCTCTCGTCTAACAATTTAACATGTTCTCTAAGTTAGGCATGCATCCAGCATACCGCCGACGCGCATTTCGCTAACCTTTTTCAAGGACAATAGAACTCATTCCTTTTTTCTGACCACAAAACAGCCAGATCTGTGTTCAACCTGGCCAAACATTCTGTACTGGTGGCCTAATTGGACAGAATTGACCATATAGCAGTTAGGGCAGAGAGAAGCATTCAATGGGGCTTCATCATTGTGGTTAGTCAAAGACCACTCAAACATAGAAATAGGGTTCATCAATTCCAGATTTCGATTTTTTTATAGATGGGAGGAAAACTAGGAATGGGTCTTGTATGGTTGGTAATGCTTTGGTGCAATATACTTTTTGGAGATATTCTTTACAAAAGAAGAGGGTCGAAAAAAATACTATCTCTAATAGTAATTCTCTTCTAAGAAACCTATCTCACCAGCTTCCTCATCTGTCCCTTGCAGGCCTAGTAAAAGTTTTGGTATTACAGTACATAACCAATGGCTTTCTGTCCTGCATGCAACTGAAATGAAACGCAATGACAACTATACTTTATACACACACACTAGCAAACGCACAAACACTTGTATCTGGGTTGAGAGGATATCAGGAATGGTGAACATGAATTTGGGAGCTATAATTTTTCCCCAATATGTTGCAAACCATTTTACGCCTCCTTTTTGCTAGATATACAGCTGGAAGAACAGCAGGGATTACACAGGGACATCAAGTTACTAATCACTGTAACTTACTGAGGCTCCAGTAGAATTCTCACAGTGTTTATGACTAACGTACTTATGATACAGGTAACGAAAAACCAATGGTGGGTAACAGGCAGCCTGCCATGTTTTCTCTTGTGCCCCCCATGCCCCAGCCAGTTGCTCCTGAACTTATTAGAACTCAGGCAGCCGAATTTCGCACCACGTCTCCTCCTCACGCGAGGTCAGCGACATAACCGGAGGCCTTATTGTAGGCTCTCCAGCTACATGTTGCCCCTCGCTGGTATAAAATAATTTGTGAACAGGAAGACAAAAGCTGTGTGGATGGGGCACTCCAATGAGAGGATAAAAAATAATAAATTTTATTGGTATACATTAAAAAGGGTAGAACTTACGAGCGAAATATAAAATCAAACATATAACACACAGTGATATCACTGTGTGTTATATGTTTGATTTTATATTTCTGTGTGTTATATGTTTGATTTTATATTTTGCTTGTAAGTTCTACCCTTTTTAATGTATACCAATAAAATTTATTATTTTTTATCCTCTCATTGGAGTGCCCCATCCACACAGCTTTTGTCTTCCTATTCATTATGTAACTAGTGTAGGGTGCACCCCCTGGGTAATTTATCCCAGGTTTATAATACTTATTTATCTTTTGGAGGAGATTATTCTACTATCTAGTGCGGTGACATTTTTTGTCTTTGTAAATAAAATAATTTGTATCACGTCTGCAATGTCAGCCATTGCTGGTATATGCAATAACAACCTATGCCACTCCTCCACAGAATTGTGTTTTATAATGGAGTAAGAGCAAAACATACAAACATTAAGAAATCAAAGTGCTCTTAGATGTGAAAAGTCCCCTTTATACCATGAATTCTATGAATGCGGTTTGGATTTGAAAGAAATTGCATCTAGTCCATTGCAACACTACAGAGTTCTATTGCCATGACATTAATGAACTGCTAAATCCCAAACGTTGGAACTTGAAACATAAAGAATATAGTTAAAGATTCTGGGCATGAATCATTAAGGAATGTAAATGCCGATACGTGCCGCATTTTGCATGAAATCGCTCTGTGCCTGCCCAGAACCGGACCATGCACACGGCAGCGTCCAATTAATCTTCGAGCGCAAAGGCCCCTTACTACAGACACAATTTCACTGGCGGAACTGGAGTGGGGGAGGGGACTGGGCATTTGCATGCAGTCAATGTACAGTAAGGGAGTGTCAAGTTTTTGTGCACGCTGCAGCGTCCGATTCAAGCTTTGGGCATCTCTAAGATGCATGATTTTCTGCCGTATCACTTGCACCAGCTACAGGGTCAAAGTGACGGTCACATGTCCATGCTAGAACATGTGTTTGCAATCAGGAGAAACTGTAAAAATGCATTTTATGTACAGTAGACATTGATAACATCCTAATCATTGTATTTTATAGGGGGGAGGGGTTAAGAAAAGACACTTTTTTTAATGTTTTGTCATTAAATTCTATATTATTAACAGGTGACAAGCATTGAATATTTTATTTTATTCTGTACCTTCTTTTGTGACTTTATATTCCAGATTTGTATTGGACGTATCCTGCCATGTGTTGCCTGTTAGAGCGGAGCAGACCTAGAATCGTATTCTTCAACAAACTTATATTTAAAGCCGCTTCTTGTTGAATAAGGACATTTATATGTCCGATATACTTGCATTTGTATAAAAAAAAACGCATATTACGTTCATTTTGCGTTCCGTATTGAATCAGGCCTTCTATGTGTCATTGAAAAGTAAAGTGTGGTTTAGTATTTCCTTGCTATCATCAAACCCCCACCCCCCACCTCCCCACAAACACACATCATCCGTGACGTGATACTAAGCTTAGTTTAAAGAGAAAAAAAAAGCTCAAATAGCAAAGCAAAGCATAAATAATTATTTACTCTCAATTTCTATTTATATCTATGATGTTTGAATCTGCCACTTTACAATTAATTCAAACATGATTTAAGCTTACTGCGTTTCCCCTTCTCTCATTCCCCATTCAAGTTTGATATAAGAGTGAAGAAGAAACCAGCAAAGAGGTTTTGTAAACATTTCCGCTTTGAGCAAGGGAATGGGACACATATCACGTTGGACAGATTATGTGAAGAAAAAAACATTTCAATTATTTATGTGTTTTATCTTAGTAATATACAAACAAAAGTTGTGCTGTCCAGTAGTTAATTAAATAGCTCATAATGTAACAATTATCTTGTTGTTATATTTATAGTTTGTTTGTTTTGTAGACATTCCTTTATCTGTTAATCAACTGAACAATGAACAGCAACAAACCACAGTGTCGGGGAATGCCAGCACCCAACAGAAATCAAAGTATCTCACAGTCACCCAGTATCTCCCAGCAGCCTACCCTCATCAGGGTAACATCAACAGGGCTTTCGATCCATCTTGTTGTGTCGACGGTCACAATAACTCAGTAAGTAAATATTTTTGGTGTTAATGTCATCCTAATGTCGATATTGTGTCTCAAGCAAATCTGTTTTACATATCTCCAAATACAGTAGGAGAAAGTCAATCAGCAATGTGAACAGCTCAAATGGTGAATCTGTAAACTGTGCTGCTCGTAGGGTGGTATCACATGGTTAATGTTAACACTGGTGCATTTCCAGCTAAAAAAAGCCATGGGGTAGATTTATCAAACCTTCCAAAAAAGGGAAGAGTAGAAGTCTTGTCCATAGCAACTAATCAGATTCTACCTAACATTTATCTAGTACAGGCTAAAAAATGATAACTAGAATCTGATTGGTTGCTATGGGCAACACTTCCACTTTTCCTTTTTAGAAGGCTTGGTAAAACTACTCTGAGGCCTAATTTAGCTGGAAAAGTGTTTTTTCTTTACTTCAATTTGTCCACATGGGAGCAGTTGTGCGCTTTAGATGCTATTGTTTACCAGCTAGAAGGGCACTAGAACTAAAAGCACCCATGTGACACCCCCCCCAAACAAAAAAAAACAAAATAAAAAAAATTGAAAGTATATACCAGAATTTTCCACCCAGACAAAATGCCTGTTTCATATAGAAATTTGGCACCCCTTGGATGCACCAACATTGCCTGAGTATCAGCATCAGACTGTCCTGATTTCTATTTTGCTTTCTTTTTACATTAATTTGCTATTGGACTGTTTGCAGGTATTGCCTCCCCGATATTCTTCCACTACACAATTTTTTCTATGTATTATATTATACTTTATCTCACATGCTGTATTGTATTCTTTCATTTTTACCAGTGTCTATTGGCGTTATAGTAACACAAATGCAGCATTTGTGCAATAAGGACTGTCCACTTTTTCCCACCCAAAATGTTTAACTGGCTACTTAGTTTTCCATAATACAGACTTTTATTTAGTATATGAAAGATTAGATTCTTATAACTGTTTAAGCTTATTTGAGGCCTAACTTGATGTATAGGGTGTATTTTATGACCTGTGCAAACTTTAGGTCACATAGGTCTTAATATTGGCAGTGTGGTGTGATGGTGTTTAATGAGTGACTCTGCTTAGGGAGAGTATAATGTTGTAGTAGCATATTGAAGAGAACCAGTGATATATGTTAGTCTCGAAGCCCTTCCTAGGTTCACCTGTTATACCAATTTCTACACCCCTGCCCAGGCTCACTGTAAAAGGGCACTAATGGGGGATGGGAGCTTAATAGTCAGGCAACTGTGGTGATGACCATTTAATAACGTTATTTAGGACTATTATTGTCAATCACCTCCTCGCAAAGGTAGTTCTGGTTTAACCTAAGAAATATAATTCTTATTTTTCCCCAAATTCACAGGACCAATATTTATATAATACATATATGCTTATATTTCCAAGTAAGACTGCACACAAGATGTAGTTTAATTTAAACTGTTTTGAAATCTTAACATTCTAATTGTAAAATTCTTATATATAATTAAACAGTAAAAAGAGTATAGTAAAATAGTAAACAGAGTATATTATTAAAGCTCAACAGGTTTCGTTTATTCTACTAGCATAGGTGCTATAGCATAGATGTTCATACAATACATTACATTCATTGTCTGTTTTATAAACATACAAGTTAGTGTGTGTGTGTGTGTGTGTGTGTGTTTGGGTGTGTGTATAAGATTGTATAGTGTGGTGGGAGATTGTAGTATGAATCAGTGCCTATTGGGAAGGGTTTGCAATGTGCTCTGGTATTGTGTATGGGGGATGGGTGGGGGGGGGTAGGGGGACACTGTGGCAGAGTGTGGAAGATGCCCTCAGGCTGTGCTCCATTTTAAGCATTACACAAAACACACCTTGCAATCTTCCACCTCAAGTACCATTTGTATCTCACACTACTCACATTCATTGTACCATTTATTGCTATAATTTTCCATTTCACTTATCTCAGTCAAAGTCCAAAATGTGTAGCATAAACTTCATACTGTATTGAATTAGCCATGAATACAACAAATATATTATGTATCTTACACATCCGCTATTTTGTCCAATCATGGTGATGATATTAATTTACAATGGCAGCCATATTGAAAGCATGGAGGGATTAGATACACAGTCTCCATTAAACACACAGCGCCTGATTTATCAAGGCACGCATACTGAACGCAACCTGCGTGTATTATTAAACGCACGTATTTAGGCTTTGCACAGTCCCAAATTCATCAAGGCAAGGACCTCTAGATAAAACAAGTAACTTTGTGATGGCCATAGTTGGGTTTAGACATGGCTGCATTAGCTTAAGTTTGGCACGACCTTACTGTTAATTTACTACAGCAAAATGCCCCTTCCCCACCCAGCTCACTCCCCAAAATCGTAGGCTGTAGTAAGTGTCCTTTCCTTTTTGAAGGCAAAGTGGATAGGACTGCATTCACGGCCTTATGTCCCGGACCTGGGCATGCGCGGATAGATTGTGCGTATGATACGCTGAAAATCAGCAGGTACATGCTAAATCAGGCCCAATGTATATTACATTCTCAAGCAATAAACTGCATTACTTCAAAAGACTCACATTACAAACTACCTTTCATTCAATCCATTCAACAAACTATAATTCAGTTTCACATTCTAGCCATATTTAAACTCTAAACATTCATTTCAAACACCATAATCCTGTTTCACTGTGTCCCATAATTCAAATGTATAGTCCTACAATTATACAGCATTGCAGGAGTCAACAACAACATGGCACATTGTTGGCCATCTTGACACTATATTTATACTGCTCAATTATAATGCTATCTCAAATGTACACAATTCCTATTTATTCAACACAATCTACACACAGTCACATGTTAATCACACAATCTCCATGATCAAAACGCTACTGCATTAATACAAACTCCCTAATCTGAGCCATATTCTAACAGCTGCAAACCAAAGACAAAGGATGCAAAATCAAGTTTCATAAAGCAACCATCTGCAAACCAAAGACATATAATTCTAGTGATCCTCTAATATAAATGGCCTTCCAGGCCACCACACACATACACAAATCTCCATTCCATTCATCTTACATTTTCCATCAGGTTCAGCTGTGTCCTATTAGTGTAGGCGCAGTGAGAAAAGAGACCTTTTGCCTTGTGTTACATAAGATAATACATTTCTTCTGGGTGGACCCAACCTTCCACAGGAAGTTGGCTCACAGAATTTGATACGTAAATGTAGGCAGCTTCTCAGGCCTAACTATTCACACAATTTTTACCAGTCTCATGCTATATGAGGTGGGGGAGGAAGCTATTACTTTTGTATACTAAAATCTCAAACATAGCTGAAACTGAAGCTAATATATTAGAAAATGGAATATCTTTTTCACTCACACAAAGCAGAGAACCTGAATGAAGCCCTGCAGTAGAGAACATAAAGTATCTCTTACATAGGGCCAGTGGTGTTATGCTTGGTGCCAACCTGCTCCATTTGGGGCTTCATGTTGCATGTGCCACCCCTACGCATGCTCCATGGCCCCTGCTGTGTGTAGAGCAGAGTGTGGTCCTTGGAAGGGTAGACAGGCACCCTTTTATCGGTGCAGGAAGGCTGTCGAGGAGCCCCTGAAGTGTTGCCCCCTGCCATTCTTACTGCACTTACCATGTTACGCCTGCTCTACACAGTGCACAAGGCACTATTTAAATATTAATTCACTCCACCCATCCAAAAATGACAAGTTTTCTTTAAAGAATGATAGGTTTATGGAATCACCTCCTTGAAGATGTAGTGGAAAATTTTTAAAAAAAGGATTTTAGAACAATGTATGGCACACTATAAGGCTGTCTAAAGGAATATGTCAAATATCTTTATTTTTTCATTATCCTGTCGCTGACTGATAATTTAGGGCAGACGTTTCCTTAATTTCATGAGCTGTAGAATGCATAATGAGCATGCTTAGAATGCTTATGTTCAGCTGTACTAAAGAAGAACAGACTATGTGAGCTGCAGTGTGATACAGATCCCTGCAGCTCTGGTTTAAGTAATGGGAGGGGCCCTGATGGAGGACCTCCCCTATTTGCTACAAGGAGGAAAGGGGGGATTCATAAAAAAGTGGGATGGTCCAAAACTGGACAAATCCTTTAAGTCAGAGTTGAACATTTACATATATTCCACTAGTCATCTAAGCGGACAGACCCTGAAACTGCAGACCCGGAATATGTACCTACAGTAGTTATGCTTTGACGCTTGAAATATGTGCTACTGAGCATATATACAGAAGATGAGATGCTCTACTCAAGTTTTTTGTTATATAAATGACCTAATCTCACTTGGATTGATAAATAAACTGGTATTTGAAGCATTGCATGATAAATCAGACTTGCATATCTATTCCTGGATAAAGCCTGCTGCAACGCAATGAGTGTAAATGTGTTCACGTTTTTGGATTTTATTGGGTGCGGGTAGGCCCTTTTGGGCTCCTGTCCCCGAGACGATCTAGGTGGGGTTGTGTGGCCCTTAGGCTCTGGCCCCCCTGGACACCTACGTAGGTCCTCCCCTTCGGGGGTGGACTAGTTGTTGAGCCCTGGGTGAAGCTTCGGCGGATCCCAGGGGCTAAAGGGACCCCCCTAGCCTTGGTTCCCGGGGTCGGGGACCAGGGCCCTTTCTTTTTAAAGAAGGGGCCAGTACCGTACCCCTTGTGCACTTTTTTATGGTTTCGCACCTTTTTTGGGCACATTGGGTTTTTGATTGCACGTTCCCAGGCTTTCAATAAAAAAAAAAAGGAGTGTAAATGTGTTTTTGTTTTGTTTTTTGAGTTCAGGGAAAATACTGTCTGATTTTGCATGTAGCACATAAATACTGGGTAGCTTTATAATTACAATTTATAGTTGAGCTAGGATACGTTCCTTCTTAACTCTAACTCTGTCTGCACATTTTAAGCTTGCACCCCTCTACAGGGCAACATGGTTTTGCCAAGGTGCAAATTTGCTCATTTATTGTTTTGCTCCAAATGAGGAACACTGTGCTTTAAAATCAGCAAAATCTGATCAGTGCGTTTAGATTATCATTACATTTTCTCTGCTGTGGGCATAGAGCTGGAGAAGGCTGGCAAAGTTTAGCCCGGAAGGGGTGGGGGGGGGGGCAATAGGTAGTCCACTATAGGACCGGCCCGGGGGGCAGATGCCCCCCTGCCCCCCAGGCCAGCCTGCCCCGGGTTATAAGCCAGTATTTTTATATTTCCCATGCATGGAGAACTTGTAGAAATTTATACATAACAAAATAAAGCAAAAAAAGTGAAATAGGGGCAGCACGGTGGCTCAGTGATTAGCACTTCTGCCTCACAGCACTGCGTTCATGAGTTCAAATCCCAAACACGGCCTTATCTGTGTGGAGTTTGTATGTTCTCCACGTGTTTGCGTGGGTTCCCTCCGGGTGCTCTGGTTTCCTTCCACACTCCAAAAACATACTGGTAGGTTAAATGGCTGCTATCAAAATTAACTCTAGTCTCTCTCTCTGTGTGTGTGTGTGTGTGTGTGTGTGTATGTTAGGGAATTTAGACTGTAAGCTCCAATGGGGCAGGGACTGATGTGAGTGAGTTCTCTGTACAGCTCTGCGGAATCAGTGGCGCTATATAAATAAATGGTGATGATGATCATGTAATAGCTCACAATTATGGCCCAGTAGACAACTGTATTTGTATATTTCAACTACAATATTAGTAATAAAGGTTGTGAAAAGTCATAGTGCTTTTATGTTCTTTATACACATGCATTGTGCGGTTCTCTTGTGATTATTTGTACTGTTTATTGGAGGTATGAAATCCAACGTCTCAGGTAAACGGTAAGGCACACTCATTTCTACAGCTTAATAATTACTTTCAAGGTAAGAGCCTTTCTGTTCCCAACCCTCGTCCTCTTGGGAAGAGAGCTGCCTCACGTTCACAGTGTCTCTATGGAGACATATTTTACTGGGAAGATTAGGTGCCAAGGCAATGAGTGAACAGCGCCCAGATTTACACTGAACCGACAGAGAAGAAAGGACCGGTCACTGATCAGTTACACTCCTCATACTATCTACAACCCGGCCATTGACTGTCACCAAGTTCCCCGGCAAGCTGAAACTCTGCAGATCCTATTTCATTTCACAATGGATTGTGTTTCACGGCTTCTTTATCTCTCAAAACCAAGAGGATGACATACGCTGAGCTACCTGTCGATTTGTTTTGGTGATTATCTCTTAGAGGAGGGAGGGAGGGTAAATATTTCTATTGAGTTTCAAAGATGGAACCAGAAAGCCTACAAGGACTGCCGGTATGTATGAGAGGGGGGTGAAGCGGGAGGGGATGTTTTCAAAATGGTTATCAAGGTTGGAATAAATTAACCTGCACTCATGTACAGTAAATAAAAATGATTCTTAAATTGGTATTAGGACAGTTATGTTAATCCACAAGTAGACATTCCATGTAAACAGGAAATTATAGCAATCAAACACTGCAATGTTGCGTATGTGCGGGCTTCGTAAACACTGGCTATATTATTATCGTTAATAACATTTAATTATAAGGCACAGACGCATTCTGTGGTGCATCACAAATTACAGTAGACAGGGAGACACAACCTGTGCTTCAAGCAGGTGTTAGACAACATCTCCTTTATCTTTTTCACCACCTGTTTGAGCATCGGGAGGTTTTCTTTGTCCAATATCAGCACAGATATGAGATCTTGTTAAGGAATGATATAATTAACCCGAGAGTCACTCTCTATTATGAAGAGTAAAGCAATAGAATGCCAGCTCATAGGGCAAGCACATAAGGACCCAACGAAAACCAACCTGGATCGTTGCGTAGGGCTTATTATGAAATGTCCGTTTTATATAAGTAATGCTTTATTGTCATTTATTAGATGTATAGGCTAGTTTGAAATCATGTAAGTATAGACATTGCTTTGCTATATTGGGATGTGTGCTAATAATTTTGTATTTATTGCTTTTAGCCTTTGGTCACGTTAGATATACTCCCTTATTAAAGGCTAATGACACTCATAACTGAAAATTCAGTTTTGGGTAGAAATCCTAAGTTATACCCAATTCTAGAAGATGATTTACCATGTGTCAGATGCCCGACGCAGTTTGCACTGTGCTGCTAGCAGCGTGTTGTTGGTGGTCGACACACCTGTAGGAGAATGTAACAGACAATGGGCGACTCTCCTTATTCCTGCCAACTTTGACTTTTGTATATAAGCACAGTTGACAACATGCTGCCAGTAGGGGCTAGCAATCAGCACCGGATGAGTGCCAAATATCAAGGGAACCACCGAGCACCTGACCCCAGTTAACTAATCTCCCGGGACCCTTTTTAACTTAGGATTTTTCACCTAAAACTGGAGTTCTTTAAGGATACATTGGTGTACTTTATACTGAAAACAAATCTTATAAACTGTGTTTAGGGCCTAGTTCAGCTTGCAATATGCTATATAGAAGGTCGCACTGCGATCATAGATGTCGTAGGCAAACCGAGGTGGGATTTCTAATGCCCGGAAACCCCCCTCTAAGAGAGCTGTGTGCACCTAACAGTAGTACATGCAGCATTGCTCATGTATATTAT
The DNA here is from genome assembly GCF_038048845.1 of Mixophyes fleayi. Taxonomy (NCBI): domain Eukaryota; kingdom Metazoa; phylum Chordata; class Amphibia; order Anura; family Limnodynastidae; genus Mixophyes; species Mixophyes fleayi. Next base: position 323,955,944 of record NC_134405.1, on the reverse strand, counting down.
AGGGATAGGAAGAATTGGAGAGCAGCCAAGCACTGTCTAATATTATAGCAATGCCCCCATGCATGCTGGTCATGCCCACTGGTGGTGTGGTGTGGAAACCCCCCTCTACAAATCCTGTGTTTGCCCCTGGATGTACATTTTGTGAAAATAATAGCACTGTACTTCGAAAAATACCCGAGATTCAAGAAAAGTCTTTCTGTTCCATAAATACTAAGTTATTTAAGTAAGTTATTTACCCATTTGTTTTGTCCACACTTTTCCTTTGTGGTAAACCACTTATTAATGTCATTGTCAATGTTTAGTAAGAAAATTACGGAAGAGGTTCTTCCCGGAATTCTAATAGTGTAAAAAGGAACTTGTCCTCTGTCAGAAAATTTAAAAATTAACAAAGCATCATTTCTGTTGTAACACTCACCAAACAAGGTTTTGATTATTAATTTTATTTAATATAGTGTCAATCATATTACGCAGCACTGTACAGAGAATATGTAGTCATTCAGATCAGTCCCTGCCCCATCAGAGCTTACAATCTAAACTCCTACAACACCCTCTAGGGTCCATTTTGCAGAAGGCAATTAACCTACCAATATGTTTTTTGACTGTGGGAGAAAACCGTAGGAAACCCACACAAACCTGGGAGGAACATACAAACTGCACACAGCTAAGGCCCTGGTTGAAATGAATCTCATGACCCCAGCACTGTGAGACAGCAATGCTAACCACCGTGCAGCCATAATGATTTAAATGCACCAATGTGACTTTATCTGAAGATATGGGACCAATATGGAATAGAGAAGTCAGAGATTAGTGCTGGTTTACTATACTGATGACAGCTAAACTAAATAGCTAAATTAAAGCTGTGCAATGCATCTTAAGACATGCTTTGGAGTCTTTGAAATTAAGGATGTACATTAGGTTGTATGCATTACAGTTAATTAAAACCATTTGCATAAGTCAGTGATTATCAACCAGCGTTTGTAGGTACTTTTATGAGTTGCAATACTGGGCTGTTTTGTAACCAGAAAATCTTGAAAGCATTACAGATATAAAGTAGACACAATATAATTGAAGAACTATATTTTAATTGAACATGAGTTGTTAATTAATTAAGAGGTGCTTTTTTCATGATTCATTTTCATCTATTAACATATGTTTGCACTAGTGTGTTAGGAAATTAGTTAAGTTGTGTTGAAATATTAGTAAAGTTGAGAGCCAGTGCTACAAACACTGCATTAAAACACCTGGACATACATTTATTTCTCAGCCATCAATGACTAAAGGAATAGCAAAGGTGTAGCATTTTTGCACAAGTAGCTTAATATGTTGCAATACACCTGATCCAAAGATCATCACTTGTGTCGTCTCAATATGGTTTGTAAATATCTTTTTACTGATTCATCTTTACAACGAGCGGATTTTAAGATAAAGTTTAATTATTTTTTTATTCTTAATGTTTCAGCATTAACTACTATCATTATGTCCTCATATTGTTTCTTAATGGGACGAACTTGTTGTTTTTGATGCATGGCTATAGTGTTAAGGATGTAGACTCTGATTTACGTTTGTTTATTGGCTTCTCCTTTGTTGCCCAGGTAGAATTCTGGATGACTTTTCTGTTTGTGTGTTCTTGCCCCGCGAGATTTACTCGTTACTTCTTATCTTTTGCAGGTTGTTAACAATTATATAGATGGAAATCAGCCAATCAAACAAAGCGGTATGCATTTCGGGGACGGTAAAAGAAAAGTGGACTATGTCCTCGCCTACCATTATAGGCATCGTTCTTCCCATCACAATGGATCCCCCACCAATCACAGAGCCCCGGCAGTTATTATTTCCAACGGGAATTCGGTGACCCCAGAAGAGATTGGGAAAACTCCCCCGGAACAGCTGCTTCCGGGGGAATTACATAATCAGCAACAGAAACTCAAAGACCACCGTGACCGTAAGCCACAGAACCAAGACCACCAACAACAATCTGTTAACGGAAATTCGTCATGCCATCCCCATGAGGTGGTTGTGGTAGAGATGAACCATCACGATGCCCTAGAAGAAGAGAAGAAGTGTCAACGGGAAGAGTTTGAGCGTAATCTCATTGAAGCTGGACTGGATTTGGAAAAGGACCCTGAGGTGAGTTGGGTCGTAAATTTGGGATATAAATTCAAGTTTCATTTTCATGTGACCATTCTATTCTATCCAAATTTAGTCTGGAGTGACATAAACAATCAACAAAGTCATTGAGAAACATATATTTTTATGGATATAATATTTACTATCTTTCATTGGTCAAGCTTCTTCTGGTAACCTTGTCTGCTTGAGGTCCGTTACAGATATTTTAAGGAAATATACAATAATATTAATATTAAAATTATCCTTGCCTGTTCCTTATGCATGAGACTGTGGTACAGTTATTTACACAATGACAAAAGTGAAATAAAGGCGGAAAACATATTAATTTGCATGTCTCTACACACATTTCCTAGCTATTGGTCATTTTCGAATTCTGGTCTACTGTGAGAATGTTAATTTGGTTTAGACTTTTAGGGCCTGGGTCATTAAGGAGAGCAAAGCTTTAAAAGGGATAACTTTGCACTTGGGCGAAAACCATGTTGCATTGGAGGGGGAGGTAAACTTAAAATGTGGGGACAGATGTATAGTTTGAGGTAGGGTATGTCCTAGATTAACTTTCAATTTCAGTGTTAAAATAAAGCTATCCATTATTTGTGTGCTACATGAATAACCAGCCAGTATTTAACCTATGTGCAAAATAATAAACTAATTTTCACCCCTTGCATTGCAACATGGTTTGTCCCAGAGATTTACTCCTTTTTTTTGCCTTACTTTACTTAATGACTCAGGCCCTTAGCTGGGAATTGGTTTCTGTTTGTTTTTTCAAACACAATATTTTGTTCCTTGAAGGGGGTTTGGACATGTTTTGTCCCACTGTGATCTATACTGATGCAGAAATCTAGTACTTAGCACTTATATGCTGTTTAATGTGAAGTGAATTATTGGAGAGGCCCAATCTAACTGATAATCCATGTATCCTCATATCTCAGTTGCTATGGTTTGTGCCATTTCGTCAGTCCATTCCACCGGTCTGTGCATGATATTGGTGGTGTATTTCTGGCAATTACAATCTATTTTGACTATACAAAGAACAAATTGGTTATGGGTTTAATTGCATGTATGTTCTTGACAACGGCTTGAGCACTGTTGGGGTATAACATGGCTTTCTACCTCTGCTCAAAGTGGAGGCAGCCATTTTATAACCTGAACCAATATTCAGCTTATCAGTTCGCTAGGATCTAGTCATTTCACTGGGACAAGAGGCCAACAAAATGTCCGCCTCCAATGTGTGGAATGGGTACACTTTAAAAGAAATGTATATAGTTCAGGCACTTAAGTTAAGTTGGTAACAATGTAATTTGGGCATTGATGCTTTGGGGTTAGGAGTTAGGAGACGTGGGTTAGAAATGGAGCTAGCGGAAGGGGTTCCTTTACAGTTTTGCTGTGTGGCCCAGTAACGTTTAGTTACCCCTGTTACATGACTAAGCTTCTCTGCAAAAAATACTGTAGGACTTTATACACATGCTTGAAGCATTTTAGTCTTGCCTTGAGTCCAAAGCATCGCCCCACCTTAACAGTGAGTGCCAGTGCTTGCAGAGTAAGCATTCAACAAAGGTTTTAATGAACCTTAAATTGCTCTTAGAACTCTTAGCATTGCAAATTTGGGATGCCTTGACATGGCCTTCAAGGTGCCTGTGACCTTGCAGAATTGCTAAGGCTCCGTAGACAGAAAGCATAAGAAGAGGAGATCTGCCTCTGTCGGCATTGACTATATCCCACTCTCTCCTGCTGTGCTGTAAATATGTTGCCTGTATAGTCATCGTCATCCTTGGGGGAGCACTTACATCATGATGCAGCCTGCTGGGTCCCAGCTGTGCAGGCAGCCATCTATACTGATTGATTAGTTTAATCACATGACTGCACTGTTATTTCCACAACAAACAAAGCACAGCACAGCGCATATGTGTTATTATAATCTGGGTGCCCTATACAATTAATAACCAGCATGCAACTATTTGGCAAACCAGGTTTGGACAACCTGTGGATCACCAGCTGAGGTTTAAATACAGATCCCTGAGGCTGGCAGGGCAAGAAGGCACTTATTGTTCCACAGGTAGCCTATATCTTGGGTAATTTGATCCCGTAGGCCTATCAAATACTGTACATTGTTTATTCTTGGTTGCTAATTATTCTTCCGAATGACAAATCATGTTCTGCTTTTATTTTAATAATCAAAACTATACTCTGTATAGAGATATACTGTACTGTGACACCCTATTCTGCCTGCAATATTCTCTATCACTAAAGTTATGGAGGGCTTCATTGTACATTATAAAGCCAAGCACAGTAAATATCATATCACCATAATCAAAAAATGTATTTCTATTCCTCACTGAGAAATGTCAGATGACTTTATTATGAATGATACAATGTTGCTGGGTGTCGATATATCTTCTTCCTTTATCCCTTTAGGGCCTAGAGGGCCACAGAGGAACTTAATCTGTAGAGCTAATGATCCAACTCTTGTTTTGTTCCAATCGTTGGAGAAGTCTGTGCCTACAGGCCAATTAATCCAGCATCTGACTGCCTGAGATTGCCTTTAGCTACCGAGAACTCAATTTTCTTTGTTAATATAGAGATTTATCTCCTCTCTCATGACAGATACATACATGGCAGGATTTGTAGGATTACTGTTTCGTTGTACAAGAAAATCTGTTTGCGCCTCACATACACCATAGTGTATTTGACGTCTATTGATGCGTGCCTAAGGAAGCGATTCTGATGGACACTTGTCGTGCGCTATGTAAATAACCGTAAAAACATTATAGGGCAGGAGGAGAGTGGGACGTATGCCAGTTTGCGTAGTGTATCTTGTGTGAAATTTCTCTGTGCATGCCCACAAAGTGGGCACATGAATATGGGCCTAAGCAGATAGATTCTGGCACCTTACCACCCCCCTGAGAGGAGGGAAGGGGCGTTCTATTGCAGACCATGTACAGTAAAGGCATGATCATGCAAATGCATCTCATGCCGACCTGCAGAAACATGCATATACACTTGTTGCGAGGGCGCATTATTTGCAGCTGCATATAGGTGCATATACTGTGGCAGTGGATGTCTCTCGAGATGTCTATGTCTCTGCATATGGGTGGTTGGAATTAGAGATGCTTAGGCTTGGTTTTCTGAAAACCGAGCCCATCCGAACCTAGGGGATCTGAGTAGGCTCGTGACCCAGCTCGTTGCTTTTGCGCATCCTCGGATCTGAATCGAAGCAAAACGTCATTGTTGCTTTGTCGGATCTGTGCCAATAGATGTGTGTTCTGTGCTGCTTTCAGATATTATCATGCTGTATGCAGATTTGCTAGGGTCTTGAAAGGTAACGGCAGCGGTCATGTGCACATCATTTTGAAAGCCGCAAATAATCCAAAATCTGACAAACACTGAAAATATAGGAATTATTAATTAATAGATAAGTAGGTAATTAGCTAGAGCATATGGGGTCAAAGTGCAGCAGGTTGGACTGGGGAAGGGGGGGGGGGGGCAGGTGGGCATCTGTTTTCCCGAGCCAGTCCCATAGTGGGCTACCTTGGGCTGGGTCACTGGGCCACCTGCATTTTTTATTTCCTTTTAAAATGTACATAATAGGCTGCTGAGTTGAGTCTTGCACCCCGGGCTAATATTTTCTTAGCCCTCCCCTGAAGTACGGTAAGTACCAAAACTGGAAGTGGGGGCATCCATGTCTTGCATATGGCTCTGCACACAAAATAGTCTTAAGAAAAGAAACCCAGCAGGAAATAGCACCAAAGCCACATTTAGGAAGAAAGGGTTTGCCAGGAACAATGCCTACAGCCCCGTGGAAACAAAGGTCTCCAAATGGCTGCGGCCCGCTTAGGCAACTAACAGGATTGTAGGTGCCACCTATCTTGAGTCATCCAAGCTTGCTTCATTTCCCCCCATTAATGGCGCTCACGAGGACAGGTATCAGCCCGACCAGAGCCGGTATTGCTGCTACTGGCGATCTCCAATGTTATTGTGAACTGTTAAATGTGCTGGTCAGTGTGGAATGTATAATATGCTGGTCAGTGTGGAATGTATAATATGCTGGTCACTGTGGAATGTATAATATGTTGGTCAGTGTGGAATGTATAATATGTTGGTCAGTGTGGAATGTATAATATGTTGGTCAGTGTGGAATGTATAATATGTTGGTGAGTGTGGAATGTATAATATGCTGGTCACTGTGGAATGTATAATATGTTGGTCAGTGTGGAATGTATAATATGTTGGTCAGTGTGGAATGTATAATATGTTGGTCAGTGTGGAATGTATAATATGTTGGTCAGTGTGGAATGTATAATATGCTGATCAGTGTGGAATGTATAATATGTTGGTGAGTGTGGAATGTATAATATGCTGGTCAGTGTGGAATGTATAATATGCTGGTCAGTGTGGAATGTATAATATGCTGGTCAGTGTGGAATGTATAATATGTTGGTCAGTGTGGAATATATAATATGCTGGTCAGTGTGGAATGTATATGTTGGTCAGTGTGGAATGTATAATATGCTGGTGAGTGTTGAATGTATCATATGCTGGTCAGTGTGGAATGTATAATATGTTGGTCAGTGTGGAATGTATAATATGCTGGTCAGTGTGGAATGTATAATATGTTGGTCAGTGTGGAATATATAATATGCTGGTCAGTGTGGAATGTATATGTTGGTCAGTGTGGAATGTATAATATGCTGGTGAGTGTTGAATGTATCATATGCTGGTCAGTGTGGAATGTATAATATGTTGGTCAGTGTGAAATGTATAATATGCTGGTCAGTGTGGAATGTATAATATGCTGGTCAGTGTGGAATGTATAATATGCTGGTCAGTGTGGAATGTATAATATGTTGGTCAGTGTGGAATATATAATATGCTGGTCAGTGTGGAATGTATATGTTGGTCAGTGTGGAATGTATAATATGCTGGTGAGTGTTGAATGTATCATATGCTGGTCAGTGTGGAATGTATAATATGTTGGTCAGTGTGGAATGTATAATATGCTGGTCAGTGTGGAATGTATAATATGTTGGTCAGTGTGGAATATATAATATGCTGGTCAGTGTGGAATGTATATGTTGGTCAGTGTGGAATGTATAATATGCTGGTGAGTGTTGAATGTATCATATGCTGGTCAGTGTGGAATGTATAATATGTTGGTCAGTGTGAAATGTATAATATGCTGGTCAGTGTGGAATGTATAATATGTTGGTCAGTGTGGAATATATAATATGCTGGTCAGTGTGGAATGTATATGTTGGTCAGTGTGGAATGTATAATATGCTGGTGAGTGTTGAATGTATCATATGCTGGTCAGTGTGGAATGTATAATATGCTGGTCAGTGTGGAATGTATAATATGCTGGTCAGTGTGGAATGTATAATATGCTGGTCAGTGTGGAATGTATAATATGTTGGTCAGTGTGGAATGTATAAAATGCTGGTCAGTGTGGAATGTATAATATGCTGGTATTGTGGAATGTATAATATGCTGGTCACTGTGAAATGTATAATATGCTGGTTAATGTGTGGAATGTATAATATGCTGATCACTGTGAAATGTATACTATGCTGGTGAGTGTGGAATGTATAATATGCTGGTCACTGTGAAATGTATAATATGCTGGTGAGTGTGGAATGTATAATATGCTGGTCACTGTGAAATGTATAATATGCTGGTGAGTGTGGAATGTATAATATGCTGGTCACTGTTAAATGTATAATATGCTGGTGAGTGTGGAATGTATAATATGCTGGTCAGTGTGAAATGTATATTATGCTGGTGAGTGTGGAATGTATAATATGCTGGTCACTGTGAAATGTATAATATGCTGGTGAGTGTGGAATGTATAATATGCTGGTCAGTGTGGAATGTATAATATGCTGGTCAGTGTGGAATGTATAATATGCTGGTCAGTGTGGAATGTATAATATGCTGGTTAATGTGTGGAATGTATAATATGCTGGTTAATGTGTGAAATGTATAATATGCTGGTTAATGTGTGGAATGTATAATATGCTGGTCACTGTGAAATGTATAATATGCTGGTGAGTGTGGAATGTATAATATGCTGGTCACTGTGAAATGTATAATATGCTGGTGAGTGTGGAATGTATAATATGCTGGTCACTGTGAAATGTATAATATGCTGGTGAGTGTGGAATGTATAATATGCTGGTCACTGTTAAATGTATAATATGCTGGTGAGTGTGGAATGTATAATATGCTGGTCAGTGTGAAATGTATATTATGCTGGTGAGTGTGGAATGTATAATATGCTGGTCACTGTGAAATGTATAATATGCTGGTGAGTGTGGAATGTATAATATGCTGGTCAGTGTGGAATGTATAATATGCTGGTCAGTGTGGAATGTATAATATGCTGGTCAGTGTGGAATGTATAATATGCTGGTTAATGTGTGGAATGTATAATATGCTGGTCACTGTGAAATGTATAATATGCTGGTTAATGTGTGGAATGTATAATATGCTGGTCACTGTGAAATGTATACTATGCTGTTGAGTGTGGAATGTATAATATGCTGGTCACTGTAAAATGTATAATATGCTGATGTGTGTGTGGAATGTATAATATGCTGGTCACTGTGAAATGTATAATATGCTGGTGAGTGTCGAATGTATAATATGCTGGTCACTGTTAAATGTATAATATGCTGGTGAGTGTGGAATGTATAATATGCTGGTCACTGTTAAATGTATAATATGCTGGTGAGTGTGGAATGTATAATATGCTGGTCACTGTGAAATGTATAATATGCTGGTGAGTGTGGAATGTATAATATGCTGGTCACTGTGAAATGTATAATATGCTGGTGAGTGTGGAATGTATAATATGCTGGTGAGTGTGCAATGTATAATATGCTGGTGAGTGTGGAATGTATAATATGCTGGTGAGTGTGAAATGTATAATATGCTGGTCACTGTGAAATGTATAATATGCTGGTCACTGTGAAATGTATAATATGCTGATCATTGTAAAATATATAATATGCTGATCATTGTAAAATATATAATATGCTGTCAGTGTGAAATGTATAATATACTGGTCATTGGGGACATGTAGCATGTTGATCATTATAGCTATATGGCATTCAAGTCATTATCTGCTATATGCTAATCGTTGTGCTTTTTATTAAAGGCTAGCCTCTGTGCAATATGTAATAATATGCTGGTTAATGAGACTGCATCACATGTTAGCCACGGGGGCAGTATATAATACTAGTCATTGTAGCTGTATAGTATGATGGACATTAGAACTGTATAACATGACGTAAGTAGTAAACGGTTTATTACAGTGACATTTGGCTCTGTATAACATAGTGGTCATTGCAGGCTGTATAATATAGTGGTCATTGCAGGCTGTATAACATAGTGGTCATTGCAGGCTGTATAACATAGTGGTCATTGCAGGCTGTATAATATAGTGGTCATTGCAGGCTGTATAATATAGTGCTTATTAGAAATTTATAGAATTATTGTCAATAAACTTGCATAGCATGCTGGTCATTGCGGGCTGAGTAATATGCTTGTTATTCAGACTTTATGATATTTTAGCGGGTGCCATCAGGGTGAGGATGCTGGAGAGGACTATACAGGGGCAGCACAGTGGTTAGCATTGCTGTCTCACAGGGCTGGGGACGTGAGTTTGATTCCCATCCAGGGAACGACAGAATTGCAATGTTATGATTTTAGCGGTTCTCTGTCTTTGGAAATTAGCTTTTCCCATAATTCCCAGAGCATGCTGAGATTCTTAAACTGGTTTTCCCTTATCCCCTGGCAAGGAGATTCCAATTCCCGTGAGCCTCTAGTGCAAAGGTTCTCAGATGACGGGCAAAGCGGAGCATTGTGGCTTCCATCTAAAAATAATACATTGTTGTGTATTATGTAAATTGAGCTAGGTAAACTGTAGAGGCTGAAATTCTTTTTATTTGTATCCTATTGTATATAGATAAAAGCACCTAAGTTGCTTTCACTAAACTTGTTATATTGGAATGCTTAAACAACAGCTAGTTGCCCTGACATCTCTCTAAATTGATCCCTGTCAAATCCATGTTTACAATATACTCCCCTGAGCACACGTCAGTCACTAGAGGTGCTTCTGTCAAGATGATCATCCCCATTCATATTTGCTCCTTCTACACTTGGAAATATAGAGAAGAGAATGTGAAGCCACTAATTAATTTTTCCAAAGAAATGGCTAATACTTATAATATTGAATAATAATATATGAAACATATGGTAAAGTGGACATGTAGATTATCATATACATCTTAATAAATCATATTGTAATTACACAATAATGAAATACTTATTATGGCTTACCAGCAGGTCGGACTGGCCCATCGGGGTACTGCCTAGGAGCTCCCACCCTTACAATAGGAAAGTGTGACATCATAAAACACACACTACACTCACACATGGAACTAAGCTCTAACTACAATCTGTTCCATTACACTGTCACCTGTATAGGCTGGGATTAAACACACTCCACTGTCACCCTGCCAACGATTGTATGCTATCACCTCATGATAACATGTACATTCATCTGAACAGGGTAAACACAGACATATGTCATATATTATCAAGAAACACTCGTCTACTCGCAGACTACGTTCTGTCAATGACCTTCTCCTCTCCTCATCACCTATCACCAACGCACACTCCTGCGTTCGGGACTTTGCCGGTGCGGCTCCCAACTTTTTTGGAACTCCCCTACCCGCCTAATTAGAATCGCCTTAAAACTCACCTTTTCACGCTTGCCTATCCGGCTCCATCCTAAAACAATTCCCTCCTTGCACTCCAGCTGCCCCTTTTACTTCACCCGTATTGTCTCCGGTTTAATAAACTAATCCTATTAATGTTAGCTCTTACAAGTTTGTCCCTCTCTACCTCCCATCTCCTCATCCCCTTTGTAATGTTTCCTTCGTTCTACTTGTGTCTTCTTACGTAGTTGCTTTTCTCTATAGTTTCTTGTATTGACATTTGCTGATTCTATTGTTTCTCTTGTCCCTTACGTATCTGTATTTTTTTTTCTGCTCGTTTTTTGTTGATTGTGTGGCGCTGAGGATTCTACGAGGCCATATAAATAAATTCAGATGATGATATTCCTACATATATACAACCTTAAATTCCCACCCCAAAACTATATCTGACTATCCATCCACAGATCTTTACCTGCCTAAATCTATTTACTTTCCCACGCCAAGCTGATCCGATATCACTGTAGAAGATATACAGAATTCCATACAAACATTATATTGTAATAAGTAGATTTCTTTAATTTACAAATTCTAACTCTAAACTTCCATTATTCACCCAGTAATGTCCACGCTCCTATACTGGTCCTGTATAAAAATTATTTCCCAGCAAAACCAAATTGTTATGATATATACTGCTCTATTCTGTGGTTTTAATTAATAATGTTTTCTTTGGGTGCGAGACGAGAGGGTTCTAAGAAGGTGAAAGAGAACAAGGAACTGGATACAAAGGTTTTACTACCTGTCTGGAGGAGAGTTCCCATTATTTCGAAACAGAAAACCAGGGCACTCCCGCGACAAGCACTTTGCTCAGTCCATAAAAGTCACATCATTCTTTCTTATAGCGCCAAATGCTGTAAACCGTTATAGGATCTTATACCCACTAATCCATTCACCGGGATTCTGAATTCTGGGATGTAAGATTTCCACAGTCAAAAATTTGGGAAACTGAGATATATGGGAGCCCTTGTCAGGGGAGTGATGCTTTGATATGATAATTGTAGCTTTAAATGTCAGGATACAAAACAGAGATTCAGGGTTTTAGAGTCCCTTTGTTCCTCTCTATCTAAACCAATTGTATCATATGAACTAGGTAACTATTTTGTTTTAAAACTATTATACATACCCAATTGTTTTTCAGTATACTTTTTCCCTTTGTGTTGTTGTCGAAGCAGATGCCACATGATTAGTTTTTTTGCGATACAACAGTGTTAAAATATTTTAATAAATAAAACCAGATTAATTAATTAAAATATATATGTATGCCTCCCAACTGCCATTTAGTTGGGACAGTGCTGCTTTGAGGGTGCCCTCCCACCGGCTCACTAGTCAGCACCGACTGCCAGGAAGAATGTCTCCACATCCATAGTTGTGCGCAGCATTTAAAGGGTCTTTCTAGGGGAGGGGAGTGGATGGTGGCTGTGGAGGGCTAGAATTTCGGAAGCTGAGTTTTTAAAAAAAAAATAAAAAATTAAACGTGATAGACCCCTAGGAGGCCGATTCAATAAGCTGCAAATAATAATATATTTCACAATTTGGTTATGATATAGTATAGTATAGATATTGTATAATAAGTTATATCATAGCTACCTTTTATTCCCCACACAAAATAAGATAAATATATTTTTAATTAATTAATAAAAATAATTGCAAATAATATTTATTTTAAAAAGTTCACCAGAAATAGGTCATTGGGGTATTTGGCTGTCAATCTGAAGCGAGAAAGGGGAGGGAGAGATAAGAGGGAGGAAGGAGAGAGAGAGGAGAGAGAGGGGAAAGAGAGAGAGAGAGAAAGAGTGGAGAGAGAGAGAGGATCAAGAAAGAGAGGCGGAGTGAGAAGGGGGAGTCAGAGAGAAAATAATGCAAGAGAGAGGAGAGAGAATAAAGAGAAATGAGAGAGGGAGAGAGAGGAGGGAGAGAGAAAGAGGAGAGAGAGAAAATGGGGTGTGAAATGTGAGAGTGAGAAAGGAGAGAGAGGGGAGTGAGAGAGGAGGGAAAATAGAGAGGAGAGAGAGGGAGAGAGGAGGAAGAGAGGAGGGAGAGATAGAGAGAAGAGAGAGTGAGGAGAGAGAGAGAAGGGAGAGAGAAGGGAAAGAGAGAGGAGACGGAGGGAGAGAGAGGAGGGAGAGAGAAGAGAGAGTGAGAGAGAGAATATTGAGAGAGAGTGAAAGAGATAGAGAGAAGAGAAAGGGGGGATAGATGAGAGAGAGTGGATTGAAAGAGAGGAGAGGGAAGTAGAGGGATAAAGAGAGAGAGAAGAGAGAGAGGAGAGAGAGAGGAGGGAGAGAGGAGAGAGAGAGGGGAGAGAAAGGAGGGACAGAGGTGGGAGAGAGAAAGGAAGAGGAGAGAGAGAGGAGAGAGAAAGGAGAGAGGAGAGAGAGAGGAGGGAGAGATGAGAGAGAGGAGAGAGAGAGAGGATTGAGAGAGGAGAATGAGAGAAAGGAGAGGGTAGTAGGGGAGAGAGATAGAGGAAGATGAGAGACAGGAGAGGAGGGAAAGAGGAGGGAAAGATGAGAGAGAGAAGGGAGAGAGGTATTGGAGAAAGAGAGAGGGAGGAGAGAGAAGAAGAGGAGAGAGAGAGAGGAGGGAGAGAGGAGAGAAAGGAGGGAGAGAGGAGGGATAGAGGAGAGAGAGAGGAGGAAGAGGAAAAGGAGAGAGAGAAAATTGAGAGAGATTGGAGACAGAGGGGAAGAGAGAGAGGATTGAGAGAGAGAGAGAGTGAGGGGGGAGTAGAGAGGGGAGATAGAGGAGAGAGGAGAATGAGATAGAGGAGGGAAAGAAGAGAGAGAGTGGAGGGAGAGTAGAGACAGAAAAAGAGAGAGGGAGGAGAGAGAGAGAGAGAGGAGGGAAAGAGGAGAGAAAATTGAGAGAGAGAGAGGGGGAGAGAGAGGAGAGAGAGAGAGAGAGAGAGGGAGAGGAGAGAGGGGAGATAGAGCAGAGAGAGGAGAATGGGAGAGAGGAGAGGGAGGTAGAGGAGACAGAGATGTAGAAGGAAGAGAGAGGAGGGAGAGAGGAGGGAAAGATGAGCGAGACAGGAGAGAGGAAGATAAGGGATAAAAAGAGAGAGGAGAGAGAGAGGAGAGAGAGGAGGGAGAGAAAGAGGAAGAGGAGAGAGTGGAGAGAGAAAGGAGTGAGAGAGGAGGGAAAGATGAGGGAGAGAAAGAAAAAGGAAGACGATAGACGAAGAGGAGAGAGAGGAGGAGGAGAGAGAGGAAGAGGAGAGGAGGAGGAGGAGAGAGGAGGGAGAGAGGAGAGAGAGAGGAAGGAGAGAGGAGAGAGAGATGAGGGACAGAAAGAGAGAAAGGAGAGAAGAAGAGGAGGGAGAAAGAGAGAGAGAGGAGATATATATATATATATATATATATATATATATATATATAGAGAGAGAGAGAGAGAGAGATAGAGAGAGAGAGAGAGAGAGAGAGAGAGAGAGAGAGGTGTACAGTCCATGGTGTGGAGGCAAAGAGTTAAAGGTGTTAGCAAGAAGAGAATGAGAATGAAAGACAGCTGGAGAGCACAAGAGAAACAAAAGAAGGTGAGGTGTCAGCATCTTGGCATACCTGCTGTTGCCTGTCCATGTTCTCTGACTGCCACCGTGGCACTGGTGGTACTGGTACATTTCTAATCAAAATTGCTGCCTAAAAAAAACTGTGATATGTTAAATTAAATTGTTTTTATACTAAACCCCCAAATAGCATTTACTGAATAAATTTTCTGTCTTTAAATAACAAACAACAAAACTAGAAATCTAAATCCAATAACATTTAACTTTTTTTTACATCTGTCTTATTTTTGTAAACAATTTTTAAAGATTTTTTTTTTTCATTTTTTTCCGTTTAAACAGTGGATGTGGAAGCTCAAAATCACCTTCCAGTTACACACCTGTAACGTGTCCCTAAGCAATGCTCAGTAGAGTGGAACAGGGACCTCCGGTAAAATAAGGACATACCACAAGACAAAACAATGAGATAATTTTCCGACCTGTCTTAATGCTTGAGTACAATAGGTAGTTGCCTGGGAGCCCCACGAGCATATGAGCCCCATGGGCTTACCAACTCTTCAGTATATTATTTTGGGAGATTTATTCAGAACCTTCAAACCCAACTGTGCAGCAGAACATTAATTTTCAAGACTGAAACTGATAAAAAAAAAATCAGGATTTGCAGCACAATGGGGCAACAGCGATTGAACTGGCTTTCACTCATGTATATGAAAAATGACATCCTGAGTTCTGACTTCAAGCCAATTATAAAGCAATTATCTGCAAAGAAATTTTGCAAATGTTTGTGTTGAACACTTTATTAATTGTAAATAATTCATAGTAATTTTGTACTGTGCCATCTCCATCTGTATGATTTACCAACCAAGTACCATTTTTATGTTAAATTTTTTTGTTTTTCAACTTCAAGTTATATGTCCAAACGTTTGTGTAGATTATTCTCTGCCATACAGCATGTTTTTTAATGTTTAAACACTGATTTTGTTGAAGGTACTAATAAATATAAGCTTCATTTTATCACTAATTTATATTGTTATTCCTGTTAGTGGTGTGTAGGTAGTGCATGGGTGCACTGCTGGTCCTATAATGCAGTTAAGATGGCCCTGATAAGTTTGAATTTGATTATGATTGGAACTACACTCAAGTTCTGTGCTCTTTGTTAAAATGCAACACCACAGTATAATTTAGGAAAACTAGTGTAACCTATTACTGATGCTCTTTATTATGCTCAATAAATGCATTTCAGTACTGCCTTAGAAAGAGACGTTCCAGCTTGTTAATCGCAATCACGTCATGTGGCTGCTTTTCTTTCTTCTTCCATTAATGATAATTGGGGCACTTTAAATTCCATACATGCTTTTTTTAATATTAACAAACCTGAAGGTCATTTACTAAACCTATAAATTACACGGTGCAGCACATGAGTATTGCGCAATTGCTTTAACATTTCCAGGTTCCCTCGCTCATAGATGAACATCCCCCTTTCAATACTCCTCTGTCATATTAGACCCACCCCCTTATTATTGAAATTCCATGTTTGTCTAAAATATTATTTGTTTAGACCTATTTTTACTGTTGTTTAACTCACAGACGTTAAGGAACATCAATCCCCTTTTATTTTATGTGTAAATACATAAAGTTTGTTTAAAGCAAAACATTATGTTCCACACCCAGTTTACCAATAAGAGAACCCTTTGGTGAGGAGTAGGCAATTTGGCTTCCTGGTGGTTGTGAAACTTTAAGACCCAAAAGTCCCCGAGCTCATGCAGTAGCAATAGATAATGTAGTGTTAGTAATCCCAATCTACCTCTCTGCTGAAGTGCAATTGTTAGGCTGAGTACACTCTACAGAAAATATCTCCCGATGCAATATCGTTAAAGATTTTACCAACAACTGAAAGTCCCGATCAGCATGTCGATTCATGTGAACACACTATACACGACTTACCTTCAGATCTGTGCTCTTCATCTGTCATAACCATCGGCTGAAAAGACGGTGACTCTGCACACTACATAGAGATCTAAGGACACTGTTGGTCCTGAGTGCGTACACACTGCAGAATCGGAAAGACATTGTTCCATTGTTGAACGAGATTTTTATTCTGGTTTAAAAATCAAATCAAATGATCCGATGTGGTTTGGATCGATAATTGTTCATTGATGCAGCGTACACTCTAATGTGATATCGTCCGAACGGTTGTTTATCATTTGATTGGCCAGATAATCGTCTAAAAACACTGTAGTGTGTACCTAGCCCTAGATAAAATCCACTCAAAAGATGGATGAGATGTGTTCTCCACCAACTGAGAGCTGGGGCAGCAACATTTTACTTATTAATATTTATTTTTATAACGTCTACATATTCCATGGCGCTTTACAGAGAATATTTTAAAATTTGCATCAGACCCTGCCCAGCGGAACTTACAGTCTACTGTATACTGCCCACCAGTATGTCTTTGAAGTATGGAAGGAAATCGGAGCACCAGGAGGCTCTGCAAAACGAGGCGCGCCTCCTCATTGGCAAACATCTAGACTAGAGATTCTCAGGTTTGGTTCCCCGAGAACCGAACACACCCGAACTTAGCAGATCCGAGTACCCAGCCAAGCTGGCTCGGTACTTTCACGCGCCCTCGGAATTGAAAACAAGGCAAAACGTCATTGTTACGTCGTCGGATCTCGTGAGCTTTGGATTCTATAAGTACCGCACTCCACAGTGATCCAGCGCCATTTCACAGAGGGACACAGAAGGGGTAGCACAGTTCTTGGCAGTCTCTAGTGCAGTTGTTCAATGTCATAGGTAGAAAAGAAAGAGGAGGGGTAGCAGTGTTCTTCAAAGTCTCCAGAGACATTCAGGAGAGCTCCATTGCTAATTGTCATTGCTGAAATACAAATAATAGGGCTAACAGTCTTGGTGTAAATCTGCAGTCACATTGTACTGTGTTATATAGGTTACACACAACAAATAGGAGAGCTCCATTGCTCCATTGTTAATTGTCATTGCTGAAATACAAATAATAGGTCTGGCAGGCTTGGTGTTCTAAATCTGCAGTCTTTGTTTGAAAGTTTATGAAACTAATATTGTGACCTGTGAGGTGGTCAAAATTGACTGCATATGACTTTGAAATTAGTATTATTGAGGTTAATAATAATGTAGGGGGGAAAAGCAAAAATATATGATTTTTGCCAAAAGAATAGGGATTTTAGAAAACAATATTGGGATCCAAAACGAAAACCAAAACACGCAAGGGAGGTTTTACCAAAACACAAAATTAATCCAAATCCAAAGCCAGAACACGGGGGTCAGTGAACTTCTCTAATCTAGACTCACCAGCAAAAATCGTTGCCATGTGACGTTACCGCAGCTGACATTGTGCTCATTTCGTAAGTGAAATCCTTTGTTTTTGCAAGATCTTTTCCTGCGTCACATTCTATATCATTGTCTTTTGGTGAACAACACCCATACTGTGTGATTACTTTTACTAGCAGACTCTACTTTAATACAACATAACAGAAATCTGGTTTTACAAGAAAAATGAAACAGACGTTATCTAATATATATAAGCCTAGCGGCGTGTGTTAGTGTGTGTGTGTGTGGAAAAACTATTTTCTCAGAAAGGGCTCATCCAATTGACCTGAAATTTGGTATACTGACATTATTTGACAAAAAAATTATAATAGTGAAGATGTGATGTGAAGTGTGAAGTGAAGATGAAGATGAAGGATGAGGTGATGGTGAAGAATGATGAGGTGGTGACATGTGGACAAAACCACGTTAAAAAGGGCGCTTACGTCGGGAAGTAACGCTCTTCCCCTGAGGAGGCCTGGCCTAGCCCCAAATGCATGACAAGAACCTTTTTAACACCTTAAGTAGCTTGATTTGACTAGAATGCATGAGTATCATGCACGGGTTAACTTGTTTCTATATAAGAGCACAGTGTCATGAAAAGAATATTACTATCAGAAAATGCCAGCTACATAAGTACATAAAATACAGCCTATAATGTAACTTGTAAGAGTAAACCACTTAAAGAATCATACCCTAAGCTTTTATATACCATGCAAGAGATAAAACTACTTTCGTAAATGTTTTTTTTTCCGGGTCATTCTTTATTTTGTATATAAAACCGAACAAAAGTTATCTGTAAATTGTACCTAACGGTTTATATTTTAAACAGATACTAAAATGTGTAGGCTCAAAGTAAGGAGTACACTGCATCTCAATAGGTGCAATTTTGTCTTTTAAGAATGAGTTATTTCTACGACATGTATTTAAAATCGAATCGTTTGAACGTCAGATTTATCCTCATGTTTAAAGAATGCTTTATTTTTTTATTTCAAATACAAATAGTTGGTTCAATTTCAAGTGCAACCTAACAATCTTATCATATGGAAAGTCAGATTATTTTAATGGTTTGCAGAGATATCAGAAACACAGATGGTCAATTTCTATAAAATGCTGGAAAAAACGTTTATAGTAGAGTAAACAGAAAAAGGAAACTTAGGACGTGATAGTACAGCAAAGCATCAAACTTGGGTTCAAAAGCCAGTTTTACTGCAGGAATCATATCAGAATTGAAAGCAGCATTATCATCAAAATATTATGTTTTATACTAAGTATTTTATCACTGTTACAATGATAACATCTGAAGTTTAGACTTTTATCTCTGTTTTGTTTGTGATAGGCTCAATCCATCCAGGCTCTTGACAACACAGATATCATGTGCTTCCTGTGTGGTATAATGATCTCATCATCACCATCATCACCAGTTACTTATATAGCGCCACTAATTTCAAAGCGCTGTACAGAGAACTCATTTGCATCGGTCCCTAACCCATTGGAGCTTACAGTCTAAATTCCCTAACATACACACACAGACAGAGAGAGATAGAGAGAGAGAGAGAGATTAAGATCAATTTGATAGCAGCCAATTAACCTACTAGTATGTTTTTGGACTGTGGGAGGAAACCAGAGCACCCGGAGAAAACCCACGCAAACACGGGGAGAGCATACAAACTCCACACAGATAAGGCCATGGTCAGAAATTGAACTCATGACCCCAGTGATGTGAGGCAGAAGTGCTAACCACTAAGCCACCATTTTGCCCTGGTCTGTAAAAATCAATTGGTGCATTGGGTTTCTTAATTATCGGAACATAAAAATTCAATGTTTCAGACCTACTGTGAGAAAATGCGGTCTGTTAGGACTCATGGGAACCTTGTGTGTGATGGATACGTAAAATGGTAATAAACCACCAAAAATTAATATTTCTATTAATTACAATTGTCCTGATAACCAAAGGAATGTAAGAACGGAGCCCCCTGCCCGCTACAACATGCAATTTTTTACTTTAAGTTCAATCTTAAAGTGTATATTGGGGCACGACTAAAATGAATTAAATGGTCAATAAGTGATGAGCCAATTAGAGCGGCTTGCGACTGATTGGCTGCAGTACGGGAAAACCACACTGATTGGTTGTTCACATAATGGTCCTAGCTTTGCTAGGAGCAAGTCTTGTTGCTTGTCTGGTTATTGGAATTTTATTTTAAATCCAATTGGACCACTTCAGGACGGAAGAAAGAAGATATAAAATATTTGGGTTGTTAGTATTAAAATACTTAAACAATCACTGTCTGTGTTTGTTTATTTTTACTAGTTGGTGTTGTTGAAGAACTACATGTTCCAGCAGGCCCAAAGCAAAAAATAGTGCTATAAGGTCATACAACTGCAATAAAATGGGCCACTGTCCTCTCCTGGTTCACCTCTTACCTTGCCAACCGTTCCTTCTCTGTTTCCACCTCTGATTCTCTCTCCCCTTCTTCCTCCCTTCCAGTCGGGGTCCCTCAGGGCTCTGTCCTTGGACCCTTACTATTCTCACTATACACCTCTTCTCTGGGTGCACTCATCAGCTCCTTCGGCCTCAAGTACCACCTTTATGCTGATGACACTCAACTCTACCTTTCCTCTCCTGATCTCTCTCCCTCCCTTCTTTCCAGGGTATCCGCATGCCTCTCTGCCATCTCCTCCTGGATGTCCTCTAGATTTTTTAAACTCAATCTTGCTAAAACTGAACTCATTGTCTTTCCTCCCTCTCGTACCTCCTTCCCCTCTGACCTCTTCATCACTGTTGACAACTCATCTATCTCCCCTGTTCCCCAACTCCACTGCCTAGGTGTCATCCTCGACTCCTCTCTCTCCTTTGCCCCTCACATTCACTCTCTCGCCAAATCCTGCCGTTTCCAGCTTCGCAACATTGCCCACATTCGGCCCTTCCTCTCCCAGGATGCCACCAAATCTCTCGTCCACTCTCTGATTATCTCCCGCTTGGACTACTGCAACCTTCTCCTTATCGTCCTCCCCCTCTCTCATCTCGCTCCCCTTAGATCTGTACTTAACGCCGCTGCTAGGCTTATTTTCCTCTCTCGCCGTTCCACCTCTGTATCCCCACTCTACCAAGCCCTTCACTGGCTGCCCTTCCCCTACAGAATCCTTTTCAAGCTCCTCACTCTGACTTACAAGGCCCTCGCCAACTCCACTGCTCCCTACATCTCTAACCTTATCTCTATTCACACTCCCTCCCGCTCACTGCGATCGTCCAACGATCGTCGCCTCTCTTCCCCTCTGATTACCTCCTCTCACGCACGTATCCAAGACTTCTCCCGCGCCGCTCCCCTCCATTGGAACAAGCTCCCCCGCTCCATCAGAACTTCCCCTAATCTGTCCTCTTTCAAACGAACATTAAAAACCCACCTTTTCCTTAAAGTCTTCCAGTCTCATGCCTAAACTCCCACCGGTCGGGTACCTCTCTTTCTCATCCCTTCTTCCCTTCTCCCCCTTCCTCGACTCCGTCTCCATTTCTCCCGTCTCTCCGTCTCATCCATGTGTCTGTCTGTCTTCCCCTCCCTTTAGATTGTACGCTCCTTTGAGCAGGGCTCACCTACCTTCTGTTTCCATCACTTTTAACTGCGCTCTCCAGTTACTCAGCTCACCTCCTCTCAGTCCCTCTGCCCTCTATCTCCTCTCGCTTCTCTCCGCTCCCCTCAGTGACTCTCAACCTGTCATCCGCGCCCACCCTCTTGGGCCATAGTTACCTGCCTATACTCACTTTTCCCCTCCCTCCCTCTCTTTCATGCTGTGCCTGAGCCCCCAGAGTTATAGTGCTTACTGTTACTTGTACTGTGCTGTTTCACCTTGTACTGTGCCATTGTTTGTCCGTGTACGGCGCTACGGATACTTTGTGGCACCCTATAAATAAAAATTAATAATAATAATAATAATAATAATAATAATATAATGTTCCCAATAGGTGATTCTTGCACCCCGTACTAAACTTTGCCAGTCCTCCCAAAACAGTCAGAACCAGTTATAACTGCATACGTAGTAACCTTGAACTGGTCTTAACCTGCATGACAAGCTGCAACACTCTATGACGTTCAGTTGATTGTGAGTCACCATTTAGTTTGGTTGTGTTTTCTGTGGAGTGCCAAAAAAATGCCAAGTTTAAAAGTTGAACAATATGTCAATTTGAAATTGCAAGCATTTGGAAACAGAATGTTTTCAAATGCTTACAACGGCCTATGGGAATGACTGCCTGTCTTGTGCACGTGTGTTTGAGATTTAGCAAGGGACATGAAAATGTCGAAGATGGTGAATGCCCTGGACGACTTTGCACTTCAAGAACCGAAGAAAATGTAGAAAAAATGAGTCAGATTGTTCGAAAAGACCGCTGACTCAGTGTTGGAATGATAGCTGAATCCATGAACATTGACAAAGACACCGTATAGAAAATTTTGCGTGATCTTAACATGACAAAAGTTTGTGCAAAGATGGTCCCAAGGGTTCTCACACCAGAGCAAAAAGAATGTCGCAAGGAATGTTGTGTTGACATTCTGCAGCAACTTGACACAGATCCAAACCTGTTCCATAAAGTAATCACTTGTGATGAGACCTGGATCTTCCAGTACGATCCTGAAAAAAAAAGACAGTCAATGCACTGGAAAACACTGTCATCACCAAGAATGAAAAAAGCTTGTCAAAGCAAGTCAAAATTCAAAGCAATGCTCATTGTTTTTTTCGATATCAAGGGTGTAATTTTGGAAGAATGGGTTCCAGAAGGCACAACAGTTAATCAGCATTATTATAAGGAAGTTTTGCAAAAGCTGAGAGAAAGAGTCAGAAAGAAACGTCCGCAACTGTGGAAAAATGGTTTCTTTCTTCACCAGGACAATGCGCCTGCTCACACAGCACTTTTTGTGAAGCAGTTTTTGACCAACAAACACACTACTACACTTGAACATCCTCCATATTCGCCTGATGTAGCACCTTGCGATTTTTTATCTTATCCCAAAAGTTAAATCAGTGCTTAAAGGGAGTCAGTTGATGCTGTAAAAAAGAAAACGGTAGATATGCTGAAACAAGTGACAGAAATTGATTTGCTCCGTGCCTTCGACCAGGGCCATCTTTTCCATTGGGCACGATGGGCAGCTGCCTGGGGGCCCCAAGGGCAAGGGGGCCCCATAGGCACAGCTCTTAATGAGAATAAATAATCCTGCAAAAGAAAAAAAACCTGCAAAAAAAACCTACAAGGGTTACTGAGCAAGTACATCTATCTATCACTATCTCTATATATCTATATCTGTATCTGTATACATCTATATATCTATATCTATATCTAGGGGCCCGGTGCACTGCTTTGCCCGGGGGCCCATAATGTTGTTAAGATGGCCCTGCCTTCGACCAGTGGAAAACAAGACTACAGCAATGTATTAGTGCAAATGGGGAGTATATTGAAGGGGACAAACATTAAATTTGTAATACCAATAAATAAAGGTGAGCTATTTAATCAGTCTCGTTATTTAATAGACATACCTTGTATATATCGATCAGTTGCAACGTTAAAGCCACCTGCCTAATATTGTATAGGAGCCCCTCATGCCGCCATAGCAGCTCTGACCCGTCGAGGCATGGACTCCACAAGACCTCTATAGATGTCCTGTAGTATCTGGCACCAAGATGTTAGAAGCAGATCCTCTAACAGATGCTCTATCAGATTGAGATCTGGGGAATTTGGAGGCTAAGTCAACATCTTGGACTCTTTTCCATGTTCCTCAAACCATTCCTGAACATTTTTGCAGTGTGGCAGGGTGCATTATCCTGCTGAAGGAGACCACTGCCATTAGGGAACACCGTTGCCAGGAAGGGGTGTACTTGGTCTGCAAGAATGTTTAGGTAGGTGACACGTTTCAAAGCAACATCCACATGAATGCCAGGACCCAAGGTTTCCCAACAGAACATTGCCCATCATGTGGTCAGCCGGGTGACCAGATGATGTAAAAGAAAACGTGATTCATCAGACCAGTCCACCTTCTTCCATTGCTTTATGGTCCAGTGCCCATTGTAGGCACTTTTGGTGGTGAACAGAGGACAGCGTGGGCATTCTAACCAGTCTGGAGTTATGCAGCAAGCTGCGATGTACTGCGTGTTCTGACACCTTTCTATCATAGCCAGCATTAACTTTTTCAGCAATTTATGCTACAGTAGCTCTTTTGAGCGATTGGACCATGAGCTTTTGCTTAATTGGACCATGCCTAATGCTTTTGACCATTTGCTCATTAATGAGCCTTGGGCGCCCATGACCCTGTTGGCGGTTCGCCGGTTGTCCTTCCTTGGACCACTTTTGGTAGGTACTAACCACTGCATACCAAGAACACCCCACAATACCTGCCGTTCTGGAGATGCTATGACCCAGTTGTCTAGCCATCATAATTTGGCCCTTGTCAAAGTCGCTCAGATCCTTACGCTTGCCCATTTTTCCAGCTTCCAACACATCAAATTCAAGAACTGAGTGTTCATTTGCTGCCCAATATATCCCACCCCTTGACAGGTGTCATAGTAACAAGATAATCAATTTTATTCACTTCACTTGTCAGTGGTATTAATGCTGTGGCTGATCGGTGTATATATATATATATATATATATATATATATATGGATCGCTACACTAAAATAACAATTTATCACTGCAATAAAATATAGACAATTTTTTAAAAAAAAATCACATATACAGTGCATAGAAGGCTAAAAATATCTTCATATACAATAAGCTGGGAAACTTCAGGACCAACTACTACTAACCTGATTCAGTGTCCACATTCTAAGAAATCATCACAGGCTTACAATGTATCAGTCACTCATTGAGAAATTGGAATTCAGTGTAAATAGCTTTTTTGTAACAAATTCAATGTATAAAATGATGATGATGATGATGAATGTATACTACTGGGGTATCTAATCTGCCACAGACTTGTGGGACTCTTCTTAAGGCAAGTTATACTAAAATAATTCAGTGCATCCGTGAATGGGATGTTAACGTTTAGATTGTCTTGCATTTCTAATTGTTTGGGGGAACAAAGCCATTGTCACGGCCACTAGGAGTTGCTTACCCGAGTTTCACCAGATGGAACTCTGCTAGAGAGGCGGGGTTATGGCACGCACCTCAAAGCAGGCAGGTGAATGATTGGAGCGACACAACAGCAGGAGAGAAGAGATAGTCTGAGGAAGTCAGCGACTTGCAGCTATGGTTAGAGGAAAGTCAGCGACTTGGTTCAGTAAACTGGAGGCTGAAGATAATGTAGACACGAGGAGTGGACGTGGATAGGTGATGGGAGGTAGAGGAGGAGTCAGTGGTCTGCGTACAGCAAGTTGTACCACTGCAGTGATGGGAAGAATAGTACTGGTGCAGGTAGGAAGCAGGGTAGTCGGTGGTCTGCGTTCAGCAAGTTGTACCACCGCTATGGTGAGGAGTCTGGTCCAGGTGTAGGTAGGTAATAGGAGAGTCAGTGGTCTGCGTATAGCAAGTTGTACCACCGCTGTGATAGGAGGACTTGTCCAGGTGCGGGTAGGTAGCAGGGAAGTCAGTGGTCTGCGTGCAGCAAGTTGTACCACCGCTGTGATAGGAGGACTTGTCCAGGTGCGGGTAGGTAGCAGGGAAGTCAGTGGTCTGCGTGCAGCAAGTTGTACCACTGCTGTGAGAAGGAATGAGGACTTGTCCAGGTGCAGGAGAGTGAAGTTGAAAGGCAAACTGTGGCTGTATGGAAACAGCGCGAGTAGAGCAATGTCTTGTGAGGCAGAGATGGAAGGCACAATGAATAGTCTGTATGGAGTAGATGCCTTGCCGGGAGGAGAAGCTGGTCACAGCAGATATGCACAATAACGCTAAGTAGTAGCGTGAGGAGATATCGTAGCTTGAGTGAAAGCTTGTCCTAAATGAAGCAATGCAGTAACACAGTCTATATGGGTACTTGTACCCTGTGCAGCAAACAACAATGGATACAACTGGTATGCGAGCAATAGGCAATAGTCAATAGTCAGTAGAGCATACCCAGTTGTGTAGATCCGGAATCAGCTGAGAAGTGAAGCGTTGTAGCGGTATGGGAACCGCCGCTGAGTTGAGCAGGGAGCAGCGTGGAAGCTGAAGCACGAGTAGAGCTGGAAGCAGTTTGGAAACTGTACACATGAGTAGAGCTTGAAGCAGTTTGGAAACTGCACACAGGAGTAGAGCTGGAAGCAGTTTGGAAACTGCACACAGGAGTAGAGCTGGAAGCAGTTTGGAAACTGCACACAGGAGTAGAGCTGGAAGCAGTTTGGAAACTGCACACAGGAGTAGAGCTGGAAGCAGTTTGGAAACTGCACACAGGAGTAGAGCTGGAAGCAGTTTGGAAACTGCACACAGGAGTAGAGCTGGAAGCAGTTTGGAAACTGCACACACCTATAGAAGTTCACTGGGAGTGAGACTTCAAGATCAGGCAACTACCTAAGGCTGCAGGTGCCTTACGTAGGGAGGGGTGATTGATCCATCAATCACATTAGTGGTCAGGTGTAGTTGTTAAAGGGACCTGCGCATGCGCAGTGCGACAGGATGGCGGACGGCCGCGGTTCCACACAGGTGTGAGCGGGAAAGATGGAGAACCACGTACCAGAGTGGAGGCACTCACACTCCGGTGAGTGACAGCCATCCTCCTCCGTTATGCAGCGTGATCTCCCTGTGCCATGCGAGGTCATGTGACCTGGAAGTCAGCACCCCCTGTTCTGCCTTATTCTCTGCTAAAGCAGGGTTCAGGGAACATTTTTACCTATTACCCCCAAATATATTTAGATACGCCAACGTTACCCCTTGATTTGAAAGGAAGGACATCATATATTATTAATTGTTGGAATTCAAAATTTTATTGAATCTATTAAAAATTTCTTTGAAAGCTTCAACTTCAAAACTTCAGGTTTTGGAGAAATGGCGTTGCTTCATTTTTGATACGAGAGCATCAATATTGGGGCATTTTGATGTCAGAGCAATTTGGTTACAGTCTTCAGCGTCCAATCGATTTCTCTGCTTTGTTTTTATGTTCATTAGAGTGGAAAATCCTTGTTTGCAAAGATAGGTTGTTGCAAAAGGCAGCAGCTTTTTGACTGCCTCCTCGTGTGCAATTTTGATGCCTTTGCAGCTGTTGACATCCAATATATGACATATCTGCTTTGTTTTCAAATGCAATACGTGCTTCATTATTGCATCGAAGCTCAAGAAGTGCCTCTGCCAACCCTTGAGGCTCTTCTGGTACAACAGCAATTTCACATTTAAAAAGGTTTCAATCCAACTGACAGCATGTGAATCGGCAGCATTACCCCCAGGAATTTCATTTTTACCGCAATTGGGGTAATTTACTGCTGTTCCCTGACCACTGTGAATGAGATCGGGGCCGGCCGGCTGGGAGGCCGCAGGTGAAGCAGAGAATAAGATTGGGAGTAGCCGGCTGAAGGGGGGGAAAGGAAGGGGCACATTTGAGGGATCGGCGGGCCGCCTGTTGCCCAGCACTGTGCTAGGGCATGCTGGGACTTGTAGTTGCACAAGGTCCAGCATGTGACCCTCTACTCTAGACTAGGACCCCACATGTGCAAGCCACTGAGCTTAATTTCTGGCTGCATCTTACTGTACAGTAAAACAAACTATATTTTTACAGCCCCCAGTTGGAATTGCATTCAACTCTAAACCACGCCCTTTGTTGTCGTCTACTCACTTTATAAGCCAGTCCTGATTTCAGCTCCCTACTTTTTCCGATATTCTAATGGGGGTTTATCCATTATATGTGACACGTTAAGGATGTTGAGGGGATTGAAAATGTTTCTTTTCTTATCAAGACAAGAAGTTCTGACTATTGCATTACCTTTGAATATACACTAATCATTATTATTTGTTCTAAGGTTTAGTTCTCCTTAAATTTAGGAATATTATACCAGTTCTCTTTAATACATTGAAATTGTCTCGCCAACTTCATTTTGTCAGTCCTGGCCAACAATGGCACTTTGTATTTTACGCACTTACTTAGGGACCTGCTGAGTTCATGAACTCTGACTCACTTTGACTCTTGTCCGGGTTCCACATGGAATCAATACAAAGATTTAGACCTACAAACTGTTTCATGGATTGTAATCTCTCTGAAATCAACAATTCTAAGATTCATGTCGTGTCTGGAAGAGAAGATGAGATATTTTGTTGGAACAAAGAACAAGAGTAATTTGTAAGAATAAAAAAATAGATTTTTTTTTTTGCTGAGATAGAGAAATGAGAGAGGTTTGACCACAGTAATATGGAAACGCAATCATAAATGTCTTATAGGTTTGTCATATATCACCCACATCTCTAACAGTACTGAATTCATGTTACATAATATAAGTGAGGGTCTGCAAAGACAAAAAACTTGCTGTAAATTGTTAATCAAATGTCTAAAAAAAGAGATGATTTCGTTAAATTTCAATTTCAGAACATAAATAAACAAACATTTTGTTTTGGAAATTGAAGACAAAAATAAGTTAAACTTATTCAAAGTTTTGATTTTTTTCTAATATAATTCAAACACATATTTACTACTGACAAAACGGGATTTGTAAACTAAATTGTTTGAACCTTGATGTTAACATAAAAATGTGAATTGGCTCTAGCTGCAAAAGATTATTTTTGAAGCTCTATTTTATACAACACCCTAATGCTGGCTACACATCCTGCGGTACCGCAGGATGTGTGGTCCGAAAAAGCAACTCCAATGATCAATTTGAATCTGAAAGAAATTATTTGGATCATCATTGGTAAATCATTGTTAGTAAATTTGGTCTTTGGACCACACTACCCCTGAAAGAAATCCAGCTACTTGGTCTGAGCACTTACACTCACATATGTGGTCATCTCATTACCAAAATTTTGCTCCGCAATGAAATCTCATTCCTACATTGCTTCCCTAAATTAGCTGCCCAATGTCCCTCTTCTTTACTTCTTCACTGCAAATGCCTCTATCTCGATCCGTACACCATGAGCTTTGGTAGAGGTCTAAGCACGCTGGCTCAAAGGGGATTCTTGGCTGTGCCTCGCCCGTTCTGCCCTTTGCAAATGAGACCCAGTGGTGGAAATTATTTTGTGAGATCTATAACTGGTATTTAGTGAACGAATGAATGTATCGTTCCCGTAAGTTGGATCGACCAGCAAAATGGCCAATGGGTGCACTTTAAGTTCTTGGTATAAAAAAAAAAATGAATACATTCATAATGTTGATTAAGGCTACACTAATAATTTGCTATGTGATGTATCTATGCAGCAAATGTTTGAACAGAAAATAGTGGACATATCCTGCTGTATTGTAAATACCTTGTAGTACCCATCAACAAATACTCTGGTCAATAAATCATATGCACTATGGGTGAAGCATTTTAAGGACTCAGTCAGAAGCCCCTGAAAGCCATATATTGAGCAGTGTAGATGGCGTTGCTTACAATCTGAAATATATTACATTTTTTGTCATATTTAATTATATTGGTATAGCTATGATTGTTATGACTTCTTTATATTGCAGTAACCTGTGTTTCCATTGAAAGGGGTTAATTTACTTCTTCCTTCTGCAACTTTTGCTAAGTATGATGCTTTCTTTACTGGCTTCATTCGGCACTTCTAGCCATGACTTTATATCATCATTTTGTTACCCTTGGCTATAACACAAGACTGCTGTATTGGTACAAGTGTATAATACAGGACATCTAATTGTAAGCTTGCAAGCAGGGCCCTCTTACCTCTCTGTCTGTCTGTATTACCCAGTATTGTTTTATTACTGTTTGTTCCCAATTGTAAAGCGCTAGTGAATCTGCTGGCGCTATATAAATAAATGATGATGACGATGACATCTAATATAAGTAGCTATGACTGATAATAGACATACGTGGCTGAAAGTCACAGTAGAAAGCTTCAAAGATAAAGGATTGAATTTAATAAAAGTTGCAGTAGGGTGTATAATATTATGCCATATCTGTTGTATTTTCTAGTGTTAGGTTAATAGGAAACAAAATATCTGTTTCACAGAGTCAAATAAATTGGACCAATTTTGTTATGCGGTTTAATTGAACGCGACGAGAGCCTTGATAGCCTGATAGGAACAGCATGTTTTGGTAACAGACACCAAAATCCTCCTTCATTACGCTGAAGTGATATCTTGCTAGTGTGAGCTTGTCAGGACAAAGGTTAACACACTGAAATCTATAATTCATTGTAATGTTTGTTACAGCAGCAGTCTAACACTATTCGGTACATGTAGCTTTCTGTGACGTCTGAAGCTAAACTGCACATTTGAATGCAGAATTCTCTGTGCCAAATTTGCAGTTTGAGTGCAGTGAAGATCTCAATACAAATGGAATGGATCTCAGATCCTTATAGTACCTAATACTATATTAGAGGAATGATAGGTATTGTTTTTTTTAAAAAAAAAAAGGTATATAAAATTCACTTGGGTATACAGATAGATAAAATACATTTGTGGTGGTGCAATACAATAAGACAACAATCCATTAAAAACATCACAAGGAAATTGCATTTGGTCTGATTATTAAAGAGGAAACAAACAATTCCAGTCTATACTAGTAAGACATGCAGGTCCTGAATGTTGATGAGCGAGGCTGTGGTGGAACAGGCACTCCAGGTGGTCCCAAGTTCCGCCAACGGAATATGGAATCTTTGAGTTCTATTGTTACATTCTACAGAATAGTATTCCATAGTCGTTCTACAAAATCATTGTGCGTATAATGAGCGGGGCCTCTGGAACTTTCATAGTTAAAATAAATATTTGGATAGTTTAATTCAGAATTAAAGTAATCTATTTTGGAGCCTGACTTTTTCTTTATATGTATCAATTATTTATCACAAACCTGTTTGCTTACATATTTTTTTAAATTATAACTGTATTAAAAAAACAGCAGTATGGTAACAAGTGGATTTTAAAACAAGGGTAAAGGAAAGGTTTATTGCAAATAACCCAACTTTTAAGAATATTTCTTGTGGTGACCTTATTGTGTCACCATAGCTTCGCCCCCACTATAAAAAGCCCTGGCATTGAATTGAGGGGGAGGAGATAAATGACACAATTAAGCCCCACCCCCTCCTTTCACTGCCGTGAATTTCGGCAAATGCGGGAGCTTTGCCTACTCTTCCAGGGATTCATGGAGAGTAGGCAAGTATGGTTTATTGTTGATGAGTAAGGAAGGAAAGGGGTTGGGGAGAGGAGGGGACGGGACGGGACGGGGTGGGGGGGATAGGACAGGGGTGAGAGAGTTTAAGGGTCAACATGGTTGATATGAGACTTAGAACAGTATGCATATGAGAGATATACGCAGGGCCGGATTAACCCGAGGTCTAACTGGGCTATAGCCCAGGGGCCTCGGGCATCCAGGGGGCCCTTCAAACTCCTCAGCAGCATTATTGATCGGTCGGGGGCGGGGGCGCCCCCGGCCCGATCGATGCTGCTGAGTACTGTCAGTGCAGTCCTCCGTCCCGGCGCGCTGTAGTCTGCTTACTGAGGAGATCTCGCGAGAGTTCATGAACTCTCGCGAGATCTCCTCAGTAAGGAGCTTACAGCGCGCCGGGACGGAGGACTGCACTGACAGGTAAGTGCTTGGGGGGGTCCTCGCGGGGGGTGGGGGGCGGCGGACAGCTCACATTGGGGGCCTCGCGGGGAATGGAGGGCCCCTTAGCCCAGGGGCCTCCATTCCCTTAATCCGGCCCTGGATATACGCTAATTAGTCTGGGTTAGATGCTACATACTGAGGGGCATTCATTTGAGAGAGATACTCATCCGAAGCTTTGAACGTTAGCCAATCGAACGAGGAGCTTAACTTCTTTCAAAAAAAAAATATGTATACAATTTATTTTCCTTTTGCACAAACATGTATTAATTGAGGTGCCAAACTGTCACTAGAGTGATCTATCTGTCTGTCTGTCTGTCTATCTGTCTGTCTGTCTATCTATCTATCTATCTGTCTGTCTGTCTGTCTGTCTGTCTGTCTGTCTATCTATCACCTGACGATCTCTTCCAAGATGAATAGTTTGTTCTTTCACTCATCATCTGTGTCATAATTTCCAGCCAAGTTCCATCCAAGCTTCATTATTCTCCCCTCCAGGGATCAACACTTCCGTTGCCTCACATAAAAGGTGGATTGACCTCCTTCTCGCCACTTCCAGAAACTAACATTAATATTTGTATAGCACAATGTGTAAGATGATAAACAAATATTGTTGCTGCTCATTGTGGAGTAAGGAAGATGAATATGTTTTAAATCACTGATTTGCAGCTTGGAAGCCCTCAGAATTCTCATCCTGAGGTGACCATGAGGAGTCATTGTATTATTTTATAACTGTACAGATAAATAAAGAAAGTAAAATTTGGGTTTAATTATGAAACAAAAGTATATCGTAAATATGCCCAATAAATGTGCAATACGCATAGCATACTGCTACTACTACTTATGGCTAAGCAGCAGCATCTATCAGCCAGGCCACGGACTGACTAAGGTAATTAGGACAGACAGGACACATGCAGAGATACAGGAAATATGAACAAACAGGACACAAACGGATAGATATACTTAAACGCAGAGCCGGATTTAGACCTCATAGGGCCCTAGGCAGGATACTGTTTTTGGGCCCCCTCCCTGAAACAATCCATAGCACTATATTTTTGCAGCCTACCATATACCCCTATAGTTACGTAGAAGTGAAAGCATGTGCCGCCGCGCAGCCAAAGGAGGTGAGGGCGTGGCTTGCATCTTTGGGGGCGTACCTAACATGTGAAAAGAGCAAGGCCACCCTGCTGCAGAAAAAGGCACCCCTAAATAATTACCAAGCAGTCCCGTTTTTTTAAGTAGTTGGGTCAAAACAACTTAATAAATATTGAAGTTAGGGCAGAAATACTTACTTAAGTTGTTTGCAAAAATAATACGCATAAATCCAAGTATGTGCTCTTGTCACTTTTGTCCCTCTATCATCACACTGTGCCCCTTCATTGTCACTTTTGCCCTTTCACAATATCACATGTGCCCTTTCACCATCACCTCTGTGCCCATCACCATCACCACCTCTGTGCCAATCACCATCACCACCTCTGTGCCTCTTCACCATCACCACATCTGTGCCAATCACCATCACCACCTCTGTGCCCTTCACCATCACCACTTCTGTGCCAATCACCATCACCACCTCTGTGCCTCTTCACCATCACCACCTCTGTTCCTCTTCACCATTACCACCTCTGTGCCCTTCACCATCACCACCTCTGTGCCCTTCACCATCACCACCTCTGTGCCCTTCACCATCACCACCTCTGTGCCAATCACCATCTCTGTGCCCTTCACCATCACCACCTCTGTGCCAATCACCATCACCACCTCTGTGCCAATCACTATCACCACATCTGTGCCCTTCACTATCACCACTTCTGTGCCCTTCACCACCTCTGTGCCCATTACCACCTCTGTGCCAATCACCATCACCAATTCTGTGCCCCTTCACCATCACCACCTCTGTGCCCTTCACCATCACCACCTCTGTGACCTTCACCACCTCTGTGCCCTTCACCATCACCTCTGTGCCCATCACCATCACCACCTCTGTGCCAATCACCATCACCACCTCTGTGCCAATCACCATCACCACCTCTGTGCCCTTCACCATCACCACTTCTGTGCCAATCACCATCACCACCTCTGTGGCCTCTTCACCATCACCACCTCTGTGCCCTTCACCATCACCACCTCTGTTCCTCTTCACCATCACCACCTCTGTGCCCTTCACCATCACCACCTCTGTGCCCTTCACCATCACCACCTCTGTGCCCTTCACCATCACCACCTCTGTGCCCTTCACCACCTCTGTGCCTATCACCACCTCTGTGCCAATCACCATCACCAATTCTGTGCCCCTTCACCATCACCACCTCTGTGCCCTTCACCATCACCACCTCTGTGCCAATCACCATCACCAATTCTGTGCCAATCACCATCACCACTTCTGTGCCAATCACCATCACCACCTCTGTGCCCTTCACCATCACCACCTCTGTGCCCCTTCACCATCACCACCTCTGTCCCTCCGTTGTTTTACTTACCTTTCTATTGCCTTTCTTCTCCGGCGCGCTGCTCCTCCTCGGTCAGTCCAAACAGATTTAAAAAAATAAAAAAAAAGAGTCACGTGATCGCTCGTCGGGTCCCGGCAGCCTCTCCTGCTCTCTCTCTATCACTGAGACACTGAGAGGAGAAGAGGCCCGATTCGCGGCACCCGACCACCCCTCCCCCAACTCGCGGCACCCGACCCCCCCGACTCGCGGCACCCCCCCTGAACAAAACATATGTTCAGCAGTCAAGAGATTACAACACATGATATAATTATAGCACCATACACTAAGAAAAGGAAAGATACATATGGAAAATGTATAAACAATATAATAATATAATAAGGGGTGGGGTTGGCAGGGCTGTTTGGGTACCTGTCCTCTACAGATGTTCAGTTGGCTGCTGGAGTTCACTGCAGACTAGGAAACAGAACTTTAATTTCTGTAGTGAACATAAGATATGGCTCTTTATGTTCGCATTGGCACCAGATATTCCTTCCTATGCATATTAGACAGGACACCACATATGGTGCTGCATATTAGACATGCATCTATGGTTTTGCATTTCAGACTTGGCAGAGATAAGACTTTTTTAATGCAGCAACAAATCTCCTCTCAAACTGAAATGGAAGAGGGGGCACCGTTACAAACATATATATACTTATATAAAAATGGGCAGTGAGGGCGAGGCTGTGGAATAGGTAAATTGTTCAATGAGGTCTATATAATTTAACTTTCAATTTGGTATGTAGAATGTGGTTGGGCAACCAAGCCACTGGTCCAGCACTCAGCATATTGTAGTCCCATCATGCTTTCTGCCAGAACCCCTTTTTAAACAAAACAAGCCCTGAATATCAATGTAAGGAAAGTTTAGTTGAAAGTAAAATGAATATGGTTTACTGTATGGATTTAAAATACCTGCACATATTTGCATTTAAACATTGGTTCCTTAAGTGCATGGATAGCAAGAGCATCAAGAACATTTTCTCATGAAAAATAGTTGCAAATTGAGTTATGTGCATTCCTAGATAATGAGATATTTCTTACATACCAGAAGGCAGGAAAGTCACACTGTGCAATATGCCGTCCTCCATCTGTATTATTAATCCATCTTCATTTCTTTCTTTCTTTTTTAAACAAGAAGAGTACAGTGTGGTTAAGTGCAAGTGTCACAATCCATGCAATGTGTGACAGGTGCCAGGCTGCCGGGACCCGATTCGCGGCACCCGACCCCCCCTCCCCCGATTCGCGGCACCCGAACCCCCCTCCCCCGACTCGCGGCACCCCCCCTCCCTCAGCTGTGCCCCCCGAGAGCCGCTAGGCCCTAGGCAGGTGCCTAGGTTGCCTAGCGGTAAATCCGGCCCTGCTTAAACGTCTAAAAAGAAAAAGTGGAGGTGTTGCCCACAGCAACCAATCAGATTCTAGCTATCATTTATCTAGTACATTGTAGAAAATAATAGCTGTAAACTGATTGGTTGCTATAGGCAACACCTCCACTACATCATCCCTATACTATCCCTACTTTAAAACATGGTGGCGGAGCACAATGCTATGGAAATGCTTCAGGGAAAGAAAAACTTCAATATAGAGGGTAAATTGGGTGGCATAATTAACAGGAAAATCTTGGAGGAGAACCTGCTGCTGTCTGCAAGAGACCTAGGAATTGTTATTGCACAACAATGACCCAAAGTATACATCAAAATCCACATTGGACAGGCTTAAAAACTAAAAACAAATAATGTCTGGCAGTCGTCCAATCAAAGCCCAGAGCTCAATCTCACACAGAATCTGTTGAATGATTTGCATGTTGCTGTTCACCAACAGTCCCCATCCAATCTGATAGAAGCAAGGCAATATTGCATAGAAATTAGAGATGCTCAGGCTTGGTTCCCCGAGAACAGAACCCGAACTTTGCAGATCCAAGTACCGAGCCGAGCCGGTTTGGTACTTTTGCGCGCCCTCGGAATTGAAAAAGAGGCAAAACGTCATCATTACATCTTCGGATCTCGCGAGTTTTGGATTCTATAAGTACCGCCCTCCACAGCGATCCAGCGCCATTTCACAGAGAGACACAGAAGGGGTAGCACAGTTCTTGGCAGTCTCTAGAGCAGTTGGGCAACGTCATAGGTAGAAAAGAAAGAGGAGGGGTAGCAGTGTTCTTCAAAGTCTCCAGAGACATTCAGGAGAGCTCCATTTCTCCACTGCTAATTGTCATTGCTGAAATACAAATAATAGGTCTGGCAGGCTCGGTCTTCTAAATCTGTAGTCACATTGTACTGTGTTATATAGGTAACACACAAAGAGGAGAGCTCCATTGCTTATTATCATATGCTGAATAGGTCTGGCAGGCTTGGTCTTCTAACTCTGCAATCTTTGTTTGAAAGTGCATGAAAATAATATTGTGACCTGTGAGGTGGTCAAAATTGACTGCAAATGACTTGAAATTAGTGTTATTGAGGTTAATAATAATGTAGGGGGGAAAAAAGCAAAAATAAGTGATTTTAGCAAAACAAAATAGGGATTTAAGAAAAAAATCGGGATCCAAAACCAAAACACGCAAGGGCGGTTTTGGCCAAAACCAAAACACGAAGTTAATCCAGATCCAAAACCAATAGACCAAAACCAGAACACGGGGGTCAGTGAACATCTCTAATAGAAATATGAGAGAGTATTCACATGTGCAAAGCTGCCAGAAACTTCTCAAAGTGGACTCACAGCTGTAACTGCAGCTAAAGGTGCGTCTAGCAAGTATTGAGAGCGAATAAATATGTAAACAATTATTGTCTGTTATTCTTTGTAATTATGAAAAAACAGTTCTCACTTTTTATTATTTGACAGTGCAGAATATTTTGTGTAGATTAATGACAAGAATCCCGCCAAACGAAGCAGAGCATTTTTTATAGCATTTTATATTTATTTATTTATTTTTAGCAGAAATGTCGCTTTTAATTTGTGCTCTTTGTCATGGACACAATACATATCTTATGGACTGTACACTATACAGAAGTTACGGGCTGCAGTCATTATACTGCTTACACCCTCTATGCTGCCAGTTATTTTAAAATGAAAGTGATAAGAATAACAAGTGATCAGGAGTTCTAATGATTTGCATCTCTGCAGGAAAGCGCTGGTATGTACAGATAGTAGGTTATTATTACGCTCTTTGTGTGGGGAGGAGAATTTTCATGGCACATAAGGAATGAATTTGCAGCTGTTGACAGCATTTCTGTCTAGCCAGCTCCATGTCATCACGAGAATTTTCACTGCGCCATTAAATGTTTTAGAAGGCTCTAAATCCATTGTAAGTAAGGTATTGTCTGCTTCTGAGCAACAATATACAGTTGTTAACATTGAGAAATGACTTCTCAGGGGGTAACACAAGCACATTGCTTATCAGTAACAGTAAACGTGTCTGTGTGTGTGTGTCCGTGCACATGTGTGTTTGTGGGGTATATTTACTAAACCTTCGAAGTGAAGGTGTTGCCCAAAGCAACCAATCAGATTCTAGCTATCATCTTCTAGAATGTAGTAGATAAATGAAAGCTAGAATCTGATTGGTTGCTATGAGCAACACCTCCACTTTTCCTTTTTAGAAAGTTTAGTAAATCTACCCCTGTGTGTGTGTGTGTGTGTGTGTGTTCTGTTATGGTAACAGTCCTTAATAAAGAATAAAGATTGTTAAATGTAAAATCTTTTTTTTTCTACAGTTATAGCATATAACAATATATAATCATAACTATAATATAGTAACTATAATAACTATAATATATAATAACTATAATATAGTAACATTAATTAAAACTTCATTCAGCCAACTTTTGGAGAATGTGTTTATTTGGAGGCCAGAAATTAAAATGGCATCATTAAAGCGTATTAATATAAGAAGTATGGCTAGTAAACTCACAATCGTCCCATTCGGGCGAACACCATCAGTCTCATGGGGAAAAAACGATATCTAAAAAAATAAAATATTTATCTGATGGAAACCTAGACTAGCCATTGACCAAGGTCTCTATAAAAAGTTCTCACCAATTTATCTCCTGTGGGAAAACAAAACATTTACTTCACAAATATGTATGGTCTCTGATGCTTCAGTATATTTCCATTTATTTTAAATTTTTACGTTAAATTTTTCATTTTATCATTTAAAATTTTGAATTTTAGGTTTATATTAGGTACATTTTTATATACGTTCATCTATAAAATAATTGAAAACGTATAATTTATTCTGAACGTTGTTTTAGATTTTGCAAACTCTATACATTTTGTTATACTAATGTCATGTATTATTTATGTTTTGAATTTTTAAGACTACAAAAATTAAAACTACATTTCCCAGGTAGGGTGGAAAAAAATCTCCCAATCACCAGAGCCCCAGGTGGGGGGGGGGGGGCATGCAGCTTTCAGCATGAGATAACTTTAGTTTAATGGACAGAAAAAAACACACAATGGACCTGAGTCATTAAGGAGAGCAAAGCATAAAAAAGGAGTAACTGGACAAAACCATGTTGCATTGGAGGTGGAGGTCAATGTAAAATGTGGGGGCAGATTTATAGTTGGGGTAGGGATGTCCTAGATCAACTTTAAATTTCAGTGTAAAATTAAAGCTTTCAAGTATTTTTGTGCTATATGAAAAAACAGCCAGTATTTAACATATGTGCAAAACCATAAACTAATTTGCACCCCTTGTATTGTAACATGGTTTGTCCCGAAGATCATTTACTCCTTTTTTTTTTACTTTGCTCTCCTTAATGACTCAGGGCCTATATGCCTTCTTCTTTGCTCTTACATACTCTGAGGAGACTAGTGTATTTATCAGGGGGTGGAATGTCCCAGGTTTAATGTTTATGGTCATGATTTCTATATTTTGCATTTAGTCTACCAAAGCAATTTTCACATTGTTTATTTGGGAATTTCTTTTAGTACCATATTGGAATATTTTTCTCTAAGTTTAGCAGATATTGAAGAATAGGTAAAACTATGGGGAAAAAAATATTTTATTTAGGTTTCTGCATTT
Source organism: Mixophyes fleayi (assembly GCF_038048845.1). Taxonomy (NCBI): domain Eukaryota; kingdom Metazoa; phylum Chordata; class Amphibia; order Anura; family Limnodynastidae; genus Mixophyes; species Mixophyes fleayi. The sequence goes on along the minus strand of NC_134405.1, from coordinate 323,917,073 downwards.
TATTTTTTACTTACATTGTCATCCGTCAGCTTTCTGTAGTATGATACCATTTAATGTGCATACTTTGTTTTACATTTGAAGGAATTATAGGGCTGCACATGCAAATGGTATATTTTGTTTATTTATGTCTACTGTTTAAATTTTACTTATTGAATTATTCTAATTTTTATATAGGGAGTGGAGTGGTTTGTTTGATGGGTCTTTTTTTGCCAGAACTAAAGGATTTAACATAAACTGGATCCGTTAGAGCTGCTTTTAAATGGACCCAGTAGTGCTGGGCAAGCAGTTGGTGTGGTAGACCTGGTACAGTTCTCTCCTGCACTGCCCTCTGCTGGGGGAAGAAATTGTTACGTCATTACAGTGAAGTCATTCCTTTGAAACTCATGCGCTGCAAATTGTAATGCCAGGAACCTAGTAAAGTGATTCCTTGCCCCCTCTCTACAAGCCCAGTTGTCATTGACAGCTTCAACAAGAGGTGTTGGAGCTAGGACACTATTTTCTGCCTTCTGTTATAAAATGTCAGTGCAGACTTTAGAAGCCATCGCTCCCCTGTTTAAAGCCAGTGGGTACCAGACATTATTTGGTTAAAATCCTGCATTTCAAGTGCCTTACTGATGTCTCTATTTCCAAATGGATTGGAAGACTGCATTGTCGAGAATATTGGTCTACCACAAAATGGCTGCCTCCACTGGAGGTCATTTATAAAGTGCGCATCAGTAGACGGAGAGGAGGAAAAACCCAACCTTCTACCCCTTAAGTACCCTTTTCAATATATTAAACATTACATTTTTTCTCTTAAACTACTGGTCTGTTTCTGGGAACTGTTGTTAATATCGGCACCAATCTGGATGCAGTACATTTCATCCATAAATTTATTATTCTGGTCAATTGTCCCCTGTACCTATTATTAAACTTGTATGTCATATGTCAGGCTCTATGGAACCTGAGGCGACATTTAAATAAACAATGATGGTGATGATAAAAAATAGCTGTGCTCCCCTCCACACAGAAAGGAATGCCCCTAAAAAAGCAATGCCTTCACCTCTTTATCTCATCCCAATCAGGGCCATCTTTTCCATTGGGCACGATGGGCAGGTGCCCGGGGGGCCCACGGACAAGGGGGCCCCATAGGCAGGGCTCTTAATTAGAATAAATAATCCTGAAAAAAAAAAAACTGGAAAAAAAACCTTCAAGGGTCACTGAGCAAGTACATCTATCTATCTCTATATATCTATATCTGTATCTCTCTCTCTCTCTCTCTCTCGCTCTCTCTCTCTCTCTCTCTCTATATATATATATATATATATATATATGTGTGTGTGTGTGAAGGGGCCCCGGTACACTGCTTTGCCCGGGGGCCCATAAAGTTGTTAAGATGGCCCTGATTACAATTATCTCAAGTTCAAAATTAAAATCTCAGCCAAATGAGTTACACTGGTACTCGCAAATGTAGACGAAGTTGCACAAATTGAGGCACACGGAGGACCCAAAGCTGCTAGTGCACAGTGGCCTAGTGGTTAGCACTTCTGCCTCACAGCACTGGGGTCATGAATTCAATTCCCGACCATGGCCTTATCTGTGTGGAGTTTGTATATTCTCCCTGTGTTTGCGTGGGTTTCCTCCGGGTGCTCCGGTTTCCTCCCACACTCAAAAAACATACTGGTAGGTTAATTGGCTGCTATCAAAATTGACCCTAGTTTCTCCCTCTCTGTCTGTCTGTCTGTGTGTCTGTATTAGGGAATTTAGACTGTAAGCTCCAATGGGGCAGGGACTGATGTGAATGAGTTCTCTGTACAGCGCTGCGGAATTAGTGGCGCTATATAAATAAATGATGATGATGATGATGCTTTGCACTGCAGAGTAAAGAGATTGTGCAGAGGTGATTGGTACACTTTAAATTCAAGTCCCAGCTTGGTGATAATCCCCATGTATTCCTAATCTTGTGACTCCTAGGAGATTTATCAAGCCTTCTAAAAAGGAAATGTGGATGTGTTGCCCATAGCAACCAATCAGAGTCTAGCTATAGTACATTCTAGAAAATGATTGCTGGAATCTGATTGGTTGCTATGGGCAACACCTCCACTTTTCCGTTTTAGAAGGCTTGGTACATCTATCCCCTAGAGTAGTTAGTTGTTTACATCTTTATACCAAGATGTATATTGCTAATACTTTCTGGCAAATGTCTATAGAGCAGCACGGTTTCTCCAGGGTTTTGCAGTGTGGATGTATGTACAGTGCTGATGAGACGGAAGTTGATTTCCAGCAAATGCTTTTTTCATTGCTAGGGAATTCTGAGTCGTCATTACGTCAATAGGTTTTTCCAGACTGGATTTATCCTTTGGGAATGTTTTGCAATTATTTAATTTTCTTGAATGGGAACAAACTTATAGTAATGTGATTGGTACTATACATGTCTGTTTCACTTGAAGCTCTGATTTTATGTTTTAATTACATATTTTCCTGATGTCTGCTATACTAACAACTATTGTTTGTTTGTATTTTAAATTATCTTTAAGGGAAAATTTAATCTAACAATCTAATCCAACACACTGCGGGAGATGTTGCCTATAGTATCCAATCAGATTCTAGTTATCATTTATTTAGTACACTCTACAAAATGACAGCTAGAATCTGGTTGCTGTAGGCGAGATCTCTACTTCTTCAAACCCGCAGATTGATAAATTTACCCCTTACACTTAGTCAAAGAAAGAGAAGCCTCTCTGTAATAACATATCAGAAGGAATTTTACACAAATGTTACAAGCTATAACAAATACATCTGACAGTAAAGTAGGAAGGATGAAGAGTTGATGGGCCTCTGATGAGGTCACCAGGGCCAAACATGCTTTTCTGTAAGTGGCCCTGTTAGCGCTGCAGGATGGTCGGCTTCTTGGGGGCCAAGGGAATTATCAATGTATGTTCTCATCCCATTTTAGTGACAATGCAGAGAGCCTCAGGTCCCTGTACCTGACTGTTTGCTGTGTCTGTTATGTAAGAGATCGCTTTGGCGAGCCTGATCTAAATGCGCTGCTTCCCATTCTGTCACATTCAGGATAAACACATTCTGCTCACTCACCATGCATGGGTCCAGGCTATGGAAAGTGAGTGTGAATGGATCCAATCAGCCACGTTTATTTGCCTGATAAGTCATCCTTACCGGGTTTAATATTAACTCAAATAGAGAAATATCGGGGGGACAAATTCATGGGACCCCCACACATTTTTTTTTTTTTTACAGGAAAGTGTATCAGCATTTATTCTTCTTGTGAATCCTGCATGGGGAAGGGGCGGAGGATGTGGGAATTTTGCTGATTTCCATTCTGGATTCAATTTTATGAACAAGCATTTCCCCCTTTTTTTTGGCAATAACTAATTGCGCTTTTATGTGATTGCTCTACCAGCAGTGTTGAAGACATTATTAGATGATACACGAAAATTTGTCCAGGAAAGGGGTTCTGTTACAAATTTGGATAATTCCGATAATTCTGAAGCTTATTCCAGTATGAGAGGGGAACAACAATCAAGCGAAAGTACGATAAGGGGAATCTATAGATGCTTCCACCAATTTAATAATATTGGTTATATTATATCTACATCCCCCCCATCCATTTCAAATAGATACCTACTGAAAAACATTTTTTAACAATAAATTATATTTTCCAGTCCCCTCTTTCTGTTAATGACATCCTGAGATCCTTAGACAGGATTGTGTCAGTTGATAAATTCCTCCCGCTTGCAAATGCATGGGAATCCAGTGAATTAACACCAGCAGCGTTATCGATGGTAATAACCACATTATCACCATTGGTAATCCTCTACATATATCATCATCATCATCAGGTATTTATATAGCGCTAATTCCACAGCGCTGTACAGAGTACTCATTTGCATCAGTCCCTGCCCCATTGGAGCTTACAGTCTAAATTCCCTAACATACACACACAGACAGACAGAGAGAGAGACTAGGGTCAATTTGATAGCAGCCAATTAACCTACCAGTATGTTTTTGGAATGTGGGAGGAAACCGGAGCACCCGGAGGAAACCCATGCAAACACAGGGAGAACATACAAACTCCACACAGATAAGGCCATGGTTGGGAAACAAACTCATGACCCCAGTGCTGTGAGGCAGAAGTGCTAACCACTAAGCCACTGTGCTGCCCACGAGAAAGCAAAAAAACCGGCCAAATTAAAGACCCCCATTTTCACCAGCAGTAGTGCTTTTTGTCCTTTGACAAGTCGGATCCATAACCATGAATGGATTTTCTTTGCTCATGCAGTGTCACAAGCACAACCCAGGTAGAATTCTATCTAGCTGGTTGATCACATATTAGAGGATGTTGTGGTAAATTGTTCCATCTTTGTTATATGGTCATAACATTTCTTGTACAATATGATCATTTAAAATGGGCATAGATCTTACATGACATTGTTGATATTCAATTAATGTCTTGATAAGTGCGCAAGAATCTTGTGTATTTAACCGTTAACGGCAAGGTAAAGCTTATGAGCAAAATCTCGTATATGCAGTATGTTCTCTGACCTCAAGGTGGCAATGATGTTCGAGCCATTGTCAGATTTAAAATGTCAAATCTTTTGTTGTTTGGAGGATAACCAGTGCTCATAATTACAATTCCTGCAAGCAAGGATTTCTTAGCTTATTGTCATTTGAGGTCCAAACTGAGTAAACGCAACGGGGCCTGGCAAAGTCTCACTTCTTTTTTTAAAAGCATTGAAGCCAAATATGATGAAGGTGATGGCAATGATGAAGACCACTCAAGCTTTTATTTAGACACTACAAAATCATCCAGAAGTGAGTAGTGAAAAGCATGTATTGATCCTGGTCATACTTACTCAACCACTGTTGTGTTATGAACCTAAGAACCTGCCTGGGTCAGAGTGGCGATACAAGGGTCATTTTATGGGAGTGGTTCGGAGGCGGCCTAACGCTTCATGTTGGGAGGCAAGGACATGTGACATTTGTTGATCCCTTCTGATGGGCTTCCTTATGTTAAATGCACTGAAATTCTTCATTGGCCGCATAATTTTCGGTGAATCTGGTCTGATTTGCATATTAATTCAGCATTGGTCAATTGATCATGGAGCTCTTGCTGAATCTGGGCTATATGGTGGACATTGTCTCACTCTACAAAAGATAAGTTATTTACATGAGCTTCAGGATAGCTAAAATGTACATTTAGGGGGCTGTAGAGACATTTTACAATGTGAAATAACTTGAGCTTCACATGTTGTTGAAAGTGTTGGCGAACTGACTTTGGCCTTTTACACCATCGCGGTGTACACTGGAATGCACCAAAAAAAAATTTAATTAAACATTATAATGTACAAATAAAACGCCTAAAATGAATACAGTCAAATTATTCCATTACTCGCATGATTTATTTAAGTCATAAAAGAGGCTCTAAAGAGCATTATTTTAAGGGGAAAGTTTTGATTTTTACTGTATCCATCATTATATGTTTCTGATTTTCCTCTGTGCTTTTTTGGCAGTGTATTTATTTTACCATATATATATTATTATTTACATGAAATATAACCGTGTTCTCTGCATTGAATACAATTATGTTCAAAAAAGATATAAGCCATACGTGGCTAAAAAGTACAGAAAAGAAAAAAATTATGTGTTTACTAAAAGTTACAAGAAGGTAGAAGCCTATAAATTAAAGTTTGTTAAAATGCTGACTCTTAAAACTAGATATACCTTACCTGTTGCTTAAGTGATTTTTATCAATGCAGCACACTTTTACTTTATTCGGCTTGTTCCCTTTCTGTTGCTTGTTTCCTTTCTGCTGCTTGTTCCCTTTATGTTGCTTGTTTATTTTACGTTGCTTGTATCCTTTATGTTGCTCGATTCCTTTATGTTGCTTGTTTACTTTATGTTGATTGTTTCCTTTATGTTGCTTGTTTACTTTATGTTGCTTGATTCCTTTATGGTGCTTGTTTACTTTATGTTGATTGCTTACTTTATGTTGCGTGTTTACTTTAAGTTGCTTGTATATGAACCTGTTGCTTTTGTCCTGGCATAGACGAAGCACATGACCAGATCAATATTATGAGCTGTGATTGTCTAACATGTCAAAGTATTGTCAACGGTCTCCGGCCCTAATAGAAGCTTATTGTAATGAGCTAGCTGATCACACGGCACAGACATTGTTACGTTTCAGGGCTTCTTTGGCGACTTTGTATTTGGAAATATGATACTGGCCTATTTATAGATTGTTTAATTAGTATCTGATCCAAAAGGGGCTGAAATATCTGTCAAACAAATCACTAGTTGTGCTTGCTGTATAAACAAAAAACATTGCTATTAGATTATTATATTTAAGATGACTATATTCTTGTTAATTGACTTAAAATTAGTTATATCTGGGGTCTATGCACTAAGCCAAATATGGAGGAAAGAGCAATGCAGTTTCTCTCTTTCCTCAATATTTCTCTCCTCTGTGTGCTGCCATTCGCCAGGGGTGTGTGCCCGGATGAGGCATCAGGGCGGAGGTAGGGAATGACATAAATAAATTCCATGTGGCATTTGCGCCACTCTCATCTCTAAGATGGCAGAGGTCTAGTCTGCTCCAGTTTCCAGCAGAGCCGCATTGTATGTAATAATAACTAAACATTACCTACTGCACCACTAGTGTTGTGATAGAGGGAGCGGGTAAGCCGGGCCAATGGTTCTACAAGGCTGGTGGTGAGTCTTAAAGTCAAACAGAGGGGTCCAGGAGGTAGGCAGCAGGAACATCACTCCCCGGTGGTGGGTAGAGCAGTAGGCCGCAAAACAGGATCGGGATCCGGTGCCGCCAGGTGCATGGCTCCAAGCCTCTGGTGGCGGGGGGAGGGAAGCAAGGATGGTTTGGGGATGATCCCTCAGAAAAGATCCCTAAATTCAGACATTTGGGGACATTTAGTGCTGCTAGAGCAGGATCTCTACATGGACACGTCTACATCTGGTGGCCGTCTTTAAAAACTTTAGTTCATCATTTAACCAATATACAATACTTCAATGCTGTTAGTGGCGTTCTTTGTAGATACGTTCCTTTACGCACAGTAAGTTACATTCCGATGTTGCTGTATCATCAAGTAAACTTTAACAATGATATTTGTTATCAGTATCTGGCTTTGTATATGATGGCAATCTCCTGTCTAGGTCCTCTCGTATAAAGCCATTGGTTATTATGCGTCGACTGTTCACTTCCTTCAGCTACATGGAAAGTGCCGCTGCCGTGAAATATATTAATGTATAAGTCATTGGCGCTTGTAACGATGACTAGTAAGAATTTCTGTTTATGGGGCCAACTTAAGGGCAAGGCAACTGGGGCAATCAAGCCTTAAGGTGTTAAAGGCCATCTTTAGCATATCAATAGGCTAAGAAAAGAAAGATCATCTCACAACAGGTACGGGCGGTAGTATCACCCAAAATAGGCGTAAGGTCAGTGTATCGGGCATGGTTTGGACAGATTGGTTGCATAGCATAAAATTTTGCAATTGGGAATATTGGGAGCTATTCTAATCAGTTGGGTTTAATATCAAAACTCCAAAGTAAATTTTTAATTGTCCAATGTATATGTGGATTTTTTCTGAGCAACTTACAAATATTTTTGATACCAATAAATAAAGCTTTATTAACTCCCCCGTTTTATCAATGTTTTCTATTATCAAGTGTAGTTTTCTATCTTAAGTTTTTCTCTTTTTACTTACAACCTATACATTCCCATGCTTTTATATTATCCTCATTTCCACCGCACATATTCCTATGACCACCCCATATGGCACCATGTCTGCCATACCCTGTCCAATACCCGCCATTTGCAATCCCATGAAGTACTCACCTGGCAGATTGGTGTTGCCGCCCGGGCAGCCATTCAAACTAGCAATAACTAGTGATGTTTATCATGTCATGCGCTCTATAAAACAAATAAATTAATATGATCAATTCGTATTATCAATGAAAAAGAAATAAGCCAAGATATGTTTAGTTTAATGGACATAACCCTTTCTTATTATATGCTCGCTCCTTGTAACTCCCCAGACCATACAAGATAACCAAGAGGACACCAATCCCTCCGATCCTGAAGGATTCACACTGTGTGTTGTCTGCTCCACAGAGAGAGATGTCCTTGTAGTTATCCTCTATGGTCTGGGGAGTTTTATACTCAAACCAGAGGAACTGAAGCAAGAAACTATTAATGTGATCAGGTGGTAAAGGCTTCTCTTCGCCTGATTTAATGTAACTTCAAAGGGGGTGATAAAGCACAGTGGTGACTCACAAGGTGTTATGTTAAAGGATTCTATTCACAGCCCTGGTCCTTAGTGGTTTGGTTGGAAGGTGTTCGTCTATGTTAGTAAATACTACACTATATTTCTATCCCTGTTAAAATTTTGCTTCCACATGATCTGGACTTTTGAAAACGTAGGGCCTGATTCATTAAGGATCTTAACTTAAGAAACTTCTTATTTCAGTCTCCTGGACAAAACCATGTTACAATGCAAGGGGTGCAAATTAGCTTTCTGTTTTGCACATAAGTTAAATACTGACTGTTTTTTCGTGTAGCACACAAATACTTGATAGCTTATTTGTACACTGAAATGTAAAGTTGATATTTGTGTGCTACATGAAAAAACAGTCAGTATTTAACTTATGTGCAAAACAGAAAGCTAATTTGCACCCCTTGCATTGTAACATGGATAAGTCCGACTAAGACTGAAATAAGAAGTTTCTTAAGTTAAGATTCTTAATGAATCAGGCCCAGAGTGACTATGGACCACAATAGTAAACCATGTGTTACATTGTGGCAACGTCTGAAAAGACCATAAAAGTCTTCACATTATTCTCTGCAAAACAATAGTCAAACGGGGGTATAGCAACGGGAGTCAATAGGAATCTTAATCCTTAAAAGCTTGTCCAGAAAAAGCAAAGTCCATTAAGGTACCAGTGAAAAAAACAAAATTCAACCATCAAGACCCAAGCAACAGAAGAACTGAATCACAACATTCCCTATTTAGATACTAATTTTATTTCATTTATACATGCAATTAAGTCATATTGAGATATTGGCAAAAAAACAATCAATAGCCCAAAAGGAACAGCTGAGCAGTCTAAAGGTATGCTAGCATCTCTAGTCCAAAATACAAAAAAGTATCTTATGACAAATAAATAAATATACATACAGGTATTTCCATGACACTTATTTTACAGAACAAAAAGATGATTTGCTATTCACATCAAACAAAATAAGACAAAAAGCAAAGAAACTTGGAATTAAAACATAATCATTAGCAATTTCATTTCTAAAGCAACAAAGGTCTATCCAACCCACATTGGCTTTTTTCCGGCAGGAGTGAATTTTATTAGAACAAAAATTAGACCATAATTGTACTGGAAGAAAAATGGAGGCTTGGAAAGTATAGAATATAATAAAACTATATGGTCTATTTTATGATTCATTTTATTTCCTGAAGCTGCGCACAGCGGCTTGGTCTCCCAATATAAACATTACGGGTTTGTTGAACTAAAATCCTGTAATATAAAGCTTTAAAATATGTCAAAGAAAAGCAGTGTTTAATGTTTTGAAATTGTCAGTTTTACAAAAGGATTAGTAGGCTTCTGTCTGGAATGCTCCCATGACTGGTGGATGATTATAGAGTTGTTCAAGGCTCTAAATAGGATCCTCAACGTCCCCTATGTGCATATGACCTTCACAAGAGATAAAGGGACCCATCTATTAATTAACAGGGTTCTGCCCCGTTAATTATCATATTAAAAAATCATCCTGGGACATTCGATAGAAGACTGTCCCAGCGATGATTTTACTTACATTAAAACTGCGGTAATCTGTCTCATCCCCCCTGCTTATTATCGTAAAGTGGCTTTACGTATGCGCGACCTAAGTACGCGCATGCGCAAAGCCACTTTGCCACAGTGACCAGAGGGGAAAGAGGGAAGGCTGCGGCGAGGGATCCGGGATCTACCGTAATACTCTCCCCATAAGGTAGAATGGCTAACGTCATCTTCAGATGGCGTTAGCCAATGGGCTTAAGCTCCGAAAAGCTAGGCCTTTTGGAGCTTGTTAAATAGCCTCAGACTGCAGTCCCCATTTAAAAGTATGGAGACTGCGGTCTAATGCGAAACGTAGCCTAATGCATGTCAATGATAACTACTGCATTCGGCTTTTGTTAGATCGTAGGGATGGTTTACGCACGGTTTATGACTTAATATATAGGCCCCAAAGTGTAGCAACCGTGGAGGGCAGAGGTTATTGTATATTATTGTAAAATTTGCTGTGTTGGAGGAGGAGAAATATAAAAAAAATGATGACTGTTTTTGTGTGTGATCTAGCGCAAACATGTGGAATGGTTCCCATGGATTTGGCACTGCCAAGGGCCCGTGGCATAGCAGCCAACAATTGAAAAGGGACACTTTGGTGCATTTTAACAGGCCATGTGTGGTCCAAACTAGGTAGATATTCGAGGGCTGCAATCCCTATTATAGTATGTTAACTGAATGTATGTCATTTACTTGCAATTCTTGCTATCTATATTGTTCTATTGGGTTGATATTTAATGAAGAAGAATAATTAAAGTAAGTAATCCAAATAAGTATGTTATAGTAAAACACAATGAGCATGACATGACATTATTGTAGTGCTCCAAAATCTGTTGAGACAGTGTCACATGTGACTGCACCGTTCCTGGAAAGGATTTTAGAATGTTGGGGACTACGTAAATGTCTAATGCCAAATGAGAATCGATACTGTACAGTGCAGATTACTTAAAGCCAAACTTGGTAGCTATGCCGCGGTAACTTTAGTCTGTCATTGGCCACCATTAATAATTAGTTTGAATAGTGTGAAATGTAATACCTAAAAGAAATGTTCTTGCTAAAAAGCATACAGGTGTATGCACCAATGTCCTGAAAGTGTTACTGATATGTTTACAGTCATTATTTATTGCTAACTTCCCTTTGCATTCCACTGGTCTCAGGACATTACTAGACACTACTAGACTAGACTAGAACTCGGATTGTATTGTGTGTTATAAACTCAAAGATGTGTAGAGAGTTGCTACTAGCAAGTAGAAAGATACTTCTCTCATATCAGGGTATAAGAAGGTGATATTGATATACAGAGGGTCATTTATAACTGTAGGATCCATCGCTAATTTATGCCTTGGTCCATTGCTACTTTTGTACACAGTTTGCAAAATAGCTTTTCGCATTTGCGCAATCATGGCTCCATTTTTAATGCATTTCCATGCTTCATGGGATGGAAGGGTTAAAAACATCAGGTCAAAGCACAGACTTCAACACTTTCCATCTTGTGCATTTGAACTTGGTTTATAGCCACTGGTTGGCCGCCATCATGTTCCTTGGAATGTGCCTACATGGATTAATGAACATTTGTTTGCCGGTCAATATTTTTAAATGCGATTAATGGGGTGAATAGGGCACATTTACGGCAGGAGCTGCAGAGTCTCTTTCCTCCCACATAGTGGACTGTTATGGTACCCATAGCCGTGCCAGTTATCGGGTGTCGTGCTACATTTTCACTGGGAAAAGCTTTTATACCGTCCAAGTGCATTTGATGTGGATAAGCACATTTAGAAGCGCACAACTATAAACCTACAAGCTCACAAAATTGACATCTCCCATGATTAATTTAAGATAATAACGATCATGTTTTTAACGGAGGATATGGTTTCTAAAATGGTAATAGATAGGACTCTAAAGTGACTTATTTACAGGCTTCACCATGTAGAATTTCAGCAATCTTATGAATGCAGATCTATCACTGTTTTCTGAGGAGAGGTTCCAAATTGGAATGTCTCCTAGATGGACAAATACACACATTTACACAAAATAACGCACTGCATGTCCCACTAAAATACACAATTTATTACTTTTGTGTTGTCGGATGTATTGGTTATTTGCACCTGATGCTTGTTTCATTATCTTATCTGAGAATGAGGAGGTGGAGTCCTATTAAAACGCTGGGCACCAGCATTTCTGCTATTAAAGTGAATGACTTTTGCTTGTTGAAGGAGCTCTTTGTGGTGTTTCTCATATTTTGATGTTAGTTGTAGTTTTGGCAGGTTTGTGTTTGCTTTTAGTTTTATTTATTTGTTTTATTTGTTATTATGAAAATGGTAAAAACACATACTGTCAGGTCATTTTGTGCTGCAAATGGGGTTTCCAGAGTATAGATTTCCCATAGATATGAATGGCCCATTGAAATGAATGGCAGAAGCTCCACTAATAAATCAGATGATATACCCTGGACACATTTGCATTGTGTTTGTGAATGTGTCCAGAGGCAAACGTCATGGATCTTTTGCCATTTATTTTCATAGCCCATTCATTTAAATGGGGTTTCCAGTGTATAGATTTCCCATAGATATGAATGGCCTATTGAAATGAATGGCAGAAGCTCCGCTAATAAATAAAAAATGTAATAATAACAGAGCATGCACCCCTCCTCTTACAATCCATAAACACTGCTACACAGCCTGGAATTGGGACAGGGATAGTGGCCTTGTCATCATGGGGGCATGACCATGATGCAATGAGACATGGCCACACCCCCGGGGGCGTGGTTTGCACTTTGAAGTGCTAGGATGCTCAATTATCCTCCTTCCCTTCAATCCTAACAGCCATTCGCTGTTGTGCGGTGAACGAAATATATCTCCCAACTTTCCCACCAACGTGACCTCAAATTAGGACTGTCCCATCAAAATCAGCACCGTTGGGGGGTATGAGTTAATTTAATTTCTAGCGTACATCTCTCATGCATTCTGCATAATACTTTGTAGATCACTTCTAATATAACTGTAGGACTGTATTCAGCATCTTTTGCTCTAGATACAACTATAGAGTAGATTTAGGGTATCTTGATATATGTACAGTGCAAAATACAGATATTAGGCACCAGTGTGCAGAGGCCTCTTGGCTCATACTCAAACAGAGCATGTTTACGTTCAATGCTCAATATATGTGTCCAAGCTAAATCTGATCTTTGAAAACCCCATTGTATCTTGTCACATAATTAAAGAAATTAGCCAGGTGTGCAAAAAATAAGCTTAGTCACTGTTACTTAACTCAACTTTCATGTCACCTTCAAGTTAGCCATAATACCCTTGAGGCTCCTGCATGTTTATGACAGCGAACTCCTTACTGGAACTAGATCAAAGGCCTTTTACAAGAGATAATTGTAGGACTATAATTTTTAAATTAAAAACTGCACATGGAGTTTAGAATGGTCTAGATTTGTGCTAGATTACTTTAACTACTGAATTCAAAATATTACGGCCTCTTCTTATGTCAATTTCTTCTATGCATAGATTGGGCCTCATCCATCAAGGCGCTCATTCTGAGCGCAAGGTGTGTTTTAAAATGCACATAAATTGGGTATAGGTAGACCCAAACCAACAAAGAGCAGATCTGAAGATCTATGCTCTGATGTATACGGATGTAGGTCTGCTATACCGAGTACTGCATGATACGTACAATACCTATGCAGGATATAAAATCACAAAAGAATGCACAGAGGAAAAAAAAAATGATCCAATTAAGGTCACCTATTAATAATATAGTCATTAATGATAAAACAATCATAAATAAATAAAAAGTGTTTATTTTGGTTTGCTTTTTCATGATATACATTTATTAGTACGTTATGAATCTCTACTGTACATTTAATATATTTTCACAGTTGGTCCTGATTGCAAACACACGTTATAGCATGCATATACAGCCATCATCACTAGTAATCAGCACTTAGACTAGACCTGCAGCTGGAGCAAGAGATATGGCTGAAAAACAGGTAGCTGAGAGGTGCCCAGAGTCTGGATCGGATGCTGTTGCGCGTACTCGAGATTGGCACGCCGATACTGTACACTGACTACATTTAAGCGCCCCTTCTCCGCCCCGCTGCCCCCATGACATCATAGTCTGTAGTAAGTGTCCTTTGTGCTCGAGGATGAATTGAACGTTGCTACGCTCTGAAGCGTAAGAGCCGATCCTGGGCATGCCCAGAGTGATTTTGCGGATTGTACGCATACGCACAAAACCGTCGTTTAAGTTTCTTGAATTTACAGACCCATTGTGTTTATGTACCTTTGTGTGAATTCATGTGTGTGTAATTGTCCCCACTTTTTCATTTTAGTCCATTGCATTAGAACTGATACATTATAGCCGTCTCCATGTCAGGTTGTAAGTTCATCTCGTGCTTTGTGTCTGAATTTTGCTAGAATTATTTTTGTTTTGCCAAATGTGTACTAGATAAGTGATAGCTACAATCTGATTGGTTGCTGTGGGCAATACCTCCACTTTTCCTTTTTTGAAGGTTTGAGAAATCCACACATTGTTACCTCTTTCAGTGTACGAGCAGGAGCATTTTGTGAGAATTCGGTACTCTCCATAATAGACTATGCTTTTATACTTTATAGTTTTTTTTTTTACTGTTAAGGTCTTAACATAATAATAATAATAATAATAATAATAATAATAATAATAACGGCTGTTTTCTTTTTCAGAGTAATAATCAGGGTCTGACTTTTGTAAGGATTCATGCCCCATGGCACGTGCTAAGTCGTGAAGCAGAATTCCTTAAAATTAAGGTGCCCACAAAAAAGGTAAAATGTACATAATTATTGTTCCACACTACTGCTTCTACACTCGTTAAATGAACACAATCTCTTTATGTTGAATAAACGTTATCAGTTAATGTGTACATACATTTAAATGTATTTATTTAATCTCTTATATATCATTTAACATAAGGGGTCTGATTTAGGGCTAAGCACTGATTTTGCAGCCCAAACGTACATGTAAAATGCAAGCTGCAAAATTGTGCTCTTACAAGTGTATTAGTGCTAACAAGAGTTACCCCCGGCCACTGATCAATAGCCAATGCTGTGCACCCAGGTTGAAGAGCGGACAACGTGTGGGCTGCCCGCGTAGGCTTGGCAACATCTGATACTGCTTGCACAGCCTATGGGGTGTGTGATTGTGCTGATCAATAGGAGGCTATTGGTTCACAAGGATCTCTCCGTCCCCCCACCCTTGCTAAAAATACAAATTAGATGATGCCGTAAATGAGTATATGAATCATTGCTTCAAGGGAGACCTAGGGCTGGATACTTTCCATGGGGTTTCTGTGCCCACTTAAATGCATTGTCCATTGAATCAATGTATATATCGGCAAAGACTGAGCCTACCAAGCGATTCGTTAAACCTTACCATTCCTGGTTAGTATCACTGAGGCAGTCGTGTATCACCTAGCTACTTTTACACAATTATTTTTAATAAATTGCAGGAATAAGAGATTTTTATGTCGGCTTATCGACATTTTTTCATAAATAGGTCCCTTAGTGAACTCCACCAAAAGCGAAATCTTAACTTTTGAATCTTCTTTTATTTTTAGATTGTAAGTTTTTCTGGGTAGACCCATAGCTCTTTTCCATGTAATACTATGCAATTTGTTTGTGGCATAGTCCCCTTAATGTACAGCAATACGTGGATCGTCAGCAGTTTATACATAAAGGATAATAAAAAGTTGACACTGAGATAAGTAATGACTCTTTTCTGTGTTATTTTTCAGATGTATGAAGTCAAGCAAGACAGCGGTATCCTGGCAAAGCTCAATGGTATATGGAACAAATGCATGCAGCCTTTACAGCCCAATGTGCCACAATTAAGTGAAAATACAAAGATGAAACATTTGTCCTATCCGTTCTCCAGAGACAAAATGCATCTGTGAGTACAGAGAGTCTTATTCTATAACTACTATACAATCCAACTGAGGAGAAAGATCAGGGTGGTTTGAATTAAGATAATTCAAAGAATATGTGACATATTATTAAATAGCTGTATCAGTCACAAGGAAAACATACCTTATATGAGTATCACATTTGTTAACCTTTATATGGCTCTAAAAAAAAATCCATATTTATACAATGTACAGGTCTTGTGTCATGAGGAGATTTATTATATTCAATAACAAGACTAGAAATTGCCTATTTGAATTTTTTTTTAACTCACCCCCTCCTTTTTCCTCCCGCTAGTACTTGGGGTGGGTCTATATTCTAGGACTGCTGACGTTTGCTGGTTTCAGGAGGATACCTGTACTTACAATGACCGGGGACCTCTGCTGGCCAACCGCTGTAATGATCACCAAGCGTTGAAAGATCCAATCATTATTATCATCATCACCATTTATTTATATAGCGCCACTGATTCCGCAGCGCTGTACAGAGAACTCACTTACATCAGTCCCTGCCCCCATTGGAGCTTACAGTCTAAATTCCCTAAGACACACACAGGCAGACAGACATAGAGAGATAAACTAGGGTCAATTTGATAGCAGCCAATGAACCTACCAGTATGTTTTTTGGAGTGTGGGAGGAAACCGGAGCACCCGGAGGACACCCACGCAAACACAGGGAGAACATACAAACTCTGCACAACTAGAAACCATAGTGGGTTCCTGATCATAAGAGACAGTTACCAGCAGAGGATCCGCTAATTGTAAGGAGCCGGCTGAATGGTCAAACAGAGTTTATCTCAGAGTAGGGACCTCATGCTAAGTACAATGTAAGCTTGCGAGCAGGGCCCTCTTACCTCTCTGGCTGTGTTACCCAGTATTGTTTTAATACTGTGTTTGTTCCCAATTGTAAAGCGCTACGGAATTTGCTGGCGCTATATAAATAAATGTTGATGATGATGATGATGATGATGTTGTGTGGAAGTAGGGGGCTTTTAAATAATGGTGGGTAAAATCCCCTTTAGCATGTTACTATAGTTTGGATGCAACAAACAATAATGTTGTATGCCCTTGGCGCAAAGCTAGTACGCCAGAGGTGTACCTATGTCTAATAACCATATGACTAAGAGACATGGACCTTCTGTACAATTTAATTTATTATAACAATGCACATGTGGTGGTGTAATGGTTTATAACACAGCTATAGTAACAGCAGCCTAAATAGACATTCATAAACAATATCCCATATGTGCATACAGGGGCGGATTGGGAACTTTAAGTGACCCTGGAAAAAAATGACTGAAGTGGCCTCATGTGAGCGGGGTCAAAACTGTAGGTGGGGCTAACACAAAAGTAGGAGGGATTTAGACATACTGGAATTTGGTTGTAGTAACTTTTAGGAATCCCTAGATGTGATGACTTAAGAAACAGTGGGTCATCTCTAAAGCAAAGCAGGGAAAAAGCTGCCAATCTTCTGTTATACAAATACATAAATGCATTTGCATACTAACACATCCTTCCAATTTTCCCTTCATAGAAACCTATCTGACTTTGTTTAATAAGTTTAACTATTACGAAACTTGTTGGCACAATTGTATTTGATCAGTCTGCCAGAGCAGCATATGAGCACCTCACTGCACTGTTGTATCTTTCCCTGGCGTCATGAAATGAAAACTACCAGCCAGTTCTCTCTCTCTCTCTCTCTCTCTCTCTCTCTCTCTCTATATATATATATATATATATAAATATGTGTACTGTGTGTTTCAAAAAAATACATTCAAAATAATCCTTATAAATAGCTGTCCAGTGCGAAATGCTTCAAGCATCTGCAAGAAAACACTTCTTTTGTAACAATTGTGTATGAGCCCTAAACATGCCCAGTGATTGGTGGTGGTTTGAATTAATAACAGTGCAGGAAGGGTTGGCAGACAATGGTATACGTGAAGGAGAGAGCTATTCCAAGGGTTTGCTGGTGATATACTAAGTACAAAGGAGGAAGGATTCATGTTATTGTCAGTGCAATGGGGTTGGCCATATGTTCAACAAAGTGATCTGAGAATGGGACCAGTGCAAGGTAGAAGGCAGGCAATGGTATCAATGCAAGAACCACTAAAGTATCACCAGAGCTGATATAAGGCTCTGCGGGGCCTGGGGCACTTAAAACAGAGGGGTTATCATTCTAAACATATTTTAGACAACACTGTGAGCACTACTGTTAGGTGCACACAGTTCTGCTTTCACAAGTAGAACGGTGTGAACAGGGGCGGATCTAGATAATTGGTGTACCGTGGGCGATTTAGGGGGGGCGGGGGTGTTTAGGCCCCCTTTCTGCCTTCTGAGGCTGCCGGCGGCTGCACACTATGTGCAGGTCCGTTCTGCAGTGACAGTGTGCTGCCCGAATGCTCTGATTGTGTTTAAAATACAATCAGAGCAGCCGGGCAGCACACTGTCCCTGCAGAACGGACCTGCACATAATGTGCAGCCGTCGTCAGCAAGCCCCTGGTAGGTGGGGCGATCGCCCCGATCGCCCCCCCCTGGATCCGCCACTGGGTGTGAAGCAGGACATACCTCCCACTTGTAGTCAGACCAAACCCTAAATAAGCAAGACAGTCACCCAAATTCGGGACTGCTCCAACAGTTTCAGGACTGTTGACAGACTGTCCTGGTCTCTACTACCTCTTCTTGTCACTTTCATGTGGCTGCTGGTGTCTTAGACCTGTTGCTGCTTGTCTGGATTCCGGAATGCTGGAATTTCCTATTTGGAAAAAATAATGGGTACATGAGATTTAGAAAACGCCAAACAGCCACAGCATTAAATCAATAGCACCCACGTTTAATAATTAGGCCTCTTTCCAGCCCCAAGATTAAAATAATAGTACTCATATATGATAATTAGATCTATTTCCCTTCAACCAGTCCTGACTTTAAATTAATAGTAAATACATTTAATAAATAGATCTATATCCCTACAACCAACCACAGCAAAAAATTTATAGAATTTAGGTTTAATATTACCAATTCCCACAACCATCCCCGGAATGAAAGAATTCATATTCAGATTTAATAAATAGCCCTCCTCCCCAAACTCAGCCCCACATTCAATTAATAGCCCCAAAGCACCCCAGCATTAAATTATAGGTCCCGTCACCCCATCTTAATTTAATAGGCCCCACTATTAAATTAAATAGCCCATCAATAAATTAAATTGCCCCACCGTCACCCCACAAATAAAATAGCACCCATTAAATAATTAGCCCACCTAAATTCCACCTTTAAATTAATAGCCCACCTCCCACCCAAGTACTATTAAGGCAGCCCCCCCTCCCTTCCCTTATATTACACACTATAGCAGCAAAAATGAGAGCAGGCAGTCCCCCTATCTTCTCCCTCAATGACAGCAGACAGCCCCCCCACTCTCTTCTCCCTCAATGACAGCTGGCAGCCCCCCTATCTTCTCCCTCAATGACAGCAGACAGCCCCCCTCTCTCTTCTCCCTCAATGACAGCAGACAGCCCCCCCACTCTCTTCTCCCTCAATGACAGCTGGCAGCCCCCTATCTTCTCCCTCAATGACAGCAGACAGCCCCCCTCTCTATTCTCCCTCAATGACAGCAGGCAGCCCCACCTCCCTCAATGACAGCAGGCAGCACACGCCCCCACCCCTTTCCCTCACACTTACCTAATAACGCTGGAGACTCCTCTCCTCTGCGTTGCACCGCGCACACACATGGGACTGCACCTGTCACGTGGTGCACGTCCCATGATACATCCGGCAGTCACTCTGGAGAGAGGGATCCGTGGCCACCACACTGCCCCCTGCTGGCACCAGGTCCTTAATCGGGCTAATTATAATTATTTTTATTTTTTTAACCCCCTACAAAAAACATTCGGCGGCCTCCTGTGGCCACAGGCCTACCGGGGAAATTCCGGGTAGGTTCAATGGCCAATCCCCACCTGTGTGCATATATAGCATCTTATGAAGATCTTAAATAATTCAGTACTTTAGTTAGTATATATATATCAGTATAGATGCAAAAAGTCTGGGTAGATAAAAAAGACAAGTGGTGTAACATAAGCCTCAATGTCCCGCTGATAGTTCAGCAAATAGATGTTAATCGTAGATGAAAAATCTGTATTCAGTAGTAGTCGAAATATTCTGGAATGTTCCTTATAGGGAAGAAAAGAATGGACTCCAGAATATTGTATCAGGTAATGGTGATACCTGGGTATCTTCCTTCCCCAGTGGGTTTTCGGAATAATAAGCGTACCACCCGTCAGCCCAATACCTTGTTGGTTAGTGAAAGCAGAAAGCAAGTCCACTGAGATCACATGGTAGCAGGGTAAACGTAAACCAGACTTACCCTAATTTGGGCTTCATTGCAGAGACGCTGTGTTTCTTTTGGAGATACCTCCTTGTGGTCCAAAGCATATGAGTTGTCAGATGTGGAAGCCTTGATTGTAGAGCAGTAATAACCGCGGCCGCGGATAGGACTAGTGCGCATGCGGCGATGTAGAACAAGAAAGGTCGTTCACTATTTCCAGGGTTAGGATATCTTCATGGCAGCTTCCGGGATGCAGCAAACAACTTTTAAGCATCTGTGCCTAAGTAAGCCCAAAGCGACTCACCTGGGCAATCCGATAACTTCTCAGATCTTTAAGGATGCAGTTCTCTGTAGCTATATTAGGGAATTTGACCAGATCACTCTCTTAGTTCCTATAGATTCAGCATCCGCTAGTCATTTTTTATAGCTGTTTCATTAACTAGTAGATTGGATATTCCCTTGTCTATTACTTTCAGGATAGTAGCAATGAATGGTCTCAGAACAGATTGTGTCTTCTGTTTCCTCTGGAATATTTTTGGAAATTGTCTGCCTTCATTCTGAAATTGCATTTTTTATTTAATGAAAGAAAATGGGCAGAGGAGATGTAATAGATACATCAGTACACCAAATGTATTAAAAGTATTTAGAAAGAGCAGTATGTGTTTTAAAGTAGATGGTTTCTAGAACAATGGGACTTTAAAATTGGAGGAGTGAAGATGAAAGGTTAGATCCAGGTTAGATCCACTGGATAGATTATGGATTCATAGAATAGATTAACAGATTAATACAGTGAAAGAATGGTTGGAACAACATGTGGCTATTGTTAAGACTTAGATCTAAAATATGTATAAAAAAAAAACCAGGAAAAATACAAATGGCAAAATAAAACAAAAAAAATAATAAAACCAAACATGAATAAAAGAGGCAGACTAGAACGATCTATAATTTCTTTGTTAAATTAGCATAATCCCCAGATAGAATGGAAACAGTTAGTTATTGTTAAGTGGAATTAGACTTGTTATTGGAATTGTCTTCTTCGTCTGACTGCTTGGCCACAATTAATCTTGGAAATGTAATTCTTCTATACCATGATATTGCTGATGTGTTGTTTCACAGCCTCAAAAGGCTTAATTCTCATTGATTTCTTTCCCGGATGTATGAGTCCCAATAGGAAAAACTATGCTCTTAATCCGGATCTCTGGCAATGAAAGGATATATGAATTAAAATTTATAAAGGGGACTTCATTAGACCTTTCCTTTATCCACGTTGAAGGTGAAAATATGTTAGTTTAAGGCCCTGTATTGACAATTGAGGTTTCAGTAAAGTAACTTTCAACTAATACCCCTTACCATTCAATTCAAATTTTTTTAGTTACAACATTACAGGGTGCCATAGAGTTAGACATTTAAGGGTCTTATAATTTAATGATTCCCTTTGGTTCATGGTCTTCTAAGACTTTATCAATGAGAGTTGCAGAGATTTTTTTGGGTAGATCTGTTATAATTTATTTGGATGATATTTTATATTTTTCTTCTCCTATTACTGAACGCAGACATTATGTTTGTTTGGTCCTACTAGAACTTTATAGATTATATGCCAAACTAGAAGTGTATCTTTGAGGTTGCCAACATTCCTTTTCCTTGTTCTATTCTTTAGATAATGGGTCCTCGGTGGATCCATCTAAAGTACAGGATATTTTATGGATTCAACCACTTAATTTTAAAGGGACTCAACATTTTTGGGTGTCTCCAAATGTTATTGTCAATTTGTTAAAAATGTTCCCTTCACAGTGCTCCCATCACAGACCTTACTAGGGAAGGAGCACATCTTTGAGACTGGTCCTATGAGAAGGTTCAGGAAAGCAAACATCAAAAAGATCCATAGTTTCAGACACTAGCTGCTGTTTCAAGGAAAGATTTCTGGCATAACCAATGATGAGGCTGCTGAAAACTCTTCCAATACCGGCACCAGAGCCATTAAATAAGGCTTTTAGCTTAGCCTCAATTCTAATTCATTCAAATCCCAAATGACCCTTCATTGTAGAAGTAGCAGTGTAATCTCAGAAAACATATGCTGCGAAATCTCACTCCCTAACTCCGGAATATCAATTTGGGGATAGAGTGTGCTCTTCGCCAAGAACATTAAGCTTCAAATACCATAGAATAAATTAGATCCTACATTTGTTGAAACTTGTTCAAATCATTAAATCCAGTTGCAATATGATTGTAACCACCCTCCTTATTGTGAATCCCAAATGTCCCTCATGCCTCTCTTCCAAAACCAGACAAAAATACTGATCAGCTAAAGGCTCAAGGTACCCAGAATATAAAGTCCAGAAATTCCTGTTTTCATAAAGGGTCTGGAAGAAAGTTCCTTCATCCCAGCTCAGAATCTTCAGAATCTTCATGCTATTCGTCTGTTGAAAACATTCCATTCTGGAATTCCTAGCAGGGGCAAATGCAGGATTTCTAAAGTAGGGGGGTGGGTTACAAATGCCTGATTTTGGAATAAAGGGAGAAAAAAAAGCTTTCTGCCATAAGCCTGCAACAGGCACCTTTTTTAGACAAATTGTAACGGTTGTAAATTAATTTTTAACTTAGCAAGAATCACAACCAATATATAAATGTTAATAATGACAAAACTGACTGTAATATTTTACAATGAATTGTGATTCAAATAAAGGGAAAAACAAACATGGCTAATAACAGACTCCAAGAGAGCATGGGGCAGGATGGAGGACTAGGGCTATGATGGGGAATCTCACTTGTGTGTCAGCTAATAGTTGATAGTTACTATGCCTCTACTCTCCCTCATGTTCAGCGCTTTGGAGGAGCTGAGTAGCTGCTATGCTAAGTCTCTCCAGCAGTAACCTGACTACTTCACAGCCAATCAGGACCCGAACTGTCATGGGAGCCTGCCCCTGTTGCATTGTGGGAGGTGTAGTTTGTAGTGTCCCTGCCCAATAAACAATTAAAGCAGACAGGAGCCCAGTGCAAAGACACATGCAGTCAGGGCCGGTGCTAGGGTCCATGGCGCCCTAGGCAAAATCGGTGCCCTCTGCCCCCCCCCCCCCGCAAAAATCGGCGCCCTCCTCCCCCCTCACCCCGTCTTTTCTTACCTTGTCTCACCACCGCCGTCTCTCTGCTCCATCTCCTCCCCTCCACTCACTGACACTAGTGAGTGGAGGGGAGGAGACGGAGCAGAGTGGCGGCGGTGGTGAGCAATAGCCTCTTCCCCCCCTCCCCATGCATCTGAATGCTGTGCGGCGGCCGTGACAGGTATGGTCAGCGGTCGCCGCACAGTTTTAAAATTAATTTCCAGTTCTGTGGTGCCCTCCAGAGCCCGGCGCCCTAGGCAAGTGCCTAACCTTGCCTAATGGGAGCGCCGGGCCTGCATGCAGTACTTAATTCGATGATGTACCCGTGGATCACATAAATTGAGCATGTGGAGGAGGGGAAGGGGTGGGGGGTTCTGGGTAGCAGGAATCTCCCCCTAAGTGCGGGCCTGCCTAGCAAACTGTGTGGTTTGAAGCCTGAAGCCCCTCCTCGGGGGCTGGTACGCCTCCACTCCTGGCTGTGAGTGACTGGAAGGCGTACTCACCACTACTATACTCCATGTCGCACCAGCATGATGCAGGAATGAGCATTATGTTTCTATGTAGGTCTAGGATACAGGCTGTGCGGTGCCTGTAATAGGTTTGTTAGATTCTTGTGGTTATCTGGTACTTTGACACTGATTCCTGATCGTGTCTGTTATCTGACTACCCTGACCTTGACTTTGTACCAGGACTATTATTCTGGACCTTGATTTGATGTAGAATTACCCTGACTGTTGCAGAACTTGACCAGGCAACCTTGTCTTCTGCGTCTCTGCACTTGAATCATGGTTTATCCCTGTGGTTTCATTGGTCTGGTGCCCTGTATCCTTTGCTGATAACCATCTCTGATTAGACCTGAGCATTGTAAGCACAACTTGTTTTAAGGGAAAGTATAAACGAGGAGCCTGATCACTGGTGCTTATTACCATGGAATGGGCTTTGACGACAGTAGACAAGATACATAAACAAGTGGTTTAATTTGATAAATGCTGAATGGGGCTCCCCTCCCATGTCAAAACACATTGCACATTGGAGTGATATTGGTAGCAGCCCATGTTGCTGTTATGTGCCCTTGCAATGAGGGGAGTTGGAGGCCCATAAAACAGCTATCCTTGCTGACTTCTAGAATCATGGTGGCTCTCCAGTGTTGACCTCTGTCAAGTGTCAGAACGACGTTACTTTCCACACCCCACTTTATTCCAGGTCTATCAGTCTTATATCTACCTCTGTGTTTCCAGTTAGTCAGGGAAGTAGTTCCCCAAGTGATAAGTCTGGTGCCCAACCCTGATCTGTAGTGGAGGAAACAGGAGCTGTTTATAGCTGGAAGAAGTCCACACTGTCCTACAAGCAGAGGACAGCTGTGAGCTAGAAGAGGTAACTTAGTACAGTACTGAAACAGATTAAAGAGGTAGGTCCCCTTGATATTATTATTATGGGGGGCAGAAGTATGTAGTTACTGGTCCCCTAGTGCCCTAGAACCACTACAATTAGCGGTGATCTTGAAACCGGATGTGAATCAGCTGGTCCAGTCATGGAGACTCCCATTTTCTTTCTATGAAAGGTGGAGCAGAGTTGATTGGAGGGGAACTTGCTAAAATGCCAGTGGAGCGTGTGGAAGGTCCCTGAATGCTGTTAGCGGGGACCCAAAATGTCAATCAAATTCTGGTCTTTTTCAGGTTTAAATGGAAAACGTCAGGAAAGTCCTCAGATTTTTATGGCTTTTTGGGTTAAAAACCAGAATCCCTAAAAATTGCTTATAATAAACAAGTTTCAATTTAAAACAAAGCACATGGCTTATACGATGTGATCCTCATCTCTAGGGGTGTTTTGCCTTCACTGGAAGTTGTATGTTCCATTACGGAACACTTTCACTTGTAAGTGACATCACTACTCTTTAAATATCATCATCGACTATGTATATAGCAAAGCACTCACTACAGTCCCTGCTTCATTGGAGCTTACATTCTAAATCCCTTAATATACACACAAACAGACCAAGAGAGACTAAGGGCAATTTAATAGCAGCCAATTAACCTTCCAGTATGTTTTTGGAGTGTGGGAGGAAATTGGAGCACCCAGAGGAAACCCACGCAAACACAGGGAGAACAAATAAACTCCACACAGATAAGGCCATGGTTGGGAATTGAACTAATGACCTCGGTGCTGTGAGACAGAAGTGCTAACCACTTAGCCACTGTGCTGCCCTATATTAGTCATATTTTATATGACTGACATCACTACTCTCCAAATATAAGTGTTGCTAGTACCACTTGCCAAATATAAGGATAGAGTTTGCTTACTTATCTCATATTTGTGTCACTTGTGTATTAGGACTAAATATTCGTATTCTTAACAACAAGCTTATGTAGATATTAATTTTGCACATATGTATATGTTTAGGTACAACATTAAAGACAAGGACACGTTTTTTGACAATGCAACGCGCAGTCGGATAGTAAGTATGTCTAAAGCGTTAAGTCTTTTATTTTTATACTCAACAGTGTTTGCTGAGACACCTCACATTCCTCTGTCTTCAGTCTGGCCCCATTGATGTTTTGTTATGAGTAACTTAGCAACACAAAAATGCAACCAGGTGTTGTATGTCCAGATGCTTGACAGATCTACACTGTCACAATGGCTTGTAGTGTTTTGATTGTGTCAAGATTTCACCTTTATTAATACTGTACTTTAATGTGTTTATTAGTTGAAGCAAAGTTTAGTCTAGACTATTGAAAGTATATTTTTTTCTCTACAGAAACTAATATATTTATTATAGTATTACTTATATTTATTTATTGTTGTTTTTTAATAGTAGCACTTTTAATAGTAGCCAGATATGTTGAATAGTTTGATATGGAATGTAAAATGTAAACTAATATTCTGGGGCTTGATTCATTAAGGATCTTAAATGAAGAGGTATCTTATTTCAGTCTCCTGGACAAAACCATGTTACAATGCAAGGAGTGCAAACTAGTTTTCTGTTTTGCCCATAAGTTAAATACTGACTGTTTTTTCATGTAGCACACAAATATCAACTTTAAATTTCAGTGTACAAATAAGCCTCAAGTATGTGTGTGCTACATGAAAAAACAGTCAGTATTTAACTTATGTGCAAAACAAAAAACTAGTTTGCACCCCTTGCATTGTAACATGGTTTTGTCCAGAAGACTGAAATAAGATACCTCTTCATTTAAGATCCTTAATGAATCAGGCCCTTGGACTTTAAATACTTATATTTAAATATGCTAAGAATGTATTTTTTCTTTCTAAATAAATCATTTTTATTTTCCACCAGGTGCATGAGATTTTAAAGCGAACATCTTGTACAAAGGCCAAATACAGTATGGGTATGTGTAAGCTTTTGTTTTTAGCCTATATAATTTACAAGTTACATGACCTACTAATGGGATACAGTGTAGACGGAACTATAGAATATACGTAATGGGTATGTAAATTTACTATGAATACATTTAAATACTACTTTTAAAAATACCCTTTCTAGTCTGTACTTTAATTCAAGGAAAATTGAACAGATTTATAAGTAATGGGGTTTTATTCCACTGTAGTTCTAAACTCTACGTACGTGACAGTAAAACAATACTGACTTTTCATTAGTTATAGACTGGAGACGATAGGTTGATCATTTGTTAAGTGGGTGTAGAAACGGAGAGATTCAGGTTTATAAAGTCAGAGTGGACGGTTGAAGGGTGCAGTAATTCCCACTAATACAATTCACATGAATCGCACCACGGTGCCCTCGTTTCCATCCTGTGAAAGTTACTTATTATTTAAAAATCAAAATGTTCCCCTATGCAGGGGCAAACGCAGGATTTGTAGAGGGGGGTTTCCATACCACGCCGCCAGTGGGCGTGACCAGCATGCATGGAGGTGTGGCTATAATTTTAGACAGTGCTTGGCTGCTCTCCAACTCTTCCTATCCCCATAATATACATGGGCAATGCTGCGTGCACTACTGTTACCCTTTTCAAGCAGAGCCGTGTGAAGCGAGGACAAGGTCCAGCCACCTCAAGTATACAGTGCCCCAGGGTTGGAGGGGGGTTTCCAGGCACTAGGAACCCCCCCCCTCGGTTTGCCTATGCTCTGATTCCATTTTATGTATATGTACAAAGGTAGAATTGGTTAAACAAATGTCGTAGCATAGACTGTAGCTAACAGGGCAATTTACTTATTGATTAACATCAGGAGACACATTTAAGAAAGTTCAAAAGTGCAAAAGCGCAGCACCTGTGCTGTTTTATAATGTCAGTCTCTAGTTTTGTCCTTTTTAACATGAAAGCTAATGGATTTGTGGGCCAAGATGATGACGTTTTTGGGGGTTCAAAATTTGGTACTTTTTGATGGGAATTGCTGGGTGAACTTGAGGTTCTTATTAAAAGGCGTTTTGATAATATCTCCCTGGAAACGTTTTGTTTTTGACGGTGCCCCTGTTTTTTAAACCTGTTACCTAGTTTCTTGTGGTTGCAGTTTACCATATCCATTTTTATCCTACATCATGCAAAAAAATTGACATTGATTATGTTATTTAAAAACACAATAGGATTTTATTATGCTAACGTCCTGTGCACAGGACTTGTTGCGTATGGTGAGCCCCCTATGTCTGAATAAGTATAATAGAATTAGATTATGGTTTATTACTATCAAGCTTTATAAGAGTGTAGATTGCAAATTTTTGTTTTCAAATCCACTGAAAATTTGCCAGTAAATTATAGTCAAAAGGCAGAAATTGCTTCATTTTATATATATATATATAGCTGCTTAATCTAAATACTATTCACCTCCAAGTTAGTTTTAGGTTGGGATGCAATAGTTCTATAAGTCTATTTTCTCTTTGTCATTTTTTAAATGTTTGAGTCTAATATTTTAGGATCTAGTTATTAAATTTTCCAGTATTTCATGGCACTTGGACCAATAACGGAGTGTTTTTGCTGACACGTTATTATACACGCAGGTGTATATACAATCTTTCCATCATTTCTGCTCCTGTTTCAAATTGTGTTTTTACTGGCATTTACACATACTAATTGTGACCCAGACTCCCCAAATGCAGTAAAGACGTTGGCTTGACACAAGGAGAGAGACTCCAGGACTACCTGTGAGACTGACTGTAACCTGATGCCTTTCTGGGAACCAAGCTTTCTGCTTTTCCTTTTTTGTATTGCGCTAGCATTATTAGGATTTATTTTTGTCCAGCAAAATCAAAGAACAAAAGCATTGTTCTCTATGGGGATCATGAAGTGTTGAACCCATTTGCACTAGAGATGCTCAGGCTCGGTTTCCCGAGAACCGAATATACCCGAACTTAGCAGATCAGAGTACCGAGCCCCTTCACGCTTTTTTCAGATTTGGAAACGAGGCAAAATGTCATTGTGACGTCGTCGGATCTTGGATCGCGCGATTTTTGGATTCCTTTTTAAGATCCAACATAACGGTGGGTGGGAGGGAGGGCGGACCCCCCTTTTTTCTTTTCTGCCACTGCTGTGTGCCAATGTGTCCTAGATGCGCTAGGAACTGCCGTGTGTTTGTGTCATTGCTCTGTCGCTTACCATCCAGCCAGGTCGCTGCAGTATTTGTCCGAAAGTGTCTGGAAATAATATTGTGATCTGTGAGGTGGTCAAAATTGACTGCAAATGACTAGAAATTAGTGTTATTGAGGTTAATAATAATGTAGGAACAAAAAAGAGCAAAATTATGTGATATTAGTATATTTTAGGATTTTTCCTAAAAAATCCAAAACCAAAACCAAAGCCAAAACACACGAGGGCGGTTTTGCCAAAACCAAAACCAAAACACGAAGCTAATCCAGATCCAAAACCAATTCACGGGGGGTCAGTGAGCATCTCTAATTTGCACCCTGAATGTACATCGGAAAAGACACACAAAGAAAAGTGTATATTCCGCCGGATGTATCCTGCTCTAAGAAAGTAGTATTTGTACTCGATGTATCTCAGGTGTACAAGTGTATACCCCATGATAGTATAGAGGTGCAGCTTCACAGCGTGAGCAGTAAATGCTAAAGTTGCATTACCCTATTCGTATACAAGATAATATTATAATGAACTGTCCTGTACACAAAGAGAATAGTGTCTGGACTGTTATTAATCAATGTGAAAGTTGTATTTTCAATATAAAATGTAATGAAATACAATTTAAAATGAAGTTCAATAGAAAATGTTTTCTCCTTTAAAATCAAATGTAATTCTTCCCTAATGCAAATAGAGGGCCGCTACTTCATATCTACTTAATGATTTAAGTACCGGAAGGGTCAATAGGCTATCAGCCAATCAGAAGTGACGGTCATTGTCTCCATTGATTATCATTGCACTAGATCTCCAGCCTACCTCCAGGCAGCTATATCTACACTTACATATCGCCCTACTTCCAGGTCTCCCAATCTAATTTCGACTCTAGTTGAGTTGAGCCAGAAATTTGGTGATTAGGGAGGTGTCCTAAATCCTGTGAAAAATCCCCTTTTCTCAGAATTTAAGGCTTATTAACCTTTAATAAATAGACCTCTTAGTTTTAGTTTGCTTAGTAAGACGTTATTGTTATGTTGTACTATGGTATGTGCATTTTGTATTAACACAATGGAGGGGTGTTTACTCTCAAAGATCTAGTTAGATACAAGCAATTGTCTTGTCTCTACGAGTTACCATCAATTTTTGTTTTTGCGTTTGGCAATTTGTTAATATATTTTCCCATTGTGTATTTGTTTCATGTCTTTATTATTATATATTTATATCAAGAAAAGACTCAACTGGAAAATCCTAGGCTTCCTCTTTGCATCCATATAATAAATATATTATTGAATATATCATGTTGTATAGCTACTGATCATCTGTTATCTTTTAAGGTATTACCACATTGATAGCAAATAATGTCTACGACTCTGCATATCCTCTACATGATGTAAGTTGCATTTTATTTTACATAAAGAAAATAGCAAAAAGCTCTCATGTTGGCGAGAACTTCAGATAAATGTATTGTGATGAATGAAGATGTAACAAAGATGCACCTCACCTCCATACAAGGTCAGTGACAGCCCTAGGGGGTGCATTAAAAATACATGCAGTTTGCCCTACTTAACACTTGACCTTGTTCATCCCTTCCATATCCGTACTGTATAAAAACCTACCCCCCATGTGTTCCCTGTACTTGTGTGTAAATTGAGCCAATAAGAGTATTCATATGAAATCACTGAGCAGTGGTCAGAAGCTATGGTAGTCTTTCCGAATGGTGCTAATTGTGTGTGCAAGTTAAATCTGACAGATCATCATCATCATTTATTTATATAGCGCCACAAATTCCGCAGCGCTGTACAGAGAACTCATTCACGTTAGTCCCTGCCCCAATGGAGCTTACAGTCTAAATTCCTTAACACACACACACAGACAGACAGACAGACAGAAACACAGACTAGGGTCAATTTGATAGCAACCCATTAACCTACCAGTATGTTTTTGGAGTGTGGGAGGAAACCAGAGCACCCGGAGGAAACCCACGCAAACACAGGGAGAACATACAAACTCCACACAGATAAGGCCATGGTCAGGAATCGAACTCGTGACCCCAATGCTGAGAGGTAGAAGTGCTAACCACTGAGCCACCGTGCTCAACTTTATGTTAATTTAAACACATATATGCAGTATTAAAAAATGTATTTTAATAAGTGTAATTTATTTCTAGGGATCTTATGATCATAACAGTGGTGAAATGAACGAGAGGATGGTAAGTTTTTGGATGATTTCTGTACACCTACTTTTCCAACACTGTGAATAATCAGTAATCACCATGTATTTAGTTATTACTTTGTATAACTATAACACACAAGCAATGACAACATATGCACAAACACTGGTAATTAAAATCGGTATAAATGGCAACTTCTGATGTCATCATTTATAATCTGTGTTTCTGATGTCATCACTTCAATGTACAGTGCACCTCCTATAGTAAATAGTTATGGAAATTAGATGATCATAAGGAACAATGCACCCCTAAGGTAAATCATTGTGGATAGTAAGGGGTAGATATAGCAAACCTTCTGAAAGGGAAAAGTGGAGGTGTTGCCCATAGCAACCAATCAGATTCTAACTATAGCTAGAGCCTGACTAGTTGCTATGGGCAACACCTCCACTTCTTTGAAGGTTTGTTAGCTTTACCTATTGAAGTCATATAAGAGATCTGTGACCTGTGGCCTTTGACTTAATAAGATCATGGAGCCTTTTGATAACTTATAAAAGCTGTATAATTTACAGCATGGGCACATTAATATAAATATATATATATATATATATATATATATATATATATTTATACAGTATATTGCACAATCATATTCATATACAGTATACTGCATATTAATCTTCATTCTTCTAAAGGCAGACCCAAATCAATCTAGAGCAAATTCCACCACCAAATAAATCCTCCAAGTAATTATTTCCAAATTGTTTCCTAAAAAGTCAAATTGGGACAGCTTTTCCAAGCACAGAGTTTTAT
The DNA here is from genome assembly GCF_038048845.1 of Mixophyes fleayi. Taxonomy (NCBI): domain Eukaryota; kingdom Metazoa; phylum Chordata; class Amphibia; order Anura; family Limnodynastidae; genus Mixophyes; species Mixophyes fleayi. The sequence continues at coordinate 323,885,365 of NC_134405.1, read as the reverse complement.
GCCTCTGAATTCCACGCAGTGTAACTGATTAGACAACTAATGTGCCGCAGAAGGGACTGAGGGTCTGGATGCTGGAATGTCTACAGCTGTTCATAAAGTGTGTTATTCCACCTTTTTTCCTTTACGAAAGTCCACATAGTATAGTCTCTATGCCACATTGTATCTCCTAAGCCATTTCGGTTTTAGTTTGTTTAGGTAGCTTGCTAAAACAATTGTTAATCCAAAATAAATGGAAGGATAAAAGTGGGGGGGGGGAGTATATCTATTAATACCAAGAAAAATATTCTTGCTATTAGGTATTTTTTTTTGTTGTGTTCCCCTTTTTATCCTGCCTGTTAGGTTCTTTTATGAAGTGTTAAGTGTTAAAAACATAAAATGTTCTTTCCAAAAATACAGTTCTGATTACTCACACATGGCTGCTGCTCTCAGAACCTGCTCTACCATTTCACTGCCCTTCATCTGTTTTCTATCTGTGTAATAGTTCCAAGGTTTAATTTCCTGAAAAACACTAATCATATTGGAAAGAATGGGGGGGGGGGGAGCATTCATTTGTGTAAGTGTATCCTATATTTATACATTGCTATTTAACTTGTATAAATTTGTTACGCACTACATTACTCTATCAGGAAAAGTGCAGTGAATATTTTGGTAAATATTTCGGAGAACCTCATTATCAGCAGCGCTCAAGAATTGTCAATTGCTTTAATAAATAATGTTTATACAATTAAGTATTATATATAGATCCAGCAAAACACATTACCAGGCTTACTAGCACAAGATGCACAGCTGTTCTATAGTGTAATCTGTATTAGCCAATCAGATAGTTGTTTTCATTAGCCTACCCTCCATTCGTTCTAAGCTAATTTCCTATTGGTTGACATTGGTGAGAGCATGTTTATAAAATGAAATATCTCCTGAAGTTTTCACCTATATTTGAGTAAATGTTGTTAGCAACTCTTTTATATAAGCAAACTTGTACTTTATATTTAGTGGTAAAATTTTTGTAGTTTGGTATTTCCATATACCTTCTAGCACTGCAAAGTATGGTAAGTTGAATGTTATAATACATTGTGGTGTTTATCACATTTCTTTATTACATCAAATTTAGCCAATAACTAAAATTTTAGGAGAATATGTTAAATATAGGGCAATATCTTCTGAATGCTAGTTTTATATAAAGTTATTATTTTGTAAAATATAAATTAAAGCAGCAGTTTTTTAAAACATAAATCACCATGGTAGCCTATAAAAATAATGATGGTTTTCTTCAGGCTGCTATTAATGATTTATGATTCTGGGCTACCATGGCAACTACAGTCACATGACACATGATGTAGTGAGCAGAGAGGCTTTGGAATGCCCCTCTGAACTCTTTCTGCACTGTGACATTGTCATTCCTCCCTTTTTCTGTGTCTCAGATGCAGGCATAAAAGCTACTTAAATTGCTAAATATTAAAAAATATAAATCTTCTATGTGGGATTGCTGCTTTCATAGGAGATTTCTGATTGGTAAAATAAGAACGTGAGTCTTTGAAAGAGAATGACTAAGTACAATGGATGATGAGTAATTTAGACTACAGTAAATTGTCCAATCCAATGTAAATAAAGAACTGAGGCCTAAGGGCTAGGTAAAGATGTTGAGGGGCACAGGACAAAAATGTATCCCGAAATTGAGCTAAAGGTCTGAGTCCAAATGGGTGATTCTTGTGTTATAGGTGCAACTTTCCAAATAAGGGGCCTGATTTTGAGTTAGGAGCAAAACAATGAAAAGGAGTATCATTGCACCTGGGCAAAACTATGTTGCGTTAGAGGGGGAGATAAATTTAAAACGTAGGGACAGATTTATAGTTGGGGTAGGGCATGTCATAGATCAACTTAAATTTCAGGGTAAAAATAAAGCTATGAAGTATTTGTGTGCTACATGAAAAAACAGTCAGTATTTTCCTTGCATGTATAAAGATAAGTAAATTTGTACCCCTTGAATTGTAACATGGTTTGTCCAGGTGCAAAGTTGCTCCTTTTCTTGGCTTTGCTCCTAATTCAAAATCAGGCCCATAGTGTTTACATTTTTTTTTTCAGTTTTTGCCAATGTGGTATTAACTATTTTTGAGTTTCAATTTTTTTTTTATACATTGGTATAATGATGGTACTGATGGTATAATGATGGTAACCAGCTTTGTATTTTATGAATTTTATCAGAATAATTAAAAAATTTAAATTAGGTTTGAACTGTGTTTTATTCCTGTTTTAGTTGTTACACCGAGAATGGGCAAGATATGGAGCATTTTACAAATATCAACCTATCAACCTAATCAGGTAACGTGTTGCTAACAGATTTAATTCTTGTTGCCATATAATTAAACAGTCACAATCAAAATGATGATCTTTTAAAATATTTATTCTAAAACTTTGATGCAGAAAGCAGTTCCTTTTATCGATTGAGCAACCCAATTTCATGTGCCATGCCTTGTGTAACTGGGGACTATCAGTGATTGTGGGTATGAAGAGCCAACAGATACAAATTTATAATATTATGTTGCTTTCCTAGACATTTTTGTAATTAGCCATTCAAGCTTGAATTTCTTGTAGATTATTTTGCAAGCATTTCCATGTCTTCACATAATTTACCAGTAACTTACTCACTGAATTACTATTTTTTTACTTTGGTCTTTTCGTCCTTGCTTTTTTCTTGCACTCTAGGGGGTATATTTACTAAACTGTGGGTTTAAAAAAGTGGAGATGTTGCCTATAGCAACCAATCAGATTCTAGTTATCATTTTCTAGCTGTTTGCTATAGGCAACTTCTCCACCTTTTCAAACTAATAGTTTAGTAAATATACCCCTAGGTCTTATTTCAATAATGCACATACACATGCAATCAGTTGCTGGATATACACCATGATTTTAGGAAAATTTATCAAACTTCCTAAAAAGGAAAAGTGGAGTTGTTGCCCATAGCAACCAATCAGATTCCAGCTATAATTTTGTAGAATGTACTAGATAACTGATAGCTAGAATGGGTTGCTATGGACAATATCTCCATTTTTCCTTTTTAAAAGGTTTAAACAAACCTTCCCCTATGTGTATACACATTTACATGTTAGAATAAAACAGTTTTTTATATGATTATTGGTCCAAATTCTAAAAAATAGGGAAATTAAAAATAAAAACTTTTTGAAAAACCTTAAAGACATAAAAAAAAATCAATTTCTTATCATTAAATTCCCACAAAGGTACGCGCTGTATCGTCCGGAGCAGTTCGGTTTTCCATATTAAAAAATAGTAAATTATCCTGTCTAAATAATAAAGCAATGGATATAAAAAATTAATAAAGCATGGATAAAAAAACTACTTTTTCAAGAATAAGGAAAGAATATCAAAAATTATAAATTTTACAAAACAGAGATCACTTTACAGAATATGGTGTAAACTTACTTCTACCAATCAAATATATTCTTAACAATATTTAGAAATTTTTTCACTTTTAAAAAATATAAGAAAAAACCCCGCCAGCAAACAAATATATATTTATTTGTCAGACCACACAGTTACTACAACCCTGTATTATTAGGAAATGTGACTATTTAGAAATCACATTACAATTAGTCCCAGCGCACAGTTTCCCCTTTCCCTGGAATTACGCTTGGTCACCGCTGCCAAAACACATGAGAAAAGTTGCAAAACAAAAGATGGATTTTTTTTTATTTCCTTGAGTTTAAGAGGACATTTCAGCAGATGCAGGGGCTACAAAACCTTGCTGGGAAAGGCACCAAAACTGATTTGCATGGTTAATCATTTGGGAAACTGGCAAAGAAACAATGACATCTGTCCAGGAAACTCGATCGTTGTTTCAAGACCGATTGATAAGATCTGAAGTGGAAAGAGCCTCCGGAACATTTCTGATGACGGACGAGTTGAGATCTTTAACCAGTACTCTTGATCATATATCATGATACACAGCTAATGAAAGATAGAAAGTTTAAGGAGTTACGACTTTCACAACAGTTGTCATTCTATCTTTTACACGTATCATTGAATTTACCAGCCACTTGGAATATCTGTTTCTACTCCCATTGAGTTGATATCATCTTGTCATGGTTACTGATTGCAGTGGGCTTATCGTATGGTCCCTGTAGCTGTTTAGCGCCCATGTAGCTATTTAACACATTTTACTGTGTAATCCGGTAATAATAAATACTTGAACACAAAGGAAAAAGTCAACGCAGAATGATGCTAAATTAAATGACATTATAGAGATACACATTTACCTCTCCTAATATTTTTTTTTAAATTTCTGATCTCTCTTTAGTTTGGGTCAAAGTAATACCTGCTTAATATTTCAAGCCCCGCTTGTCACATAATACATTAAAAAAATAAATATAATTATCCAGTGAACAAAAAAACAACAGACAAGAAAAATACTTTATGCAGTAAGAAAAATATTAGATTTTTTTTAATTTGTATTCTACAGAATATATTCATCATCCTTTCAGGATTTTTCATTTGTATCCTAATATGCATTTGAAGGATGGGTCATTAATTTGTATTTTTTCTTAGATTCATACCCTCCAATTAATAGTAATAATTCTGTTAAACACTTATATTTATTTTTCTTCAGTTCAAATACAATATATAAAGTAGAACTATTTTTTTTATGGTAAGAGAGAGAACTTTTTTATAGTCATTTTTCATATCCTACTTGCCGGTATGTACCCAGCTGTGTCAGGGATAACTTAGGGTATTTCAGGTGATGAGTGCACTGATCATGTGAATGTGTTAGTGAGGAGAGGGCTGCATGTGACAGGGATGATGTCATGATGTGAGGAGGGGAATGGAGGCAGCAAGAAGCCACAGACTGAGAGTTATATAGTGGAAGGAGCAGGGTCCCCAGCACCACAGAATAATTCAGGAGACTAGTGATGTGTTAATGAGGACAGGGATGCATTTGACAGGGGCAATATCATAATGTGAGAGGGGAACTGAAAGTTATATAGTGAAATGAGCAGGGTTTCCTCAAAGAGTATTGATGTGAAGATTCTTTAAAATGAATGCAGGAAGATTGTGGGGTCAACGCACCTCTAAATCATAGAATGTTCATATAATAATAATAATAATAATAATAATAATAATAATAATATTAACAATAACCATAATAATAATAATAATAGTAATAATAATTAATAATAAAAATAATAATAATAGTAATAATAAAAACAACTTTTATTAATTAATTGTGGAAAACTATCTCATTAGGGAATATTTTAGCTTACTTGAGGTATAGCAGCATCTGATATATTATTTCAGGCAAGAATTAAAACAATAAATAAACAGGATTTTAATAAAAAATAATTAGATACAAGTTTAAATTATTGCAGAAAGTCCTGATAAATAAATGTACTAATTATTACCGAAACTAAAAATCTACTCTCAAAGTTCAGAAATAATTTTCTCTGTGTTTTCAACTTATTCTTTTTATTTCAGAAAATATTTCGGAGAAAAAATCGGATTGTATTTTGCCTGGCTGGGTCTATACACCTGGCTGCTTATTCCTGCCTCATTAGTTGGGATAATAGTGTTTCTGTATGGATGTATAACTGTCGACACTGACATCCCTAGGTAAGGTTTCACTTTTATAATATTAAAGTAAATCATGTATTGTACATTAAACCAAGAAAGCAAAAGATATAATTTCATGCCAATACAAACAATAAAATATACCCTAGTAAAACAACAAGTATTCTATACATACAGGTATTCTGCACATTTTAATAATAAATACAATTTATTCTGCAAGGTCATTTTCACTTTATTTTTCCATTGTGAACAGATAAACCTATTAATGTGTGTACTGTATGTATGAATAGAAGTGCACATTGACAGTTGTCATGAAAAATTGTTTAAAAAAAACATTGTAAGAGGGGGGATTTTTGCCCCAGCCATTAATAAGTAGGTGCTCACTTTCTACCATTGCAATCAGGCAGAGCCCGATTAAGACCCCATGGAGCACTAGGCAAAATATCGGTTTGCAGGTGCAGCTGCTATGGGGCACCAGCAGGGGGAGGGCTGGCAAACTTTAGCCCGGGGAAGGGGCAAGACTCAACTCAGCAGGCTGTTAGGAACATTTTAAAGGAAAAAAATGCAGGTAGCAGAGTGACCCAGTTCAAAGTAGCCCATTATGGCAATGACCTGGGGGGCAGATGCCCCCCCAGCCCAGCCTGCCCCTGGGCACCAGAGGTGAGGGGAGCCTGGCGATGTCAGTGCCTCCCTCTCCGAGGCCCTTTGGCAAACACCCACATCGCCCCCCTATTTTGAGATGCGCAGTTGGCACACATGCCATCCTCGCATGCTCTGGAGAGTTCCTCTTGGCTGCTCTTTGCAGAGCAGAGTTGGGAGCCCTGGAGGGTGTAGTGGAATCATCGAGCCCCTCTGCAAGCACTGCTATGGAGCACATCGTCACCCCTGATTTTATCTATATCTACATATATGTCTAGAGAGCACTTGTCATATTATGCAGGGTGTGACAGTCAACTGAGGAATGATTGCACTTTATCTCATACTCGCCAACTTTTTATCTTTGCTTCCGGGATTTCCTGGCAAATCGCGACAATTTAGCCCCACCACCATGACATAATGCAGTGTTCGTGTCATTTTACAATGGAGGGGTGGGCTAAAGTGACACGATTCCATCAGAATAGCATCATTGTGACTCTAATTCTGCCCAAGTGGGCAGTTGCGGGAGGAAGCCTTACTCTCCCGGGAGTCTGGGAGACCTACCCAGAATTCAGAAGTCTCCCGTACATTCCGGGTGAGTTGGCAAGTATGCTTTACCTATACCAGGCCTGTCTGCTGAGAGGGATGAATCCCTGTGTTGCCACATCAAACTCCCTGTAATACCATTTGGCGCTGAGGTGTGTCAGCAAATTGCGCAATTGCATCTATCTGCCAGAGATATCTAGTTAAAGCACTGACTGCAACAATTATTATTGAAAATAGAACAATCCCAATTCATAAAGAAACAAGTTTTATTCTTCATACTATTTTCTCTTATTGACATATTTATTGAATCAATAAACAACTAATAAATAAAATGTTAAAATTATTAAGATGTTAATCTATTAATATGATGAATAGTATAACCTTCCATTAAAATAACCAAAGGAATAAATGATGGTTTAGAACAGATTAGACAATATAATAATGTAAATGATTGTGCACATATTGTCTGCTGTAATACTTAATATTATGTATTGACAACAGATAGTTGCACTGAAGTGGATGAGGAATTGACTGAGAGGCCGGTAATGTATATAGCATTACCCAGAAGTCTGTTCTCCTATGGGAGTGGTGTATTTGCATATTTTCGCTAAGGAGTGTACCTTAAAGATCTCTCTAACTGGTCTCATTGCTTCAGTAAGGCTGTCGCTATAGTACAGGCCTGGCCAACTCCAGGTGCTGTGGAACTACAAGCCCCAGCATGCTTTGCCATAAGATAGCCAGCTGATAGCTGGCAGGGCATGCTGGGACTTGTAGTTTCACAACACCTGGTGGGCCAAGCCTGCTAGAGTACATCACATGCTGACCAGAGGCACCTAACTTGCACTGAGGAGCCTAAAACAGGCTGTGTGTATGTATAAGTGTCCTATCCCAGAGTGAATTGTGATCCTCTGATGGGTGCATAGACTACCTTGATTTGAGCCCAAAAGGCCAGTTGCTTGGATCCCGAGGTGCTGCATGCTTGGTCTAGACCATAAAATACACTGGTGGGAGGTGCACACCTAAACATTGCAGAGTTTTTACATCTTTGCTCCAGCACCAATACTTGCAACAAGCACTTAGTTTCTAGTGTCATATTTGGATCCCACCTTATTATGTTCCCCAGGAAGCTCAGGCCAACCTTGGGGCAGAGGTCCACGGTTACAGACTAAACTAATGGACACTGGGGGGTATATTTACTAAACGGCGGGTTTGAAGAAGTGGAGATGTTGCCTATAGCAACCAATCAGATTTTAGCTATCATTTATTTAGTGCATTCTACAATATGAAAGCTGGAATCTGATTGGTTGCTATGGGCAACACCTCCACTTCTTCAAACCCGCAGTTTAGTAAATCTAGCCCTAGAGGTAAATTAATTGTAACACAACAAAATGTAACCAGTCCTCTTTTTTTCTTTTATAGCAAAGAAATGTGTGATGAGGACCAAGCGTTCACGATGTGCCCACTGTGTGACAAGTCATGTGGCTACTGGAACCTGAGCTCCGCCTGCGGTACAGCTCGCGCTAGCCACTTGTTTGACAACCCAGCCACTGTCTTCTTTTCCGTGTTCATGGCTCTTTGGGGTAAGTAAACATGTAGGCAGGATATTTATATGTACACGTGGTCCAAATATATTTACGTGTAATATATAGGTCATGTGATTTATTTTTAAAATGCATATCCCCAATGAAAAATAGGATTA